>NC_056512.1:13989967-14024069 GCF_014905685.2 Nematolebias whitei
TCCCTCGCTACTTTGCAGTTAGTTTTTTGCGGACTCGCTCTACCAACATTTTTCAAGGTAAGATTGGACATGACACACAATTGGCTGATCAATGTATAAGCCGCACTATAGGCATGGAATTTTTGTTTAAAATAAATTATTTAAAATTATTTAGCACCTGGTGCACAGGTCTGTGTGCAGCCCACAGCTGCAGAAGCTCCCTCCTGCAGCGTGGCATATTTCTGCTCTGCAGCGGAGAAGTGGGCGTGGCCGAGAGCACTGGCAGGTGGCAGAGAGCAGCTGGAGGCAGAGAGCTGAAATCATGACATGCTGTGCTCTTTATAGCATTTAGACTAGAGTTTAGAAACATTGTTTAGAATATTGCAAGAGTGTGGGAAGGGTTTAAAACAACTTTATATACCTGTGTATATATATATATATATATATATATATATATATATATATATATATATATATATATATATATATATCAAAATAAGCTACTACTTACTACTTGTACTAATATTCTCACTTCGCTGTTTTCCACTTAACGTGGGGCTTCCGGGTACGGATCGCCTGCGATAAACGAGGGATTACTGTATCACGTAAATTGTTGGAGTTTATTTTGTCTTTTAGCAATATATTTCATGAACCGAGTGAATACATTTTTTTAATATGATTCTGCAGAAGTGCTTACTGGGTATACATTTATAATTAAATGATCATTATCTTGATTGAATAGTTTTAGCATTAATCAAGGTAATGAAAATAATCATTTTGTTATCTTTGTAAAGCTTGCCTGTTATAAGGGCTAACACATGTGCAGGAAGTCAATGATCAATGGCTGAAATGAGCTTTATTGATCAAAGTAAAGGTTGTCAAATATCCGCTGCTTCTTGGCTACCTCTTTACCAGTGTTTTTATTTCCTTTCTGCATTTAAATTGGATTTGGTTTTGAGGGTTTTATTCCCATTTTTCTAATGTTAGTTACATCATGCACAAGCATGTTTAAATACCAATACTTTGGAGTAACATAAAATGTTTTGACAACATATTTTAAACTCTAATCATTTTGTCCAGCATTAGTGTGCAACTGAGAAAAAACCTTCCATTGCATTTTTTATTATTTTATTTAATTTATCCATTCATTTAAAAGGAACAAAATGAACAACAAATTAACCACAAAAAAACATTGAATGAAAAGAGTGCAGGAAGAAGAAAAAAAATTATTGTAATATCTGGCCCTTGTTAAAAAAAAAAAAAAAAAAAAAGGTTTGAACATCTCCAAAGTGAAAACAAAAATATTAGACATCCTTCACTTGGCACCATGCCTTCCTCACAATTTTAACATAATCATCTTTTTAAACATATAAATTGCTTTATAAATTTTTATGGTGATTAAGACAATTCCACAATCCTATTCCCTGAATTACAACGCAGCTCCTTCAGACTAGTTCTAAAAGGAGGTTTTACAGACATTTACCTTCCCTTAAGGTTATAATGACTCTCTTTAACACATTTTAATTGAATATTTGGGGGTAATATTTTTTATGAGCTTTATAAATGACTTGTAAACCACTATATTCAGCCAAATCATAACATTTTAATAATAGTACCTAATGAAATAATGTATTGTTGGGCAGTGGTGGGATGTAACTAAGTACAAATACTTTGTTACTGTACTTAAGTACATTTTTCATGTATCTGTACTTTACTTAAGTAGAGTTAAATGTGGGTACTTTATACTTTTACTCCACTACATTTTACATCAAGTATCTGTACTTTCTACTACACTACATTTCTATAATGCTTTGCATTACAAGTTACATTCATGTTGCGGCTTTTTGATTTGTTTGTTACTTTGAAAGTAACCAATGGTGAGAGGGGAGCTGGTCCATTGAATCACTGCAAAGTGGGCAGGTAACGTTAGGCCCACCTTCAAGAAGAGCTGGACCAATGACATATATTCTAGTATATATGTCACTGAGCTGGGTGCACATGCAGCACCACTAACACACCAAAAATGTATTCCAACGCAAGAGAGTCAGCCAGAAGATATGCTCCATCCATGTCCTTATTGAAAGACTGCTCAGTACAACAGGACAGATTCTCTCTCCCAAAAGAGCCAGACTGGACTCAAAAATCTTTGAAAACCAACTTCTTCTGAACTTGAACAAGAAATTCTTGCTGCAACATTAAAATGTGTCAGTTCATGGGATGTCAGGAGACAAGAAATGTCTCCAAATGACTCGACACTCAGGTCCAAGTTTTAAAAATGGTGTCAGGAAGTTAAAATATTGTTCAACATTGACCCATTACAAGGTTGAATACACAGTATTTTAACTAGAGTTGATGACAAACTGGAGTTGAAATATCAGTTGAAATGATCAGAGCCTGTTCCTTTGTTTGGTCTAATGCTCCTTTTGTTCAGGCAGACAACTTTTACTTAAATGTGTTTGCTGCAGTTAAAATGACACATTGGTTTTGCTTTGTGTTAAATAAAAACTTTCAAAGGTATAATCATTCCTCTTTCTTATTTTGATTAATGTCATTTAACTCTGCAGGTCATCCCTGAAATTCTGCCGCACAGAATCACAAGTCCAAGCGTGAACTGTGTCACAGAGTAAACACAATAAAAACATGTATTATCTGCAGCATCGTTCATTAAAATGGAACAACACTATTAATGTATGATAGAAAATATACATACAGTAAGTACACTTAAAGATATGTAGACCATTGCATTATGTAATACTTTCAGGAAGTACTTTTACTTTTAGTACTTTAAGTATTTTAAAAGCAAGTACTTATTTACTTTTACTTAAGTAAAACTGTTAATGTGGTACTTCTACTTTTACTAGAGTACATTTTTGTCTGTTTATTTGTACTTTTACTTAAGTACAGTGTTTGAGTACTTTCTCCACCACTGTTGTTGGGTGACCATAGCACTTAATAATTCTTATAGATCTTTTTGTAAAATGAAAACAGGGTTTGTAATTGTTTTGCATGCATGTTTTGCATTGCGGATCTTAAAATGACCAGGATTCTGCAACAAATGCAAAGTATTTGTTGCTTTTAGCTATACCTTTCAGGAGTTGGATTTTTTATTTTTTTTATTTGAAGATTTTTGCTTTCATTTATTTTTTTCGTTTTTGATTGTGTCATCAGTATTTTTATTTTTATGTATCTTGTTCTTTTTGTGGTTTTATTGTATTTTTTTTTAATGATTGTGTTCCTCTGCACCACTTACCACTTCTCTCTCGGTCATTCTCTTCAGGGAGCTCAAGGAGTGTCAGCTCCATCTAGTTTCCGTCTGCGCTCTCCTTGAGCTCCTTAGGTTTTTTCTGTAAGTTTATGGTACCATACCATGTTTACCTATGCAAACCCATTTAATGTCTCCCAGCTCTACACATCTGGGGGTGGAGGTTGTCCAGGTGGACACTTCAGCCCACTATCCCAAAGGGTTTCTGTGCACCTCTCCCCAAGTATCTATATTTCATTTCCTGTCTGTTCCATACACCCAATGTCTTCACTTCCCAGACATTGAGCTTCCACTGTCTTCACAGAGCTTCACGTCACTGGACCCCAGACGTGTCAAGTCATTACTATCCATGGGTCCACAACCAACATTCTTATTGACTCACCAGAGTCTCCAGTTCCTTAGCTGCCAGTTCCAGCTCCTGCCACAGCAACTGTCTCAGTTCCCGCAGTGACAGCTCAAATCTAAGTGCTTGTACCAGTAGCTTCAGTCAAATTAGTTCCATCTCTAGAATTACCAGTGTTGTCATTATCACCATCTAAATGGAGACTTGGAAATGTCTTGGAGACATGGCAGTGAGATTTTTAACTCAAATATACAATGGCATATTTGAGGGTGAGAAAATGTCTGAGGAATGAAAGAGAAGTGTGCTGGTATCCATTTTTAAGAACAAGGGTGATGCACAGAGTTGTAGCAACTACAATTAAGTTGATGAGCCACACAATGAAGATCTGGGAGAGCGTTGTGGAGCAGCAATATGGTTTCATGCCAAGAAAGAGCATCACAGACAGATGGAGAAGTACAGAGATTGTCAGAAAGAACTCCATTGTGTCTTTGTGGATTTAAAAAAAAAACATATGACAGGGTGCCGAGGTGTGGTATTGCGAAAGAAAATCTGGAGTGGCAAATAAGTATATTAGACTGGTACAGGACATATATGAGGACAGTAGGACAAAGGTGGGGTGGAGGTGCATCAAGGATCGGCTCTGACCCTCTTTTTGTTTACTCTGGTGATAGACTGACTAACAGACGAGGTCAGGCAGGATTCCCCATGGACTATGATGTTTGCAGATGACATTGTGATCTGTGGTGAGAACAGGAACAGGTGGAAGAGAACTTGGAGGGGTGGAGGTATGCACTTGAAAGAAGAGGAATGAAAGTCAGCTGTAGTAAGACAGAGTACATGTGTGTGAAAAAGAAAGTAATCAATCAGAGGAAACTGGCTCCTTGGTTCAATTCAGAGTTACGTACTTTAAAGCAGGCATCTAGAAACCAGGAGAGAAAATGGCGCTCTACTAATGTTGAAGAATTTTATTTAATTTGGAAAGATAGTCTGATAACATATAAAAAAGCTCTTTGTAAAGCTAGAACTTTATATTACTCATCTTTAATAGAGGAGAATAAAAATAACTCTAGGTTTCTGTTTAGTACTATTGCTAGACTAATTAAAAGTCCCATTTCTGTTGAACCATGTATCCCTACAACTATAAGTAGTGATGACTTCATGAGATTCTTTATAAATAAAATTATTTCAATTAGAGAGAAAATTCAAACCATCCTTCCTTCTACTATCTCTAGTCCCCTGTCAAATGAGGCAACTTTAAAAATTTCACTAGAGCCTTATTTATGTTTGGACAGTTTTTGTCCTGTTGAGCTCTGAATTGTCAAAAATAATAACCTCATCCAAACCATCCACATGTCTGCTAGATCCCATCCCAACCAGACTGTTTAAAGAGGTATTTCCCCTAATTAATGTCTACATTTTGGATCTACTTAATTTATCTTTAATGAATGGTTATGTACCACAGAGCTTTAAGGTTGCTGTAATTACACTTTACTTAAGAAATCTGACCTTGATTCAGAAATTATGACTATAGACCTACAGGTCCTTCTAAAAAAATTAGCATATTGTGATAAAGGTCATTATTTTCCATAATGTATTGATAAAAATGAAACTTTCATATATTTCAGATTCATTGCACACCAACTGAAATATTTCAGGTCTTTAATTGTTTTAATACTGATGATTATGGCATACAGCTCATGAAAACCCAAAATGCCTGTCCCAAAAAATTAGCATATTTCATCCCACCAATGAAAGACAAGTGTTTTTAATACAAAAAACGCCAACCTTAAAATAATCATGTTCAGTTATGCACTCAATACTTGGTTGGGAATCCTTTTGCATGAATGACTGCTTCAATGCGGCGTGGCATGGAGGCAATCAGCCTGTGGCACTGCTGACTTGTTATGGAGGCCCAGGATGCTTCCATAGTGGCCTTAAGCTCATCCAGAGTGTTGGGTCTTGCATCTCTCAACTTTCTCTTCACAATATCCCACAGGTTCTCTATGGGGTTCAGGTCAGGAGAGTTGGCAGGCCAGTTGAGCACAGTAATACCATGGTCAGTAAACCATTTACCAGTGGTTTTGGCACTGTGAGCAGGTGCCAGGTCGTGCTGAAAAATGAAATCTTCATCTCCATAAAGCTTTTCAGCAGATGGAAGCATGAAGTGCTCCAAAATCTCCTGATAGCTAGCTGCATTGACCCTGCCCTTGATAAAACACAGTGGACCAACACCAGCAGATGACATGGCACCCCAGTGACTGTGGAAACTTGACACTGGACCTCAAGCAATGTGAATTCTGTGTCTCCTCTCTTCCTCCAGACTCTGGGACCTTGATTTCCAAAGGAAATGCAAAATTTACTGTAATCAGAGAACATAACTTTGGACCACTCAGCAGCAGTCCCAGGCGAGATGCTTCTGACGCTGTCTCTTGTTCAAAAGTTGCTTGACCTGGGGAATGCGGCACCTGTAGCCCATTTCCTGCACACGCCTGTGCACGGTGGCTCTGGATGTTTCTACTCCAGACTCAGTCCACTGCTTCTGCAGGTCCCCCAAGGTCTGGAATCGGCCCTTCTCCACAATCCTCCTCAGGGTCCGGTCACCTCTTCTCGTTGTGCAGCGTTTTCTGCCACACTTTTCCCTTCCCACAGACTTCCCACTGAGGTGCCTTGATACAGCACTCTGGGAACAGCCTATTCGTTCAGCAATTTCTTTCTGTGTCTTACCCTCTTGCTTGAGGGTGTCAATGATGGCCTTCTGGACAGCAGTCAGGTCGGCAGTCTTACCCATGATTGCAGTTTTGAGTAATGAATAAGGCTGGGAGTTTTTAAAAGCCTCAGGAATCTTTTGCAGGTGTTTAGAGTTACGTCGTTGATTCAGATGGTTAGGTTAATAGCTCGTTTAGACAACCTTTTCATGATATGCTAATTTTTTGGGACAGGCATTTTGGGTTTTCATGAGCTGTATGCCATAATCATCAGTATTAAAACAATTAAAGACCTGAAATATTTCAGTTGGTGTGCAATGAATCTGAAATATATGAAAGTTTCATTTTTATCATTACATTATGGAAAATAATGACCTTTATCACAATATGCTAATTTTTTGAGAAGGACCTGTACAAAGGAAGGCACACATTGTGCAATTTTCTTTCTCAAGGGAACCATGTCATGCATAGCTATAACAACAATTAACAATGCAAATACTCAGCCTTGATACTTTGAAAAAGAGGCAAATTTGAAATTGTTTACTTGGAAGTAAGAAAGGCACTGCAAAGATTTGACCCTAGGATCACCTGTTTACAAGGCAGATGTTTTGACCATCTAAACTTGAGCACCTGTAACAGATATTGAGTATTCTATCTGTGTTTTCTCAAGATAAGCATACTTGATGTAAGAATTAAGACAGGTAGACATTGAGGTGCACACTGTGAATTCTGTTCTTTCTAGAAAACCAAGTTCTCTTCCTAATTAATATGCAGTTTACAATATTGTATTAATAGGTCTACTTCTCGAGTACAAAGTTCTCTATCTAGATGTTAAATTAACATATATTCTGCTGGGGTTCCAACCCAGGATGTCCAGTTTATGAGACAGGGGCTTTGGCCATCTAAGCTACAGCTCCTCAGTTTAGAACGTTATACCTGTACTTAGATCATCAACCTACAAATCAGCTTCAGCTCTGGCATGATTCAATTATTTTCTGTGTTTCTGTAACTCTATCAAGTTGTTGTATATCTTGACCATTAAAGTAATTTCAACCTGGAAACAAGTAATTTGCTTACTAGACTTTTTTAAACTGCAAATTTGACTCAGTCATCCAAATTTGAGCTCTTTAAAACTGTTCATCATTGACAGTGTGCAAGACTGCAGTGTTGCACACTGTCACAGTAAGGACCTGTATATCTAATCTAACTTTCATCTAAAAAATTCTAGAGAAAATAGTTGCAGGTCAGTTGTGTGAACATCTACAAGAAATAATCTGTTTGAAGAGTTTCAGTCAGGGTTTAGAGCTTATCATAGAATAGAAACAGCACTAGTAAAAGTAACTAATGGTATTCTCATGGCCTCAGACAATGGACTTGTGTCTATACTGGTCCTGTTAGACCTCAGTGCTGCATTTGATAGAGTTGATCACAATATTTTACTACAGAGGCTTGAATATGATATTGGGATTACAGGAACAGCTTTAAAATGGTTTAAATCATATATATCTGATAAACTCCAGTTTGTAATTGTAAATAATAAATCTTCTTCATACACCAAAGCTAGTCATGGAGTTCCTCAGGGCTCAGTGCATGGGCCAATACTCTTTACTTTATATATGCTTCCATTAGGTAAAGTTATTAAACAGCATGGGATACATTTTCATTGTTATGCTGATGACACACAATTATATTTGTCCATTAAACCCAATGAATCCAATCAGCTACTCAGACTACAAGCATGTCTTAAAGACATAAAAACCTGGATGATGCTTAATTTTCTCCTGTTGAACACAGACAAAACTGAGGCTTTGGTTTTTGGACCTGAGTACCTTAGGAGTGAACTTTTCAGTCTTTCTCCCTCCTTAGATGGCATTAATCTGGCCTCCAGCTCTAACGTTAAAAATCCTGGTGTTATTTTTGATCAGGACATGTCTTTTATCCCCCACATTAAAAACGTGACTAGAACTGCCTTCTTCCACCTGCGTAATATCGCTAAAATTAGAAACATCTTATCTATCTATCTGACTGGTTTAGATCCCTGGACTCCTCCATCTATAAATTTTTCTGGAAAGATAAACCCCCACGTATTAAACTAAAAACACTACAGAAGACCAAAGATAAAGGAGGACTAGAGCTACCCAATTTCTATTATTACTTTCTAGCCAACAGGCTAGAATACATTTCAAGATGGATAAAACACACACCCCTTGATGAACCCTGGCTAGATGTAGAACAGACACTTTGCAATAATATAATGATCTCGGACCTTCCATTCATTGGCTCAAACATAAAACGACAGGGATGCTTTAAAAGCATCAGCTCCTCTCTGACAGATTGGTGGGAGTTTCTTAAAATGACAGAGTCTTCACTAATTCCATGCAGACGTATACCCATCTGGAACAACCCTGACATCCTACAACAGAATAATATGATAAACTTCCCAGGTTGGAGGTGTAAAGGAATCAAATATTTGGAACATATATATGAGGAAGTAAACTATATCCCATTTAACAGATTAATAACACAATATGGGATTGATAAGAATAAATTTTTAAAATATCAACAAATTAAATCTATAACAAAAAATAAATTTAACCTTAATAACACTAGAATTGAAATACCAACAAGTGCCATTCTGGGTGGAGTTTGCATGTTCTCTCCGTGCATGCGTGGGTTTTCTCCGGGTACTCCGGTTTCCTCCCACAGTCCAAAAACATGCATGTTAGGCTGATTGGTAACTCTAAAATTGTCCTTAGGTGTGAGTGAGAGTGAATGGTTGTTTCTCTCGTTTGTCTCTATGTGGCCCTGTGATGGACTTGCGACCCGTCCAGGGTGTCCCCCGCCCCTCGCACAGTGATTGCTGGACATGGGCACCAGCGACCCCCGTGACCCAAAATGGAATAAGCGGGTAAAGATAATGGATGGATGGATGGACTATACAAAATCCTTCATAGAGTATACTACACAGGTCAACGGATGTTCAGGATGGGTTTTGCATCATCTAATGTTTGCTCACAGTGTACAAACAATATTCCTGACAATTACATCCACGCATTTTGGTTCTGTCCACCTGTTCAGAGGTTTTGGTGCCGGATATGTGAAGACTTATCAAAGTGTCTGAGATGTAATATTCCACTCTCTCCGTCAGTTTGCTTATTGGGTCACTTAGATGACCGGGACCTGTGCTCACTCTCATATGTAGCATGTAGACATTTAGGGTTCTGGGCAAGGGTTGGGGAGGTGAAAGGGCACTGCCTGCTCTCTGGGGAGGGGGTGGGTCTGTGCTAGTCGCCACCTCATCCCCCCCCCCCCATTTTAAACGCACTATATATAACAACATGCATCAACATCTTATTTGAGTGGGGGGAGGGAGGAGTTGGGTCTTCCAGTTTTCCTTAAACCCTCATTCTCCGTCTGACATTTGGGGTGGGGGTGGGGGGGGGGGGGGGGGGGGTAAGCTGCCTGGTTGGGGTCTGGACTGTGGGTGGGTATTGGGCCTTTGGGGGTGATTGGGGGTGGGGCTGGTGCTCCGGTTCTCCCTGGATTGTTTGGACCCCTTGATCGGGGTTCCTGGTTCCAATGGCCAGCCCTTTGGCTGGGGTGGCTGCCGGTTCTGGCGGGGTGTCGGCTGTGGTAGTGTGTGTGTGGTCGTTGGTAGTGCGTGGCAGCGGTCGGGGGCGTGGATTCACTTCGACAGAGTGCTGGCTGGTCGGCCTGATGTGACGTTCACAGTGCGGGGTGCTGTGTGTGTGAGGGGGTGCATGGGTGGCATGCCGGGGCTTCTCCGGGCCTATGGTGTGGGGCTTTAGGGATGTATTGGTGGACTGGGCCTGCCTTCCTCAACTGCTGCTCCCTGCTGCTCTGGCCCCTGACCTGGGGGCGGCTTGCGGTCACTGTTGGGCAGGTGGGGCGCATGGACGGCCTGACAGAGGCTCTGTCGGGCTGTCTCTGTGTGCCTGTTTGTCTCAGGTTGGGTTTTGGGTGGCCCCCCTCTCTTAGATCAGTTTTGGCCCCCCATTTGGTGGGTCGTGCTCCCCTCCGGTGGTGGGCCCCCCTGCCGCCGGTGCATTGGCGGCTCTCAGCGGCTGGAGCTGGGTGGTGGGGTGTGTGCGGGCCCACCCTGGTGGATGCCTGCGGGGGCCTGGGGGCCCTGGCTCTGTCGGGCCTCTGTTGTGGGGTGTATGACCTCGGGACTCGAGGCTTGGTGTCCATGGCCGGATCCACTCTGGAGGGGTGGGTTGCCGGCGGGGCCTGTTGACTTGTCGCTATGGCCTCCTGGGGGTTTCTGCATTGTGGTTGCTGGGGATCGCCCGGGGCTTCCCTTTGCTTATCTCTCTGGGAGGTGCGGGTGTCCCTGTTGGGGGACTACCGGAGTTCCGGGCTTGTGGGCCGCTGTGTGTCTGTGGTTCCGGTCTTCCCTGTGTTACCTTCGTGTCCTGTGGGGACGGGTTTCTGGGTCCCCACATCCACTATTGAACATTTTTATGGAGAAACCTTATAGTGATAAGCATGCTCACACAGGTGTTTAGATTCAGGTGTTTATCAGATACACACTCAGTTGGGTTGTGGTGGCCATCAAATATATATTGTATTACCATGTATTGTATAAAATACTTTCTAATTATGTTATAAGTATCATTATATAAGTTGTTTGTTGTTGTGGTTTCTCGGTTTTGTCGGGGGGGGGGGGGGGGGTTCCGCAGTTCTAGAGGCAGACTTCAATGATGTTGATTTTTGTTCTCTTTATCCCTCTCTCTCCTCTATTCCTATCTCCTTCTTTACATTTTAACCCTTCTCTCACTTTTCTGCTTTGTTATCTTATTTGTTTTCCGTCCATTACATCTGGAACAAACCCAAAGCATATTCTAATAAAATTTAATTTATATATCAAGTGGAGCATTAAGGCCAGCCATAATGCTCTGCTTGTAAAAGTAAATCTGTTGGGCATCACTTTGACACTCAGACAATAATTCTAAGTGTCACAATGCCGGACAGGACAAGGGGTAAAAAAAAAGAAACCTCTTATCTAAAAATGATGCAGAAAAACGGGTCCATGCATTTGTCACGTCTAGACTGGACTATTGCAATGGTTTATTATCTGGATGTCCAAATACTTTTTTAAAACGTCTTCAGTTGATCCAAAATGCTGCTGCCAGAGTCTTAACTGGAGTTAGTGGGAGAGATCATATTTCTCTAGTTTTAGTTTCTCTCCATTGTCTCCCTGTCAAATCCAGAATAGAATTCAAAATCCTACTTCTAACCTACAAAGCTCTCAACAATCTGGCTCCATCTTATATTACAGATCTTATTGTTCCATATTTTCCTAACAGAGCACTTCGCTCTCAGGCTGCAGGTTTACTTGTGGTTCTTAGAATTTACAAAAACAGAATGGGAGGCAGATCCTTCAGTTATCAGGCTCCTCACTTGTGGAACCAACTTCCAATCTCTGTCCGTGAGGCTGACACATTATCCAGTTTTAAAACTAGGATTAAGACTTTCCTTTTTGCTAAATCCTATAGTTAGAGTCAGCTTGGGTTTCCTGAGCTGTCCATTAGTTATGCTGTTATAGGCTTAGACTGCTGGAGGACAAACTGACCACACTTTTCACTCTGCTACTGTCTTTACCTACTCTGCTCAACCTGTTTTGTATTTGTAATTATTTTTTCTATCCTTAACATGTGTTTTTTCTGTCTTTCAGATACACCTGGACCTATACCTGGACCTACCATTCTATGTTCGTCTGTCTCTCCTTCCTGTCCTCGCAACCAGCTGGTCAAAGCAGATGGCCGCTTGTCCTGAGCCTGGTTCTCCTGGAGGTTTTTTCCTTTTAAAAGGGAGTTTTTCCTTTCCATTGTTGCCACTGTGCTTGCTCAGGATGGGAGACTGCAACAAAGTCAAGATTCAACTTGTCTGCTGGATTCCTTAGATAGAGAACTTTACTAATTGGCTTTTATGTATGTGAATGTTTCTGTAAAGTGCCCTGAGACAACTTTGTTGTGATTTGGCACTATATAAATAAACTGAATTGAACTGAATTGAATTGAATTGAATTGAATTGAATGAGAGGGAGGCTGGTTGAAGAGTCAGGCCACAAGGAGCAGAGGTCACAAAGGTGCAGGACTTCAAGTGCTTGGGGTCCACTGTCTAGGAAAATGGAGAGTGTGGTAAATAGGTGAAAAAGATAGTCCATGCAGAATGGAGTGGATGATGAACATTCTCAGGAGTGATTTGTGACAAATGGGTGGCAGCAAAGATCAAAGCAAAATTTTACAATAAATTGGTGAGACTAGCTATGTTGGTCTCACCACCATATGGTTTGGAGACAGTGGCAATGACAAAAAGACATGAGAAAGAACTGGAAGTGGCAGAAATGAAGATGTTGAGGTTCTCCTTAGGAGTGACAAGGATGGATAAGATTAGGAATGAGATCATCAGAGGTACAACACAGGTTGAACAACTGGAAGATAAAGTTAGAGAGGCCAGACTGAGATGGTTTGGACATGTCCAGAGGAGGGACAGTGGGTATATTGGGTGAAGGATATTGGAAATGCAGCTGCCAGGAAAAAGACAAAAAGGAGATATATGAATGCAATTAGAGAGGACATGGAGGTAGATGAAGTGAGGACAGAGGATGCAGAGTACAGAGTGAGATGGAGGAGGATGACTCACTGTGGAGACCCCTGAACAGAGAAAAGCTGAAAGAAAAATAAGAATTGTTGCCAGTAGAAGCACCTTGTGGCATCCACAGTACCAGTGTCAGCTTTTCAGTCAATGCCTTCTATGTCTGCAGACTTTACAGTCACATCTAACGCACCTCCAGTGCCGTTAGATGTCCAAAACTTTTTTAGTTTTGGACATTTGTTATGATGCATAACCATGGCAACAAGGCAGTTTTCTACAACCAACAGCAGCTGATTAACATCTCAAAAGCTCAAATAATATCTCAACTACAGCCCCAAATCTCAAATGAGTTGAAAAGGAGGCTCTGTGGATGCATTCTCAGCAACCTGCCAGCTGTGCTCGAGTGCCTGACCACTGAGATCCTGGAACTAGCAGGAAACACGGCTCATGACAGCAGAAGAACAGGATCGTCCCTCGGCACCTACAGTTGGCTGTCCGCAGCGAGGAGGAGCTCAGCAGACTGCTGGGAGGAGTGGCCATCGCTCTGGGAGGAGTTCTGCCTGGCTTTCGGGCGATCCTGCAGCCCAGGGGAACTGAGAGGCCAGCCGAGTCTGGGTGGATGGATTGAACGGCATCTGCAACCAGTTTCTTAGGATCCACTGTGGGATGGACCTTTACAAGAGATCCTTCCTGTCTATAGCCATCAGCATCTATAACATCTCTTAATGAAATGAGGATAATGAGTTACAACAACAAATAATTTCCCTTTGGGATTAATAAAGTATTTTTTAATTGAATTGAATTGAATTATTTGCAGGATCTTCACCATCTCTGGTCCCTTCAGTCCCACCTGTGGTATCCCCAACTCTATAGTCTCCAGAGTTTCCACAGCATACAAGGAAGTCAAAGACGATGTTTCTCATCAGTCCATGCCTGAGAGGTTTGAAGATGACGCCTCTCGTTAGTTTATCTCTGGGAGGGGATGAAGGCAATTCCTCTCATCAATCCACCTCCAGAAGAGTCGAAGAAGATGCCTCTTGTCAGTCTGTCTCCAGGAGGGTTGAAGACAACACTTTTCACATGTTGGTCTTTGAAATGGTCAGAGACAACACTCAACATTATCAGTTTATTTTCAAGGAGATCAACAATGATGCCTTTTTACACTGGTCTGGACAATTCCTGTGGCATTCACCTGAACTCTAATGCCTGTCTGGACATTTTTCAGGCTGTTCACTTGATCTCTCTCTCCTGCCTGGACTTGTCCCAGGCCATCAATATAAACTTGTTTTTTAACGTTCTTGTGTAAAGACTCTTGTTTTGTCTCAAGCTATTGTGTCCTAATGAGTTTTGAACTGTTTTTGTTCAACGCTCCTTCCAGGCTCTCCCCCTTCCCTCCTGAGTCAGATGTTGTTTTTTGTTGTTTTGTTTGTTTGTTTTTATTGCTTTTTTGGAACTCAGGCACTGTCCTTTAATTTTTTAAGAGTGATTTTTGGTTATATTTTAGGGTGTTGTGCTTTTTGTTGTGATCATGTTTTCTGGTTTGTGATTTATGTTTTTTCTTCTTTGTGTGACTATGGTGTTCAGTTTTTGATTTCTCTGGGCCAAATGTGTTGTTTTCTTCTCTTCAGCTCCTTGCCCACCCACTCTCACTTGGTCCCATTTGTCATTAACACAAGTCATTTCCATTCTGTTTATCAGCCTGGTTTTTATATACCAGCAGGTTTTTTTTTGTGTGTGTGTTTTTTTTTTATTATCATTTTCATTCTGGCTTCACAATTCACCTGGTCTTTCCTTTGTGTTCTCCCTTGAGCTACCTGTGGTTTTTTTTTTTTTTTTTATAATTTTTTTTTTTCTTGTCATCCTTTATTTTTATAAAGTTTTATTTTCTTGGCATCCTTTATTTTTTTATAAAGTTTTATTTTCTTGTCATCCTTTTGTTTTGTATTGTTTTCTTGTTGATTCATTGCTTCTTTGTGAATTTTAATTTTCTTTTAAACATTGTAATAAAATCATAAAATGATCAACTGCAACAGCTGCAATGAAACTTCTTTGTAAAGAACAGATTCAGGTTGTTGAGATCTGATAATTAATAAGTGTAAATAAATAAAAGCAATGTAACCATTAGCAGGCGGCATGGTGTCTCAGTTGGTAGAGCTGTTGCCTCTAAGCGAGAAGATCGCCAGTCCAAATCCCATCCCATGGCCTTTCTGGGTTCAGTTTGCATGTTCTCTCTGTCCATGTGTGGGATTTCTCCGGGTATTCTGGTTTCCTCCCACAGACTAAAAACATGCAGGTTAAGCTGACTGGTGACTAGGTGTCCCTAGGTGTGAGTGAGAGAGTGAATGGTTGTTTGTCTCATTTGTCTCTATATGTCCCTGTGATGGACTTGCGATCTGTCCAGGGTGTCCCCCGCCTCTCGCACAGCAATAACTGGACATGGGCACCAGTGACCCCCACAACCCAAAAATGAAAGAAGCAGCTAAAAGATAATGAATGGATGGATGGTAACCATTAGCAGTTTCTCATAAAGTACAATTCAGTTTGTTATTGCATGATTAGATTTGATTAGTGCCCTTTGAACGAGAGCTTAAACAGTAGAAAAGTATTAATATGTCATCTTACAGTGGTTAGTTTATTTAGCTAGTAGGTGTATCATGTTGGGTCCTGGTGAGGGCCATTTTTAAAACCAGAGACCATGTGCTGGACCATCTCAAGGGCATCTTTGCATTTCCCGGTATCTTGCAATCTGCCTGGTATAGAATCCGGCCTCCTTTTTTCTTTTGCTCTAGACGAAGACGGTCATTTTCACCAGTTCCTCCCTCCCTCCTGCTTTTTTTGCTCTTGTCCTGTGAACCTCCTCAGAGCCTCTCTTTATGCATCTTCCGAATTGAAAATTATTATGGATCTGATCAGCTTGTCTCTCAACGCAATTGATAATTTTTTTCTACCAGAAGACAGGGTGCAGGAAAACCTTCATGCCCTGAAGGGACACACGCAGCTGGATATGTCATGGATTCTTGGGATATTTGGAAGATGATGTGCCTGTCTGTGCTGTCTGTTGAGGACGTAGAAGACATGCACATAATTGGATTTATGATAACAGGGTTTTTGCTTTATAGAATCAGCGGATACCTGGGACATCGACTAATAAAGAAGACATCGGCAGCAGTTTTGGCAATAGCAAAGTTGCCAGTTTTATATGAAGGATTATTCTGTGCTTTGAGCTCTCAGACTAATGTGCTTTGTGAGCTGAACCATAAGTTGGATGACTTCTGAGAATCATGAGCCACGTGCAGCTCCTAGAACTCGCCATCATGAAGGATTCGACCTTGGTGAAGGCTAACAAGCATGGACCGGTGGAATGTCTACGGATCTGGCTGTTTGGCTTCTTCATTGAGTGTACCAGCAGAACTGAAGGCAGACATGTCAGTAGAGTTGGCCTGCCCTAAACAATGGTTGTTTATCTGGATTTGGCCTCCCCGTTGGCCTTGGATAGGCCAACATATCTCAAATTGCTCCTGGACGATATGTAAACTAAGAAGCTATGTTCTGCCCCGCCCTGACCCGAGGACATCTGTGGCCTTATCAGGATTGCGCCACTGATAGACACTGTACCATCATATATGATCTTTGGAACTTTCTGGAGTGTCCACAAACATCTCATAACCTTTGTTGACCTTCTAAGCATAAACGTATTATGATGTCATTGTATGTTGCTGTTTATTTTGCGAGAACTTTTTTGCATCTTTTACAATGTGCTCTGGCCAAGAAATGGTGTGAGATGATTTTTTAAACTTCCTCCACCCTCGTGTTCTCTTTTCCTCATCTACTCTGTATGTTGTATGTAACATAACAAGATGGGGGCAGCACAGTGGCGCAACTGGTAGAGCTGCTGTCTCTCAGCGAGAAGGTCCTTGGTTCAAACCCCGGTCCAGGGGCCTTTCTGGGTGGAGTTTGCATGTTCTCTCCGTGCATGCGTGGGTTTTCTCCGGGTGCTCCGGTTTCCTCCCACAGACCAAAAACATGCATGTTAGGCTGATTGGTAACTCTAAATTGGCCCTAGGTGTGAGTGAGAGAGTGAATGGTTGTTTGTCTCGTTTGTCTTTATGTGGCCCTGTGATGGACTTGCGACCTGTCCAGGGTGTACCCCGCCCCTCGCACAGTGATTGCTGGACATGGGCACCAGCGACCCCCGTGACCCAAAATGGAATAAACGGGTAAAGATAATGGATGGATGGATGGATAACAACATACACCTGGACCTATACCTGGACCTGCCATTCTGTGTTCGTCTGTCTCTCCTTCCTGTCCTCTCAACCATCCGGTCAAAGCAGATGGCCGCTTGTCCTGAGCCTGGTTCTGCTGCAGGTTTCTTCCTTTTAAAAAGGAGTTTTTTCTTTCCACTGTTGCCACTGTGCTTGCTCAGGATGGAAGACTGCAATGAAGCCAAGATTCAACTTGTCTGCTGGATTCCTTAGATAGAGAACTTTACTAATTGTCTTTTATGTATGTGAATGTTTCTGTAAAGTGCCCTGAGACAACTTTGTTGTGATTTGGCGCTATATAAATAAACTGAATTGAATTGAATTAACAGGTCTCTCTTGTAAATGAGTCCCCAAGGCTCAATGGGAACTAACCTGTATAACTAAAGGTTGAATTACTGTTGCTCTTGTGATGAGGACCTGTTCTTGTTCTGCCATAGTTAGTGCCTCTGTGGTGTTCTTTAGTCCAGCCCACTCCAGCCACTGGTAGAATTTGTTGATACCAGCTACTTCAATATTTTAGTGGTATAGGGCCATGCAGGGGCTTATCTTTCCAATATGGTCATTCTTGTTCCTTCTTTTCCACACTGAGTTTCTGCTTCTTACAACATTTGCTTAGTTAATCATGATTGGAGGTTTTCTTCCTGATGTACTGCAGGATCTTAGTTGTTTCACCGTGTAAACTGACTCTGATACTTACTAGTCCTCTGCCTTCCTCCTTTCTCTGGTGTAAAGTTTCAGTGTACAACCCTTCCAAGCATCGTGAGGACATTTTTTGTTAGACGTCAGTTGTATTTATCTCCTCCGTTAGTCAGTCTAATACAGGGGTTCCCAGCCCTGATCCTTGAGGAACACCATCCCACATGTTTTAGTTGTTTCCTGCTAAGAAACACCTGATTTTAATAAATGGATGATTAACAGGCTTCTGCAGAATGAGAGGAAGTAAACTAAATCACTGAATCAGGTGTGTTGGAGCAGGGAAATAACTAAAACATGCAGGATGGTGTTCCTCAGGGAACAGGGTTGGAAACCAATGGGGTATCTGATGACAGGCGTATACAATGTCCTCAGATACCATACCATACCACACCATACCATACCAGCTTTATTTATAGAGCACTTTAAACATCCACAGGACCAAAGTGATGTACATATAATTAAACAATCAGACAATAAAGAATGATTAAAATAATTTTTTTTTTTTTTTTTTTCATTTAGCCTTTATTTATCCAGGTTAGTCTCATTGAGCTGCGAGAACTCATTTTCAAGAGAGACCTGTTTAGGGAGCACATGGTGGGGTTAAGGGCCTTGCTCATGGGCCCAGAGTGGGGCGAATGAGGGTGGGGACAAGTGTGGGTGTTTCACCTACCCCACCCACAATTTTGATGTTGTCGGGGCCGGGGCATGAACCGGCGATCTTCGGATCACAGGCCCACCTCTCTAACCTCTGCGCCACCACTCCCCCAGTAGTAAAGTCAGCAGTACAGATGGTGTCAAAGACCAGGGAGAAGAGATGGGTTTTAAGAAGGGTTTTGAAAACAGACAGGGAAGAGGTCTGTCTAATGTTCAGTGGAAGACAATCTAACCCCATCAGTTGTGATCACATCATCTCTCTTGGATATCAGTAGTTCACACTCATATGTATCGAGTTTAAATTACCTGATCTGATCTAAATCCAATTGAACATCTGTAGATGCGAACATTCTTGTAAATGTAATTTTTGGGGACTTTGCATTGACTTCTATTCATTTTCTATAGCCTAACCCAGACCATTTCCCTAAACCTAACCATGACTAGTACATGCCTAATCCTATTAATGGTAAACTAGTACTAGGCATCTACTAGAAAATCTAACCCCTAATCCCCCAATGAGACTTATCCTCATGGGGACCTGGCTTTGGTCCCTGCAAGAAGCAGTTGGTCCCCACAATGTAGGATTTTTTGTAAAATTGGTACCCACAATGTAACCTGAAACATACACACACACACACACACACACACACACACACACACACACACACACACACACACACACACACACACACACACACACAAACACACACACAGAGAGAGAGAGAGAGAGAGAGAGAGAGTTAAGTTTTATTATAGTCATTATCCAGCTTGGTCTTTGTCATTCTCAGTCTCTATTTCCTCAGCAAACACAGAAGCCTAAAGTTTATTGAGTGTGTAAATGTGAGTCTGACTGTTTGGAAAAGCCAAACGTCCGTAGTTCCTTCCTCCAATACCTCCTGTGATAATGTTCTACTAAAAGGGCAACTTTAGACAATAGTGGATGTGTGTTTAATTTATTTATTTATTTGTTTTTGTGAACGTCTTCAAAAATAACATTTTTTATTCAGCTATATCATTTTCACTGGTATTATCTTTATTTTCAAAGAAAAATATAGGACAAAATATCATATACAGTATTCAAATGAATGAAGCCGTCCTTACTAAGCTATTTGAAACAGCAAATTACTTTAACAATAATTACTTGGGAAAGGTGAATGGGATTAGAGATAAAATGACCCTAGTGCGCGAGAGATTGTTGCATGAAATTATTAAAAATCAAGTTATTAAAAATAAAGAGTGTCATTTTGTATTTAAACATATAGCTGAAGAAGATATGGAAGAGCTGCTTCGATCAAAGATAAACCATGTGGAATTGACGATATGGATGGAAGGCTTCTTAAGATTGCAGGCAGTTAATTTAGTAGCCAAGCCTTTATATCATATTTTTAATCTGTGTTTTGATGAATGTATTTATCCAGATCTGTGGAAAACTTCTAAAGTTATTCTGGTGGCTAGTAATGTGACAGAACTTTTAAAGTGTCAAAATAGCAGGTCTATAAGCATTTTACCAATATTAAGTAAGTTAATGGAAAAAAGTTGTGTTTAAACAAATTCAACATTACTTTGACTTAAACTGTATCTACTCTGATGTTCAGCATGCATATAAAGAGGGGTACTTTACAGTGCTGACAGCTCTTACTGATTGGTTAAAGGAAATGGATAGAAAACAACTGGTTGGTGATGTATTTCTTGACTTCAGTGCAGCTTTTGATATTGTTGGCCATGAGCTATTACTAATGAAGCTGACAGCTTATGGCTTCAAAAACTCAGCTTTTAACTTCATGAGTAGTTATCTTATTGAAAGGAAACAGTGTGTTATGTTTAATGGAATTTGCTCAAATTATATTTTCATTCAACCTTTATTTAGACAGGTTAATCCCATTGAGCGTTGAGGACTCATTTACAAGAGAGACCTGATTTCAACAAAGAATGATGACAACAATGGGCAACAACAACAACAATAGACAATCATAAAAGAGGCATACAGATTTTTCTTTTTCTAATTAAAATAAGATGGCAAAAAAAGTTGCAAAAAACAGCTAGATTATAAGGAAAATGTAGAGAACTAAAAACAGGACCATGTCTGCATTGGTTCTTGCCAGGAGTCCAACAGATGCTTAAAGCCACTTAGAGAAGTCAAGGTCGAGAGCTTCAGATCGATAAATCATATAGATCAATATACCCCTTCCAATTGCGGAATTCCACAAGGTAGCTGCTTAGGTCCTCTGTTGTATAGTATTTTTGTAAATGACATGTCATTTGTATTAGTCAATGCATGCATGACTATATATGCTGATGATACAAATATGTATATGTCTTCTGATAGTTTGGATCAAGTAAATAGACTGTACTTTTATAGCGCCTTTCTATCTGATCAAGACACTCAAAGCACTTTACACTACAACCTGTGTCCTCATTTACCCATTCATACAGCACTCTACTAGATCTATACAAAGCTAATTGAACAAATCGTTCTAAATAGACTAATCAGTGCTTTATCATATTCATACACCGATGGGACACACATTGGAGGCAATGAGGGGTTTGGTGTCTTGCCCAGGGACACTTTGGCATGTGACTGCTGGTGGATTCGAACCCCCAACTTTTGCATTGGCGGACGACTGCTCTAACTACTCAGCCACAGCTGCCCAGTAAATATGGTATTACAACAAGAGCTACTGTCGATTTCTGAGTGGGTAACGGACAACAAGTTAAAACTGAATGTTTCTAAAACTAAGTGTATGGTATTGGGTTCTAAATATTTTGTAAGTCAAACTCAAAAGTTGCAAATCTTTGTACAAAAACAATAAATAGAACAAGTTGAAGAGGCTAAGCTACTGGGCGTCATAATAGACAAAACTCTTTCATTGTCAAAACAAATCAATAAGATTGTGACTAAGATGAGCAGAAACATTGCTATAATCTGGCATAATGCACATTTTATGTCTCTGGAAATAAGAAAATTAGTTATACAGTCTTTAGTTTTTTGGCAACTTCATATTGTTCAGCCGTTTGGTCAAGAACTTCACAAAAACGTCTGGATAAACTGCAGGTAGTTCAAAATAAAGCTGCAAGGCTAGCACTCGGATGTCATTTTAGAACAAACGTTGATTTCATGCATCAGTGCCTGTCATGCATGAAAGTTTGTGACAGGCTAGCATGCAGCTTTCCTCTCTCTTTACACAAAATCTGGACTTTACATAAACCGTTTAGCCTTTTCTCACAGTTGTTACCACCTGCAATAGACATACTTTTAATACTAGACGTGCCTCTGTTGTTACTTTTACATTACCTCTGCCTAGGACTAGTGCTCTCAAACGAGCAGCTGTGTATCGAACAATTTATTATTGGAACATGCTGCCTTCTGTAATTACATTAATTGCTGATCATGCTAATTTTAAAGACTATTAAAAATCTATAACAGATAATAAAATAAAACTGAATTGATGAAATGATAAATGTATAATGGAAATGAAAATAGTTTGTTAACTTTGGAATGGGTGAATTTTTGTGTTTTTAATTCTTGTGTGTTTTAAAGTATTTTGTCATTTTCTAAAGCTTGTAAAATGTTGTTATAGAGATGGTTGATTTGAATTTTTATATTTTGATTTTGTTTTTATTTTAGGTGTTTGAGTATGTCTTTTTGTATCTAAAAGCATGATTTAATTGCAATGTTTGTGGTGTGGACCCCAGGAAGAATAGACTTATGTAGAATAGTCTATGGTAGAAACTAATGGGGATCCTAAACAAATAAATAAAATATTGAAGATAAAAAAAACTGAATAACAGAGAACCGATCAGAACAGAAATGGTTTTAAAGTACCATTGCTGAAAACCACACTCATTTCTAAGACCAAACGTATTGAGATATTAGAAAAATATTCTTATGTTGTGGACCTAAGGTACATATTTTGTCACATTACAACCAAAAACTTTGTGTTAAAGTATCCTGATGCATGCTCAATAATCCAGGTAGAAAAATCTAAAAAAGTTAAATCTGGTCCTCTGGACCATTTTTTGAATGTCCAGAGGACCAGATTTAACTTTTTTAGATTTGTGTTAAAGTGTTTTAACTGGGATTTCATGTACTACACCAACACAAGTGTCAAATCATCAGGTGGAAGTAAATCAGGTGTCTCGTGGTTTTCAAATGGTTTTACAAATTAAAATTTATAGTGTGATGTGCATTTTTATTTAACCCTCATGAATCAGTACTTAGAACCATTTTTGATTCATTTCACGCTGCAAGTTTTTAAGGTTTGCCTGAACCTGCTTTGTACAGCTGAACATTTTGCCTATTCTTTCTTGCAACAAAGCTTAGTTCAGTCAGATTGGGTGGTGTATTCAGTGTGATGTGCAGTGTTGGATTTATGCCACACACATGCAGTATAAGGTCCAGCCTGGACTGGCCTGGGTTCCCTGTTTGGCACAGTTCCAGCTCAACTTTTGGAACCCAGAGACCTGAGGTTCCATTTGAGTCAGGCTGGTGCTAAACAAAACCAAGGCCAAAGAAGACCAGGGCCGGGGCCGACTGTGGCCGGTCCAGACTTGACCGAGCTTTACAATGCAAAAAGGCTAGTGCAGTGTATTTGAGCCACAAAGTTTAGTTTTGGTCTGATTTTAGCAGAGTACATGTGTTTACTGTCTTCTACATGACTTGTGGCAAACTACAACCAGGACTTCATATGCATTTTAAATGTGTTTAAATGACAACACATTTATAAGCAATTAACTTGTGGGTTAAGCAGCAGAGTTGAGTATGTGAATTGTGCCCATGAAAAACAAATACATTTTAAGCTAAATTTTCTCTGTCAATGCCTAATATCTTATTCTGCGATTGAATCTTGTTGTAAGCTTGACACTACCAAAGACCGTATCCTCACTATGTCAACACAGGAAACATTTGCAGTCAAGGTTTACAGTACAATGTAGCTGACAGCTCTCTACCTATACTATCTGGATCTGGAACAAACTGCACAGAGCCAAATTCCAGTCGCAACAGCTGTCAGGAAGCTTGCCATACCTGTCAGGCCTATATGCACTTGTGTCAGCAATAGCTACACTGGAACCTGTACATATGCTGGTTGTTGCAGCAGTAAGGGGAAAACCTTTATTGTTTCAGTGAAGCTTGTGCTGCCCCTCACCCTCATACTGCCTCCACCCCCAATAATTCAAGGACTCATGAAATTGTATTTGTCATTGTTTCTCTACATAATATTTTGGTGGTACTCAAATTCTGGAGGTAGTTTCTGATGAATTCAGCTTGGTGGGAGGGTAGAATGACCTGCCTTTAGTCCTTAGCCCACCCCCAAACAACACACACTTAAACACCTGTGGGATGTGTGCTGCTCTGCCTCCAATGGGACTTTCCCCACAAACATAGCACCATTTGGTGCCAATGGGCACCAAAAATATTACCAATGAGCAGCTGTGGCTGATTGGTTAGGACAGTTGTCCTCCATTGGGAGAGTTGGGGATTCGATTCCACCAGCAGTCATATGCTGAAGTGTCCCTGGGCAAGACCCTGAACCCCTCATTGCCTCTGATGTGTTTCCCATTGGTGCATGAATTTGATCTAAAGCACTGATTATTCATTGTATAGATCTAGTAGAGTGCTGTATGAATGGGTAAATGAGGGCACAGATTGTAGTGTAAAACACTTGGAGTATCTTGATAAGATAGAAAGGTGCTACATAAGTACAGTCCATTTACCATTTAAGATGAAATTAAAAGGTTTAAGATTTTGTATAATCAAAAAATAATTAAAAATAATCAACCAAACAAAAATTGAACCAAGTTTCCAATATATAGAAACCTTTGAGCACTATTTTATAAACTGACATTGCTTTAAAGTTCTTCTCAACTACTATATCCCTGACCAGTCTGGTTTGTTCTTTGGTCTTCATTAAGCTGTTTGATTAGTATTTTTTGTAAGAAACCTCTGAGGCTCACAGGACAGCTGAATTTATAAGATAGGTCCTTCCATCTTCTACCACTTATCCGTAGTCGCAGGGGCTACTGGTCCAGGAAAGGAACCCAGACATCCCATCTCCTCTTAAGGGGATGGATTTGACAGAAAATATACAGAGGCAATTAGCATTATGTTATGTGTTTCATGGGGACTAACCAACTGAAACTAGACTGAGCAAATAGTAAGCAAATGTCAGTATTGCCTCAAAGGTCAGCACTCACTGTGCATATTTACTTGTTAAAATTTACTTTAAATAACCTGCTTTAATTGCCTTCATGATGATGTCCACAAGAGTATTGGAAATTTCTGCTGCACACTGCCAGTCCAAACTGTAAACCTTTTTTGATTTTTGACTAAAGTATTTTATAAAGGCAGTAACGTGACAGTTTTTGTATTAGGTTTTGACAGAAATATTTTTGGTAATCTAGTAAATTGTAATGTATACGCCATCTCACTTATGAGAAAGAACAAAAGAAACAAAGACTATTATTTTCACCATTTTGAAAATAAATTGCTAACAAAATCATTACTGATTAAATAGTCTAATTAATATACCAAAATAATTTTTGACTAAAAACAGCTAATACATCAAACTAATCACACATTTCAAATAATCAATGGAATTAAAAATTAGGTATATCAGAACCATCTTATCCCAAAGAGCACAAAACTCATCTGATGCTCCAAAGATTCAACAGAGCATTGTTGTTGAGAGGCTTGTTCACATTCAGGCAAGCTGCAACCAAACCCTTCCAACTTACAACCACATCATTGCAGCCCTGGCCCAGCATATGCTTCTTCCTTGTCTTCCATAGAGCTCAGTTTTCAACCCTAAGCAAAACATAAGTAATGTCAGAAGCCTTTTCTTGTGTGCCATGTATTTAGGGACAAAAATAAACAAGGTATAGAAAACTCTTCCTCAAGAGCTATCACCCTCTTCTCTTAAAACACTCTAAATATTAGGTATCTGGTGTCTTTAGCTCCCTCAGTCTTCAATAGCCATCTCTGCAGATCCTGTGAGTGGACAGCAGTGGCTACTCGCTGCTTATGCTCATGATGGCTGATTATGCTCCTAACTACTTAAAGGCTGAGTAAAACTCAGGAGCCATGTGTCAGTTTTGTGCATGTGGGCAAATCTTTATTACAAGTGAAGAACAATAAGTGAAAACCATAGAACAACATACTTTGCCTAATCTCTAAAAGTCAAAGACAAAAAATGTAAAAAGTGTTGTGTCCAGGGAATTATGGTCCACAATAAGGATTTGGCAAGAAACCCAAATTCTAAAAATTAAAATACTTTTTTTTTTTTTACTAGAATGCTTGCAGGTATTATAACCCTCCATTTGCCCCTAGGTCAAATTGACCCAGGGGTTACAGGTGGGCCATGGAGTCAAGGCGAAAACTCCCAAAGAGCCCAGAAACCCTCTCGCCCTTGTGCTTATAGTTTTTATAAACCCCTATGATAACTGGTTCATTATATATTCTAATATGCTATAATTACTGATTTATTACAAAAATAATCAAAATAAACAAAAAATGTAAAACAAGTAACAATTTGGATAAATAGTTGAGGTCTCTCTTGTAAATGAGTCCTCGAGGCTCAATGGGATTTACCTGTCTAAATGAAGGTTGAATGAAAAGTAGTTGTTGAGTGAGTAGGCAGCACGGTGGCGCAACTGGTAGAGCTGCTGCCTCTCAGCGAGCAGGTCCTTGGTTCAAACCCCGGTCCAGGGGCCTTTCTGGGTGGAGTTTGCATGTTCTCTCCGTGCATGCGTGGGTTTTCTCCGGGTACTCCGGTTTCCTCCCACAGTCCAAAAACATGCATGTTAGGCTGATTGGTAACTCTAAATTGTCCCTAGGTGTGAGTGAGAGAGTGAATGGTTGTTTGTCTCGTTTGTCTCTATGTGGCCCTGTGATGGACTTGCGACCCGTCCAGGGTGTACCCCGCCCCTCGCACAGTGATTGCTGGACATGGGCACCAGCGACCCCCGTGACCCAAAATGGAATAAGCGGGTAAAGAAAATGGATGGATGGATGGAAGTTGAGTGAGTATTTAGACTTGATTAAATACAATAGGGATTAATCAAGGATTAATTCTCATTTATGTAGCATATATAAGTGAGTAGAGGGAGAGCGGTGACCCTTGCTCTTCACTTTATTTCACTTATTGTTTTGCACTCTTTACAGCGGGGCAACAACTGAATTAATGTATTCACACTTTCCAACAAAGTTAAGTCATGTCCTCTGGACGGTTTCAATTTTTGTTGGAACACTTCTGTCATGTTTCTGCCCCTCCTGTCATGTTTACTGTCCCTCTGCCATATTTATGTCTTCATGCTTTATTTTCTCATGCCCAACTTCAAGCTCTGTTCCTACCACCCTGCATCACACCCACTCTGCTCCTCCACAGTAAGCAACCTTAATCTCATGCGCCTGTTCTGCTCCCTACTTAAGCCTCATGCTCTCACTCACTTGTTGCCAGATTATCAAACTCTCTGTGATAGTAGATGTCCAGCGTCCATGCCATGGTCTTGTCTGCCTGTCTTGTTATGACCTCATGTCTGTCTTCTGGATTCCTCACTTTGCCTGACCCTTGCCTGGTTTGGATTCTGCTTTCTGACCATTGTACCAATACTGCTTACTATTATCACAACTATGCCTCACGGATCACGTTTTGGATGTGTCTTTGGATTTCTCCTTTACGGTTCTTGCCCCCCCTGCCTGCTCTACTGGACTTTGCCCCTGGACAATCCTGAACACCACACTCTGCATAATCCTCTCCCTCTGCTGCAGCTCTCTCACAACATATGACATCAGCCTCAACAACTCTCTCAAGGAGCCTCTCCCTTTCCTGACTGAAGGTTAATGACTGCCACAATAAACCTCTGCACCTTTACAGCAAAGCCACGTTTACTAATTGAACCCGTTCTTGGACCCACCAGTTCACTCATCTTTCTGGAGTTCTTCTAGTGGATCAGACCAGGATACACCATGAGGAGGACTAGCTAGGCACTGCCCAATGTAGCTGAAAGTCACTGTGACAGCGTCAGGGATCAGTGTCGCAGCTGTGTGTGAGCAATCAGCAACCTTCAGCCCACTTACACTTTTAGCCAAAAAAGTGAGTCTCGCAGAGAGAAAAACATTTCATCCTCCATGTTGAAACTTCCACTTTGCTTCTAACAAAAATTGTAACTGAGCAAACATATTTTCATTGCTCAGGAATAAACAAAGACAGCCATCAGACAGACACGTCAGGATGGGGAAAACAATGAACTCTTAGAATGGAGAAAAAGACAAACTGCCAAGTGTCACAAAAACTTTCTCAGCTCTCGTAAGTGTTTTGGGGAACTCGGATATTATGACTCCCCTCTGACATAAACAGATTTCAGCTCTAAAGCATTTACACACAGGTGTCTCTCAAGGAAAAGTTATTTTCTAAAAAACAGAACAAATAATTATGTTAAAGTATTATAATATCCACACCTGCCATAATCAAATAAAACAAACTTGATTAATGATTTGTTTTTTCTTTCTTAAATGCATAAAATACAAAAAGTCAATGTTAGTCAGACTGTAGCTGATTGAGTCCAAGGACAGTAGATGTGTGAAAACTGACCATTCAGGGTGAATCTGGGAGACATCCCAAGGGTCAGAGGTCGTGGCCAGGGGAGCACATATTCATGTTACATTTCTCTAAAACAAAATTAATGGAACAGAATTTATTTTGTTTTATAGGCGTAATAATTTAGATAAAGTTTAACAATTTGATAAATAGTTTACTTTGGAATTTGGGTAATTGAATTTAACCAGATAAATCTAAAAAAGTTAAATCTGGTCCTCTGGACATTCAAAAATCACAAAAACAAAACAAAACAACAAAAAAATGTAGAAACGTTTCGTCTCTCATCCAAGAGACTTCCTCAGTCTGAGGTGCTGTTTTCAGCTCAGTCTCTTAAATAGCACCTTCTCAGAGTGGATCAACCAGTTTTGCTGCTGACAACCAAAACCAGCTGATCACATGCTCAAGAAGGACCATCAGCCTAACAATGGATCATTAGCACCTGATGGCTGTTTACTGTTCACAGAGGGCTGAGTGATACTAGCAATCACAGCATTGTAAGAGGGGGACAGTTGAACACTGAGGCCTCCACCCCTGTTTAATGATGGACAATTTCTTTTCACAAAGATGGCCTCCTTTACTCCTCTCTCAAACCATCGTTCCTCTCTGTCCAGGATGTGAACATCTTCATCCCTGAAAGAGTGACCGCTGGCCTGGAGATGAGTGAAGACCGCAGAGTCCTGGCCTGATGATGTTGATCTTCTGTGCTGGGCCATCCTTTTGGCCAGTGGCTGTTTAGTTTCCCCGATGTAAGACTGATCACCCTCCTGACACTGAACAGCATACACAACATTACTCTGTTTGTGCCGGGGGACTGGATCTTTGGGATGAACCAGTCTTTGCCGTAATGTATTTTGGGGTTTAAAAGCCACTGGGACGTTGTGTTTAGAAAATAAACATCTCAGTTTCTCTGATACTCCCTCAACATACGGAATGACCACTGGTCTGGGTCTGGGTTCCTCCTTTTCACCTGTTGGCTGACTGGAGTCCTGTTTGGGTTTCTTCTCTGCTTTCAGGAAGGCCCAGTTAGGATATCCACAATGCTCTAGAGCCTGTCTTGTGTGTGATTTCTCCTTCTGCCTGGCTCCTGAGCTAGTGGGGACGCTGTCTGCTCTGTGATACAGAGTCCTGATGACTCCTAACTTGTGCTCCAAAGGGTGAAGGGAGTCAAACTGCAAATACTGGTCTGTGTGGGTGGGTTTGTGGTACACCTCAGTTTGCAAATGTCCTCTATCAGAGACTGAGACCTCACAGTCCAAGAAAGCCAACCTGCCATTCTTTACATCTTCTTGTGTGAACTTGATGTATTTATCCACAGAGTTGATGTGGTCAGTAAAATGTTGGACTTCCTGAGATTTGATTTTAACCCAGGTGTCGTCAACATACCTGAACCAATGACTTGGTGGTGTCCCTGAAAAGGACGTCAAGGCTCTCTTTTCTACCTCCTCCATGTACAGGTTGGCAACAATAGGAGAAACTGGAGACCCCATAGCACGCCCATGTTTCTGCCTATAATATTGCTCCCCACATGTGAAGTAGCTTGACTGCAGGCACAGTTTCAAGAGTTGACACAGTTGTTCTGTGGAAAGCGTGGTCCTGCTGCTCAGAGTGGTGTCTGATTTTAATTTTAAACTGACTACCTCTACTGCATCATCAACAGGAATGCACGTAAAGAGTGATGTGACATCAAAAGAGACCATTGTTTCATCAGTCTCCATGATGACATCCCTCACCTTATCCACAAAGTCCATGGTGTTCTGTATGTGGTGTTCTGAGCTGCCAACTAAAGGGATGAGTACAGACGCCAGATATTTGGAAACATTGTAAGTGACAGAGTTAATCATGCTAACAATTGGTCTTAAAGATACACCTGGTTTGTGGATTTTAGGTAAACCATACAGACTAGGTTTACTTAGTCCCCGTATTCATTACATCTGGAACAAACCCAAAGCAAATTCTAATAAAATTTAATTTATATATAAAGTGGAGCATTAAGGCCAGCCATAATGCTCTGCTTGTGAAAGTAAAACTGTTGGGCATCACTTTGACACTCAGACAATAATTCTGTGTCACAATGCCTGACAGGACAAGGGGGAAAAAAAAAAAAAAGGAGAAATCCCACACAAAACAGGCTCTAGAGCAATGTGGATATCCTAACTGGGCCTTCCTGAAAGCAGAGAAGAAACCCAAACAGGACTCCAGTCAGCCATCAGGTGAAAAGGAGGAACCCAGACCCAGACCAGTGGTCATTCTGTATGTTGAGGGAGTATCAGAGAAACTGAGACGTTTATTTTCTAAACATAACGTCCCAGTGGCTTTTAAACCCCAAAATACATTACGGCAAAGACTGGTTCATCCCAAAGATCCAGTCCCCCGGCACAAACAGAGTAATGTTGTGTATGCTGTTCAGTGTCAGGAGGGTGATCAGTTTTACATCGGGGAAACTAAACAGCCACTGGCCAAAAGGATGGCCCAGCACAGAAGATCAACATCATCAGGCCAGGACTTTGCGGTCTACACTCATCTCCAGGCCAGCGGTCACTCTTTCAGGGATGAAGATGTTCACATCCTGGATAGAGCGGAACGATGGTTTGAGAGAGGAGTAAAGGAGGCCATCTTTGTGAAAAGAAATCGTCCATCGTTAAACAGGGGTGGAGGCCTCCGGGTTCAACTGTCCCCCTCTTACAATGCTGTGATTGCTAGTATCACTCAGCCCTCTGTGAACAGTAAACAACCATCAGTGTGCTAATGATCCATTGTTAGGCTGATGGTCCTTCTTGAGCATGTGATCAGCTGGTTTTGGTTGTCAGCAGCAAAACTGGTTGATCCACTCTGAGAAGGTGCTATTTAAGAGACTGAGCTGAATACAGCACCTCAGACTGAGGAAGTCTTTTGGATGAAAGACGAAACGTTTCTACATTTTTTTTGTTTTTTTGAATGTCCAGAGGACCAGATTTAACTTTTTTAGATTTTTCTACCTGGATTATTGAGCATGCATCAGGATGTTAACCAGATAGTTTTTTTTATTAGCACTGCCGGCAAGGAAATTAAATCACACCACATCAGCTAAAATATTTCAACCAATCCCAACATTGCAATGACGTCCTTACCCGATTCTCAGCCCCTTTCCAGATCAAGTCAGAAAGTACAGCCAGTTGCAGTCCCCTGCCATCTTCCCCTTTTTGAAAATAAACTTGCTTCTTTTACTCTTGTCTCCTGGTCCTTCTGTGCTCAGTTCTGGGTTGTGGTAGAGCTTAAAACAACTTAAAGATGACACTTCCAGTTATTTTTTATGTTTTTATTTTTTTATTCCATCTTCAGCGTATACCAGCATGTTGGACAAAATTGACATACATCAACAAAATTTCTCTTGAACATTTTAGTCTGATGAAGCTTTCAAAGGATTTGAAATGGCGATCACAGACCGGCCTTCTCTAACCTCTGCGCCACCACCACCTCCTCTATTGATCAACAATATACTGAGACCCAGCAAAGCGTTTTACTAAATTCAGATTATTTATTGAAACGTATTGTATGTAGGGCCTACTGTAAAACCTGGACAAGATTAAAATGTGCTCATTTATATATTTTTTCCACTGATCATTAGAATATAAACACAATTTTTGGCAGTTTCACAAATATGATTTAATTGTAATTTTCTTGAGTGGGGCTGGGTTAAAGGCCTTGAAAGACTTTTTACTCTGACAAGATGTTACATCATCTATCAAGATCAAGGTGTTTTTAATGTCATTCACAACACATGTGGTACATGTGGTGGAACGAAACTATGTACTCAGGGTCCCAGTTACATCCAACAAAAATACAAATTGTAAAGAAAAACAGTAATAATATCTAAGACATGAACTAAGAAATACACTAAGCACTACTAGTACAAAACAATGCGCCAAACAACAGCAGCACGAACATGAGTCTGTGTGAGCAGATGAGGACGAATGAACACAGCAACACGAAATAAAACAGCAGCATGAGATCAGCAGCATGGATAGTCAGCAGCGCATACTGTATCAACAATCAAGTGGAATTACAGTGACTTTTTCCACAGTGATTTTTTTCACAGTGATAATCCTGACCAGAATTCATGAGTCTAACAGCTTCAGGGTAGAAGCTGTTCCTCAGCCTAGTGGTCCTGCACTTAATGCTCCTCAACCTTCTGCCTAAGAGGAGCAGGGCAAAAATTGTGTGTGCTGGGTGAGTGGGGTCCTTCATGATGCAGGTGGCCCTCTTCCTACATCTGGAGGTGTAGACATTGGAGGTATGCAACAGACCCTGCACTGAAAAGCTGGTAAAAATTTTGATTGGATGGATGGATGGATGGATGGATGGCTGGATGGATGGATGGATGGATGGATGGATGGATGTTTAATCACTTGGTCATTGGTGATGGTGTAACTCAGTTTTTAGTTGATTTAGTCGACATCTCTTAATGGCTCTGCATATACTACTGTTATGGCAGCACCTGATGAAAGTTCAATAAAAAACATAAAAACAATAAACTGCTGATATTATCTTTTAAATGTTTGTGGGGAGCACATTATTTCTAAATAAATTAAGTTTACATTTTTGATCAAGAACATATTTGTTAGCTCTAAAATGTTGAAAGAGACAGCAGTTTTCACAGGATGCCACACATTGCGGTGTCTGATTGTATCAACAGCAGGTTTGGAAAAGGTTGGAGGAAGAGTGACAGGAAACATTTAAACAACTCTGATAAAACCCACACTACTGCCACTGTCACTGCACACACACACACACACACACACACACACACACACAGAGTACATACTGCTGAGCGTGTGCAATAGACACTGTCATATAGGGAAAAAACAAGAAAGCTTTTAACGCCCATCTCCTGCCTGAATGTGTGGAAGCCTTTTAGTGTTTATTCCAGTCTTGAATTCATTTATCTGCATCTCCGCTCTGTCAGGATAATATGTCATCCAGACTTTACTGATAACATATCAGCCTGGAACAACACATCACTCTGATGGACCGTGGTGTTGACTTCTGTGTGTGTGTGTGTGTGTGTGTGTGTGTGTGTGTGTGTGTGTGTGTGTGTGTGTGTGTGTGTGTGTGTGTGTGTGTGTGTGTGTGTGTGTGTGTGTGTGTGTGTGCATGCATGCATGTGCATGTGCCTGTCATTTATTTAACACAATATTGTAATTTCTGTGCTCAACTGTTTCACTTACATGCCACATATTCCAAACAACTACAAACTGTAGTATTTACAGTATTTAGTAAAATACAGTGACAGAAGAAGTAACTAACATTAGCAGAACCACTTTTTTAAATTATTTTTGATCAGGACATGTCTTTTATCCCCCACATTAAAAACGTTACTAGAACCTCCTTCTTCCAACTGCGTAATATCACTAACATTAGAAACATCTGATCTAAAAATAATGCAGAAAAACTGGTCCATGCATTTGTCACGTCTAGACTGGACTATTGCAATGGTTTATTGTCTGGATGTCCAAATACTTCTTTAAAAGTCTTCAGTTGATCCAAAATGCTGCTGCCAGAGTCTTAACTGGAGTTAGTGGGAGAGATCATATTTCTCTAGTTTTAGTTTCTCTCCATTGGCTCCCTGTCAAATCCAGAATAGAATTCAAAATCTTACTTCTAACCTACAAAGCTCTCAACAACCTAGCTCCATCTTATATTACAGATCTTATTGTTCCATATTTTCCTAACAGAGCACTTTGCTCTCAGACTGCAGGTTTACTTGTGTCCGTGAGGCTGACACATTATCCAGTTTTAAAACTAGGCTTAAGACTTTCCTTTTTGCTAAATCCTATAGTTAGGGTTGGCTTGGGTTTCCTGAGCTATCCCTTAGTTATGCTGCTATAGGCTTAGACTGCTGGAGGACAAACTGACCACAATTTTCTCTATGCTACTGTCTTTACCTACTCTGCTCAACATTTGTAATTATTTTTTCTATCCTTAACATGTGGGGGGGGGGGGGGGGG
>NC_056512.1:14024169-14028380 GCF_014905685.2 Nematolebias whitei
GACCTATACCTGGACCTGCCATTCTATGTTCGTCTGTCTCTCCTTCCTGTCCTCTCAAACCAGCCGGTCAAAGCAGATGACCACTTGTCCTGAGCCTGGTTCTGTTGGAGGTTTCTTTCTTTTAAAAATTGAGTTTTTCCTTTCCACTGTTGCCACTGTGCTTGCTCAGGATGGGAGACTGCAACAAAGCCAAGATTCAACTTGTCTGCTGGATTCCTTAGATAGATAACTTTACTAATTGGCTTTTATGTAAGTAAATGTTTCTGTAAAGTGCCCTGAGATAACTTTGTTGTGATTTGGTGCTATATAAATAAACTGAATTGAATTGAATTGAATTGAAAAGCTAAAACTGATCGTCAACAAGCCCTGGAGCAGATTAAAGTCCCGCCCTGATGATGATGACCGAGAGATTCAACCACCTCATAACAAATGATAACCGTTCAAGAAGAGGTGTTATTTTATTATTATTATCTACCGGTAATTAACTTTTTTTAATTTAAAATTATAATCTTATTAACTGGGGGGGGGGGGGGGTACCTCTCTGTGTTTTATATCCAGTCTGGGACAGAGATAGCAGCTGAGTCTTCTTCTTCTTCGGGGAAATCCACCAGAGATCACCAAGAAGTCTGTGATGACTGAACTCTGAACTTTTCCAGGGACAGGTGAGAGCAGGTCCTAATGAGGCCAAATACAGCCACACTGCAAAATTAACAAAGCGCTACCTCTTTATTCCTGCTATCTGTTGCGAGTGAGCAGTTTTCTCCACCGCTGGAGATAATGTCACTGCAACTAGATCTGTGCTTTTGGCAGCAAATGTGGACAAGTTGGTCTTTTTGGCCAAAAACGTAAAACTTGATTAGTTAGATTGTAAACGGTCTGTTGCTGCTTATTGTTCTGGTTCTGACTGTTATTGTATTTAAGATTTTTATTATTGTTAATATAGTTTATTTATTGTAAAGAGTGACTTTTATTTAAAATATCATCCAAATGGGTTGTTTGTATTTATTTTTATACAAACGTATTGTTTATTTGGCATATTTTCAAAATAAACATTTTGTAAGTCTTTCTTTTGGCCTTTTTTTGTACCGAAAATTTACCGAACCGAGCCCTCCTTGAAACAGAACCAAACCGAAATGTGATTTTAGCGTACCATTACACCCCTACCAGACATTGTCAGAGGAAGTGCTGCACAGAAATTAGGTCTGGTAAGTCTTGTTTGCAGGTTGCACTAATCAAGCCAGGATTTCAAGGGAATTCCATACCAGAAGACTGAGAAGGTAGTGATAACCATCTGACATCAGAACTCCCATACCAGCGTCAAACTCAAGGCTGCATTTTCTTTAAACTACTTCTTTAAAGCTTGCTTTGCCATGCTATGGAAAAATACAAGAGGCAGATGACATCTGAAGCAACACCTGGCTGAATCCCCTGAATGAATCAAGTGACTGGATAGAACCAGACAATACTGATTTGTCCTTCAAGATACTTTGTAGTTACTCAAGTACACAATAAGCTACACGTAGTTTTTGTACAGGAAAGAGCCACGGATCAGCAGACCTGAAAACAGGCAGATACATAAGGATGTAGCAGCTCAGAAAGACAAGGAGGGGCTAGGCCATTTAAATTTTCAAAACACAAACAAAAGACTTGGAGGTGGATCATTGTTTCAAACACCTGCTTTGAAAGAATGGGTCTTATCTTAGCCATCTGCTTCATATGAAAGAAATTAGATTTGACAACAGACTTTTTCTGACCGTCAAATTTAAAACTGGCATCAATTTGAACCCCTAAATTTGTGACAATTGGTTTGATCTACTGGGAAAAGGAACCTAAATGTAAAGAGGTAAAGAGTGCTATAGCTATATAGGATCTAAGGGGCTGCTTACACGGCGCGTATTTTGAGTGCATCCGCAGCTTTCTCTCTGCGGTTCTGCTGATCATTTACACGACACCAGTGGCCCCCCCTCTTTGAATCCGGAGGTTTCAGGAATCCACCTTCCAGAGTCGAGGTTTTTCGCTGACCCCCCGCTGATAATGTAAACATCTCCCGCTGAGGCTTTGTGTTAAACCACATGCGCACGCGCGGACAGACGCTATATTTCTATCAACATGGCAGCGAATACACTGCTTTCTGAACTATGGTTGATGGAATATATTTTGAATCTCGTTGTTAATTTACGTCAGATTCCAGGTGCTGTGACCGACATCTGTGTTGGAAGAGACACAATCTGATCCAGTTCTAATATCGCTGTTTATAGAACGTGGCACGCGCACACGTCGCGCTGCACTAGAACATACTAAATGTGCTAAATAATAACAGTTTAATAATAATAAACAGTATTTATGTTAGTGTGAGAGATAATGAAGTTCTGAGCTAAATGAAGCTATCTGGACATTATGTAATTCAAATTTAAAATGATGCTAAACATATAGCGTGAACACTAAAGTTGAAAATGAAGACATCAGGTTTAATATTTATTTATTTATTCAACACCACAAACTGTATGTCACACAAACAGTGATAATTAAACTGAACACACTATTTAAAACAAGTTAACGGTAAACTACATTAATGAACTGGACTCTTCCTCTGTTTTCATCCTGGACTCTGGTTCCACGTTGTTCATCTGGCTTGTTCAGGAAGTCACTCCTTTGATTAATGCAACTTAAAACATTCAATGGATTGAATAAAAGAACTGAGGAGAATTTTAAATAAATAGTTCTTCCAACATCTCTGTCTTCGACGTCCTCCTGCAGTTCATCTGGGCCGAGCCTCGTTCAGAACCGGTCCGCCTGGTGGAAGGACAGCTTCTTCTTCTTTCAGGAAAAATAAAAACTCAGTTGGTTGTTTTGTAACCTAAGTAAACGCAAGCTAACATTATTAAGAACATTTGATTTACCTGCAGTAAATCAGATACTGATTATCGCGGAATAAAGTCCGACATCATCGACTCGGTACTGGTCCACTCAGCGACCGGTGTGGAGCTGTTAGACGAAGAGGTCCCGCTTGACGTCAAATCTGTCGACTCTCATCCAAAATCCAGCTTTAACTTGTTGTTACGTTGTTGTTAGCTGATTAGCCCAGAGGAAAACAGCGTGCCCAGGCAGCACGCATGCGCATTAGGTGAAGGTAGAAAATTCACAGCGCCATCTAATGACCCGGCATGGTAACTACAGTGGATTCGGGAGGGCGGGGGGGAATCCTGCGAATGCATGTAAACACAAAATCTGACCGTGTCAATGCAAATCTTTTCCTCTAATTAACATACGAAAAAACCTACGGTTCCCCCCATCGTGTCCATGTAAATAGGGCCTAAATCTCTCTAGTGCTACAATCCTAACACCCATTGCTCTAAACAAGGGAATTTTGTGATCCATTGTATCAAATGTGGCCATCAGGTTTACAAGCCACCTCACAATCACCAGAATTAGTAGCTAAAAGTACTTTGTATGTTGTTAAAAATTCTTAAACAAGTAGACTCAGTGATGTATAGTTTAAAACCAAACTGACAAACCTCAAAAATGTTGTGTTGCTAAAAAAATTAAAATAAATAAACATTAAAAAAAAATCAATCAATTGACCATAGACTATGTTCTCACAGATTTTTGAAACAAAAGGTAGTTTTGCAATATGTCTGAAGTTACCCAACGCTTTTTTTTCTTCTTCTTTCGGCTGCTCCCTTCTTAAAGGGTCACCACAGCGAATTAAGTCGCACGAAGACTTGGCAGTTATTTTTACGCCAGATGTCCTTCCTGACGCAACCACAGACACCGAGCTACCACAGCCCTCTGTGTGGAGCAAAGAGCTGCTATCTAGGACACCCGGAGGAGCAGAGGGTGGGAGTTAAGGGACTTGCTCAAAGGCCCAGAGTGGGACGAATGAGCGTGGGGACAGGTGTGGGTGCTTCACCTACCCCACCCACATTTTTGATGTTGTCGGTACCGGGGCTTGAACCGGCGATCTTCCGATCACAGGCCCACCTTTTCTAACCTCTGCGCCACCACTCCCCTGAAGTTACCCAACACTGCTGGGTCCAAATATTTTTTTTTTTTACATTTCACTCATTTGTCATCAAAGACATTATACCTTTTAATTCAAATACTATTTACAGAAGGAGCACATATGCATTTCATTGAAGACTAATTCTGATTTCTTTGGATAGTTATCTATCTATCTATCTATCTATCTATCTATCTATCTATCTATCTAT
>NC_056512.1:14028390-14053800 GCF_014905685.2 Nematolebias whitei
CTATCTATCTATCTATCTATCTATCTATCTATCTATCTATCTATCTACCTATCTACACACACACACACACACACACAAGCAGCTTTTTGTGTGTCATTTGTTGACTGCATCAGAATTACGGGATTGAGCGCACAAGGCTGATACGTTAGTAATGTCTCCATCATCAGCCCCATCTGACGCACTCAGTCTTTTCACCCCCCAGGTCTTACTCACCCCACCTTTACAAACACACTCCAACTGTGTGACCCCTCCCTGCTGTGCTGTGGCTGAATCATATAAATCCTTCTGTTGCGAGTTTGAACCAAAGACCAGCAGAGGAAAACCAGACTCACAAGGAGATCAAACTCCTAACTCCTTAGTGGTGCAAACAAGAACCTCTGTTTCTCCAAGGGACCACCTGGAACACAGACCATCACCTAGAACCCAGACCACCTCCTGGATCTTCTTAATCTTCTTAAAGTAAGTGACACATTCTCAGGACTTTCCATCAATCATGAACAGAGCAATTTGCTAGGTTTTTGTATTGTTGAACCCAGTGAATAAATAAAGTAAAACAAGAAAAGTAATGAAAATTCAAAGATGAACTTGGAATTTTCCATGAAGTCTTGTGTAAAATACATCCTGACATATTTTATTTGGCCGTAATTTTCACTGGAACTACAGAAAGCAGACAAACATCCTGCAGTAAGATCAGGACGCACAGCCTGGAAAACAAAGTTAATGAAAGAGGGTAGATCATGTTCAGATAAAACATTTATTGCCACAACTATACCAAAACAATCATATTTAAAAATATAATTTTAAATATGATTATAGTGTTGCTTGTGTACTACACTACAATTAAGCAATAATATTCTTTAGTAGCTTATATTTGTCCTATATGGAGCATTTTGTCTCAGCTCTGCTGAGACATTCATTCATTCTTTCATTCATTCACTCATGATGATGTGAAGCTGACTGACTGCACAGGAAATCTAGTAGGCTTTTAAAAATAAGAATTTGACACAAAGGTTTATTTTATTTTATTATCATGTCATCTGTACAAGTTTCTTTATTATTATTTTTATTTTTTTATGATGTACTCATTAAGTTTTATTCAAACCAACAAATTGTATTAAAATTTGAAATGGATTTATTACAGGAAAAAAAAACAATTATGAGCAGACATGTTTTCATTATTCATGTTAAATTATTTTGTGTATCAAGAAAGCACATAAACCTTCACACACACACAAACACCTATGTTTTCATCTGCAGACATGGCCCTAACCAATTAGGTGCCTCAGTCAAGAAATTAGGTGGTGCCCCCACTTTCCATCCATCCATCCATCCATCATCTTTATCCGCTACTTCCTTTTTGGGTCGCGGGGGTCACAGGTGCCCATATCAAGCGGTCACTGTGCGAGAGGTGGGGGACACTCTGGACAGGTCTCCAGTCCATCACAGGGACATAAAGACAAACGAGAAACAACCATTCAATCTCCCTCTCTCACCTAGGGACAATTTAGAGTTACTAATCAGCCTAACATGCATGTTTTTGGTCTGTGGGAGGAAACCCACACATGCACAGAGAGAACATGAAAGCTCCACCCAGAAGGGCCCCGGGCCGGGATTTGAACCGGCGACCTTCTTGCTAAGAGGTGGCAGTTTTACCAACTGTGCCACCATGCCGCCCCCACTCTCACTGCAGTAAATTCCTCTGCCAGTTTACATACACCTTCATAAGAAACTGATTTTAAGAAAACAAGTTTTGCGATGAAAACAGTTAACAAGGTGTGAACAAGGTGTACAGTAAATGCATAAATACTTGAACGACACCTTCAAATGTCCTTTTGTTTAGAGAACATGAAGCGGTTCTCATTTAGAAAAAAGATCTCTGTGGACCAACTTTCTTCATACCTTCATAGTTAGATTATACTACAGTATATACTATAAACACTTCAGACAATATGAACCGTAACACAACAACTATGATCAATAAGGTGATGGAAAAGGATTATTACAACCAGAACAATTGTTAAGCAGATGTCAGTAAAAATGTAAACACATGTATAACACCTGCAAAATAAATCTAATTTTACAAATTTCCCTAAGAAATATAAGGTAAAAATACTAACCCACATTACAGCATCAGTTCAGTTCAGTTCAGTTTATTTATATAGTTCCAAGTGATCACATCTTCGCTCCTCCATCATGCTGCAGTAACGTTATCTGAAGTTTAGTGAGTTAGGATCAAGGCTACTGCTGTATACTATGTTCTGAGGAGGACACCCTGCCACCCTAACAGAACACCCCGCTGTGTGGAAAAAAATATTTGTTTTCTGCTTTAATCCTTGTGTTTAATGTTTATTGTCTTTCTTAGGTCAGGTCAGAAAACTCGGGAAGAGCCTAACAAGCTGGTAGGGAGTGGTGATTTAAGCAATCTAGCTGAATCTTAGTGTAATCTAGCTGTTTTTTCATTACTTTTCCTTTTAATTGTCATTTTATTTTCATTTGTAAAAAAAGAAGAAGAAAAAACGTAAATTTGTACACATCATTTGTGATTGTCTATTGTCGTCGTTGTCCATTGTTGTCATCATCGTTTGTTGAAATCAGGTCTCCCTTGTAAATGAGTCCTCGTGGCTCATTGGGACTAACCTGTTTAAATAAAGGTTGAATGAATGTAGATATTTTTAACAGGCTCTATGTGCTTTAATTAATGCCTTTTGTTTTATGTTGGGTTTTTCTTTTTTTTTTTTTTCATACTAAGAAATAATACAACTCTTTTGGAATAGGAATTGTGAAAGTGACACTTTTTTGTGATGCAGTGACTTTGTTGTGGGCGGCACGGTGGCGCAGTTGGTAGAGCTGCTGCCTCTCAGCGAGAAGGTTTGCAGGCTCAAATCCTGGCCGGGGGCCGTTCTGGGTGGAGTTTGCATGTTCTCTCCGTGCTGCGTGGGTTTTCTCCAGGCACTCCGGTTTCCTCCCACAGACCAAAAACATGCATGTTAGACTGATTGGTAACTCCAAAAAGGAAGAAGGGGGTAAAGATAATGAATGGGTGGATGGATGGATGGGTGGATGGATGGATGGATGGATGTCTCTGTTGCCCCCTGGAGGAACTGCACATGCATTTGTCCTATCTGCTCATACCACTGGCTGGCTCTGCCCATCAGCCAGCAGCACAGAAGACATTTCCTCAGAATTTTTTTAAAAAATATTTTAAAAATATGCCGTTCTGCCAGCCTCAAATATTTAGTTGTCCAGACTGAAGAAGAGTCAAACCCCAGAATATTCCAAGTCTGTGTTTCAAGTTATTGAAGAAAACAAACACATTCTGTGAAAAAAGAACAAAAATAACATTGAAATGTTTTTAAAGGAACATCCCTGATTACTGAATCAAACTCACAAGTTGCTGCTGTGACGCAGATGGTCGTGATGCTGAAGCCATGGACGATGCTGGCGGCCACAGTGGTGTGTGTGCTGGTATGTCTGGGAGCACTGGCGGATGCCTACCCCCCAAAACCAGAAAACCCTGGTGAGGACGCACCACCTGAAGAGCTGGCAAAGTACTACACCGCCCTGAGACACTACATCAACCTGATCACCAGACAGAGGTATTCAATGCCCCCCCCCCACCCCCCACACACACACACACCATCTGTTACTATAAAATCAAGCTGCTAAAATTACTTATTAAAACTAGTGCAAAAATGTGTAGTTATTTTATTTGGTTAGATTATTATGGAGGGTACATTTATTTCTTTCATGATGTATTTATTGATTTAATTCAGTCACATTCCACCCTCCGTGGTTTATAACCAATAGTTTTGAGACAACATTAACTGACTATATATGAGGATCCACGTGCAGGAGTTAAATAAAAAATAATTTATTGAACAAGAAAACTGGCGTGGCTGCAAAACTTACACAGATCATGAGGCGAACAGGAGCACGGCAGACTGAGGAGGAGCGGGTCCGTAGCTGAACAGAACCACGAGCAGACGTTTGAGAAGTGAACAGGAGAGGTTCAAATGCACCTGGTGCTGATTACAACTGGTGTGAGTGAAGAGTGACTGGGACCAGTCAAACACCAGGACCAGAAAGGGAACTAAAGACCAAAGAAACCAAGAAAACAGACAAAGGGACAGATGATGTCACTATGACAGATAAGAAACAATTACATTTTAACTGCTAACTTATATCAGGTAAAACTTTACAAATTATTTAAACTTTTAATTTCTGAAACTTTTTGTCAAGTTTGGCCCATTTTTGCATCACTTTAGGTAAATAAATAAGTTGAATTTAATCTTTATACGTAGCTATGTCAGTTAAATTCAAACCAACATACAAAATGGTGATTAGTCAGTTTAGTCAAATTTTAACTGGTTTTCCAAAATATTTATTAAACTTAAACAAGACAATGTTTGAGCTAGCTAATATTTAGCTATTATAAAAAAAGGCTACAAAACAAATTACATATAGCATTCACACATTTAACAGCTCATTAATGTTTTTTCCTTCTAGAAATGTTTTTATATTTTTGCTAAATTATTCCCACAAAACAAACAATGGTGTAAAAATGTATACAAGTAGCTGATCACCGTCAAAGCTGTGGATCTGGTTTGTGATCAGTATATACTCAGCTAAGGTTAAATCAAAAATGTTACTGAAAATAAATTGTTAATATAGTTTAAATTTGCCCATTTTTCTAAATTTAATTTACTGAATAAAACAAGTAAATTGCATTTACACTTTATATGCAGCATCTTCACATTCTCACTCATACACTTCAAATCCAACATCCAACATTTTTGCATATTACATATCCAGCTAAATATGATAGACATAAATAAATGCCTACGTTTTGTTGTAAATGTTGAAGAGTAATGAAAATGTTTTTAAACAGTTTTTGTGAGACTTCAAGCTGGTCTCTAGGAAACAGCCCTTTAGTTCCATACATGGGGTCTGACGTCATGTTTCTATCGACTTTCTATTTTCTAGATATACTAGATTTCTATTGAACAATGTCACAGTCTATTGTTTCGTTCTAATTTCTGGCAAAAATATTTGTGGCAGGAACAACAAATCGAATCAGTGTGTTTCACAGGAGGGAGTTAGCATAAATACTTTCCCCAAAAATCATGGAAATTAGTGAGAAGTGGGTGAAGTTTGTCAACGTCTACATGCAGATTTTGTAGAAGTGTGCCCAAACTTTAATCTGAGGATATTTGGATACAAAGGAAAGTTTAACACCAGACTAAGGAAAGATGCTGTGCCATGTATTCAGTCAGCTCCACCATGCGCAGGAACTGGAAACTTAACGGATCAGACATGGATAGAGGCAAAGCTACAGTTCTAATGAAACAGGAAGTAAGACACTTGGTAATTATGATTTGTGGCAGAAGAACTTTAAATGATAAAGGTCTTTTTAAACGATGTTGATAGGCCAAATAAAACCAGAGTTATGGTAAATAATTCATGCCACATCTGTTTCTGAAAATGATTGTCATATTGGAAGCCGCTGTTACTTTTATTGACGGTTCGAATTACCACAGTGACATAATTTGCAAACAAAACACCATTTTCTCATTAATAAGGCGTTCAGATCAAATTGTGAGGAGTGTTTTTAACTTGTCGTATCTCTGACATATAGTAAAAAAAATCCTAACAAATACTAAAGATTTAAAAACAAAGACTTATCACTATTTAAATCCTTCTCTTGGGGATGTTAATGTTCATGTTAATCTTGAATTTGAGCCTATTTCCTGCCTGGGTCCAGATTTAAATGTTCTTGAATTCAGTCCCAGTGAAGCCGCTGTCAGTTTACGATCCTTCCTGTGGCTGCCCACAGATGACATCATGATTCATTCTGTGACCCCTCCAGGCCTCCACATCAGCAAGTGGAGTAATAAAAGTGGTGCAGAAAGGCCCACCATAAAAAACACCCAATTTAATTAGGGGCAGGGCTGAGCAGCTCCCAGCTCTGTGGCGACTCCAAATGCTTTTTTAAAGCGTTTTCTGTTTTTATTCATGAAAGTCAAATTGCACATTGTTATTTGAAGGCTGACTCAAATCAGTGTGGAACTCACTTACTTCTGCCCGGGGTTTGACTGGGGACGAGCTGGCTGTCAGGTTTAGGCTCTTCAGATACCGCTCATGGATCTGAGCAGCAAGATCAGGTGTGTATTTTATTTAGTGAACGCTTGAATTATTTATTTACATAAAATGTATTCGATCATATTTATTCAAATCATGTTGAGTTTATTTCTCTCGGCAGCACCTCAGAATGTGCTGTGATGAAGGCAGGATAGTACATCTCCTTCTGTTGGCTGCCACCTGCTATAAAGAGAAAAACAAACATAAAAAGAAAAAATCCATTACAGAAAGTTGACAATTATTTTATATAATGTTAACTACTGTTGTTATTTTAGAATGTTGCTTTTGCTACAGAGCAAGGAGACTTTTTATTGCTAACGCTGAGATCCAGGTTCAGTATAAGAGGGCGGTATATTTAAATCTTCGTTCTTCTTCTTTCGGCTGCTCCCTTCTTCAAGGGTCATCACAGCGAATTTAGTCGCACAAAGACTTGGCAGTTGTTTTTACGCTGTATGTCCTTCCTGACACAACCACAGACCACTGAGCTACCACAGCCCTCTGTGTGGAGCACAGAGCTGCCATTTAGGGCGCCCGGAGGAGCAGCTGGTGGGGGTTCAGGGCCTTGCTCAAGGGCCCTGAGTGGGGCAAACAAGGGTGGAGACAGGTGTGAGTGTTTCACCTTTCCCACCCACATTTTGATGTTGTCAGTCTGTGGAGTTGAACCAATGACCTTCCGATCACATTCCCACCTTGTCTAACCTCTGCGCCACCACTCTCCCACATATAGCGTCAACATATGTCAACAAATGGAAAAAAAAAGACAATGATGACGTAAGTCCTACCAGTTAGGTGCAAGTTTTGAATAAGTTACCAGCACGCTGATAAACGAGGACATAACTTTGTTGTATGGTGATGTCTGCCAAAGGTTTTGCACATTCACTAAATTTTCAACGAATGTGAACGTGTTGCTGAAAAGATGTAAGTTATAGATATGTTAGAAGTAAGTTGCTTAAAAGCTCGCTACTGGTTTCCCACTTATGCAAACTTATGAGTAACTTACATGTAATGTGTGTGAACTTGTGCATAGCGTACCTGTAACTTAAACCTAAAAACTTAATCTCATCAGCAACATGTGCACATAAGCTGAAAATTTTGCTAACAAAATGAATGGGTGTTCATTGAATATCAGCATGCTGATAACTTGTTCAAAACCTACACCTAACTTGTAGGACTTACATCCAACGTGTTTGTCCGTTTTTGGTCACAGTTTGACAGAGTATTTAGCTATAAAGAAAGATGGAGAGAAACAAGATAAGAGCCAAATCAATTCAATTCAATTCAGTTTATTTATAAAGAACCAAGTCACAACAGAAGTTGTCTTAGGGCACTAAACAGAAATATAAAAAGTAAGTTAACAACATTATTTATCTGAGGAGCAGACTGCTTTCAGTTTAACTCCATCGCAGACTCTCATCTTGAGCAAGAATGAAGGCAACAGTGGAAAGGAAAAACTCCCTCATGAGGAAGAAACCTTTATCAGAACCAGGCTCAGGACGAGCGTCCATCTGCTTTGACTGGCTGGGTTTGGTAGGAACAGATACACAATGGCAGGTCAAGAATCACATGTTGAGATAGAAATAGTATCAAATGAAAACTATTCAATTTTAACAATTTATTTTAGGAAGTGAGGTCAGTTTGTTCTCTAGTAGTTTAAGCCTATAGCAGCATAACAAGCCAACACTAACTGTAGGATTTAGCTAAAAGTAAAGTCTTAAGCCCAGTTTTAAAACTGGACAATGTGTCAGCCGCATGGACAGAAACTGGAAGTTGGTTCCACAAGAGAGGAGCCTGAGAACTGAAAGATCTTCCTCACATTCTGCTTTTGGAAACTCTAGGAACCATGAGTAAGCCTGCAGTCTGAGAGTGGAGTGCTCTGTTAGTAAAATATGGAACAATAAGATCTGTAATATAAGATGGAGCCAGGTTTTGAGAACTTTGTAGGTTAGAAGTAAGATTTTGAATTCTATTCAGGATTTGACAGGGAGCCAATGGAGAGAAACTAAAACTGGAGAAATATGATCTCTCCCACTAACTCCAGTTAAGACTCTGGCAGCAGCATTTTGGATCAACTGAAGACGTTTTAAAGACGTATTTGGACATCCAGATAATAAACCATTGCAATAGTCCAGTCTAGACGTGACAAATGCATGGACCAGTTTTTCTGCATCATTTTTAGATGTTTATAATTTTAGTGATATTACGCAGGTGGAAGAAGGCAGTTCTAGTAACATTTTTAATGTGGGGGATAAAACACATGTCCTGATCAAAAATAACACCAAGATTTTTAACATTAGCGCTGGAGGACAGATTAATGCCATCTAAGGAGGGAGAAAGACTGAAAAACTAATTCAGGTCCAAAAACCAAAACCTCAGTCTTGTCTGTGTTCAAAAGGAGAAAATTAAGGGTCATCCAGGTTTTTATTTCTTTAAGACATGCTTGTAGTCTAAGTAGCTGATTGGATTTATTGGGTTTAATGGACAAATATAATTGTTTGTCATCAGCATAACAATGAAAATTTATCCCATGCTGTTTAATAACATTACCTAATGGAAGCATATATAAAGTAAAGAGTATTGGCCCAAGCACTGAGCCCTGAAGAACACCATGACTAACTTGGGTCTATGAAGATCATGAAAACAATGGAGATTTATGGGTGATAATAGATTGTTATTAGGGATGGAGGTTGTTTTAAAGATGTTATTAGTAACAGCTGAGACACCACAAGTTTGCTACATGTTAGTAGACAAATACATCGGTGCATGACGGATGCTGTGGTTATATGGTGAAGTAGAACAGATTGCTAATGGGAAAACAGAGAAACTGCAAGTCATCTGCTTTGGTTGCTTTGATCATTTAACATTTACTTTATCACAAAGCTTTTCTAGACATTTTCTGGTGAACGGCACAGTGAATTTACCTTTGCAGGCTCCTCTGGAACCCTGATTTCTTCAGCAGGACACTTAAATGTTATTTCGTCATTCTTACACATGCTTTAGTCTGAATGTGACTGTAGAAATGAAAGCATGAGTCTGTGAACAGCTAACTGTGAAACACTGGAAAACTTAGGTAAGCTGAGGAGAAAATGAGCAGACAGATCCCATTTTCTTTGAATTTAAATAAACAATGGAAATTGTGGCAATAACTCTAGTGAAGTATAAAGTGGGAAAACTGAAGCCTGACTCAAATTCTAAACCTGGATTGTTCTCTCATGAATATGAATTTGACCTGAGGTCATGACAGTAAGCACCAAAAGTAATAATAAATTGTGTTAATTACAAACTGTGTACCCGTCACCATTCATTTAATTGTTTGGAGTGTGCCCTGTAGATGCATCCTTCAGTAAGTGCGAGAGGAAGATGTTTGCTTATGGCTCTCTTCTTGCCAGGAGACTTATTTTATGCAGATGGAAGGATCCATATCCCTCGGCATATGAACACTGGATAAGAGAAGTCATATGTCATGTTCATCTGGAAAAGATTAGATACACAGTACTCTGAAAGGTTCTGTTGAGATATTTTGGGACATAAATGGCTGTCCAGACACTTGGACAGCCATTTATGTTTTATGTTGAGAATATGTCAATGCCTGTCTGATGTGTTCATGTCTATGTGGCTGATCAGGTGTGGAAGGCGTGTGGAGTGGGAGGGGACATTATTGTATTTGTGTGTGTGTTTGTGTAGGTGTCTTCTGAAAAATTCAATAAAAAGACTTTGATTAGATTGTGTTAAATGGAATCCTATCCATCCGTCCATTATCTTTTACCCACTTCTTCCCTTTTGGGTCACGGGGGTCGCCGGTGCCCATGTCCAGCGATCACTATGTGAAGGGCGGGGTACACCCTGGACAGGTCTCCAGTTATCACATGGACACATAGAGACAAACGAGACAACCAACCATTCACTCTCTCACTCACACATAGAGACAATTTAGAGTTACCAATCACACTAACATGCATGTTTTTGGTCTGTGAGAAAAAACCAGAGTACTCGGAGAAAACCCACGCATGCACGGAGAGAACATGCAAACTCCACCCAGAAAGGCCCCCGGACCAGGATTTGAACCGAAGACCTGTTTGCTGAGAGGCAGCAGCTCTACCAGTTGCACCACCGTGCTGCCCATAGTTACTTGAATTCATCCATCCATCCATCCATCCATTTTCTTTACCCGCTTATTCTATTTTGGGTCATGGGGGTCGCTGGTGCCCATGTCCAGCAATCACTGTGCGAGGGGCGGGGTACACCCTGGACGGGTCGCAAGTCCATCACAGGGACACATAGAGACAAACGAGACAAACAACCATTCACTCTCTCACTCACACCTAGGGACAATTTAGAGTTACCAATCAGCCTAAAATGCATGTTTTTGGACGGTGCGAGGAAACCGGAGTACCCGGAGAAAACCCACGCATGCACGGAGAGAACATGCAAACTCCACCCAGAAAGGCCCCTGGACCGGGGTTTGAACCAGGGACCTGCTTGCTGAGAGGCAGCAGCTCTACCAGTTGCGCCACCGTGCTGCCCATAGTTACTTGAATTGTACAATCAAAACTCCAGTAAATTTTGTCTTAATTAATGACAGATTTTGGTTTTGGCAGGTATGGAAAGCGCTCTGCTCAGGAGGATGTGGTTTCAGAGCTGCTGTTTGGTGGTGACAGCAACAGAGATCACAGATCAAGGTAAAGACACTACAAAGACCACGTGATAAGGGATTCATGTATACATCTTACATTAAATTTACAAAGGGTCTACACAGTTGGTTTAACTCACTCTAAATGCTTATTAGACAAACCATATAACTGTATGAGATGTCTTTTTGACTGTAAAGTTTTCTCCACTCTGTTATCCACAGCCTGTCACTAATGTTGTTTCAGGGACATTTTGTTTGTTTGTTTCTTCCATTGAATACCTTTTGGCCAGTCCAATATACTTTTTAGACTTTTTTAATCTAGTGCTGTTGTTAGCTGTAACATAGCAGTGCTCACTGTCATCACTTTCATTGGTGGTAGGTCACAACTCGTGACTAAAGACCAATGAGCAGGATTAATGTATAACGTAACACTTAGCTTCAGGAAGAGTTAGCATCCTGAGCATGAGTCTTCTTCCATTCATGTGTTAAAAGTCCCTATTTTTTTTTATTTTTTTTACTATAAATACATTGAATCTTGAAATGCAGGCTTTTTTTTTTTTTTACATTTTATACACAAAATCATTTAGTATTTCAAGAAATGGTTGACAACCCAAATTGAGCATCATTTGCTTTCACTTCTGCATTTAATACTACCAGTTACATTTCAGTTACACAAACTATGGAATAAACTACTTAGCATATAGAGCTTACCTTTTGACATAATCCCCAGCAATGCTTCCCAATGTCTGAAATAAATAATTATAAATTGTACTGCAAAATAAAATAAACAAGAACGTTAGCACACACAAAAAAAAAATGGTTACACAAAATGTTTGCAGCTATCTCTTTGTCTCTTCTCTCTTTATTTTGGGGAATTATTTAAAATAATTCTCTAAATCCTTCAAAAAATAAATTAGTTCAGTCAATGACACAACAAAATTTCTCATTTTTTTCTCTGTCTTGTTGCTTTAGTGCAGGTATAACAGTTCATCTGTGTATATAAACTGGGTTTGGAGGAACAGTATTTCTGCTTCTTTTTAACAGATATGACGACTCCACTGTCTGGTGACTCCTCCCCCCTTCTACCTCCTAATTAGGCATTCCTTCTCGGTGATTCACAGAATGCACCGGGGCAACAGGTGCCTTTCACCCCTGATTGTCCTTGTCTGGAGCCAACAAAATGACCATCACTGACTGGAGCACTAGCACCTCCTCTTGCACTGTCCTGTCTAATATCTGTGCCATTACAACAAGCTGTATACAATCTGTTGGTATAAAATCAAAGCATTGAGTCAAAATCTGTGAAAATTTGTCTTTGTGTCGTTGAGCTTTAACATCCTTCTATATATAATGCATAACTGATTATTACTTTAAAATATAAAATCAGACTCTGTGAATAAACAATTTTCTGTGACATTAGCAAAAGCTTATGGCTCCTTTATTTTTGCAGGTGGGGTTGTGTACAACATGTTTGTGCCTTTAATAGATTTGGAAAACAGAGGTATTTCGGGGAATGGGTCACAAAATATTGCACCTTTCTGTGCTCACTATTTTAGAGGCTAAACGGAGACTGAACATCTAATTCACAAGGAATGATATGTTCCCTAAAGTTAAATTCTAAGGCATGCATTTAAACAAACGCTGAAATTTAAACAAGCTATACTAATTTAAAGAGATCAGTGCAGTTCATAATACAAATGGTAAACGGTAACTGGACTGCATTTATACAGTGCTTTTCTATCATATCAAGATACTCAAAGCACTTTACAACACAATCTGTGCCCTCATTTACCTATTCATACAGCACTCTACTATAGCTATACAAACAATAATCTGTGCTTGATCACATTCATACACCAATGGGACATACATCCAAGGCAATGAGGGGGTCAGTGTCTTGCCCAGGGACACTTCGGCTTGTGACTGCTGGTGGAATCGAACCTCCAACTCTTGCATTGGAGGACGACTGCTCTAACCACTCAGCCAAAGCCGCCCTGCCTAGGGAGAACAAGCCAGTGTATCTCTTGTGCCGGTCCCAAGCTCGGATAAATGGTGAGGGTTGTGTAGGAAAGGGCATCTGACGCAAAACACTTTTGCCAAAACTAACATGCAAGTCCATCTAAGCAACACCATACCGGATCGGTCGAGGCCCGGGTTAACAACGACCACCACTGTTGTTAACAAACAGGGTGCCAGCAGAAATTGTGCAACTGTTAGTGGAAAACCACGAGGATGGAAACGTGTTAGGAGATAGAGGGAGAAGAGGAAAGTCAAGAATGTAGGACTGAGGGTGGTAACTATAAATGTGGGGATAATGACAGGCAAAGGTAGAGAGCTGGCTGACATGATGCAGAGAAGGAAGGTAGATGTTTTATGTGTCCAAGAGACCAAGTGGAAGGGCAGCAAGGCTTGCAGCATTGGAGCAGGGTTCAAACTCTTTTACCATGGAGTGGATTTCAATTCAATTCAATTCAATTCAAAAATACTTTATTAATCCCAAAGGGAAATTATTTGTTGTAGTAACTCGTTATCCTCATTTCATTAAGATATGTTATAGATGCTGTTGCTGTAGGCAGGAAGGATCTCTTATAAAGGTTCATTCCACAGTGGATCCTAAGAAACTGGCTGCAGATGCTGTCTGATTCGTCCACCCACTCTGCTGGCCTCTCGGTTCCCCCGGACTGTAGGACCGCCCGAATGCTGGGCAGAACTCCTCCCAGAGCGATGGCCACTCCTCCCAGCAGTCTGCCGAGCTCCTCGTCACTGCGGACAGCCAACTGTAGGTGCCAAGGGACGATCCTGTCCTTCCACTGTCACAAGCCGGGTTTCCTGTTAGTTCCAGGATCTCAGTGGTCAGGTACTCAAGCACAGCTGGCAGGTAGATGAGAATGCGTCCACAGAACATCCTTTTCAACTCACTTGAGATTTGGGGCTGTAGTTGAGATATTATTTGAGCTTTTGAGTTGTTAATCAGCTGCTGTTGGTTGTAGAAAACAGCCTTGTTGCCATGGTTACGCATCATAACAAATGTCCAAAACTAAAAAAGTTTCAGTAAAAATCCTTCCAGCTGCACAGCATCTGATACCAGAGGAAACAATCATCCAAAAAATGTGATTTACATCCAGAAAAATAGGAATTAAAGTTTCCAAAAGAAAAATCTCAAAATGAAAGTAACAGAGCTGCTCCAACATGCAGCCACCTTGAGCGGCGCAATTCTAGAACAGTGGTGGTGGCGCAGATGTTAGAGAACGTGGGCCCGTGATCGGAAGATTGCCAGTTCAAGCCCCGGTATCGACAACATCAAAGAATGTGGTTGGGGTAGGTGAAACACCCACACCTGCCCCCACCCTCATTCGCCCCACTCTGGGCCCTTGAGCAAGGCCCTTAACCCCCACCATCTGCTCCTCTGGGTGTCCTAGATAGCAGCTCTCTGCTCCACACAGAGGGCTGTGGTAGCCTGGTGATCTGTGGTTGTGTCAGGAAGGGCATCCGGCGTAAAAAAAAAAAACCAAACTGCCACGTCTTCGTGCGACTTAGTTCGCTGTGGCGACCCCTTAAGAAGGGAGCTTCCGAAAGGAAAAAATTCAGAGAGGAGGTGTTAAAGGTTCTGGGTGGTAAGAAATAACTTCAAAATGACTGGACTACTACATTAACAGTAATTAGTGATGACTGAAGAGATGTTTCATATGTCTACTGACTGTGAAACTAATTGCCCCTCGGGCATAATAAAGATACTTGAACTTGAACTAATTAGAGAGACAGGTAGGAAGGTACTTGGTGTGTCATCTGGACAGAGAATGGATGATAAGGAAACCTGGTGGTGGAGTAGTGAAGTGCAGGATGCCGTTCAAAGAAAGATGTTAGCCAAGAAGAAATGTGACAGTGAGAGGATTGAAGAGAGGAGACAGGAATATAAGCAGATGTAATTTAGAGAAAAGAGGGAGGTAGCTAAGGCAAAGCAGAAGGAGTATGATGAGTTGTATGGGAGGCTGGACACTAAAAAGGGTGAGAAGGACTTGTATTGATTGGTGAGACATAAGGATCAGGCTGGAAAGGATGTGCAACAGGTTAGGCTTGTTAAAGATCGGAATGGCAATGTTCTAACAAGTGAGGAGAGTGTGATGGGAAGATGGAAGGAGTACTTTGAGGAGTTAATAAATGAAAATAATGAAAGAGAATGAAGAGTAGAGGTCATAGAAACTGTGGACCAGGAAGTGGGATAGAAAGGTGAAGTCCAGAACGCTCTGAAAAGAATGAAGAAGCAGAAGGCAGTAGGACCTTATGACATACCATTGGAGGTTTGGAAATGTATTGGAGAGACGGCAGTGAGGTATGAGGGTGAGAAAATGCCTGAGGAATGGAGAAGAAGTGTGCTGGTGCCCATTTTTGAGAACAAGGATGATGTACAGAGTTGTAGCAACTACAGGGGAATTAAGTTGATGAGTCACACGATGAAGATCTGGGAGAGATGTGAAGCATTGCATGTCTGAGAAAAGCAAAGACTAATTATACCGTATATAGTACTATGGGGTGGCGCAGTGGGTAGAGAAGGTGGGCCTGTGATCGGAAGATCGCCGGTTCAAGCCCCGGTACCAACAACATCAAAAATGTGGGTGGGGTAGGTGAAGCACCCATATCTGCCCCCACCCTCATTCGCCCCACACTGGGCCCTTGTGCAAGGCCCTTAACCCCCAACATCTGCTCCTCCGGGTGTCCTAGATAGCAGCTCTCTGCTCCACACAGAGGGCTGTGGTAGCTCGGTGGTCTGTGGTTGCGTCAGGAAGGACATCTGGAGTAAAAATAACTGCCAGGTCTTCGTGCGTCTTAGTTTGCTGTGGCGACCCCTGAAGAAGGGAGCAGCCGAAAGAAGAAGAAGAAGGGAAAAAAGTACTATATATAAACAAATAAACAGGAATGCAAATGGTATCTCATTGTCTATTATTTTTATTGAATTCTTTAAATTTCAGTCCATTTGCTATTAAGCTTCGGGAATTCCACTGTAAAATGATCATATTCCCCCCTCCCCTGATGAACCAGGTTGCCCATCTCCCCCAAGTGTCTTGAACACCCATGTTAACCCATGTTAGTCCAACCCATGTTACATCCTTTATTCCAAAAAAACCTTCTCTACTCCTTTCACAATACAGTAATCTTGTTTTATTTCTGTTTTGTTTTACTTGGCCTTTGTAGTTGAACACAATGAGCTATTACCTTTTCTTTTTTTCATTCAACCTTTATTTTTACAGGTTAGTCCCATTGAGCCTCGAGGACTCATTTACAAGAGAGACCTGTTTTTAACAGAGTGATGACAACAGCAGACAACAATGACAACAGTAGACAATCATAAAAGAAAGCATGTAGATTGTGAAATAAATCTAAGAAAAATTAAACAAAAACAGCTACATTGTCATTCTGCTGTGACTTCTGTATTTGTTTCTTTCATCTGTCTGTGGTTTGGTGTTAATGCTTGTTGAACTCTTCTTTCTGTCTTTACACTTTATGTTTTACAGCTTCTGCGTAACTGATTTTGTTGATTCATCATCATTTTTAACAAAGCTGACGAAGCCTCTTGGATGAGGGGCGAAACGTTTCTTTTTAACAAATCTGACGAAGCCTCTTGGATGAGGGGCGAAACGTTTCTTTTTAACAAAAAAACGAAGTCCAGATGACATGATTCAACCTTTTTTGTTGTTATATACCTGAATGACTGAGAAAACAAACTTTGTGTTTTTGAAACCATTAGTGAAAAGGCCAGACTTCAGGGGTATCTGAGGCAGGCTTGAAACACAAGAGTCAGGGTGGCTTCTGGGTAATACCAGATGGCTAGGCCTCAGACCGACGAAGCCTCTTGGATGAGGGGCGAAACGTTTCTTTTGAACAAAAAAACGAAGTCCAGATGACATGATTCAACTTCTTTGTTGATTTTGTTGATTGCTTTCATTTGGATTTCTGCTGCCTTCTTTCACCCCCCCCCCCCCCCCCCCCCCTCCCTCCTTACTCCTTCACAATTACTGCATTTAGGGCTGTGTGCTTTCCCCCCTGCTTTTCTCCCTGTACACCAACTGCTGCACCTCCAGCCATGACTCTGTGAAACTTATTAAGTTTGCAGATGACACCACCCTCATCGGGCTCATCTCGGACGGTGATGAGTCTGCATACAGGAGGGAGGTGGACCGGCTGGTGACCTGGTGCAGCAGCAACAACCTGGAACTCAATGCCCAGAAGACAGTGGAGATGATTGTGGATTTCAGGAAAGCCACAGCCCCTCTGCCCCCCCTCACCTGTAATGATACCCCCATCACCACTGCAAACTCTTATCGGTTCCTCGGTATCACCATCACCCAGGACCTCAAGTGGGAGCCGACCATCAGCTCCCTCATCAAGAAGGCCCAGCAGAGACTGTACTTCCTGCGACAGCTGAAGAAGGCCAAGCTGATGGTGCAGTTCTACACGGCCATCATCGAGTCCATCCTCAGCTCCTCCATCACGGTGTGGTACGCCGGGGCCACTGCCAGGGACAGACTCAGACTGCAGCGCGTTCTGCGCTCAGCTGAGAAGGTGATCGGCTGCAGCCTTCCATCCCTCCACGACCTGTACGTCTCCAGGACTGTGAGGCGAGCAGGTCGGATCACAGCTGACCCTGCTCACCCTACACACGGACTGTTCGAACCACTTCCCTCAGGCAGGAGGCTTCGGTCCATTCGGACCAGAACCTCCCGCCATAAGAACAGTTTCTTCCCCTCTGCTGTTGGACTCCCGAACACTCATAATGCTACCTCATAATTTCTGCTTTGGTCACATTACATCTGTATTATAACTGAATACTCCATCTGTACTGTTCTCTAAGCTTTTTTATTGTTTTCTATTGTATGGGTGTACATATGGTTATGTTATGTTTTTAATTTTACTTTATTTGTGGGTGTACAGAGGTCTTATGTCTTATGTAATGTTCTCATTTTTACTTAATTTTTACTTAATTTTGACTTTATTTTACTTTATTACTATTCGCACCTTATGTCAAAGCAAATTCCTAGTTTGTGAACCTCGTTCATTGACATGGCGATAATAAACTGATTCTGATTCTTTATCTTGTATATTTTCTACAAATTCTTCATATTTGTGCTTTTCCCCACACCTAAGGCACCTTTGCTGTCCTCTGCAGCTATGTGACCAACCATATCAATGACATGTGAAACATTGAAGTGGAAGAGGAATGTAGGGACAGGAAAACTCAAAAGTCCTATTTTTATTCTTTCTGGGAATTTAGCTCCTTTGAATTCCAAAATTATTGGCATAATTCAGACTCTTTCAACAATTCTTAACAATCATATAACTCTACTAACTTCCATGTCACCACTAGTCTGTTTGGTTCTTCCTCATCCACTGGGATCCCTTGTCACTCTATTTTCACCATTAATTTATCTTTGTCACATTCTTTTTTCAGATGTTTTCAATGTGAAGTTCTTTGTTTTCTGGTCTTCAGTTTTCACAGTAATTAAATTTCCTTATCTTAAGTATTTTTGCAAAATGTAGGCCATCTTCTCTTACCTTCATGTTTAGTTTCATTGACACTGCTACAGGTTTAACTGTATATCTTCCTCATCCCTGAAATGTAGAATTATTTTACACCCTTCTCTCACTTTTCATATATTTATTTAATTTACAAACTATTCTGCTTAAGCTAATTTCCTCTAAACTTCTTTTGGAATGTCCAGCCAAACTTTTCTCACTTATTCCCTTTCCTCTTTTTTTGTACATTCATCGGAGACATGAGACATCCATGTCATCGTCATCTACCTGAGATGTTGCAGTTCAAGCCAAGTTTCCTTTTGAAGCCAATACGTTCTATTCTATGTTACTCTGCAGAAAACACAATGCGATGTCCTCAAATACAACTGGTTGTAACTACCGTACCCATCACTGCACTCTGTACTCATGGGTCAGTTTGTCATCACTATCTACACACAGGCTCTCTCACTGGTACATCTTCATTTATAAATCCCTCCTTATTGGTCTGCTGCCTTCTTATATCTCCTCCCACATCAGTGCAGCTCAGTGTTGCCAGGTGTACGATAATTATCGTATTTGTACAACAATTTTGCCCTCTGTACGATGTACGATCAGTAATCCCAAAAAAGGCCAAATATACAATAATTTGACCATTCCGTGAATGTGTGGTTGTAATCAGTTGTCATGAGCCTGTCGCAACTGTCTGTCGGAGTTTTTTTGTGAACCCTGAAGGCATCTGTGTCTGCAAACAGATGCAGATGTACGATTCCAGCCAATCGTGCTTTTCTAAATGTTACCTACGAGTTACGTATTTGCGTTTGCCTCAGAACAACGGCCATGATTGGATGAATAGTCCGCTGCGCCCACCCCATGAGTGAGGAAAAGAAAAAAAGAAAAGAAGAAGCAGAGCTGGTCTGGAAGCGGACTCATCACTACTATAGTGCATTAATAGATTTGTTATTTTGGTTATGACGGGTGTACGATAATTTCCCTCAAAATACAATAATTTTATGTCTCTAGTACGATAATCCTACATTTCTCACCTGGCAATACTGGTGCAGCTACAGTGTGCACTCTCGACCATCATTACCTGCAGTGTCCCCTCAGTGTGGATTGAACTTGGAAAAAAAAAGGCCTAGTCTGCTCCTGCAACCTGGAACACCTCAAGATCTGAAGCTGTCAACTTGAGGGATTTTAAACATTTGATAAGGTCATTAGAAAAACATGTTCTTGTTTTTAGTATTTTGCCTTGTTTTGTATGGCACCTTGATTTGATTGTTTTTATAGCAACTTTTAATTTTAATTGCTTATTATTGTTGTCAATCTAAAACAGGTATCTTTTGAAAATGAGTCCTCGTGACCTAATGAGACTACCTGTATAAATAAAGTTTAAATGAAAAATAAATGAAAAAATGTAATCGCGCCAAAAAAAAAAAAAAAAAAAAGAAGAAGCTTTTATTGTGAAATCTTACCGGAAAAGGTTTTTTTTTTTCTCGCCGTTGTTTACATCTACTACGAAGTGAGACGAACAGACGCGCAGGGAAGCGGACAGACAGCGAGAACATTGTCTCATCGTTTTCAAAGGTAGGTTACTGAGTTTTTACACACCTGCTCGTATTTTTTTATCTTTAGCTTGTTGTTTGTTTGTAGCTTCGGAGCTTGGTGGACAGCAGGTGCGCGCGCTGATACATGTTAGCTAACGGGTGATGCTTTGTTGTGGCTGTCGGAGGCTTTTGATGCCGCCGTTAGTCTGTAGATGAAGATGGACATGGAGCTTTGGGATGTTTTCCTCCTGTTGGTCCCACCTGTGTCAGCGGGCGGTCACACTCACGGTGAGGGGGCGTGAGAGGAGGAAAAAAAAAAACACCTTTGTGATGGTGCAGCGCAGACAGGAGGAGACGACACGATCAGCGCGTGCGCCATGTTGTGAGGCAAGATCACCATGGAAACCAGGAGGATGCTGGGTCTAAATGAACAAATAAATAAAAAGAAGTTTATGTTCAATCAGTTCTCTGGAATAATTTTTATGTCCACTAATATGTCCTGATTTTAATAGTCGTAATGGTCTTTGAGATCAAATTAACAATGTATGCAAACCTAAATAAATAAATAAATAAAATAAAAGCACCTAAACCAGACAAGTTTACCCCTGAAAAAGAAACTTAGCTTGGATTAAATTAAATTAAATTAAATGTTCTTATGCACTCTTCATTTTTTCCCCCTTAATTATTTAGAGGGTTCATATCAAATCTTTTAATATTGTTGGAAAAGAGTTTCCTTGATTTGTTGTGCTTAAAGAGGTAATTGAAAGTATTTTAAATATTGCGTAATTCAAAATGGAAGATGCTTTTTAAGGAGCTTAGGAATATGGGCTGATAAACATGTACAATATTAATTATTCATTAAAGGCCTTTTTTGTAGTTGTTTGCTTTTGTAATGTTTTGTTTTACATTCAACATCCTAAACTAATTGTTCATCCGTACCTGTAAGGATCTGGATTGAAACATAGTGACTTGTACACTCCCAAGCAGCTCAGAATGGGATTTTTTCCCCAGAACTTTCAATAAATAAAAGTTTTCCATCTTTCTGCAACACCATTCACAATATAGTGCTGACGTACAATCACAAGGCCCAAAGGGCATCTGCTCCTCTGTCTATGATGGAACACACGATCCACTGACAGACATTTGGCTCGTGGGTGAATCATACAGTAACAATCAAATAAAAGTAGAATATTTTTCTATTTTGTCAGTTTTAACCTCAAGTCTATAGATAAAAATTATAGTAAATGACCTTCAGTCCATCGTTTCACATAAACACAATATTCTCTAAAACATCACAAATAAAAGAGTCTGGAGCTAAACTGTCAACCGAACAGACCTTCAGCATCTAAGAATAAAGCTCCACGCTGTTTCAAACTGTCCTGTTCATGCTGAAAGGACAAAGACCTTATTACTAAACTACATTTGTAGCGATCCTAAGAAAGGTTAAAAAATAAAAACAACAGGATTTCTGTTCTGAAACTGAAGACGCTTTGCTTCCCGTGTGGGAGGTGTTATCAACTCTTAAATGTCAGGAGTGTGTGGCGTTTCCAAGCTTTATAGAACTGAGAGGCCTCGTATGGACCTAGATTCACATGCAGATTAGACTGGATCGGCTCGCCCCGCACAATGGAGGAGGCTCTTTGTCTGCCTGGTTCATGAGAGACATATTGGTCCACATGCATGAAGGTGTGAACTGGAGTGGAGCTGACTGGGAGTCAGGTCTGATGCTGCACTGGTTTTTGAAAGTTGAAATCTCAAATTCAAGTTTCTTTATTGTCATTCGCATCACACGTGGTACATGAGGTGGAATGAAATTGTGTACTCAAGATCCCAGTTACTCCCAAAATTAGCAAAATATAAAGTATAAAAATAAACAGTATACAAGGATCTAAGATATCCACTAAGATATATGCTAAACACTAATAATGTAAAATCATTAAAACAGCACCTCAGACACCTCTTACAATGCTGTGATTGCTAGTATCACTCAGCCCTCTGTGAACAGTAAACAGCCATCAGTGTGTTAATGATCCATTGTTAGGCTGATGGTCCTTCTTGAGCATGTGATCAGCTGGTTTTGGTTGTCAGCAGCAAACTGGTTGATCCACTCTGAGAAGGTGCTATTTAAGAGACTGAGCTGAAAACAGCACCTCAGACTGAGGAAGTCTCTCGGATGAGAGACGAAACGTTTCTACATTTTTTTTTTTTTTTGCTTTGTTTTGCTTTTGTTTTTTTGAATGTCCAGAGGACCAGATTGAACTTTTTTGGATTTTTCTACCTGGATTATTGAGCATGCATCAGGATATAATAAAAGCCTGTAAACACTCGTCGTGAACGGATTGTGTCCATGTAAACGATACATCTGAATAATTTAATCTGAAAACATTTCAATCGGGTCAAAAAGTTTTGCGCATGTAAACACAGCTAGTGACTTCCTGGTAGACTAACTGTATTTTTTTTAACCAGCCGTGTTACCGACACTGTTAAGAAAAAAACGTTTACTGTAGATATTTGTGTTTGTTACCTGTACGTATTGTAGCATTCTGCTGTGGTTGACTGCTGGTCACATGGCCTCAGGGAGGGATTATGGGTAAAATTTATGTTAATTGTTAATCATTTCAGTTAGCTGTTTAGCATAGTTCTTTTAGTGATTAGTCTGTTCTTATTAGCCAATTTTATGTTCAATATGTGTTAGTTTGTGTTACAGTTGTCATGGAGACCTGTGGGGTTCCCTGTGTCTGTGTTGAAAAGAAAAATAAAGTCTATAAAACGCCATCTGGTGGTTGATTGTTGATCTACAACAAGACCTGCACATCTCTCTCAGAAGCTGCGCTGCCTCTCATGTTACAACATCAACACCTCCGACTTATACACAAGTGTGGCTTATATATGTACGAAACTGTTGTGTTTTTATTTAGTGTGCACAGCTTATATTCAGGTGCGCTCTATAGTCTGGAAATTACAGTAATATCAAATATAAACTTCAGTATGGGAAGTATGGAAAACAGTGTTTAAATCAGATATTAAAATTTGTATAATATGAAGTTCTAGATATATTTGTACAGTGTATATAAGTTCTAGATTTGCGCCACTCGGTGTGGCTGCATGTTGGAGCAGCTTTGTTACTTTCATTCTGAGTTTTTGCTTTTGAAAACTTTTATTCCTTTTTTTCTGGATGTAAATCGCCTTTGTTTGGATGATTACTTCCTCTGGTACCAGATGCTGAGCAGCTGGAAGGTTTTTTACTGAAACTTTTTTACTTTTGGGCATTTGTTATGATGCGTAACCATAGCAACAAGGTGTTTTTTTTTTTTTTAACAACCAGGAGCAGCTGATTAACATCTCAAAAGCTCAAATACCTCAACTACAGCCCCAAATCCCAAATGGGTTGAAAAGGAGGTGCTGTGAATGAATTCCCGTCAACCTGGCAGCGTTACTTGAATATCTGACCATCGAGATCCTGGAGCTGGTGGGAAACTCGGCTCGTGACAACAAGAGGACCGGGATCATCCACCGGCACCTTCAGCTGTCTGTCTGTGGCGATGAGGAGCTCGTCACATTGCTGGGAGGAGTGACCATCGCTCAGAGAGGAATTCTGCCCGGCATTCGGGCAGTCCTGCTGCCCAGGAGGACCGAGAGGTCCGCTGGATCTGACAGCAAGCTGGATCCATGTGGACGGATCGGTATCTGTGGCCAGATTCTTCGACTTCACTGCAGGAGATCCTTCCTGCCCACAGCTATCAGCATCTATATCAACTCTTGAATGAAACCAGGATGACGAGCTACGACAACACTTCATTTCCCTTTGGGATTAATAAAGTATTATTGAATTGAATTGAATTGAAGTACAGTATATAAATTCAATTTCCCAACCAGTTTTTACCTCTTTTACGAGGGTCCAAGTCTTAATTAAATAGGATCAACACCCCTTCTCTTAATTTGAACCATGTTTATTGTAATAGAACCGTGACTCACTTCATATGCAGACACTCCCTGCATCACGTTCAACTAGCCTGCTACAATATTTTATGGTGTAGGAGAAGAGTATTTACTTATAGTGTGTACATTAATAAAAATTCAGTGGGGGAATATGGACTGCACTGATTCTGCCATTTAAGTTTTTACTTATTGGAACTAAACCAATGGAAACAAAAACATTTAGAAGCAAGTGTAAGCTTTGTGTCAGCATGACTGGAACAATGAAGGTGACATCTGCTTCATTTGTTGGAACAGCTCAGCAGATGGATGATGGTGGAAGATGAAGGGAGGCGGGGCAGAACGAATTGGGCTGGAGGCGTGCATTCAAAAATAATGAAGTAATGTGAGGGGGTTTGGTCAGGCCGAGAAGAAGTAGAAAGGGAACCATGGGTGGTGTTGGCCAGAGTGTGAACTGAGAGGCAAAATGGATGGAGTGTCAGGAAAAATCATGTAGTGGTGAGAAAAAAAATGAAGGCAAAACGTGGTAAACTTTAACTGAGAAAAATAGGTGAGCAAATCATTTCACTTTATGTAAGTGTGTGTGCATGTTGAAGTGTACAATTAATTAATTAAATACCTATTAGGCAACCATGAGACTGGGTTTTGTGCTGCCATTAAAAAAAAGTCACTGCGTATTTTGTTTGCACCACTTGCAAACCTTACCACTAAGTTCCTTTGAAACTTCCTTTTTTCCTAAAAAGCAAGTACTTTCCATTTACCTTTGTATTCTTCCTAATGGGTAGATCATAGTATGTTAGAAACACATGATGGTGAAGCGCTTACCATTTTCAGACCAGAGGTGATGGTGGGGGTTGTGTGTGGGTGTGTATGCGTCAGTTCTTGTGAGGCAGGGGCTGAAAACTATTTGCTCGTTCTAATTGTAGATGAACTTCCACACGTGCTGCAGATGGAGGTCTTCTTTTTAGCTGATGCACAACACACACTGTCTCCTGTTGGGTGGTGTGTGGACCAGCTCTTGGTATGATCTAAACAGTGCCAGCCTGTTTCCCAGTATAAACACACATCCTCCATGTCCAAAAGGTGTCCACTTCACAGGTCACTACACCGCTCTGTCCAAAGCTTCATGCGCTTTTAGTATAAAGGCTGTTCATCCATCCATTATCTTTACCCGCTTCTACCTTTTCAGATTGCGGGGGTCACTGGTTCTCATGTCCGGCAGCAGTCACTGTGTGAGAGGCAGGGGACACCCTGGACAGGTCTCCAGTCTATCACAGGGACACATAGAGACAAACAACCAATCACTCTCTCACTCACACCTACGGACATTTTAGAGTTACCAATCAGCCTAACATGCATGTTTTTGGTCTGTGGGAGGAAACTGGAGTACCCGGAGAAAACCCATGCATGCACCGAGAGAACATGTAAACTCCGCCCAGAAAGGTCCCCGGCTGGGATTTGAACCAATGACCTTCTTGCTGAGAGGCAATAGCTCTACCAACTGCACCACCTTCCCACCCATAAAGACTATTGTATTTTATTGTATGGTATTTAGAGAGAGAGCGAGACAGACAGAAAGAGAGGAAGAGAGATAGAGAGAGGACATCATTGGTTGAGGAGGACATCACTGGTTGAGGAGAACATCACTGGTTGAGG
>NC_056512.1:14053810-14068901 GCF_014905685.2 Nematolebias whitei
AGAACATCACTGGTTGAGGAGGACATCACTGGTTGAGGAGGACATCATTGGTTGAGGAGGACATCACTGGTTGAGGTCAACAGCACCCCACCTTCACTGAACACAGTGTTAGTAAAGAGCTGCTTTCTCCTCCTCAGCCTCCTGATGGTTTGCCAGAATCTCCTCGGAGCCGACCAAGAGTCATTATCCAGGGTCTCACCAAACTCCTCCCACATCTGAGCTTATGCCTCAACAACAGCCAAGACTGCGGATCACTTGACCCTCAGTTACTGCCTCCTGCCTCCCTCAGCTGCCTCCAGAGTCCCACCAGCCAACAAGGACCGATAGGACTCCTTCTTCAGCTTGACAACCTTCCTAACCTGGAGTGTCCACCACCGAGTTTGAGGATGGCCACCACGAGAAGCACCAACAACCTTGCAGCCATAGCTCAAGCAGCCACTTCAACAATTGAGTCGCAGAACATGACCCACTTGGACTCAATGTTCCCTGCCTCAGCTGGGATGTGATTAAAGCTTTCCCGGAGGTGTGAGTTGAAGATCTTTCTGACGGGTTCTTCTGCCAGGCATTCCCAGCAAACCCTCACTACACGTTTGGGTCTACTGGGTCTGTCCAGCATCTTCTCCCGCCATCTGATCCAACTCACAACCAGGTGGTGATCAGTTGACAGCTCAGCTCCTCTCTTCACCCGAGTTGTTTTGTTTTTTTGTTTTATAAGTAGAATCAAGCTCTTATTATTTGAGTACTCTTAAATATTCCTAATATTAAAGGTCCTAATATTGCATCTTAGCACACAATATAGCAATAGCATTTTACCATTTCAATGTACTTTCCAATTTAAATGCTTCAATGTTAACACTAGGACCTAGTTATTTATTGCAAGAGGCTTATTTTTCATTATCCAGATCAATACAAATGCAGGTTTTCAGAAATAGTAGAACAATACCATCAGTAACATTTAGTATAGAAAAGTATTAATTGTTGATAATTATTTTTCTATAAGCACTTTCAAATAAATGTAGCAATAGTACTGATTTATCACAGAGCCCAATACAATAAGGAGCATTAAGTGTAGAACCACTAGACTGAGGAACAGCTTCTACCCTGAGGCTGTTAGACTCATGAATATTTAACCAGGATAATCACTGTGAAAAATAACATCATGTTGCTGCTGATCTGTTTCATGTTGCTGCTGATCTGTTTCATATTGCTGTGTTCATTCATGCTCATCTGCTCACACAGACTCATGTTCGTGCTGCTGTTTGGCGTATTGTTTTTATGTTAGAGCTTAGCATATTTTTAGCTGATGTTTTTCTTAGTTCATATCTTAGATCTTATTACTGTTTTTCTTTTACATTTTATTGTTGGATGTAACTGGGACCCTGTGTACACAATCTCGTTCCACCACATGTACCACATGTGATACGAATGACAATAAAGAATATCTGTATCTGTATAATGGGGAGCACGGTGACGCAACTGGTAGAGCTGCTGCCTCTCAATCTCTCAGTGAACAGGTCCCTGGTTCAAATCCCGGTCCAGGAGCCTTTCTGGGTGGAGTTTGTATGTTCTCTCCGTGCATGTGTGGGTTTTCTCCGGGTACTCCAGTTTCCTTCCGCAGACCAAAAATATGCATGTTAGACTGATTGGTAATTCTGAATTGTCTTTAGGTGTCACGATCCTCGAGGTTGGAACCCAATTGCAGGGAGGCGAGCGAGGCAGGAGTTTAAAATAAAAATAATTTATTTTAAATAACAAAACAAAAGGCTGTCGGTGCAGCAAAACTTACTTTGGCAGACAGGATCAGAAACTAGGCAGAGCAGATCATCAGAGGGACAAAAAACTGACAAGACAGAGGAGGACTGAGACATCTGTGAACACAGAACAATCACCGGACAAGGAGTGAAGGAGAGACAGGCTTTTTATGAGACAGAGGGAGAGTGAGTAACGAGAGCACCTGGGCAGGTGGCTGATGAGGGACAGGTGTGAATGATAAAGATTGAGTGGAGAGGCAGACTGAGGAGTGAGTGGAGAATAACAGAATCAGATAAACAGAAAATCACACACAGAGCAGAACAACAAAAACATAAAGAGCAGACAGAGACAGAACCTAGAAATGGAAGGAAATGATTTAGTTTGTGGGATGATTGTTTGAAGATATAAATGTTGGTTCCTGGTTGCAGCTTGAAGGAGAAGGCAGAGGCTTAGGCAGATGGGGGGGGCAGCGGGGGCTGCTGACCGTGACATTTAGGTGTGAGTGAATGGTTGTTTGTCTCTATGTGTCCCTGTGATGGACTTGCAATCCATCCAGGGTGTACCCCACCCCTCCCACAGTGATTGCCGGACATGGGCACCAGCAACCCGTGACCCAAAATGGAAGAAGCGGGTAAAGATGGATGTATCTTTATAATAACCTGGAGACTAGCACTAGCATGCTAGCTCCAGAAACTAACAAACAAACTCACCCATTCCCACTTTTAGATTACACAGTCAGCTGAAGTTTTTTTTCACAGAGACATCCAAAAGTTGAGAAGTACACTGTCAGTCAGAAATTAAAATGTTAAACGGGGGAGGCATGTTAAACGTATCATTCAAGACACTGTAGTTGGCTTTTCTTTGTATAAGAAGAATGTGCAGTGGTAAACTGCTGTAGAAATTGTACTGTAGTGTGTACAATAATTGGAAAAAGATTTAAAGTACTTTTTAAAATAAATATATTACAAGCTAAAGTTGTTAGTGTTTATAGAACTAGTTGTAGTTGACTGTACAGTCCCTGGAACATTTAAGGGAAAATGTACCTGTGTTTACATAAAAAAATAAAAAAATAAATAAAAGTTTTAAATAGACAAAATGATTTGGTAATGGTGACAGAGTAAATATTGGACTTCACAAATTATACACTTTAACGTGAGAAAATTGTGCACCATATTGGATTGAATAAAATAGTAGTTAATTATCAGATTTGACTGATTGTTTCAACATATTTTGTTACAAACTGTTAAGATATTTACATATATTTATATTCACCTGTTTTGTTTGTTGGGGATTTAAAAAAAGGTGTTTCCCCTCTTTCTGTGTCTCTCAGATCGACTGAAGTTCTGCCATGCCTGTGGCCTCCAGCAGGACAGAGCCCGGTAAGACCAGACCCAGCTCCTAATTGTAGCTATTATCAGCTGTAATGAATGATACCTGTCTGATATTATCCATAATTTAAACGGATTCTTTCATTTTTCTGGACTGAGTACTATCGTGTTTTGAATATTAAATGTGGACGGAAACGTGTTTTAATTTCTGACTCACCAACAACAGTGGGTCGTTTATTAAAACGATTTAAACACATCACACATTTACAATAATTGGCAGATTGATTACAATAACACAGCTTAATTAATGAGCTTTGCACTGAGAAAATCATACGGCCATGATTTTCTCACTTGCAGCTTTTGAAACCAACAGACATTTCTGAAAATATCTGGATTAATTACTGGCAGATAGAAGAGTTTTAAAGATGGGAAAATGAAGTCTAAATGGAGAGAGATGGGTGAGGGAATGTGTCTGTTATAACCAGAAACAACACGCTCCTTTGGACGCAGCTCAATCCACGGTACACTTCGCAGTTGAAGATCGACTCTTTACCTTTGCAGACGATAGTTCGGCCTCGGTGTAGAGTTGCCTTTCAACGCTTTTCAGCGTCTCCGTAAGGACAGCTGTGACCTCAGGAGTCGTGAGATCATTTCGTTCAACAGCCCGCTCACCTCCCAGGTGGACTCACATGAGCTGTGAGCCCGTCAGAGTTCCACTCAGATGTGGAAGATTCCATAATTCCCACGAGACTCAGAAGAACTTTGGTTCATGTCTGGAACGTTGTTCTTCTTGGAACTCTTGTTCCACTCTGGAACTTGTTCTCCTCTGGAACTTGTTCTGCTTGGAGCTAGGAAGTGTCAACCCTTTTAAAGAGGTCACTTCCGGTTCCTCTGAGAACTTCCTGATTGGTTGAAAGAACCAACAGGGGTGTGGTTTTAGTGACGTAAGAGGGTTATTACAAGTCAAGGAGACAGTGAAATGTTTTTGGAACAAACAGAGAAATGTTTTGGAGCAGACAGAAAGATGTTTTGAAGAACAGAGACATTTAGGAGCCAGTCTTCTTCTATCTGTCTGTGAGAGTTAAACATGACATTTCGTTCCGATAAACATGTTTTTGACCGTTCTCTTGACTTTTGACCGACTCACTACTTGCTCATTTCAGACAGAAGATCAAAAAAATGCATAATTACTCTTGTAACAGACATTAACTTGATTTCTACTTTGAATGAGGATTAAAAATCATTTATACTGTTTCACAGTTGATTTAAAATGAGTGGTTCACTTCAACATTTAAAATGGTTTGAACTAAACACACTTTTGATTATCAAGACATTTGTAAAATAGTAATGATAATATGAAAGAGAGTGTTCTTTCAATTGATTAGTGCAGGACACACCTAGAAAGTCCCTGGATGAGCTTTATCTGTGTTTCTGGACTCAAATCAATGAAATAACAGTTCCTGTCCCACGAAGGTCCAGGTTTTGACCTGAGGCTTAGTTCACTACACAGCAAATCTTTTTATTTATTTCTTTTTCCATTATTCACATTTTTAAACAGTTTATACTAGAGCCCGATCAATATGGAAATTTTAGCTATCGTCAATACCGATATTAGGAGGGGAAGACTCCCACCGATAAACAATATCATCTCTCTTTTAAGCTCCATGTGGAAAACAGTAAAGAAACTGAAAGTTAAACTGGGTTTCTTTTTCAGAAATAGATCCTGTCTAACTCTGAATGCTAGGAAACACCTTGTAACTGTGACTTTCCTTCCCTCCACTGATTACGGTGACATTATTTACATGAACGTTGGAATGTTGGATGCTGTCTACTGGTTAACTGGACATCATTAACTTCACACAGACTCTCTCACTGGTACATTTTCATCTTTAAATCACTTCTTGGTCTGCTGCCTTCATACATCTCCTCCTACATGTCTCTGCGTGAGTGCAGCTACAGCGTGCGCTCTCAGGACATTATTACCTGCAGTGTTCCCTCAGTGAGGACTGAACTTGGCAAAAGACCTTCTCCTACTCCGCTCCTGTTTCTTGGAATATTTTGTAAAAAGATCTGAAGTTCTCGACCTTGACCTCTCTATGTGGCTTCAAACATCTGTTGGACTCCTGGCAAGAACCAATGCTGACATGTTCCTGTTTTTAGTTTTCTACATACGCCTTATAATCTAGCTGTTTTTGTTACTTTTTTTGCCATCTTATTTTAATTTGTTTTGTTTTTTTAAACTGTAATCTGTTCTTTTATAACTGTTTATTGTTGTCGCTGTTGTCCATTGTTGTCATCTTTCTTTGTTGAAATCAGGTCTCTCTTGTAAATGAGTCCTCGAGGCTCTATGGGATTAACCTGTCTAAATTAAGGTTGAATGAATGAATATAAGGGCTGGAAATTTTTCAGCTTTGTCCACCCCCAAGAATCTAAGAAAACAGTGAGTGGAGCGGGGCTTGTTTATTGAGTGTAGCTGTTAGCAGCCATGAAGCTAAGCTAATGAGATCCATGCTATACCTAATCCCATTCTAGGTTTACAAGTGGTGCCCTTGTAGTGAACTAAGCCTCAGGTCAAAATCTGGCCCTGAGGGCCTTCCTGGGACAAGAACTGTTATTTCATTGATTTGAGTCCAGAAACACAAATTAAGTTCATCCAGAGACTTTCTAATTGTATCCTGCACTGATCAATTGAAAGAACACTCTCTTTTTATTATCATTACTATTTTACAATATCTTGATAATCAAAAGTGTGTTTAGTTCAAACCATTTTAAATGTTGAAGTGAACTACTCATTTTAAATCAACTGTGAAACAGTATTAATGATTTTTAATCCTCATTCAAAGTAGAAATCAAGTTAATGTCTGTTACAAGAGTAATGATGCATTTTTGATTTTCTGTCTGAAATGTGCAAGTTGTAAGTCAGTCAAAAGTGAAGGAACGGTCAAAAACATGTTTACTGGAAAGAAATGTCATGTTTATCTCTATCAGACAGATAGAAGGAAGACTGGCTCCAAAAAGTCTCTGTTCTTCAAAACATTTTTCTATCTGTTCTTAACAATCTACTCTGTCTCCTTGACTTTTAATGACCCTCTTAAGTCACTAAGACCACACCCCTGTTGGTTCGTTTCAACCAATCAGGAAGTTCTCAGAGGAACGGGAACTGACCTCTTTAAAAGGGTCAACACTTCCTAGTTCCAAGCAGAATGCAGAACGCAGAACAACGGGAACTACGCAGGACAAAGTTCCAGAAGGAAGCACAAAGTTCCGAGTCTCGTGGGGATTATGGAATCTTCCACATCTGAGTGGAACCTCTGACGGACTCACAGCTCATGTGAGTCCACCCGTGAGGTGAGCTGCTGTTGAACGAAGTACCGTCACTACTCCGGACGGTTCTCTGCTATCCTACGGGGACGCTGGAAAGGTAGGGTTAAATGGAACTCCGTACCAGTGGAGACATCTTCTACAGGTAAAGAGTCGATTTCCACTACCGAAGTGTACCGAGGTAGAGCTGGGTTCGAATGGAGGGTGCCATTCTTCGTCGACACATTTTCCCTCACACACCATCTCTCTCCATTTAAACTCCCTCATTTCCCATCTTTAAAACTCTTCTATCTTCTATCAGTGAGATACCATGGCCGTATGGTTTCTCATTGTAAAGCTCATTAATTAAAATGTGTTATTGAGTACAATCAGAATAATCACGTGTACAATGTTTGATGTTAAATTTTGATTCTGTTAATAAATGACCACATTCATTTTGATGGGTCAAAGAAACTTAACGTCTCACGTCACTGATTAAACCATCTCCCACACAGTATCTCTGTCACATATCTGTCAAGTAGCTCGAAAAAGAGAGAACCCGTTTAAATTAAGTATAATATCAGGTACTTGAACTAGTCCAGATATTATAACGTGTAGTGGAGCTCCGAAGCTAAACGAAGCTAACCGACCTATCTCACTACATTCTGGTGGCCGGTACAGGTCTCTAAAGAGCTCCTCGTGACCCGATATCCGCCATTTGAACGTTTCGTGGCCGTACGAATGTTTGAAGAGGCGTGAGTTAAATGTGACGGAGTCTGTGTTAATACGTGAACTGAATGTTGGCATGAAAAGTGCAGCTTTCTAATCTATCAGCTGTGTGGTTCAGTTCTAGAGAACGGCTCGGATGAGTCTAAGAACAACACTGTTTTAGAGCTGAAAGTAACGTCAAGGTGTTCATTAAAAGCTGAAATTTGTACTTCGGTTGTGTAACTGAAGCTGGGTTTGTGGTAAAACGCTTTATTCTGTTAAACTGTCGCAGAGAGGGACGGGGGTTCTGACCCGTTTCGGCTGTCGGACTCGGTTCTGATTCGTTCGAACGAGTCGTGTTGAATGGATAAACGCTGTTTTAAAAGCTGGGCTCAGTCTCAGATCACTGTTAAGTGCTTCGTTACATCTGTAACAGTAAAATCGTACATTTTGAGAAGTTAATGGACGAAAGTTGACCGGACTTTTTCAGGCTAATGCTAACAAAGATAGCAAGAATGACGATGCGTCATTGGTTGAAAACCGCTGTTTGGGTAGCTCTGATTCGCTGAGAGACGAGTGACGTGTCTGTCGTCACTTCCTCTGATGTCAGGTTGTAAAACCCACCCCCGCTGTTGTCTCTGACCATTGGTTGATTCAGTCACGTGACCCTGGAAATGAGTCTCGGTTCAACCGAAGCCTCCACTGTGTTTAAAATCGCTAAATGGAGCCGCCACTGTTCCCACAAAACTCATGTTTCATGCATAAAAGACGTGCTTTTTAAAACAACGCCACGTTTTAGCTTTAAATCCGTTCAGAAATGTTGATTTGACCGAGTTTTGCCGATGCTAATTCTAAAGCTAACGGCTAACAACCGGATGTCAACTGAACGAGCCACAGGAAGTTGTCATAGACTCCTACTGGTATAAATAAGCTTACACCACCACCTGCTGTTGAAAGAGGAGTATAACAGTTTTCCTGAAGAGGGACTGATAAGCTCCTCATAATTCTTTTTCTTTTCACCCAACCTGGTTTATTCGAGTAACTGTTAAAATAGCGAATTTCTGGGATAAAACTGCTTTAAAAGCGTTTAAAAAACTAAAGTTGCTGTGAGACTTTTAGAAAAATTGCAGGTTTATTTAATGTTAAGTGCTTTAGAGTAAATATCACTGAGAAGCCTGGTTCTTGTATCTGTTTGATTTAAGCACGTTAAGTAACACTGCCAAAGAGGCATTTACTTAAAAATATTCATGCATTGGGGTAAAACCTACGAATAGGTGCCCATTCATTTGAAGAAGTGGCTTACACAGTACTGTTGAGTGAACCCAGAGCTAAAAAGTGTGTGAAACTCACATGACACTTGAATACAAATATTTACCTATTAAAATAATCTGAAGTTGGCAACTGTTTAACCAGATAAGTGCTGAACAGTGAATAACCATGGCAGGTGTGAGAGAAAAGGATTTTGATCCTTGTGAGATGAAGGACTGTTTAGAGGGAGCGTTGACGCTGCTCACAGAATCCTTACATCCATATGGTGAACAGGTGGACAGCATGAACTCAAAAGAGTTATTGGACAAGCTGAAGGAGGTTGCAGAGAGTGTGACCTCTACAGACAGAACAAAGTCAAGCTATGACAAGCTGGCTAAATTGGCGCTCTTATTGAAAGCATCATTCTATGCTGTGGTAAACAAAGCTGATGACCTTGCAATAAGGTTTAACAGCGACAGGGAGGAGTATCTCAAATTCATGGCACAGTCTAACTTTGATCAGGAGACCCGTGCAAATGAGGTACAACGTGACAGAGAGCTCTCACGAGCTCAGCTGTCATTACAAGCTCACTCGTATGAGGAGAAGATTAGGGATAGAGAGTTTCAGTACCAAGCACTGTGTTCAGACAACGATATGCTACGACAACGGTTGCAGCTCACATCAGAAGCTCTGAACGAATGCAGATTGGAAAAGGAGGCGTTAGTCCAACAAGGCGTGCGTTTACCAAGTGAATGTCAAACATCACAGGAACGCTTAAAGGCCTGTGAGGAGAAACTAGCCGCAGCAACAAATAAGATTTCTGACGTGGGTCGAGCTGGTCTGGAACTCAAAGACGAACAAGGTCGGAGTCCAGGTCACCCACAATCACCTCAGAAGAATTTTGGTGCACCTCCTGCTCTTAATCCCATTCTGCCACCTCCACATGTGTGTAGAGACACACCTCCACCCTTACCTAAAGTAGCAGGGACAGACCTGAACAGGTCTCCACTACCAAGCAGGCAAGAGAGACCATTGAAACTTTCTCTTTCAATAGATGATCTTCAAAAACTCTCAAAATATGTACAACGCTTTGTACCTGGCCCAATGGGTTCAACTGGAACAAAAGCGTATCTGAATGACCTTGATTTCAGACTGAGTGGTTATCCTAATGCTACGGTTGAGGATAAAATCAGTCTGATAAGGCTCACTTCGGACAGAGAGGTGTTCACCTTCATCGAGCGTCAACCTGATGCCACGAGAAGGGATTACAACCTTCTGTGTGAAGCTTTGATCAGGGAATACGACCCCTGCACGGGACCTGCTGGTTTCCCAGCTGCTGACAAGGTCACGCAAGGGAAGCATGAACATCCAAAGGTTTATTACAAAAGAATCTTCCAAGCTTATTTTGGTTACAGAAATGAAACCGGAATGGAGGAAGAAGAAGGTTTTAAATTTGTTTTCAGCAAAAATCTTCACACTGACTTTAAAACGTCAGTACAAATGATGGCAAATTTCAGAGAAAAATCCATCAATGAGATTAAACAGTGTGCTGTGAATGTGTTTGAGGCATGTTCTCATGCTAAGATGCCCATAGAGGTGTTTCCTGGTGTAAAGGTTAAACCCCACTCGCTAGAACGGGAAGGACGGCGTGCATCGCCTCCCCCTTCTAAAAAAGGCGAGAAAAAGCAGTCTTTTCAAACTAACAAACCGCGTCATGAAGGTGCACGCTGGGACAAAAAAGCTCCTCTTTCAGAGGATGAACGTGATTATCGTAAATGGGGTGTGCGTAGGACGCAAAGATATGGGAACCAAGGTGACCCATATTATCAGGGGAAGTCCGAAAAGGAACCCCCAAAAGACGTACCTAACCGTCCCCCACCTCGGACGAAACGAACCGAGGCGAAAAAACCACAAATGTTCCAGAAACAAGGCCCTACACCTCTGAGCTCGGAAGAGACAGAGAAACTACGCAGGTTGTTAGAAACTTTGGAACACACTGACACGGGAAACCAACCTGGAGCACTATGCAGTGATGTAATCACTATTACATCTGAGGGCGCGAATGACAACATCACAGATGTCGGTGGAACACACCAAGACATTGTTGTTGTTGCCTCCAACAACCCCTCATCGGAAGAAGGGGGGGTAAACTCACACACACACGATGACGAGTCATCGCAGGCTGAACACTCAGAAACAGCTACTGCTGTGCTGACGGTTCAGACAAACCAAGATTACACAGACAAGGCTGAACATGTGAAGAAACTTCAGAAAAAACCTAAGAGGTTTCTGTGTAACTTTATCAGAAGGGGGGTCGCCAAAAAGGCGTACCTGTCAGTAACACTCGAAGGAGTCCTCACACACGAAGCACTTCTGGACGGTGGGGCAGACATAACAATTATGTCAGCTAAACTGTTCGAGGAGCTGAGGACAGCCGCTGCCGGTGTTAACAGGATAATACCTCTCACAGAATGTGCTATAGAAATGCAGGGTCTCTCAGAGAAGAGGACAACCCTGACAGCTATAGCAATGGTTCACATGCAGATTGGCAGAATGACACTATACCACCCGGTACACGTGTCTCGTGTTGACTCATTCCCATTTTTGGTTGGCCAGGATTTTATAAATCGCTTCGACGCGATTATAGATTATGGTGATCAAACGATGTGGGCCAAGGTGAGCAAACCACTGCCGATACAAATGCCTCCGGAGTGTAACACAGACTGCCTAACGGCAGGTACCTCGGAAGGCGCAAAGGACTCCTCAGCCGAGGACACGAGCCCGGTGAGTATTCCTTTGAAATCATGTGAAACCAAAGAGACCCACCCGGTGGTCCAAACTCTGACCCAACAAGACAGCCTCCTCTGTGAGCTGGAGCAGTCAGAGTCCACCGAACACTACCTACCACTGGTAGTTAAAGGTGTAGAGATCCAAGGGTCCCGTCATAAGAACAGTCCTCCAACGTGCGTTCACATTTTCTATCCTCCAGTATTCACCATAAAGTTATCAAGTGTGCTACATAAATGTAAATTAAACACAAAAACACCCTTCCCTGTTCATTGTTTAGTCAGTCCCATATGGTGAAGGATTAATTAGTATTGACCGCAGCAGAGGTTTATTTTCTTTGCAGAGAAGTTAAGATTTCAGACAAACAATGCATTTCATTGAAGACGACAACGATAATGTTACTATTCTCAATTAATTCCAATTAAGTTTATTTATATTGCACCAAGTCACAACAGGGCCTGGAGAAGTCCATCTGCTGCTGGATACTGGACTTGCTCACCAACAGACCACAGGCAGTGAAAATCGGCAGTCACCCTCCTCCACACTAGTCCTCAGCACGGGTACACTCAGGGCTGTGTCCTCTCTCCACTCCTGTACTCTCTATTTACACATGACTGTACCGCCAAGCACAGCTCTAATGTCATCCTCCAGTATGCTGATGACACCACCATCTTGGGCCTCATCACCAACAAGATAAGAGTGCCTACAGAGATGAGGTGAAATCACTGACCAGCTGGTGTCAGGCAAATAACCTCTCTCTTAATGTCAGCAAAACAAAGGAGATGATAGTAGACTTGAGGAAACAGCGTGGAGGTCAGCAGTCCACCATCTACATAAACAACGCTGAGGTGAAGCAGGTCAGAAGCTTCAAGTTCGTTGGCGTTCACATTACTGAGGATCTGTCCTGGACTTTACATACGGACACTGTGGTCAAGAAAGCCCAACAAAGACACTACTTCCTAAAAGACTAAAGAAGTTTGGTACAAGCACCAGCATCCTCACCAACGTTTATAGGTGCACCATGGAGAGCCTGCTGACAGGCTGCATCACAGGGTGGTACAGGAACTGCACCAGTCAGAGCCGGAAAGCTCTACAGAGGGTGGTGCAAACAGCAGAGGACATCGCTGGTAGCAGTCTCCACACCATCCAGGACATCTACCACAGCCAATGTCTGCGTAAAGCACGCAGCCTTATTAAGGATCACACCCACACAGCACAAGGACTCTTCCATCTACTACCCTCTGGCAGACGATACAGGAGTCTGTCATCACGTACAAATGACTAAAGGACAACTATTATCCATAAGCTGTCAGATTACTGACATCTCTATAAATAACACTGAACAAATGGCAATAACGTAACTAATAATTCAACCTCAATGTCAATACCTGTGCAATAACTTGAGGAACTCCATGGATAGCTTTGGTGTATGATGAAGATTCATTATTTACACTTATAAATTGGAATCTATCAGATAAATATGATTTAAACCAATTAAGAGCCATTCCTGTAATTCCAATATCATATTTAAGTCTCTGTAATAGAATATTATGGTCATCTGTATCAAATGCAGCACTGAGGTTTAACAGGACCAGTGCAGACACCTGTCCGTTGTCAGAGGCCATGAGAATATCATGGTAACTTTCACCAGTGCAGATTCAGTGCTGTAGTGAGCTCTAAACCCTGACTGAAACTCTTCAAACAAATTATTTCTTTGTAGATGTTCATGCAACTGACCTGCAAATATTTTCTCTAGAATTTTTTAGATGAACGTTAGATTAGATATAGGTCTATAATATATATATATATATATATATATATATATATATATATATGTGTGTGTGTGTGTGTGTGTGTGTGTGTGTGTGTGTGTGTGTGTGTGTGTGTGTGTGTGTGAAGCTGAAATAAGTGCGGCTCGAGTTCAGCAGTCTGACAGCTGCAGGGAAGAAACTGTTTCTGAACCTGGTGGTTTTGCTCTGAATGCTCCTCAGCCGCCTGCTTGAGGGGAGGGGCTGGAACAGACTGTGTGCAGGATGAGTGGAGTCCTTCATGATGCGGAGCGCCCTCCCCCTGCATCGTGAAGTGTAGAGGTCCGAGGTGGTGGGAAGGCTGCTCCCCACAATCTTCTGTGCAGTCTTAACCACCCTCTGCAGAGCCATCCTCTCAGCAGCAGTGCAGCTGCTGTGCCACACGGTGATGCAGGTGCAGAGAACGCCCTCCACCACACAGAGATAGAAGCTCCTCAGGACAGAGCTCCCAAGTCCAGCTCTCTTCAGCTTCCTGAGGAAGTAGAGATGCTGATGGGCCTTCTTGACCAGACATGTAGCCATCTGTAATGTGCACATGCAATTTCACACATCTACCAATGGAGTCAGCCTCCCCACCTCTTCCAGATACAGAAAGAGAGCCATCTGCATCATGAAGGACTCCACTCACCCAACACACACACTTTTTGCCCCGCTCCCCTCAGGAAGGAGGTTAAGGAGCATTAAGTGTAGAACCACTTAACTGAGGAACAGCTTCTACCATGAAGCTGTTAGTCTCATGAATATTTAACCAGGATAATCACTGTAAGGAAAAAATAAATCACTGTAATGCCACTTTATTTGGTGATATGTCACTTTATCTGTGCTGCTGATTATCCATGCTGCTGATTTCTTGCCTTTAAGCTGCTATATTCATACCCCTCTGCTCACAACAGACTCATGTCCGGGCTGCTGTCTAAATAATATACCATATTATATTACATTATTATTGTTTAGCAAATATATTAGACCCTTGTATACGGTTTCTTTTTATATATTTGTTTTGCTATTTTTGGGTGTAACTGAGACCTTGACTACACAATTTTGTTCCACCTCATGTACCACATTTGATGTGAATGACAATAGAGAACCTTGAACCTTGATGTAGGTGTGCAGACCTGGATTCAGAAAGCTTTGATTTCAGAGAAAACAAGTACTGCTGTCCAACAAAGTTAAGTCAGGTCCTCTGGACACTTTCTTTGTGCTGAAACATTTCGTCTTTCATCCAAAAGACTTCATCAGTCCGAGGAGCCACGGGTAATGTTCTTGTGTACGTGAACGGCTAAACTGCAGCAGAAATCTACCGTTTCTCTCAAAATGGGTGTTTTGTAAACTGGGCCTTAGTACAGCTCTTCTTGTTCCAATATTTGTGTAATGTGTGTTCCAGGGCCCCAGGTGTTGGATGCAATGAGTGACAGCACCACCAGCTCCACTATTGCTAATGACCTGGACCTCATCTACCTCAAAGGCATCATGGAGAGCCCTCCGGTGTGCTACACACAGACATACAGTTTAGGGGTGGGAATCAGTGGCCCATTTGATTACAAGTTAGAGGCCTGCAATGCAATTATGAAACAACTGATGAATTTTGATTATCTCACATGATCAGGTTTGTTAAAAAATAAAATAAAATAAAATTAAAAAAAAAACACCAAAAGCAGCTGGTATACCTGTGATGTCTATCCAAAACACTGAAACTGAAATTTGAAATTCAGACAGAAACAATTCACTTCAGTTTGTTTATACGGTGCTAATCCACAACAAAAGTAATCTCAGGACACTGTACAAAAGCATTACAAATGCAGAGTAGTAAACGCTATCTATCTAAGGACACCCTCAGATTGCAATAAATCTTCAATCTTGATCAAGCACTTTGGTGACAATGGAAAGTGTGTGACAGTTTCTTTGAACAGGATGAAACCTCCAGCTCAGCAGTGTTGAAGATGGGTAGTCTTGACTGAATGGAGTTAGAGAAGACAGGAAAGTGACAGACAAACCGAATGGTTTGTCCTGGTGTAGTTTCTATGGAAAGAAAGAGAAAGAAAAACACGTTAATGATAGAAATAATTACATACACGAACAGGTAGAGTAGAGCAAGTAAAGACAGCAGCAGAGCGAGGAAATGAGGTCAGTTTGTCCTCCAGCAGTCTAAAAATATAGCAC
>NC_056512.1:14073901-14095158 GCF_014905685.2 Nematolebias whitei
ACACACACACACACACACACACACACACACACACACACACACACACAGGTTTGTTTTGCTATCTTTGTGGGGCCTTTGCATTGACTTCCATTCATTTTTCATTCATTTCTATAGCCTAACCATGACCTTTATCCATAACCTAACCATTACCAGTACATACCTAACCCTAAACCTAACACATCCTCAATTCACACCTTAGTCCTAAACCTAGCCCTAACCCACCAACGGCACTTCTTCTTATGGGGCCCGGGCTTTGGGCCCCATAAGGAGCAGTTGGTCCTCACAATGTAGTATAAGTTGGAAAAATGGGCTTCACAAAGTAGCATAAACAAGGACACACACACACACACACACACACACACACAGCTGTCTTACTACAGCTGATTTGTATTCCTCTTATTTCAAGTGCATACCTCCACCTCTCCAAGTTCTCTTCCACCTGTTCACTGTTCTCACCACAAGTCACAATGTTATCTGCCAACATCATAGTCCATGGGGATTCTTGCCTGACCTCATCTGTTAGTCGGTCCATCACCAGAGCAAACAAGAAGGGGCTCAGAGCCGATCCTTGATGCACTCCCCTCTCCACCATGAAGCTATCTGTCACTCCTACAGCACATCTCACCACTGTCCTCTGTCCTCATACATGTCCTGTACCAGTCTAATATACTTATCTGCCGCTCCAGATTTCCTAATGCCATACTATCTCCTCCCTCAGCACCCTGTCATATGCTTTTTCTAAATCCACAGACACAATGGGGTTCTTTCTGGCCCTCTCTGTACTTTTCCATCAGAATCTTCAAAGCAAAGAGACTAACCTATATAAATAAAGGTTGAATGAATGGAAAAGATGGCATCTGTGGTGTTCTTTCATGAAACCATACTGCTGCTCGCAGAGTCACCTCTCGTCCAAGTCTAGCTTTCACAACACTCTCCCAGATCTTCAATGTGTGACTCATCAACATAATTCTCGTGTAGTTGCTACAACTCTGTACATCATCCTTGTTCTTTAAAATGGGCACAAGCACACTTCTAGATTTGCACAGTTCTAGATTTGCGCCGCTCATCGTGGCTTCATGTTGAAGTAGCAGTTATTTTAATTTTGGGATATTGCTTTTGATAACTTTATTTCCACTTTTTCTGTATATAAAATACTTATTTTGGATGATTACTTCCTCTGGTATTGGATGCTGTGCAGCTGGAAGGATTTTTACTGAAACCTTTTTACGTTTGGACATTTGTTATGAAGCGTAACCATGACAACAAGGTGGTTTTTACAACCGAGCTGATTAACATCTCTAAGCTCAAATATTATCTCAAGTACAGCCCCAAATCTCAAATGAGTTGTAAAGGAGGGGCCGTGGATGCATCTCCGTCTACCTGTTGGAGGTTCTCGAGTGACTGCCTGTTGAGATCCTTGGAGCTGGCAGGAAACATGGCTCATGACAACAAGAAGACCAGGATCATCCCCTGACACCTGCAGTTGGCCGTCTGCATGATGAAGAGCTCAACAAGCTGCTGGGAGGAGTGAACATCACTCAGGGAGGAGTTCTGCCCAACATTCAGGTGGTCCTGCTGCCCAGGAGGACCGAGAGGACCGCTGGGTCCGGGTAGACAAATTGGCATCTGCAGCCAGTTTCTTCAGATCCACTGTGGTACAGACTGCTGCAGGACAGACGGCTATGGGAGATCTTTCCTGCCCACAGCTATCAGCATTTATAATAACTCTTAATGAAACCAGGATGATGAGTTACAACATTTAATTTCCCTTTGGGATTAATAAAGTATTTTGAATTGAATTGAATTCTTTTCCATTCCTTAGGCATTTTTTCACTCTCAAATATGCCATTGAATATTTGAGTCTAAAACCTCACTTCCATCTCTTCAAGACATTTCCAAACATCCGATGACTGGTATGTCGTCAGGTCCTGCTGCCTTCCCCCTTTTCATTCTTTTCAGAGCTTTCCGGACTTCACCTTCACTAATCTTGACCACTTCCTGGTCCACAGTTTCTGTGGCCTACTCTTCTTTCTCTTTAATTCCCTTCATTCATTAGCTCCTCAAATTACTCCTTCCATCTTCCCATCACACTCTCCTCACTTGTTAGAACATTATTATTCCTATCTTTAACAAGCCTAACACTGATGCACTTTACAGGAAGGGTCAGAGCAGACTCTACCTGCTGAGGAGACAGGGCTTTTGGAGTGCTCGGGGTGCTCCTGAAGACCTTTTTTGACTCGGTAGTAGCATTAGCCATCGTCTATGGTGTTGTTTGTTGGAGCAACAGCTTATCATCAGCTGAGAAGAAGCCGCTAGGTAAGTTCATCAAGCAGGCCAGCTCTGTGCTTGGATACCCCCTCAACCCAGTGCAGGTGGTGGGAGACAGAAGGACTCTAGCTAAAATAATAAAATTGCTGAACAGCGTCTCCCACCCCATGCATGAAGCTGTTGCTGAATTGGAGAGCTCCTTCAGTGACAGATTCTTCATCTTAAATGCACAAAGGAGCGTTACCGCAGATCCTTCCTCCCAGCAGCTGTTAGACTTTATAAGCATCACTGCTTTCAACAAACTCAATAAGTATTAAATACATGCTGACCTCTGCTAAAATGCACACTCTGCCTATAATACTGTACTGTAAATAGTCCGTCATTCTCATTGTTCCAATACATATTGAACATTATTATTGATATTCCATCCATCCATTATCTTCTACGCGCTTCTTCCATTTTCGGTCACGGGGGTTGTCGGTGCCCATGTCCAGCAATCATAGTGCGAGGGGCAGATTACACCCTGGACAGGTCTCCAGTCCATCACAGGGACACATAGAGACAAATGAGACAAACAACCATTCACCCTCTCACTCACACCTAGAGACAATTTAGAGTCACCAATCAGTCTAACATGCATGTTTTTGGCCTGTGGGTGGAAACCGGAGTACCTGGAGAAAACCCACGCATGCACGGAGAGAACATTCAAACTCCTCCCAGAAAGACCCCCAGACCAGAGGTTTGAACCAGGGACCTGCTCACTGAGAGGCAGCAGCTCTACCAGTTGCGCCACCATGCTGCCTATTATTGATATTGTTTATCTTATTTCTTTATATATTGTTTTTTATTTATTCGTACTGTATATTGTTTTTAACATTTTATGAACTTTTTTGTGACTCTTTTTATCTTGCTGCTGTTGCTACTGTTACACTTGAATTTCCCATCCATGGGACAATAAAGGCTGTTTCTATTCTATTCTAACCTGCTGCACATCCTTTCCAGCCTGATCCTTCTGTCTCACCAATCAATACAAGTCCTTCTCACCCTCTTTAGTGTCCAGCCTCCCATACAACTCATCATATGCCTTATGATTTGCCTTTGCTACCTCTCTCTTTGATGTACATTGCATTTTCTTTATATTCCTGTCTCCTCCCTTCAGTCCCCTTACTGTCATATTTCTTCTTGGCTAACCATTTTCATCGAATAGCTTCCTGCACTTCACTATTTCACCACCAGGTTTCCTTATCATCCATTCTCTGTCCAGATGACACACCAAGTACCTTCCTACCTGTCTCTCTAATTACTGTTGCTGAAGTAGCCCAGTCATTTGGAAGCTCCTCCCCTTCCCCCGAGCTTTTAACAGCTCCTTTCTGAATTTCTCACAACATTCTTCCTTCTTCATCTTCCACCATTTGGTCTTCTTCTCTGATTTTACTTTTTTTTCTCTTCTTCACAACAACAGTCATTCTACATACAAACATCCAATGCTGTCTGGCCACGCTCTCCCCTGCCACAACCTTACAGTCTCCAATCTCCCTCAGGTTTCCTCTTCTGCACAGAATGTAGTTGACCTCTTCTGTCGTACTCCTTCCTCCATTCTTACAGGTCACTTTATGTTCCTCCCTTTTTGGGAAATAAGTGGTGACTACAGCCATTTCCATTCTCTTGGTAAAATCCACCACCATCTGTCCTTCCTGGTTTCTTTCCTTGACACCAAACCTACCTATCACTTCCTCATCCTCTGTTTCTTTCACCAACATGTCCATTCAGGTCTGCTCTGATCACCACTCTCTCTCCTCCCTGGTGTAGTGTAACATATCATGAGATATATTATACATTAAACGGGTTCATTCATTTTTCTGGACTGAATGATGTCGTGCATTGAATTTAAATAAAATGTGGACGTGAGACGTTAATTATCTTTGACTCACCACAACAGTGGGTCATTTATTAACAGAATCAAGTTTAACACATCACACATTTACATTAATTGGCAAGAATTGAAAATAACGACATAATTAATCAGCTTTACAGGAGTGAGAACAATACGGCGATTGTTTCCTCACTTTCAGCAGACAGCAGACATCAAATCACACGGCGGTGATTGAAAACTTTGCTTCAGACATTTCTAAAATATCTGTAATGATTTTTAGCAGATAGGAAAATTTTAAGATGGAAAGATGAGGTTTATCTACAGAGAGATGTGTGAGGGAATTTGTCTGTCTTAACCAGAACCGACACGCTCCTTCTTTTCCAGCTTGGGCCAACGGTACGCTTGGTTGAGAATAGAACTTTTTACCTTGCAGACGATAGTTCAGCGTTGGTGTAGAGCTCTCCTTTCAACTCTTTCAGCGTCTCCGTGAGAACAGCTCGAACCTCGAGAGTCGTGTGAGGTTATCCAAACAGAAGTTATAATTCCCAAAATCGTCTCTGGATCAGCTTGATTCTAATTCAGCAGCATCCTGAATTCCAGCGTTCTGCATTCTGGAACTCCCAAACTCTCCGTTTGAACTAGGAAGTGCCAACATTTAAATGGGCTCTACTTCCGGTTCATTTGAGAGCCTCTGATTGGTCGATGGACCCCAACAGAGGTGTGTTTTGTGATGTAAGGTGTTATTAAAAGTCAAGGAAAAGATTCAGATTGTTTAAGAACAGACAGAAAGATATCATGGAAAAACCAGACTTCGTGGAGTCTCCTCTCCCAGTATCTCGCTGTAAAAGTTAAACATGACATTTCTTTTCAGTAAACTTTCAGTTGACCGAAACTTGAACTTTGACACACTTACAAACTTTGCTCATTGAAGACAGAAAATCAAGAAATGCATATTAACCTGATTTCTTCTTTGAATGAGGATTAAAAATCATTCTTCCTGTTTTAAGTAAATAAAAATGAGTAGTTCACTTCAACATGTAAACATTGTTTGAACTAACACAATTTGATTATCAAAACATTTGTAAAATAGTAATGATCATAGAGAATTGTCTTTTTCCACTTGATTAATTCAAGAAAGAAAGTCTCAGGATGGGTCAACCTGTATCTCTGGATGCAAATCAATGAAATGACAGTTTCTGACCATATGATCCTAAGGTCAAGTTTTGACATCAGGTCAAGTTCACTACACTGGCAATACTCTCCATCACTTCATCCAGATCTATCCAAAATGTATCATTCTCCTTCACATCACATCCAACCTGTGGAGCATAACTACTGACAACATTTAGCATCAGACCTTCTACTTCTACCTTCAGGCACATCACCCTATCTCTTTTCACCTCTACTACATTCATTGCCAACTCCTCCTTCAGGACCACCCCTACTCCATTTCTCTTTTTATCCACACCATGGTAAAACAGTTTGAAACCTGATCCAGTGCTGCGAGCCTTTGCTGCCCTTCCACTGACCACAACAGGATGACACATGTTTTGTGGAATTGTAGAGTCCAGAGCTACACATCACCACCTGGTAATGAGTTGGATCAGACGGCATGTGTGTGTGAGCAGATTTTTAATTTAGGAAGAAATGTTTCCACTGTATTTGTAGGTTAACGGACGAGAAGTCGGACAGAGTCCAAGAGTGTTGCAAGAGGAGCTACAAGCGGCCAGTGGGATTGTGGTACTGAAAATACTGCCCAGCTACCTTGACACCTTCCCACCAAGACAGGTCTCTCACACACACACAAACACACACACACACACACACACACACACACACTCCGTACTTGGTTACTAAGCACAAAAAAGTGGTAAAACCACTTTTCCATGCCAAACATTAGGTGTATTAATTATGAATTAATTATGTTTCAGTATTCTACCAAGCCTCTGAGTGTGTGTGTGTTTACAGTAGTATCAAAATACACAAGTACATTTTGGAATGCATTTGCTTCACAATTGGCGCACTGACATCAGAACAGCTTCTCACACGCTGTCACTCTCTTGCACTTGGCTCTAATGGACAGTGTGTCAGACATGTTTTTCACCCTCTCCCTCATAATGGAGCACACTGTATAAAGCTCGTCCTCTTTTCACCTGTGGACATGTTTTTTGAATGTGCAGATTCTGCTGGACATATTTTCACCTTTTTGTATACTTAATTGGAAGCATGTCAGGAGAGGTGTCTCATGTGCTTTCTCGTGCACTCTGACCTAGATGTACAAAGGAAATGTGCTCGGGTGCACATGTATGCGAACATTTTAATGTGAATTTTTATGCGTGTGAGCTGTTATTCTTGATTTGTGTACACCATGTTTCAGTAGGAAATCCTCACACATCTTTGTTACATATGGTCCATGGTTTCTAAACGTTTCTTTCAAGGTATCCTGATGCATGCTCAATAATCCAGGTAGAAAAATGTAAAAAAGTTAAGTCTGGTCCTCTGGACATTCAAAAAACAAAACAAAGCAAAACAAACAATAACAAAAAATGTAGAAACGTTTCGTCTTTCATCCGAAAGACTTCTTCAGTCTGAGGTGCTGCATTCAGCTCAGTCTTATAAATAGCACCTTCTCGTAGTGGATCACTTTCTTTCAAGGGTACTTTATGATTGGAAATGCCATAAAACTTTTTCAGACACTGAATAAAATGTTGAGTCAAGAATGACCAGGGTAATAAAGACACATTTGTATTGATTCTTTGCCAGGTTTTCTTCAAATGTCATTATGACTATGATCCAGCCAATGACAACCTGATTCCATGTAAAGAGGCGGGTTTAAGGTTTGAAACGGGAGACATCCTGCAGATAGTCAACCAGGACGATGTCAACTGGTGGCAGGTAACAGCGACAACATGTGGAGATACAGGACTACATACTAGTAGCACCAGTAGTACATACACGTGTGGCATTTTTGATTTGTTGGTTATAAAGTAAGGTAGTAACCCATATAAACTGTTATTATAAGTAAAAAAGACACGAAGAACACTTAAGATGTCCAATGTTTACTTTTGTTTTGTACATAAATCCATATCCATGTGTTGTGCAGGCCTGTCATGTGGAAGGTGGGAGTGCTGGTCTTATCCCCAGTCAGATGTTGGAGGAGAAGAGGAAAGCTTTTGTTAAAAGAGACGTTGAGCTGGCACCTGCAGGTAAGAAGATGGAGATGGTGGCCAGATGAATAAATCTTTGCTGACATTTACTGGTAACATTCCACCTCTGCAAATATGTTTGTTGGGGGAGCTAATGTTTTTTAGAAAAATCAAGTAAACAGTTTTTAAGTTTTAAAATTGGGAAGAGACCCCGGGGAAGAGCCAGAACCTGCTGGAGAGGCTCTTTCTCAGATGGCCTGGGAAGGCCCTGTGGTCCTCCCAGAAGAGCTTTAAGAGGTGGCTGGAGATGTCTGGGCGTTCCAGCTTTAGCTGCTGCGCCCTCAACCTGACTCCAGAGCAAGCAGAAGATGATGGATGGGTGGATAGAAGTTTCAAAATTGCCAGAATTGTGGATTTGGAGGGATTTAATGCCGAATTTTGTTATTATCTACAACAATGATGCCTGTAGACTTAATATGTATGTAGAGTTAAAAAGAAAGTTGCAGACAATACTTTCCAGAAATATGAGCGTTCTGATTAATCTGCCCTAAAGCAACCATCAGTTATTATTAATAATAATAATAATTATTATTATTATTATTATTATTATTATTATTATTATTATTATAAACAGTGCATTTAATACCACTGTTTTGTGAATGAAGCTTGTAATGGTTTGGTGTCTCATGGGCTGCAGGAGGGTTAGTATGTACTGGTTTCATTCGTTGCTTTGAACATCACATTTTATCACACTGCAGCTGCAGCTCTTCTTTTATCTGCCAATAACTGAATTTACTTTTGATAAAAGCTCAGTCTTATTTCCTTTCTATATTCTGAGTCCAAATATCTGAAATCAAGCAGCATCTTAATACATGGAGCTCATCTTTCCCGCCAAGCCTCTGAAAACTTGTTTTGTTTTCTTCTGTCAGTTCTGCTGTCTTTGGAGATTAGAAAGTTCTTGCAGTTGTGAAACATCTCCATTCTTCAAACTCTGGAGATGATCAGCCATGCTTTTTGTTTCATCTCACTCATACTACTGTCTGTAACAGCTATTTTATTTGTTTGATTAAGAAGGAGCTTAATTGTCTCCAGTTAGACCAGAATGCTGCTGCAAGACTGTTCAATTCAATTCAGTTTATTTATCTAGCGCCAAATCACAACAAAGTTGTCTCAGGGCACTTTACAGGAACATTCACATAAAAGCCAATTAGTAAAGTTCTCTATCTAAGGAATCCAGCAGACAAGTTGAATCTTGGCTTCGTTGCAGTCTCCCATCCTGAGCAAGCATTGTTAAAAACGAGGTGGCCCACATCTGTTTTAGTCTCTTTACACTGGCCACCAGTACATTTTAGAATTCATTTTAAAATCCGAGTCCTTACCTTGTGAGTCACGTGTGGTCCAGCTCCAGCTACATCTCTCATCATTTAGAATCCAGCATCCCTTCTTCTGTCTGAGGTCTTCTGCTCTGAGGCTGCTGGTAGAGCTGCAGACTAATTTAAAGAACAGAAGAGAGACCTGTTAAAGCTGTGGCTCCTCTGTTAGAGGTCACATTTCCTCCATCTTTATACATTCATTCAGCTGATTCTTTTGAAAAGCACCAAGCATTTAGACATTCGTGTCATTTATACAGACAGGTTTTTAACCAGATATGGACTCATCCACATTTAGTTCAGTCAGCACCACTGATACTTCAAGCTTTTAGCACCAGTGGGTTGAACATTTGCTGGACAAGACACTGACGCAACCTGAGAAGGACATACTTCATGGAAAGGACTGATCGGTAACATTTCTCCACAAGAAGTACCTGCTGTGGAAGAGGTCCAGATGACCTGACTGAAAAATGTTGGATTGTATACCTGGATTATTGAGCATGGACTTTGTTGTTTTCAACCAGTTTGACAAGATTGTCAACAAGGAAGAGGGCCAGCAATGGAGGAGGGGGCGTACCAAAGAGACCATCTTATTACAAGCAGAACTGGTTTGTTCCACTTTGGAGTAAGCTGTCGAGGAAAGAATCAGTTTTGTTGTGTTTCCTTGACTGATGAAGCCTTCTGGACCGAAGGCAAAATGTTTCAGTACAAAAAATAAATTAAAAAAATAAAAAGAAACTGTCCAGATGACCTGACTGAAAAATGTTGGATTACATCACATAAATTTTGATTTTGCAAACAAAGTTCAATATCTGAAACTGGCTCCAAGACAAACACACGTCTTTTGATGACACTTCACTTTTCACTTGTAATCAGGTCACATCAGAAGCAGTGGAAACCTTTAAAATAACTTCAGCAAGAAATTGACCTAAACAGTAGGACCAGTTTCACCCTGGACCAGATCTGTGCCCTGCTAGACCTCTGGCTTTCTTAAATAAATATGTTTTATTATACATAATTGAAATAGCATTTAAAATGCCATTATTAAATGATCCATTCATCCATTGTCTGCTGCTTATTTCTGCGTTGGGTTGAGGGTGCAACACCTTGAGCAGGGAGGCTCTTTCCACAGCCACCCCTTGTAGCTTGTCAAAATACCTTCTCTTCATTCAACCTTTATTTATACAGGCTAGTCTCATTGAGCCACAGGGACTCATTTACAAGAGGGACCTGTTCTTCTCCTTCTTTTCTTCCTTCTCCTTCTTCTTCTCTTTCTCAAGCGAGAATGGACGTCTGTAATAGCACGGTGCTGGGTCTGTCAAAGGTACTATGCAAATCTGGGACGGTGACCCTGAGGCGATTGGTGGAGACGGTCGGACCAGACTTCTCCAACGCCCAGAGGTGGTTTCGTTGCTTGGAGTCCAGTCTGCCAGACTGGTGCAGCACTTCCTGGACGTGGTGAAGAAGAGGATGACAGCTGGAGAGAAGCGTCTCCTGCAGCTATGGTCCACGAGGAATTGCCCACCTGACCCAACGGACCCTTTCCCCGACATCCACCTGCATCCTGACTTTGCAAAAGACAGTGGTCCTCTGCTACGCAACACAGACCCAAAGATGGACTTGTGCAGAACGGGTCCAAAAGTACTTTATAAGACTTAGGTTACGATCCTGAACAAGAGAACTCTGCACAACAGAGCTGTCAGCGTGTGGGACGACAAGCTCGGAGGTCAGAAGCCCCAGTGGAGGACTCTTTACAAACCTCTGACAAAAAAATGGTCTGGCGATCTTCAATGGAGGATCCTTCACGGTGCAGTTCCAACAAACTCTTTTTTGTCGGTCATCAATCCTGAAGTTTTAAACAAGTGTCCTTTCTGCAGTTTGTCTGTGTTTTTCATGTTTTTACAGATTGTGTACGGCTGCTGTTTAATCTAATGACTAGGATCTTTAGTCTTTTTGACACAGTTTTCACCAAATCTTTTTTAATTAATGGAGAACATTTCAGCAAAGCCACTAAATTTAAATCCCAAATTTTAAAGTTTTTAGTGGCCGAAGCAAAATGTCTGTTCACATGTCTCACAGGGACAGACTGCAGGCTGGACCTCAACTTGATGCCGTGGCTCTGTGGAAGTGCAACATCAAGGCCAGACTGGTGTTAGAGTTTTGTTTCCACAGAGACACTGGACACTTGGAGAATTTTGTGAAACTGTGGAGATTTAAGAAGTTTTATTCACCATTTCTGATCAGAGACAACTACAGTACAACAAGCTCCTCATGTAAATATTTTATTTTAAGCTTGTCCTGATCACCTTTTTTGACACGGTTGTGTTAACTTATTGTGTAAATAAAGTTCTGTTAAAAATCAAAATCTTCTCCTCCTCTTCCCTCCTTTAGAGGGAAGCAGCTTAAAGAACAACCTATTTTTATGTTACGTTTTTATTTTCCCTTTTGCCCGTTTTATCTGTTGTGTTTCAACTTATGTGTATTTTTAGCTTTTTTAAGCTCTTTGTGGATCTTATCCTGTAACAGGTTGTCTATGAATAAATAATATGTAGCATCTTTTTTGAAACTGTTTTATATAATACCATGAAGACTTTTCTACTTCAACAGCATCCAGATTATAGCTCGCAGAGTATGTGTAGTATGTATGAATAACATTAAATGTATTGTGTATTCGCTCATTATAAACCTCAATATGAACCTTAAATTTTCACTAAGCCAAAGTTGTTGTTTTTTCTTGCTACAGGGAATCTTTGCACTGGTGCTGGAGGGAAAAAGAAGAAGAAGATGATGTATGTGACGACAAAAAATGCAGGTAACAGAACAATGTCTGCAATTATTGATGCAAAGTTTTTAGCACTTTCTAACCAGTAGAGTCAGGACCTCTGGACAGATTCTTCTTTGTTGAAACGTTTTGTCTTTTATACAAAAACTTCTTCAGTCTGAGCAGCTGCAACAAACTGTCTTATAAGCAGCACCTTCTCATAAGTGGATCAACCGGTTTGCTGGTGACAGCCATAACTAGCTGTTCACATGCAAAAGGAGGACCGTCAGTCTAACAGTTGTTAGGTGAGGCTAGTTTTGATGTCATCAGCAAACTGGTTGATCCATTATGTGAAGGTGATGCTTATAAGACAGTTTGTTGCAGCTCCTCAGACTGAAGAAGTTTTTTTTGGAGAAAAGACAAAACGTTTCAACAATAATATTCTGATGCATGCTCAATAATCCAGGTAGAAACTAGGGGTGTAAATCACCAGCTTTACCACGACAAGATATTATATTGATTTGTTTGTATGACGATACGATTTTTCTCGATATCACAAAGTCTGTCACGATACGATTTTGATTCTATTCGATTCATAAGTCTGCGATCGATATATTGTGATATCAAATGCCCATCTCATTTACATATAAATAAATTTATAAAAACAATTCAAATATGATTTAATCATTTTATTTCTGTTATTACAGGCACCAGGCATTTAAATAAAAAACATTTTTTCTTAATTAATGAAAAAATTAAAATAAAGGACCTGTTCATTTTAGTCTCACATTTCTCATGTTTAAGTGCATTTTTTTAAACCAGTTAACTTAAAAGTGCCCTGATTACCTTTCACTTATAAAGAAATAAAAATAGATATTGAGCTTAAATAACATGGCTATCAATGCCGTGTTTCTTCTTCAGGTGAACGGACAAATTTGTTGTTTCCTGAGTATTTAACTCCCACTGGCACCTGTTGCATACGACATGAGTTCTGTCTGTTGAGCCGTCCTTCTGTTGGAATCTAAATATTTCCACAGAGTTGATTTCAATCCAGCAGGAGAGAGAAATTCAGTATCTGTGTTTTCTGTCTCGTCTGCCATGTTGCTGAGGTGGCTGCAGAGCACAGCCACGCACGGAAATGGTGACACAGACGTGCCTTGGGAATTTCAAAATAAAAGCGTATTTTAAAGATGACGATATGAATCCATGTTTTAGTTTTGCCACAGTATAATTGAACCATTAATCATTTAATCGATATATCGATTTAAATCGATATATTGTTACGCCCCTAGTAGAAACATATAAAAAAGTAAGTCAGGTCCTCTGGACAGGTTCAGTCCAGAGGACCTGACTTAACCTGGCTAGATTTATCTATCTGGATTATTGAGCAGCATCAGGATTTTTTTTAGAAGTTTCTTTTACTTACAAAGGTTGTTTTTTTTTGCAACCTTTTATAAACTCTGGAAAGTTTTTTTTTTTGGCCTGTGTTTGCTCTTTGTGTGTTGGTATGTTACTGTCTGTTAGCAAAATATTTCATGAAGAACATAAAATAATTTAAGGATACTTGCTGAAAAGTAATCATTGAATATACATCTACAATTTTTGAAGTCAACAATGTATGAAGTCAACCCCTTATTAAACATACCGTATTTTCCGGCGTATAAGTCGCAGTTTTTTAATAGATTTGTCAGTCCTGCGACTTATATACTTTTTTTCCCCATATCCATAATGCAATTTTTGACTGACGCTTTAAATTTTGAAGAACTACAACAGTGAGTCCTCTCATGCGCGCTCGCTTCACTCAGCTGGTGCAGGCGAAGGAACACTGGACAGCTAGTGGCTCCGGCCGCGATGGATGGCGCCGTGCCGCCCAGGCGAAATGAAGCTTTTTTGACCATTAAATTCATTCAACCTTTATTTAGACAGGTTAATCCCATTGAGCCTTAGGGACTCATTTACAAGAGAGACCTGATTTCTTTAACAAAGGGTGATGACAACAGTGGATAACAATGACAACAATAGGCAATCATAAAAGAGGCATACAAATTATTATTTTTTTTTTTTAACAAATTAAAATAAAATGGACAGTCAAATAAATGCATATAAACGCAACGGGTCAGCGGTAACGTGTAATAAGTGCAACTTATATGCTGAAGAAAATGCAGTAGTCACATCAACAAAGCATGCTAAGACTTGAGTTTTAGGAATTGTTCTTATGCTGCATCTTTTAATCCTTTTGTTTTTACTTTCTTCCAGAATTTGACAGACATGAAATTCTCCTGTACGAGGAGGTGGCCAAGGTCCCGCCCTTCAAAAGGAAAACTTTGGTTTTAATTGGTGCTCAGGGTGTTGGCAGGCGTAGACTGAAGACCAAGCTCCTACTGAGGGACCCACAACTCTTTGGTACCACCATTCCATGTAAGCAATCAGAGTCAATCCAGGTTCAGATGACTGCCGCAGATACTCTTCTTATAATTCATTAGCTGTAACTCCGTCAACTTTACAGATATGCTAAAATCTGGTGTGGTAGTAGCTGAGAGTCATTCCCAGTGCACACTTGGAATGTGATCTCATAAGACTGTGCATAATGTGTTCAAGGTTTGACTAAAATAGCAACAACTTTGTAATTTCTCAACATAGGATGATCTTAGTTTGGGGCAGCTGTGGCTGAGTGGTTAGAGCAGTCGTCCTCCAATGCAAAAGTTGGGGGTTCGAATCCACCAGCAGTCACATGCCAAAGTGTCCCTGGGCAAGACACTGAACCCCTCATAGCCTCTGATGTGTGTCCCATAGGTGAATGAATGTGATAAAGCTCTGATTAGTCTCATTAGAATGATTTGTTCAATTAGCTTTGTAGAGATCTAGTATAAAGCTGTATGAATGGGTAAATGAGGACACAGATTGTAGTGTAAAGAGCTTTGAGTATCTGGATCAGATAGAAAGGCGCTGTATAAGTACAGTCCATTTACCATTTAGTTTAACAGTCTTGTATGAAGGTACGGGTGATTTGCATTCCTTCAAGTAATGGTAGGCCCTTGATTTTAAAATGTAACAAACTGCGTTTGTTATAAATGTTTACAAATTTATTTTTAATGAAATGGTTGTGTTGCCTAGAAAATCTGGTTTCTTGAATTTGAACAACTGTGGTGGCTGCCATTAGAGACAGACTGTAGATATTCAAAGACTGTTTTTATGTCTGACTAGATACATCCCGAAAGCCCAAAAAGGGTGAGCGGGAAAGTCGGATGTATGCTTTCACCAGCCGCAGCAAAATGGAGGCTGACATTAAGAACGGGCGTTATCTTGAATACGGAGAATATGAGGGCAACCTGTATGGCCTAAAGGTTGACTCAATACATGAGGTGGTGGAAGCAGGACGCATTTGCATCTTGGACGCCAACCCACAGGTAAGCATACACAACTACCAGTCATTTCAGACCAGTCTCTAGAGATCAATGCACTGGACTGTAGTTTTTTTTTTTTTTTACTTTTTATTTATACAGGTAGTGTCATTGAGTCTTGTGGACTCATTTTCAAGGGAGGCCTGTTGGGCTAGGGCGCCCGGAGGAGCAGATGGTGGGGATTAAGGGTCTTGCTCAAGGGCCCAGAGTGAGGCAAATGAGGGTGGAGGCAGGTACCTTGAGCATGCATCAGAAGGGTGGAGGCAGGTAACTTTTCTAGCCACATTTTGATATAGTTGGTATGGGGAGTCGAACCGGCGACCTTCTGATCACAGGCCCTTCTCTAACCTCTGCGCCACCACTCCCCCACCAATGGGTTGTCCAAGCAATATGTAACTACTGTCAATATCTCTGATTCGATGTTATAAGACAACAAATCAGAGTCAGTCTTCTTTGTGTTGTTCAGTTGACTTTAGGTCATTCCTGTTCGGTGTGAACCTCTTCCAGGTTTTTCAGTTTTTTGTTTGGAAGCTGCCCCACATCCTCAGTCTACATGCTTTCTGAAGAACTCTGTTAAACTGTTGAGTATCACGCTCAGCTCAGAGGTGCATAATCAAATTGTTGTTAATTGCAAACCACCTGTCACGTGGTGAGAAAAAAAACCTAGTGTTAAAACTCTGTATAACACCATTTTTAAAAGGAAATATCTTTTTTTGACAGTTTTAAAGCTGTAGTGAAATGGTTATGTGCAGGTGAAAAGACTACATTAATATTTGATGCAATCTGCTGGTTTCATTGGATAAACAAATTGTACTAATTGGCTTTTTATGTACTACAGTAGTCCCTCGCTACTTCTCAGTTTGTTTTCCACGGACTCGCTCTATGGCGGTTTTTCAAATTAAGATTGGACATGATGCACAATTGGCTGATCGATGGATGAGCCACAAGTTAGGCATGGATTTGTATTTAAAATTACTTATTTTAAATTATTTATCACCTGTGTGCAGTCCACAGCTGTGGGAGAAGTTTCCTCCTACAGCTGATCAGCTGATCTCCTGCAGAGCGGAGAAGTGGGCGTGGCCGAGAGAGCAGCTGGAGGCATGGAGCTGAAATCATAACATGCTGTGCTCTTTTAGATCTTTTAGAGTCGATCCCCAGTCACTGCACATCACGTGGCGTCTCTGGGCAGCACGTCTCATCCCCAAAATGCCCCCCGGGCGCTTTCAATAGCTGCCCACTGCACCACCTGGTGGTGGATGGGTTAAATGCAGAGACTAATTTCGCCATTGTATGGAAACATACAGTGCTGACATTGTGATGACATTATTATTATTATTATTATATATATATGTATATATGGTGACTCATTTACAAGAGCATTTTCTGCACAGCTGCAGAAAGAAAAGCCTTGCAGAGAGTGGTGAAAGCTGCACAGAAGTCTGTTGGAGTCAGTCTCCATCACAGACATCTACACCTCTAGATGCAGGAAGAGCGCCACCTGCATCATGAAGACCTCACTCACCCAGCACACACACTTTTTGTCCCGCTCCCCTCAGGAAGGAGGTTGAGGAGCATTAAGTGTAGAACCACTAGACTGAGGAACAGCTTCTACCCTGAGGCTGTTAGACTCATGAATCTCTAACCAAAATAATCACTGTGAAAAATAACATCATGTTGCTGCTGATCTGTTTCATGTTGCTGTGTTCATGCGTGCTCATCTGCTCACAAAGACTCGTGTTCGTGCTGCTGTTCGACGTAATGTTTTTATGTCATTAGTGTTTAGTGTATTTTTAGTTGATGTTTTTCTTAGTTCATATCTTAGATCTTATTAATGTTTTTCTTTTACATTTTATTGTTGGATAGCTGGGACCCTGTATACATAATTTCGTTATTGACAATAAAGAATCTCTGACTATATATATATATATATATATATATATATATATATATATATATACTAAAATAAGCTACTACTTACTACTTGTACTACTACTTGCGATAAACAAGGGACTACTGTATAAGGAAATGGGGGAGTGGTGGCGCAGAGGTTAGAGAAGGTGGGCCAGTGATCGGAAGGTCGACGGCTCAACTCCCCGGACCGCCAACATCAAAATGTGGGTGGGAAAGATGAAGCACCCACACCTGCCTCCACCCTCATTTGCCCCACTCTGGGCCCTTGAGCAAGGCCCTTAACCCCCACCTTCTGCTCCCCTGGGCACCCAAGATGGCAGCTCTCTGCTCTACAGAGGGCTGTGGTAGCTCTGTGGTCTGTGGTCCTTTGTAGTCCTTTCGTAGTATTAGGGGTCACCAACATTTTCTGAGGGCAAGACTTTTTAAAATAAATTCTGAGAGGGACAGTCCTGAACCCTTGTATTGTCCTTTAACTTTATTCATGTTTCTTAGAGAAAAAATTGACCACCTTATTAAACTTCTTTCCAATACCATCCATCCATCTTTACCTGCTTCTTCCTTTTTGGGTCACGGGGGTCACTGTGAGAGGTCTCCAGTCCATCACAGGGACACATAGAGACAAACAACCATTCACTATTTCTTGTTTATTTCCACTAGAAACTAATCTTAGGTCGTTTTCACACCAGATAGTCCGGTAGACTCGGTTCGGTTCGGGACCAATATTCATGACCTTCTGTTTACATTTGAGCTGGTGCGTTTGCATTCACACTGCACTGTGCAGTCGAGCCAACCTGTTCAAACCAACTGCGCTGGAGTTCTCTTCTACCGGACTGAGACCTAGGTTTTAGCCCGGGCCAGAGTTAGCCTTTTTGTTCCGTGACAGAGTTCGATGGTGCGTTCACACCTCCCTAAACAAACCGGACTTTCTAGGAAAACGAGCTACAGTTCGATTAAAGCGGACTAAACAGGGCTAGTGTGAATGCACCCTTAAACAACAAAGTCCATGCTCAATAATCCAGGTATACAATCCAACATTTTTCAGTCAGGTCATCTGGACAGTTTCTTTTTTTTTTGTGCTGAAACGTTTCACCTTCCATCCAGAAGGCTTCATCAGTCAAGGAAACACACAACACAAGACTGATTCTTCCCCCAAACAGCTTATTCCAAAGTGGAACAAATCAGTTATGTTGGTGCTAAGATGGTCACTTTGGCACGCCCCCTCCTCCGGAGCCGGCCCTCTCCCTCGTCGACAGTCATGTCAAAATGGTTCAAAACCAACAAAATCCATGCTCAACAATCCAGGTATACAATCCAACAATGATGAAGCCTTCTGGATAGAAGGTGAAACATTTCAGCACAAAAAATAAAAAAGAAACTGTCCAGATGACCTGACTGAAAATTGTTGGAGTCTTTTAAACACTTTTAGAACTATCTCATCTTTAATAAAAATACATTTAAATGACTTTAAAAAATGTTAAATAAACCAAAACCTACCGGTAATTTTAACAACTCACTAAAATGAGATATTTTCTCATTTTGAAAGCCCAACAAAACAATTGTTGTGTTTTTGGGGTTCTTGCATTATTGGGACTTTCTAAAGCCAAGCATATGCCAATAAGAAGAAGAAGATGTGATATTTCAGATAAACTGTCCTTTAAATTTAACATTGCCTGTATGTGTTTCCTCCAGTCCCTCAAAGTGCTGCGCACTTCTGAGTTCCTGCCGTATGTGGTGTTCCTTCAGTGTCCAGACTTTGAGGTGCTCAAGGCGATGAATCGTTCAGCTGTGGAGGCAGGCGTCGTCACAAAGACACTGACAGTAGGAGAAAAATCCCCCTTTTCTCTAATTATCCCACAGACTGTGTGCAGGGAAATTAAACTTATGTTTCTGTTGCAGGACGAGGAGCTACAGAAGTCGTGCAATGAGAGTACGAAGATTAAAGCAGCCTACGGTCATTACTTTGACCTCAGCATCGTCAGTGAGAACCTTGATGAGACCTACCGCACCGTCAAAGCTGCTCTGGAAACAGTCTCTAAAAACCCCCAGTGGGTCCCTGTTACCTGGGTGTTTTAGAAACCATTTGGGGAAAAAAGCACTGATAAGAACTTCTTGTGGACATACACAGATAAATACTGGACATTTGTATTTTTCACCATTTATCTTAGACCTCTGACTTTAACAGTGACATCCTGAACAAACTGTATCTATATTGTGTTTGTGAGCACGCTTTCACCAGCCACTTCATGAGGTCCACCTGTTCAGTTTCTGTTTTTAACACAAATTTTTAATGAACCAATTAGGCAGCATCCCAACACTTTAAGCCATCTTAATATGGTGAAGGCATCAGATGCTCCTCAATTGGAGAAGGGTGGATTTTTTTCATTCATTCAACCTTTATTTAGCCAGATAAATCACATTGAGCCTAGAAGACTCATTTACAAGTGAGACATGTTTAGACAGACAAAGTAATGAAACTGGACACATGTAGGAATTGGATTGTTCTTTTCAGGTCAAGGGTGAGGTTCTGCCTCAAGTGGAGAAGTTCCAGTATCTCTTGAGTTTTGTTCACGAGTGAGAGAAGAATGGAGCGTGAGATTGACAGACAGATTGGTGCATCGTCTGCAGTATTCCGGACTCTGTACCGGTCCGTTGTGGTGAAGAGGGAGCTGAGCTGTAAGACAAAGCTCTCTGTTTACCGGTTGGTCTACGTTCCTACCCTCACCTGTGGTCATGAACTCTGGGTAGTGACTGAAAGAATGAGATTGTGGATACAGGAGGTTGAAATGAGTTTCCTCTGCAGGGTAGCTGGACTGTCCCTTAGAGACAGGGTGAGAAGTTCAGTTATCTGGAGAGACTCAGAGTAGAACTGCTGCTCCTCCATATGGAGAGGAGCCAGTTGAGGTGCTTCAGGCATCTGGTAAGGTTGCTCCCTGGGCACCTCCCTAGGGAGGTGCTTGGGGGATGTCCGACTGGGAGGAGACCTTGAAGAAGACCCAGGACATGCGGTAGAGACTATGTCTCTCAGTTGGCCTGGGAACACCTTAGGGTCGTCCCAGAAGAGCTGGAAGAGGTGGCTATGGAAAGAGATGTCTGGACCTCCCTGCTCAAGATGCTGCCCCGAGACCTGACTCCTGAACAATGGAAGATGATGGATGGATGGATGGATGGATGGATGGATGGATGGATGGATGGATGGATGGATGGATGGATGGATGGATGGATGGATGGATGGATGGATGGATGGATGGATGGATAATTGTGGTGAAGGCACCTTGCTGAAGCTTAAACCCTCTAGTTGGGCATGTGTAGTAGATCAGATGTTTCTAAAAATACTCAGAGCAGCTAGTCTGACACCAACAACCAATCCACGTTCAGTCGCCGAAATCCTTCTTCCTCTTTCTGATGCTCGGTTTGAACTTCAACAAGTCGTCTTCCTCTACATGGTGACAGGCATTGCTGCTGTGTGATTGGCTGATTAGCTTTTTGTGTTATCAGGCAATGAGCGGGTGGACCTAGTCATGTGTCCGCTGTGTGTGAGTGCATTTTTTATACAGTCACATTGAAAGGACTAACATCATTTTGGGTGCCAAAGCTGCTTCGGGTTGTATTTAGTTTACAGTGCAGATGTGTTTTCTGGTGCAGGTTAGTCCATGTAAAGTCCTCTCAGCATGCATGTCCCCACAAATTCCAAACTTCAGTCTGTTTTTAAATTATTGTGCCATTTCTGATCATTTGTTGATATGTAACAAACAAGATCAACTGTCATGGCCACGTTTTAATGAGTAAGCTATGTTACAAAAAAGCTTGTCGATTATCAGACACTTAACATAGGTTATGGGGTTCATTTGGATATAAAAGAACATTTCCAGTTCATAAGAATAATTTTTTACTGCCTTTTAAAAGAAAAATGATTAGTATTTAAATGTAACAATATAGAGCAGTAAACCTATTTGTTTCTGCAGTAAACTCAGTGTTTACGTTTTGTTTTGTAACTTGATGTTATGATCTGGGGTTATCTCCTTCACATTTGTGAACACTTATTTAGTCTTTTGGTACAATAATACACACTAAGGTACTTCAAGACAAAATTAAACAAGTGTACAAAAAGTAATGAAGCTAAATAAGTTCATTGTTATTACATTACATTCTTCATGCATGTCTGTTCGCTCTGTTGACCTCTGAAGAAGAGAGCAGCCAAAAGAAAAAGAATGTACTTTTTTTTTACAAAATGAATCAAAGCCTCATTTAGAACCAGACTGAAAGTTTCAATAAAAACAACAGTGAGTACCATCTTAAAGGCTCAGAAAGATACAGATTTATTCCAAAAAGATCTAACATAATTCAACTACCGGTCCTCACTCCAACCACCCCCATGTCTCTAACTGCATCCATACATCTCCTCTTTGTCTTTTTCCTGGCAGCTGCATTTCTGACATCCTTCTACCAGTATACCCACTGTCCCTCCTCTGGACATGTCCAAACCACTGTCCCTCCTCTGGACATGTTCAGACCACTGTCCCTCCTCTG
>NC_056512.1:14095168-14099384 GCF_014905685.2 Nematolebias whitei
CTGGACATGTCCAAACCACTGTCCCTCCTCTGGACATGTCCAAACCATCTCAGTCTGGTCTCTCTAACTTTATCTCCCAGTTGTTCAACCAGTGCTGTACCTCTGATGATCTCATTCCTAATCTTATCCATCCTTGTCACTGCTAAGGAGAACCTCAACATCTTCTTTTCTGACACTTCCAATTCTTTCTCCTGTCTTTTTGTCCATGTCTCTGTCTCCAGACCATACAACATAGCTGGTCTCACCACTGTCTAAGGGAGATGATTGTGGACTTCAGAAGGAACAAAAACACCTACACCCCCCTGAACATAAGAGGATCTGCGGTGGAAGTGGTCTCCAGCTACAAGTACTTGGGTGTACACATGAATGACAACCTCAGCTGGAGCAACAACACCACCAGCCTGATCAAGAAAGCTCATCAGAGACTCTACTTCCTCAGACGGCTGAGGCGAGCTGGTCTGGGAAGCTCAGTCCTCACCTCCTTCTACAGGTGTGCAGTGGAGAGCATCCTGTGCTCGAGCATCAATGTGTGGCATGGAGGCTGCACAGCTGCAGAAAGAAAAGCTTTGCAGAGAGTGGTGAAGGCTGCACAGAAATCTGTTGGAGTCAGTCTCCCCACCATCACAGACATCTACACCTCCAGATGCAGGAAGAGGGCCACCTGCATCATGAAGGACCCCACCCACCCAGCACACACACTTTTTGCCCCACTCCCCTCAGGAAGGAGGTTAAGGAGCATTAAGTGTAGAACCACTAGACTGAGGAACAGCTTCTACCCTGAGGCTGTTAGACTCATGAATCTCTAACTAGAATAATCACTGTGAAAAACCATATCATGTTGCTGCTGATCTGTTTCATGTTGCTGCTGATCTGTTTCAATGTTGATGTGTTCATGCGTGCACATCTGCTCACAGACTCATGTTCATGTTTGTGGTGATGTTCAATGTTTTATGTTATGAGTGCTTAGTGTATATTTAGTTGATGTTTTTCTTAGTTCATATCTTAGATGTTATTACTGTTTTTCTTATACATTTTATTGTTGGATGTAACTGGGACCCTGTGTACATAATTTCGCTCCACCACATGTACCACATGAGGTGCGAATGACAATAAAGAAACTCTGACTCTGACTCTGACTCTCTGACTCTGTCTTGTAAACTTCTCCTTTGACCTTTGGCGCCACCTTTTTGTCACAAATCAAGAGAAACTTTTCTCCAGCCACTCCATCCTGCCTGGACTCTCTTCTTCACCTTTTTCAGAGCTTCCAGAACCTTCCTCAACTTCCACCATTTGGTCTTCTTCTGACTTTACTCATTTCTTCTTCACAACAGTCATTCTACTCACAACCATCTGATGCTGTCTGGCCACACTCTCCCCTGCCACAACCTTACAGCCTCCAATCTCCCTCAGGTTTCCTCGTCTACACAGAATGTACCGTGGCCTACCTGCATACTCCTGCCTCCATATTTATAGGTCACCCTATTTTACTTTCTCTTTTGGAAATAGGTGTTGACTACATCCATTCTATCCTCTTGACAAAATCCACCACCGTCTGGCCTTCTTGTTCCTTTCCTTGACACTGTAGAAACACTGACCATGTGGATTTATTTATTTTATATAATTAAACATGGGTTAATATTCCAACCATCGTAGGATGCATATTTGTTTCACTCTCACATCATGAGAGCTTTTCTTGTTCCCTCAGACTACGGGCACCGTTGTTAATTCCAGACAGTCACACAACGAGCCTGGACCCTTAAAAGATATTTTGTACTTGACAAGTGGTCCTGACACCATGAAGCTTAACAGTGTGCCTAATCTTCTGGGAAACAGAAGCTAAATAATTATTCATTATTGTTCATTTTTATGTTTTTGATATGTGTACATGATATTTCATGGTGTTTCACTTATAATCTCTCAAGCATCTCAGGTTGAAAAGGATTCTTCAATCAACTCTGAGATGTGTGTTTAATGGCTAACCGCTCATATTTCTTCATTCTTAATCTTTCAATGGGTTTTTGCTATTATAAATACTTTGTATGTTACACTACCAGCAGTGTTTTTACAAATGTTGATTAATTGTGATACCAAGGTATAGACAACTTTTGAGTACTGGTATTTGAGAGGATTAGAGAGTTAGATTTTAAAGTTTAAACTTGGCTTGCGATAAGTTAAAATATCCCTTCGTAATTGTCCTACAGATAGTGCTGAAGAGAAATTAGTCTTTCATTTGTAGGTCAGGTAACCTAAACATGACCCTATAATGGTCAGAATCAAGACATCAAACTTTCTGTCCATCATCATGATTACCTTAGCTTTTAGCTATTCCTCCCAGTTCTTTAATGCTCTCCCAACACTTGAAAGAACAGAACCAAAGAAGGTGAGAAAAGACAAGAGGATCTCCAGAAGGACAGTATCTTCAGAATGAATCTACAGGACAGCAGACAAAGGCTCTCCCTGTTGTACACAGCTGATCAGGCAAGCCCAGATGCAGGCAACATCTGCAGTTTCCTCATTTTAAAGTTATGGGATTTACCTTTTTAATGACTGAACTTTGTTTTATTAAACAGATCATTTGGTATTTTTTATGACAACTTTTTGAGAAACCGTTCAGCTGAACTTTGTTGCTTTCTGATGCATGCTCAATAATCCAGGTAGATAAATCTAACAAGGTTGAGTCAGGTCATCTCGACAGATTCTTCTTTGTTGAAACATTTCGTCTTTTATCCAAAAAAACTGCTTCAGTCTGAGGAGCTGCAACAAACTCAGTTTTATAAGCACACTTTTGCATAGTGGATCGACCAATTTGCTGGTGAGAGCCGAAACGAAAGTGCAAAGTGATTTTGAACCAGAAAGGCTATTTCTTTTTTTTTTCAACCTGTATTTAAACAGATAAGTAACACTGACCCTCAAAGACTCATTTACAAGCGAGACCTGTTTGGACAGACAATAAAAAGTGGTGAAAAATGACACATAGGGTTTGGAGACAAAAAAAACATGCTCTTAATCTTTGGCTGAAGGTCAACAGCATGATAATGAAAAAAAATATATTAAAAACGTTAAAAAAAAACATAAAACACAAAACAAACTAACTCACACTGTGTTAAAAGTCAGTAAAAACGTGTTTTTAAAAGAGATGTAAAAACAGGGAAAAGTGGCCTGTCTGATGTTGGGAGGAAGATTGTACCAAAATTTTAGGGGCCACAACTGAAAAAGCCTGATCTCTGAGCTGCAACCTGGTTTTTGGTACAACCAAAAGCTGCTGATCAGATGATCTCAGGTCCCCAGAAGGAACATAAGGTTGAAGTAGGTCAGAGACATACGAGGGTACAAGGCCATTTAGGCACCTAAAGATCAACAGGAGAATTTTTTTAATCTATTCTGTGACATACAGGGAGCCAGTGGAGAGAGGACAAAACTGGTAAAATAGGCTTAAAGAGCTGAGCTGCAGCGATTTGGATGAGCTCGAGATGGGAAAGGGAAACCTGACTGACCCAACATGAAGTGAGTTACAGTACGTAGTTTAGTCAGGGTGTAATGAAGGCATTGGATATTTTTGGAGACAATATTATAGGCAGAAACATGGGTGTGCTATGGGGTCTCCAGTTTCTCCTATTGTTGCCAACCTGTACATGGAGGAGGTAGAAAAGAGCCTTGATGTCCTTTTCAGGGACACCACCAAGTCATTGGTTCAGGTATGTTGACGACACCTGGGTTAAAATTAAATCTCAGGAAGTCCAACATTTTACTGACCACATCACCTCTGTGGATAAATACATCAAGTTCACACGAGAAGATGTAAAAAATGGCAAGTTGGCTTTCTTGGACTGTGAGGTCTCAGTCTCTGATAGAGGACATTTGCAAACTGAGGTGTACCGCAAACCCACCCACACAGACCAGTATTTGCAGTTTGAGTCCTATCACCTGCCAGAGGAGGATTTATGAGTCATCAGGACTCTGTACCACTGAATATCCTAACTGAAATCAGAGAAGAAACCCAAACAGGACTCCAGCCAGCCATCAGGTGAAAAGGAGGAACCCAGACCAGCGATCATTCCGTATGTTGCAGGAGTTTTAGAGAAATTGAGACTGTAGTGAACCTAACCTGATGTCAAATCTGACCAGATGGACAGAAACTGTTATTTCATTGATCTGCATCCAGAAATACAGTTTGACCCATCCTGAGACTTTCTTTCTTGAATTAATCAAGTAGAAA
>NC_056512.1:14104384-14125846 GCF_014905685.2 Nematolebias whitei
ACTGGTTGCTTAGTCACTGTTTTTGTCGATGTTGAGACATCGTTTAATTGGTTTTTGGTATTGTTTTCGAACACCCCAGGCAAGAATGAATTTTGTTGTGTAGTTAAGTTAGAGACTAAGAGGCCTTTAACCATGCCAACATGCAGTTCATTCATTAAATTGCAATCTTTGCGGAGTCAATGTATATTATTGCTACCTTAAGTACCATAATCTACATTGATCTCACAACGCTATTGTGCCCACTTTCTGTGAAACTAGCCATGTTATTGTTTTCATATTTTGCCAAATTAATGTAAATGTTTGATGTTAAACTTTGATTCTGCAAATAAATGACCGCATTCATTTTGATGGGTCAAAGATAAATAACGTCTCTCGTTACGTTTCTGTTAAATTCAATGCACGACATTTACACAGTCAGAAAAATGAAGAACTCGTGAAAATGTATGAATATATCCTGCATATGTCATACTACAAGACGTTTCTAAACATGACGTCCCAGTACATTACGGCAAAGACTGGTTCATCCTAAAGATCCAGTGCCCCGGCACAAACAGAGTAATGTTGTGTATGCTGTTCAGTGTCAGGGCTGTGATCAGTCTTACATCGGGGAAACTAAACAGCCACTGGCCAAAAGGATGGTCCAGCACAGAAGATCAACATCATCAGGCCAGGACTCTGCGGTCTTCACTCATCTCCAGGCCAGCGGTCACTCTTTCAGGGATGAAGATGTTCACATCCTGGACAGAGAGGAACGATGGTTTGAGAGAGGAGTAAAGGAGGCCATCTTTGTGAAGAGAACCCGCTTGTCGTTAAACGGGCGGAGGTTTTCATGTCAAATTGTTCCCCTCTTATAATAAATACTCAGTGTTGTATAAAGTACCTAAGAGTGATACTTCAGTGAAAGTACAAGTATCTTACCATAAAATTACTTTGGTAAAAGTTAAAGTCTCCTTTAAAATTATTACTTGAGTTTAGCTGGTCATTAGTCTGATGGTCCTCATTTAGCAAGTGAACAACTAGTTTTGGCAACCAACAAACTGGTTGATCCATTATATTTATTTACTTTTCATTTTATATGTCTTCATATGTTGTCTGTACCTCGGCTGTGTTCTTTGTTTAAAAAAGGTCTCTCTTGTAAATGAGTCCTCTTGACTCAATGAGCCTAACCTGTATAGATAAAGGTTGAATAAGGAGTTGCTTATAAGACTATTTGCTTGCAGCTCCTCAGACTGAAGAAGTCCTTTGGATAAAAGATAAAACTTTCCAACAAAGAATCCGTCCAGAGGACCTGTCGTCACCTGACTCAACCTTGTTAGATTAGTTGCTTTCGTACTCCTTATTCAAGCTGTTCCAAACCAGACACAGCTGGGCCTGTCTCCAACTTGATCTGTGAAAATGCACTCTGTGTCCTTCAGCTGAGAATATCCCCTTGGGCAAACTCTGGGGGATTTTAACTCCTGGGACACGATGCCAGACCAACATGAGCCCCGAGGTCCAAAGATCCAACCACTTATTCTGAAAGTGGCGTTACCCTCCTGGAACTGGGCCATGGTCTCTTTCATCTACTGGAATTATTATTATTATTATGGTTTGGCGTCAACATTATTTAACATGTATGGGTTACTAACAGGTAGACCATTTGTAACTGTACCCTTATTTTTATTTATTATTTTTGAGTAAACCTTTTTCTGATTTTCTTTATCAAGGGAGTCAGCTTAATCCACAAAAATATAAAATATAAACCTATATTTTAGACGTGAAAGTTTTGCATGATTGACCTTATTTACCATAACCCTCGCACGGTGATGGCTGGACATGGACACCAGCGACCTCCATGACCCAAAATGGAAGAAGCAGGTAAAAGATAATGGATTCATGGATGTTCTATTCATGTTTCATTCTTTGTTAGTAAATAGTTTGTACATTTCCCCTTTTGTAATAAAACCACATACCATTTAAGTGCTGTGTCCTTATTCTTGTGTTATAAACTTGAATTCAAAAGCATAAAGCTAAATTAAGACTAAACTAGAGCCAAGGGTAACCTAACACAACAGAGCACTAAATATCAATATTTTTATTCATGCACTCATTAATTCATTTAATTTCCCTCTGGGATTAATAAAGTATTTTTGAATTGAATTACAACAGAGGTTCTCAAACTTTCGTGGTTCGGGGATCCCTTACAGGAGAGAAAACGTTTCAGAGGGCCCCTCATAACCCTCATGTTTATTATTATTATTATTATTATTATTATTATTATTATTATTATTATTATTACAATTTGTCTCTTTAAAGTAATGGAAATATTTGTGTAACTTAAATACTTAAGACATATTCTTTAATAGTGTTAATACAATTTTTATACTTTTAAGCATGAGGTATTTTTCATTTAAGACACACTTAATTAACAAAATTGAGCTGGATAAATATCAGTGATACAAGAAGATAGAACAAGGAAACTTCTGCTCAACTTTGTGAAATCCAGTAATATCCACATGAACATGAAGTAAACTGAACATAATAAGGAAACGATCAAACTTGTATTGACTGGAACTGAGTGCAGTTATGACAAAACAACTAATCGAAGAACTGGACACCTTCATTTACACTGAACATGAAGTAGTGGATATAGAAACAATATTGATCTATGGTGGAAATGTATTTTTAAAATATGGATACTTTCTAAGACTTGAAGTTAAAAATATACAATTTGAGTAGTATGGCTGATACAAATCTTTTTCCAGAAATCAAAGATTGTTAATATTATAATGAAGAGCAACTATGATTAGGACTAGGACTATGATTCATTTTAATAGTACAAGTATAAATGCAAGTGTATCTAAAATAACAGACTATTTAAAACAGTTTAACATAAGTTTTAGTATAATAGCAGTTTCAGAGACCTGGATGAAAATATAAATAACTTTCAAATAGAAGGATACGGATTATATTATATGAATAGAAGTAACAAAAAGGTGGGGCATGTGCTTTATTTATTAATACAGAAATTAAATGCAAAATTAAGGACAAGATGTCAATAGTTGTTGATGTAATGGAAATAATTAAGGTTAAAATATTAAAAGAGAACTCTAACAATATAATAATTAGTTGTGTCTATAGATCACCATGTTCAAATACAATATAGAGCTATTTACTGATAAAATCATGGAGCTCTTTGAAAGGAGTTGTAACAAAACATTTTTTTGAGGACTTTAATATTGATTTGGGAAATCAAACTGACTCAAATAATATTTGTACATTTATTAATTCAATCAGAGCCCAGAGTACCAACTTCTACAAAGTTTGCGATCACTCTGGGCTCCATATCTTGGTTGGGAAGTGCAGAAAAACGTAATGTCAATAAATTGCTCTAACTTATGAACAAACTGGGTGAGCAACTCACCCTTTCAGACCTTAGATGTCAGGGCTGATTTTTGAACGTCTTAAATGCTCCATATTTCAGATTTAAATGGTGGCTATGTTTTTTTATGTATGTAGCTTCAAATTATAGTTTTCTCAAATGATTTATTGCAGTTTGTCGCTGTTGGCCAGACCTACTATTTCATACTGGAGCTTCATGCTGGTCGCCTGCAAGCATCATGCTGCTCATGGGACAATGCTGCTAAAAGCACTATGCTGCTAACAGTACCACACTAGCTGCTGACAGGACCAAGCTGCTAACAGGACCACGCTGCTAATAGTACCACACTAGCTGCTGACAGGATCAAGCTGCTAACAGGATCAAGCTGCTAACAGGACCACGCTGACAGGACCAAGCTGTTAACAGGACCAAGCTGCTAACAGGACCAAGTGGCTGGCGGTCCTGCTAACAGGACAATGTTGCTGACAGAACCAAGCTGCTAACAGGACCAAGCTGCTAACAGGACCAAGTGGCTGACAGAACCATGCTGCTGACACGACAAAGCTGCTAACACGACGAAGCTGCTAACATAACGAAGCTGCTCACAGGATCAAGCTGCTAACAGGACCACACTGCTAACAGGACCACACTGCTAACAGGACCATGTGGCTGACGGGACCAAGTTGCTGACAGGACCAAGCTGTTGACAAAACCAAGCCGCTGACAGGACCACGCTGCTAACAGGACCAAGCTATTGACAGAACCAAGCCGCTGATAGGACCACGCTGCTGACAGGACCATGCTGCTAACAGTGATGGACTAGAGACCTGTACAGGGTGTACCCCACTCCTCGCACAGTGATTGCTGGACATGGGCACCAGTGACCCCCCGTGACCCAAAATGGAAGAAGCGGGTAAAAGATAATGGATGGAGGGATGTTTAAAAATGCATGTACAATTAATATCCAGCATTTTTAGTAAAGTGATTTACACGGGGTTCATGACTCTTTGTTAGTTTAAAGCTGACATTATAGTTGAAGCTACATCAGCTAGTGTTTTGTAGCTTAGCGTTGAAATAAAGTATGCACCATCTTCATTAAAACGGTTACCATGGTGACCATGCTGAGACAATGGAGACATGTTTAGGTTACTCTTTACACGTCATAGTTCAGTTCATACCTAAAAATGTAGGAATTTTTTCTGGGCTTGGATTTTTTTATTTCAAAGTTCTGTTGAGTTTTTGGGCTGTAGCTGCTCTGAAATCCTTCGAGCTTCCTTCTTGTCTTTTTCTGTTTTAAATCATTCTAAACACGATTTTATTTTGAAAGGATCGTTTCTGTCCGCAGCTCAGACGAAAAAAAAAAGTACTTCCGGTCCAAATGTGAAAGGCGGAACAAGCGGTTTTTCAAAAGGAATAATTTGTAGTAAGTAAGCATTCTTTTCTATTACTAATTGATGTTTTTACCGTTCTAACTTTAATGTTTAATGTCATGTATATTTATTTAGTTTTTTCAGTAAATGTGTGGGTAAAGCTCGCGAGCACCACGCGCCGAGGATTAGCTGTTGACTTATTGTCTGTTAGCTTAGCATCTCGCTCCAGCAGTCAAGTTTCTATAAGCCTTGTCCTCTTCAAAGATTTATTACGGCTTCAATAATTAAACACCTGCGGATGTTCTGTACGTGACTGGAATCGATCTGATTTCAGAAATAATGCCATGTTATTGTTTGTAGCAGGATCTCCAGTTTTAGCTCGTTTAGCTGGCCTGTTCTAGCAGCCGCAATTCATTCATGCTAACATCACAACTTTTCTTTTCCAGGCCGCTCGTTTTCCCCCGTGCCAGACAGTTTCCATTCGTGGAGTTACTTTTGATTTAAACTGTAATGTATATTGTTTTTTTCTCTTCCCCCCCCCCCCCCCCCCCCAGCTTCATCAACGTGGAAGTAGCTTGATCTACGTGACTGTCCAGCAGCAATGTCAAGTACGTAGATATTAATTTATTGTGAAAATGATTCGGTTTATTTGAGACTTAACCTGTTATCCTGACCCTCATACTGTCTGAGAACAGTATGAGGGTCACAGTTGAGTACACACCTCAGTAGGGCTGCAACCAACGATTATTCAAATAATCGATTCATCAATGACGAGCGGGTAGATTAATCGATTAGTTTGTGCGCAAAAACACGTTTTGATTTTCACCACTTTATTCCGAAATTGAACATTTGACTGACATAGCAATTCGCACACACACACACAAAAAAAGGTTGCTATTTGACTATTCTGTTAGTAAAATATTGAATAATAAAAAATAAAAGTTAACTGAATAGCTTAAAAAAATAAATGTACACAAAAATATATCCAAATGTCTGCTTTATACCTGCACAATATGTAGCTACTTTGTAAAATGTGTCCTTAAGGGAAGAGTGTAACCTGGATTAAAAGTGTGGATTATTGTAACCTGGATTAAAAACGTGGATCATTGTAGTGAAGCCTTCGTCTTCAAACATCGACAGAGGCCTCATGTCAGTGACGATCATTTAAGGATGATTTCAGTGAAGACAGCTGCTGCTGTGGTGTCCATGATGTCTGTCCATCATGAAGGCTGTCATTGTTTGTTGTTGTTTTCTGGAATGAGAGAGTTTATATGTATTCTAATATAATTTACAGCAACTCAAAACATGCCTTTTTTCACTTACAGTGTTAGGTTCAGGCAAAAGAGTCAGTCAGAGATTCTTTATTGTCATTCGCACCTCATGTGGTACATGTGGTGGAGCAAAATTATGTACACAGGGTCCCAGTTACATCCAACAATAAAATGTATAAGAAAAACAGTAATAACATCTAAGATATGAACTAAGAAAAACATCAACTAAATATACACTAAGCACTCATAACATAAAACATTGAACATCAGCACAAACATGAACATGAGTCTGTGAGCAGATGTGCACGCATGAACACATCAACATTGAAACAGATCAGCAGCAACATGAAACAGATCAGCAGCAACATGAAACAGATCAGCAGCAACATGATATGGTTTTTCACAGTGATTATTCTAGTTAGAGATTCATGAGTCTAACAGCCTCAGGGTAGAAGCTGTTCCTCAGTCTAGTGGTTCTACACTTAATGCTCCTTAACCTCCTTCCTGAGGGGAGTGGGGCAAAAAGTGTGTGTGCTGGGTGAGTGGGGTCCTTCATGATGCAGGTGGCCCTCTTCCTGCATCTGGAGGTGTAGATGTCTGTGATGGTGGGGAGGCTGATTCCGACAGATTTCTGTGCAGCCTTCACCACTCTCTGCAAAGCTTTTCTTTCTGCAGCTGTGCAGCCTCCATGCCACACGTTTATGCTGGAGCACAGGATGCTCTCCACTGCACACCTGTAGAAGGAGGTGAGGACTGAGCTTCCCAGACCAGCTCGCCTCAGCCGTCTGAGGAAGTAGAGTCTCTGATGAGCTTTCTTGATCAGGCTGGTGGTGTTGTTGCTCCAGCTGAGGTTGTCATTCATGTGTACACCCAAGTACTTGTAGCTGGAGACCACTTCCACCGCAGATCCTCTTATGTTCAGGGGGGTGTAGGTGTTTTTGTTCCTTCTGAAGTCCACAATCATCTCCTTTGTCTTCTTCACATTGATGTGAAGGTTATTCTCTCTGCACCAGCTCTCCAGGTGTTCCACCTCTTGCCTGTAGCTGGACTCATCATTGTTTGTGATGCATCCCACCACAAACAATGATGAGTCCAGCTACAGGCAAGAGGTGGAACACCTGGAAAAAAGTAGCTAAAAGAGCAATTAAACACACACACATATATCCATCCATTATCTTTACCTGCTTCTTCCATTTTGGGTCACGGGGGTCGCCGGTGCCCATGTCCAGCAATCACTGTGCGAGGGGCGGGGTACACCCTGGATGGGTCGCAAGTCCATCACAGGGACACATAGAGACAAACGACCATTCACTCTCTCACTCTCACCTAGAGAAAATTTAGAGTTACCAATCAGCCTAACTTGCATGTTTTTGGTCTGTGGGAGGAAACCAGAGCACCCGGAGAAAACCCATGCATGCACGGAGAGAACATGCAAACTCCACCCAGAAAGGCCCCTGGACCGGGGTTTAAACCAAGGACCTGCTCGCTGAGAGGCAGCAGCTCTACCAGTTGCGTCTCTGTGCTGCCCCCCACATACACACACACACACACATAAAATACTTAATTACACACTTTTGAGTAGATGTAATAAATTACTTCAATTCCTGTTCAAATGCAATTCATCCTGCCATACCTGCAGTGTCTTCAGTCTTTGCCAGCAAATTAAAAGTTGAAGCTTAATCATTAAATTATTATCTTTGTGTTATATTTATTTATAAATCACATTTAAACACTGCTTGTACCAATTAAATTAAATAAAAAGTAACACACGTTCTCTATCACCGTCATTAATCAGCAAACAAACAAACAGCTTCATCTACCAGACAGACTGACGTTACGTTTTCTCACTTGGAAATGGAACAATGTGTTAAATTGTAAAGACTCACCTGCAACACATGAGTTGGGAGTGAGACGTTGTATTTGCTGCAGCTCCTTCCTCCTCCTCGTAACTCCGCCATGTTTACGTTTCATCTCCGTGTTTCTCCCGTGTCGTGTCGTCACTTTTTCGAAGCTGTGTGTTTCACAGTTTTTATCTTTGTGAAGAGCTCCCACACTTTGGAGGACTTGGGTCGAACACTTTTCTCTGCGTCGGTCATTTGTAAAATGTATTTAATTTCTTTTGAAAACAGCCTCTGCTTCTACCTCCCCCCTCACTCAACTCGCGTTGCAGTTTTTTTTATCTTTCAAACTTTATTCAGTCAGTCAGCATTGACAATGAACTGCCCGTGAACAAAACAGCTCCGCAGCGCCAGGAAAGACGCATAATCACGCGACACAACAAATCGATAATGAAATTCATCGCCAACACTTTTGATCATCAATTTTTATTGATTTTATCGATTCGTTGTTGCAGCCCTACACCTCAGTATGAAGGTCACATACAAATACATGCCTCATAACAACAGTTGAGTACATACCTCAGTATAACAGTTGAGTACATACCTCAGTATAACAGTTGAGTACATACCTCAGTATAACAGTTGAGTACACACCTCAGTATAACAGTTGAGTACATACCTCAGTATAAGGATCACAGTTTGATGCATACTTCAGCATGAGGGTCAAGGTTAACAAGGTTCTTGAAATGAGGTCCAGTCACATACACCAAGAAAAAAATCCATATATGTATATTTTTGTTTCTGCCTCTGGGAGACAGTCTTAAGAAAACTTGTTTGTAACACCATGTACAGTGATACATTACTTTCCTATCTATTACTTGTAGGATTTCTAAATTCTCTAAAATAAGAAAGTAGTACCAACACTTTACTGTTGCATTTAAGCAAATGCAGTAGAAATTTGTAAGGTGAAGGTAGGGCAAGCCGGCCTGGGACCTGAAAGTCCCAGGTTCGATCCTCAGCCATTCCCACATGTTGTGGTGTCTCTGAGCAAGACACCTAATCCCTAATTGCTCCCTGGGTGCTTACACAGCTGCCCACTGCTCCACCTGGGTGTATCGCAGGTGCGATGGGTTAAATCAGAGAACATACAATGATGACAACACAAAACACATATTATACTATTTTAGAGCACTGTATGTGGTTGGAGCTAATTATGGTCTTTTGCATCATCTTGATTCCTACAGATGAAAAATGTTTGGTGTTGACTGCAAATTCTTGTTTATGTTTATTCACATGCATTTGTCTGTATTGTAGACATTAGATTTTAAGTTTCTATTCAGTTTGAAGTGTACGAGGTGGATGGTGGACAACTTGACCTCAGTTCTTTTTTTAAACGTAATGTTTAGGACACCCCACTGTTTTTATCAAAATTGTAACAAAACTAAAACATTTTAAATAATGAATGAAGAATGATTCTGAAACCATACACAGCCAGGTTAATGTCAGTTTTTTTTAACTCTTCACAGAACGCCCGTCCTACGCTCCTCCACCTCCCCCCGCCCCGACAACAGTAAGTGTCCAACTCTCAGCATTTACAAAAACTGACATGCCTAATGCTTCTTATTTGATTTCTGTAGTATTTCACTCCGTCTTAACCCACTAAGGTTGCCACAAATCTTGTTCAGCTCTTCATTCCCACTGTCACTCCTGAGTTATTCTATCATGTCATCATTTGAGTGCTTTAACAATTTTTTTAATTAAATTTTTTTTATTTTTTTTTATTGCAATAAATATAGTTTTGTAAGAGATGTAGTAGTGGTGAAACGAGTGTCAGACAGAGTGATGTGTCTGAAGGTAGAAGTAGAAGGTCTGATGTTGAATGTTGTCAGTGGTTATTCTCCAGAGGTTGGATGTGATTTAGAGGAAAAGGGAAATCTGGAATGATCTAAATGAAGTGATAGAGAGTAGAGCCCGACTGATAGATTGGTAGGGCCGATATTTTAGGCAGATATAGACATTTGGGGGCCTATCTTATCGGTGATAATTGTCCCATCTTCTGCTGATATAAGTATTTCTAATTTTCCACCCATAAAACGTTGGAACCAGCCATAATTGTACAATGTATCCAGCAGAGGGTGTATGAAGACTACTTTCAAGTCATGGTTTTAAGTTTCACTTTTGATATGCAGCACAGATGAAGCAGGGAGCAATACTGTGTAGTGTATTTTACTGAACAGAGCATGATAGGTTTATTTTAATTGATCTGTAAAATAAATCAACAATAATAAGTTCTCTTCAATCCTCCAACCCACTTGTCATTAGCTAGGTGTGTCTCAAGCTAGCAAGCTAACGTTTAGATAACCTAGCATAGGCTATTGTCTTGTAAAAGTTCATCCAGAACAATAAATCTGATTTAGCGGTAAATATATATCAGTGTTAGTAACGTTACTTTTGTCATCCTCAATGAAATGCATTGTTTGTCTGACATCTTTGTCTGTAAAGAAAAAAAAAATGCTGCTACAGTAGGGATGGGCGATATGGCTCAAATATAATATTGTGATATTTCAGAGCATTCTGACGCTAACAAGAAATTTTGTGATATAACCAAAAAAAAAAAAAAAACAGAAGTCAGTTATTCATTTGACAAAATTAACTTAACATGTTGCTTTGCAGTATCACATAAAAACTAAAAAAACAACGAGGATTAATTTTACTGCTATTACTTTATTTATTAAAGTATTCAGTCACAAAGTATAAAAATAAAAATAATCCTTATGTTATTTAGATTGAAAAAGTCTGCACAAAATATAGATCAACAAAATCCACCACAAAACTAAAATGCAGGTGCAGTTCCCAAATAAATAAATGTAGTTAAAAGTGCTCCAGTTATTTACGTAGCCCACGTCATTGTCAGAACACCACCTGGACACCCAGCGGTCAAACGATGACATACAGCTAAACATGTCATCGCTGATCAGGTTGGGGAGGGGGCCGGAGAAAACTACGGAGTCCGACATGGTTTTAGCAAAGTCACGCATTGAAGCAACATTAATTTTAGTGACCTCCGTTAGGGATGCACCGATCCACGTTTTTTACTTCCGATCCGTGTACCTACATTTAAATATCGTCTGATACCGATCCAGTTCCGATATCATGATCATCATTGATTTTATATGAGGCTGTAATAATCTCCTCTCAAGTACAATTTGTACAAATATATGCATGCATGTCCAAAAAGGCAACTTGAGTTAAGTTTTATTAATGTTGGATAAGTTTTAAAGTTAGAATTAAATTCTAACACAAAACATGTTTATTTTTATTCCTAGCTTTAAAGTGGATATTAAAGTGATTAATTTAAGTGATTTTTAAAATTCATTTTATATTTTTTTAAATAAGGGGCAGATATAAGAATTATTTTTCTTCTTTCTGCACTCTTTTCTTTCTATGTTTTCTTTTTGATGATTTTTTAAAATTTTGTTTCTTTTAAATGAATGAATAAATGAATTAAATTAAATTAAATGTTAAATGGCTTCAAACACCTGGCATAAACCAACAGACATGTTCCTGTTTTTAGTATTTTACAACACTTTATATTGTAGCTGTTTATGTTTTTAATATATATAATTTTCAAATCATATGTTTTTTATGATTGTCTACTGTTGTACTGATAAATATCTCCTGGAGGGTAAACTATATCTTGACTGCAAGTATCAAGCTGAGAAATCCTTCCTTTTCTACAACTGATAGTGGTTGGTCCTTAATCATGAAGTTTAGCAACTTCTCTGTAAACATTTGAGCTCCGTGGCTTCAGCGATGTCTTCTTCTTGTTCAATCCGAAGCAAGCAGCCTGATTTGGGGCAGCCGCGCTCTGTCTGTCCCTCCTCGGAGACGGGCAGATTGAGCGGGGCAGATTGGACGTGGCTGGCCGGGGTTGAGTCGCCTGTTGTGGGTTGAACAAAGAGCAGTGCCCCGCTGAAGCCACGGAGCTCGAATGTCCATCGTAAAACTAACTTTACCGCGGTTTAATGTGGCGCTATGGCTCTGCAGACGTTGCACGATGCTGTCTTGTTTTGTGGCGTTTCTAGTGTAAAATACTTCCACACAGCGGACATGTTTAGATGAAAAGTTTGTTAGCTGTTAGCCACAGTGCTGCTAACTCGGTCCTCATGTTGTAGCGGACTGCAAACTATGAAATGGATTTCCTGAATGTGAGGCAGGTCTTATTACTCTGGGTTCATGAGATACGCCACCGTTCAGGAAATCCATTCCATAGTTTGAAGCCAACTTGCATCATGGATCAGAAATATCGGCAGGTGGATCGGAAAAATCCGATATGTAAATTATGCTGGTATCGGAGGCCGATACGGATATTGGATCGGCCCCATCCCTAACCTCCGATTGACGTAACCGGGTGTCATTACTGCCGACGTAAATAACAATCTTACTGTATTTAGCCTTAGTCAGCAGTTTCAGATAAGATTCTATGCCGCCCGCTCTGGCCCCCGGAATGCATTTGACTATGACCGCTGGAGTCCCTAAAGCCACGTTTCAGACTATGGAGCTGCCAATAACTAGGGCTGGGTACCTTTCTAAAAAAATCTGTATCGGTACCTTCACTTCGGTGTCCGTTCCTGGACGGTTCTTTTTTCGGTACCAATTTTGTAATTACTATTAATTCTAACAAGAATAAAATTACGTTGCATATTACAGTACATATTGTGAGTTTTATTTTTTAACTTTGGTATTTTTCTATTCCAAGCAGTTTTCTTACATAAAAACTAACAAATAATTTCCAGGTCAAAAGACCAGTTACAAACCAGTGACACGTCAGTGTCTAATGTTCACTGAGGACCTTTTCACTTAACAGTTTTTCTTCAGAAAAATCAACATGTCTGCTTTCTGTGGACACAAACAAGCCCACTCCTGGCTGATGGTGTCTCCAGCAGTAGAACATGTTCACTCTGAGGGTGTAGATGATTCTTGTTGCACACACATATACCTGGTTGTCAATTTGATAGCACTGACATATTGTCCCTCATATTCCACCAGCAGGTCACTGATGCAGACTTCTGCACCTCTGTGTCTCTGCCTGAATCTTCTCTGTGATTCTCTGGGGTTTAGGGCTCTGATCATCTCCCTAATTGACATGAAAACACAAAACATCAACAATAACCTGATTGTGGTGTTATTGCTCAAAAAACATTATCTAGGCTGAGAGATAAAAGCTTAACTGTCAACAAAATCCTTTTAAAGTTTACTTACCTCCACCATGAAGCCCCCACTGTAGAAAAAGACAGCAAACTTTTAACAACAATGTTTGTGACTGTCCTGTGGCCCCCACCAGACTTTTATTTTGTGAGTCTTTGTCCTCACATCAGGGTCAGAGTCTCCTGTGAGAACATAAACAAACGCTGAACTTTAGGCAAACTTTTTAAGCAGCTGATCCGATGGATGAGCAGTTTTACAAGCTAAGCTTCATCTGTTACTGTCAATCTTTAGCTTCTGAGTTTAGCTAGCTACATAGATAAAATAAATTTACACACTAATATCTTAAAGTTAACATTACATGGATTCTAGTTTAATTCACCGCGATGTACGTGTTAAGTTGCAGTAACGTTAACAAACGTAAACTTACCAGCTGACACACAGACACAGCTCCGTCCTCGGAGTTCTTTGATGAAGAGGAGTCCGGCCGTGGAGATGTTGATTCAGTCTGTTTAACACCCACAGGCTGACTTTAACGCTGAGAGGATGAGGGGAGGCTGCTGTCCGTCTGTTTTCTTGCAGAAAAACACGAGCAGACAGTTGCGTGTGTTGTCGAAGCTGTTCGACAACACATGCGCTGCACACGTGAACCCCGTCTGTGGGCGTAACCAGCCCCATAGACATACATTATACATAGATTAGATACGACAGCTCTATACAGCTCTGGGTGTAAACACGTAGTCTATTTGTCATATGTCTGGTGTTTTACCTGCCTGCATGCTGAAACCACTTGACACGTTACAGCCAGTACTGAAACTTGACACCGAAAAAAGAGTGATGTTTCAATCCATACACCGACCGGTGCAGTTCGGTCGGTGCCATTTAAGAACCTCGGTTCGGTACTCAGCCCTACCAATAACCAGGAGCTGTTTCTCAGCGGGTGTGTCACTGAGCGAGGAAAATCTATTAGAAACGTGAATGGGTCGGTGGTGAACTGGGGGTTTAGCCTTAACGCTACGCTTTCTCCGGACCGTCACCCAGCCGGTCTGGGGTCCCGGCTGCTCGGGGTCTGCTGGAGGACCACTAACGGGAGCTAGCCTCTGTGGTTCCATGCTGTCTAAGGGTTCAGACAGCCTCTCCTCCAAAGCTACCATAAGACTACATTTGTTGTATCATTATCACTAAAGGAGGCAGAGGAGTAACTAAACATCTGACACACGGAGCAACTGAAAACGGAGGAAGCCGGGAGAGAAGCAGCAGCCATGCTAAGCTAACGCTAGCAAGAGCTAGCAGATCCCAATACACCAATAAAAACCAAGACATGTTGAAAGATAAAATGTATTTTAAGCACTATCCAACAGTAGAAAAACAACTGTACCATGGATGTTTGTGAACTAGAATGTAAAACAGCAATAGATGGATAAATCCAGAAAACAAGACTCCTCTAGCTAAAACATTACTCGGGCTACCAGCAGAGAAAACAGGAAGTGACACAATACGTCTCACCACGAACGTCCAATGTCAGAAACGAGGGGGTTCAAACAATGAACAGGGAAGGGTGTTTCTTTGTTTAATTTATATTATTGTAACACACTTGATAACTTTATGGTGAACATTGGAGGATAAAAAATGTGAACACACGTTAGGAGGACTGTTTTTGTTACCAGTGCACCACTTGTAAACCTACTGTGGGACTAATTAAAGCATGGATCTGATTAACTTGGCTTCTAACAGCTGCGCTAATTAAAAAACCCCACTCCACTCGCTGTTTTCTTAGATTCTTGAAGATGGACAAAGCTCAACCATTTTCAGCCAGCATATCGTTATCAACATTAGCCTTCTCCTCCCAATATTGTATTGGTGATAGCCAAAATTTCCATATTGGTCGGGCTCTAATACGAGTATTCTCAGGGAGGAGAGAGTGGTGATCAGAGCAGACCTGAATGGACATGTTGATGAAGAAAACAGAGGAGATGAGGAAGTGTTGGACAGGTGTTTTGTCAAGGAAAGGAACCGGGAAGGACAGATGGTGGTGGATTTTCCCAAGAGAATGGAAATGGCTGTAGTAAACACTTATTTTCAAAAGAGAGTGTAACAGTTTAGAGTAGAGGCAGGAGTACACAGGTAAAGTACATTCTGTATGGACTTTTAAGTTTGGCAGGGGTTCGTGTGGCCAGGCAGCATCGGTATGTAGGATGATTGTTGTGGTCAGTCCCTACCATTATCCTAAGAGGGCAGTCCGCCCCACCATAAAAATCATGCAATGTATAAAATGTCTGTACATGTTCACACGTCATCAATTCTGTGCTGTGGGGAAGACACCAAATGTCCCGTTTTCCCCATCATTACCCCCTCCTCCAACACTGTGCCCAGACCACCTGGGACATTTGTATCTAAAATTGACCTTGTATTCATTGTCAGTGCATTCAGGCTAACATCATTAGCATACAGACACTGACTCCTGTGCTAAACCAGCAGAGAGGGCGTTGCCGCAGAAGCATGCACAGCCTTTTTAAGTCACTCTCCCAGGTAAACTTGCTGATTTCTGCAACTTTAGTTCTTTGAATCAAGCTGTTTTAACCATTTATTAGGAATAAATGGTAAATGGACTGTACTTATATTGAGCCTTTCTATCTAATCAAGATACTCTAAAAGAGTTTTACAACACAATCTGTGCCCTCATTTACCTCCACAAACACATTCATACAGCACTCTACTATTTCTACCAAGATAACCTGAATCTGTAGAGACTAATCAGTGCTTTAGGTCACATTCATACACTGATGAGACACACATCAGAGGCAATGAGGGGTTCAGTGTCTTGTTCAGGGACACTGTAACATGTGACTGCTGGTGGATTTGAACCCCCAACTCTCCCAATGGAGGATGACTGCTCTAACCACTCAGCCACAGCTGCCCCCAAATACAAAGGTAAAGGTAAATAATACCAAGATATATCTCTTTCTTTTCTTTATTATTGCCAAAATCTCAGTGTTCTCTATGTAAGCGTTAGTTTCAAGTGTTATTACAAATATCTGCAAATTTTTCCAATGCAAAATGGATGCTGATAACTGATATAGAGGTTGAATTTTTTTTAGCTTGGTCCATCCCAAAAATCCAAGTAAACAGCGAGTAGAGCGGGGCTTGTTTATTTAGCGCAGCTGTTAGCAACTATGAGGCTAAGCAAATCAGATCCGTGCTATACCTAGACCCACACAAGGTTTACAAGTGGTGCAAATATCCGCCGTACCAATATATTGGTCGGGCTCTACTAAAAAAATCATGTTTAACAGACTCAAACAGCAAAAACACTGTGTTGTTGCTAAAACAATGTGTAGAATTGAATTTAGCAGATATTTATGATGAACTGCAAACATCTGAAACTGTCTCTCACAAAGGGAACTTTGTGTGTTTAAGGTAAAAAATTTAAGTTAAAACAAAGTTTTGTTATAATCTGGGAAATATAAATATTCATCGTTTAGCGTTAATATGGTTTAATTATAAAAACTAAAGCAGCAGACAGCCTCCTTTCTCACTGAGGGAGACACTCAAACAGGCTGAGCGCGCTCCTGCGGCGCCACAGTTTTCTTTGAAGACCAGAAGTTTAGTCACGCACGCAAGTTGCACAAGTCTGTATGATGATGACCCTCAGAACACATCAAGATTTTTTTCTTTTTTTTTCTTTTGTAATTTATTGACAAAACATCCTCTGGAGCATGCAGTTAAAATAGAACAAGTAAACAAATAGAAAATACAAGCTTTACAAACACCACGTCTGTGTCTACAAACCATGATTCCACCATTTGTCCAGTAATGATGTACACAACAACTAAAGGTTAGATTATTTACTTTTACTGTAAACCTTTAAACATTTAAATTACTTGCGTGCACTCACACACACACAACCCCCCCCCCCGCCCCCCAATCAATATTTAATCTAATAATCAAAGATTTTTGACCTAATAAATGATGATTGAATCAATTACGGTAATAAACATAAAAACATACCTGAACTTTAACAATAAAATGTTTTTCTTTTGTTCTGAGCGTCTTACCCATTGTTTTTTGTTTTAGTTTTTTTTAGTTAGTTTTGCATTACTGTAACTTTGCAAAAGTGTGAGCTATCCCCAAAATTCCAACGGTTTCTGAAAGATGTAAACGTGCACTTTACAGCCAGTATAGACTTGTTACAGCAGTCTGACTCTGCTGTTGCATAAATCCCGTGAAACAACCACGCTGTGTCGCTCCTCCCACAGAGACACCGGCGAGCCCAGCCAGCTTCCTGAGGGACATTTGGGTGTTCTGCCCCTCTTCTTGTGGGATGGGGAGGCCAAATCCGGGTCTGTCCCACCCAAATTGGAATGGTTGAAAACGCGTTTTTTATTTCTTCCCACTTTTCATTTTTACAGATGACTGATCCATGTTTATGTCACTTTGTTGTTCGAGACAAAAATAGGTCATCTCGGTCAAACGGAAACCGCTTATGTTGACCCCTGCATACAGCTGACACCACCACCCCTCCCAAGGCCAGAAGCCTAGGGTAAACACAGGTGGATAATGAGAGGAAAAGAGTAACTTCAATTCAGTTTATTTATATAGCGCCAAATCACAACAGAATTCATCTCAGGGTACTGAACAGAAACATTCACATACAAAGTCAGTTAATAACATTATTTATCTGAGGAGCCAACAGATTGCTTTGAGTTTTCACTTCGTCACAGTCTTCCATCTTAAGCAAGCAAATTCAGAGATGATCAAATGGAGGTTGAGAAAAAAGCCAATTAGTAAAGTTCTCTAAAGAATCCAGCATACAAGTTGAATCTTGGCTTCATCACAGTCTCCCATTCTGAGCAAGCACAGTGGCAACAGTGGAAAGAAAAGCTCCCTTTTAAAAAGAAGAAACCTCCAGCAGAACCAGGCTCAGGACAAGCGGCCATCTGCTTTGACCAGCTGGTCTGAGAGGACAGGAAGGAGAGACAGACGAACATAGAATGGTAGGTCCAGGTATAGGTCCAGGTGTATCTGAAAGACAAAAACACGTTAAGGATAGAAAAAATAATTACAAATACAAACAGGTTGAGCAGAGTAAGTAAAGACAGTAGCAGAGTGAAAATTGTGGTCAGTTTGTCCTCCAGCAGTCTAAGCCTATAGCAGCATAACTAAGGGACAGCTCAGGAAACCCAACCCAACCCTAACTATAGGATTTAGCAAAAAGGAAAGTCTTAAGTCGAGTTTTAAAACTGGATAATGTGTCAGCCTCACGGACACAAGTAAACCTGCAGTCTGAGAACGAAGTGCTCTGTTAGGAAAATATGGAACAATAAGATCTGTAATATAAGATGGAGCTAGGTTGTTGAGAGCTTTGTAGGTTAGAAGTAAGATTTTGAATTCTATTCTGGACTCGACAGGGAGCCAATGGAGAGAAACTAAAACTGGAGAAATATGATCTCTCCCACTAACTCCAGTTAAGACTCTGGCAGCAGCATTTTGGATCAACTGAAGACTTTTAAAGAAGTATGATGTCTAGAAGGAATCCCCGTGGACTATAAAGTTTGCAAATGACTGTGATCTGTGGTGAGAAAAGAAAACAGTGAAGAGAACTTGGAGATGGATTTATGCATTGGCTGGAGAAATATTTCAGGAGTGATTTGTGACAACAAGAAAGCAGCAAAGGTGAAGTGTATAAGAGAGTTGTGAGACCAGCTATGTTGTATGGTCGGGAGACAGAGACATGGACAAAAAGACAGAAGAACTGGAAGTGGCAGAAATGAAGATGTTGAGGTTCTCCTTAGGAGTGACAAGGATGGATAAGATAACGAATGAGATTATCAGAGGTACAGCACTGGTTGAACAACTGGGAGATAAAGTTAGAGAGACCAGACTGAGATGGTTTGGACATGTCCAGAGGAGGCGAGGGACAGTGGTTTGGACATGTCCAGAGGAGGGACAGTGGGTATATTGGTAGAATGATAGTAGAAATGCAGCTGCCAGGAAAAAGACAGAGGAGATACATGGATGGAGTTAGAGACATGGAGGAGGTTGGAGTGAGGACAGAGATGGAGGAGGACTCGCTGTGGAGACCCCTGAAGAGGGAATGGCAGGAACAAGTTTTTGTAATTTATTTTATTTTAATGAATTACTTTTATTTGTTATTTTTATTTTTTATTTTTGCCTGAAGCGCTTCTCTTGTGCTCAAGTGAAACGCTCCTCCAGACTGAGGAACCTTTGACATGAATGATCAGTTTCTTACTTTTTATGCAAGTAGTCTTGGTGTATGTGCTTGTTATGATGCTTTCCCTTTCTATACATTCAGCAGCAGGGTGCAACATTGTGAACTGAAGAATTGCAAACACAAGATTAAATGAAAGCACCTTGTGCTCACAAAAATGAATCGAGCTTTATATAGGTGCAGCATTTACATGTTGTGCACTGATTCTGAATGCAAGCCTGCTGCTCAGTTTTTGTTTTGCATTTTTAGGTCATCAATAAAAGTTAATTTTATGTTATCTCCCCCCTTTCACTTATTTGTGTTTTATCCCTCTTCCTCTTGTCTGTGTGTCATTTCTCATTCGTGTTTTGTCTCATTTGTCTTCCATCAGCAAATGCCTTCCACCCCAGGGTTTGTGGGCTACAACCCTTACAGCCATCTGGCCTACAACAACCTCCGACTGGGAGGGAGCTCCGGAGGCTCCAGCAGGGTAATGAATATTATGAAGGGATAAACAATATTCAGGAGCAAAGGGAGAATAGAATAAGATAGTGAAGACAGATAAAATTGTAGGGAAGGAGGTGGCATTAGTTATCTGTGAATATTTTCTTTTCAGGTGAAAGATGGGATGTTTCCTGTATGTAGCACAGCGCTACTTGAGTAAAGTTGGGGGGGTTGTTTGTTTTGTTTGGTAGGCTGTGTTTCAAGTTTTTTTTTTTTTTAAACTTCCTTTTCTGAGACTCCAGCAGAGCAAGGTAATAACTTATATGTCAAAACTCTGCTAACTGGCATGTAAGAAAATCTTGTAGATTTCAAATTTCTTTTTGACTTGAAAACTTTTTTATGATGGTGGATGGAGGAAAGTCTGTAACCAGGACCGTCTGCCTTCTCAATAACAGGCGGCGATTTCACCGCCTACTCAAGTGTCCCACGCTATCCACAGTGACTGATGAATTTTAAATGTTTTTTTAAATCCTTCCCATTTTTGCTATGACTGAATGTAGGGTATACCTCATTTCATCGTGTACGGATGGTATACATGTCAAGTATTATGAATTTTCCACAAATTGTAAATATTTTTCCTCATTTTTCATGGCTCCGGACGTACAGAGAAAGTCCTATGGAATTTTCAAAAACTCAGCTTCAAATTACTTTTACATTTCATAGTTGCCTCGTAGGCAAATGCTAATGTTGACTCCTCCTTTTCTTCATTCTTCCTCGCTACTTAGAATATACCTGCCCCCCCCCCCATTGTGGTGCTCACAAAGAGCCCAAAATGCACAACCACCCAGAGAAGGAGTTCAAGTTCAACAATCTTTATAATCCCCAAGGGGCATTAGTTTCACAGTCAGTAGGTTCACAAAACATCCAGACTAGAGAAGACATTAAAATAACAGAAATCATCTCAGTTCCTTGAGAAGCCTGATCACTACAGGGATGAATGAGTTATTCATCCGACATGTGGGCAGCAGAAACCTGCATCCAGATGGAAGCAACCTGAACTCACCAAGGAGTGGTGATCAGGATCTGCCAGAATCAGCCTGGCCTTGTTCACTGACCTCTCCTTGTGTAGGTCAGTGAGGTTCTGTAGATCAGTGAGTTTATGTAGGTCAGTGAGGTTCTGTAGGTCAGTGAGTTTATGTAGGTCAGTGAGGTTCTGTAGGTCAGTGAGGTTCTGTAGGTCAGTGAGGTTCTGTAGGTTAGTGAGGTTCTGTAGGTCAGTGAGGTTCTGTAGGTCAGTGAGGTTCTGTTTGTCAGTGAGGTTCTGTAGGTCAGTGAGGTTCTGTAGGTTAGTGAGGTTCTGTAGGTCAGTGAGGTTCTGTTTGTCAGTGAGGTTCTGTAGGTCAGTGAGGTTCTGTTTATCAGTGATGTTCTGTTTGTCAGTGAGGTTCTGTAGGTTAGTGAGGTTCTGTTTGTCAGTGAGGTTTTGTAGGTCAGTGAGGTTCTGTAGGTCAGTGAGGTTCTTTAGGTCAGTGAGGTTCTGTTTGTCTGTGAGGTTCTGTAGGTCAGTGAGGTTCTGTTTGTCAGTGAGGTTCTGTAGCTCAGTGAGGTTATGTAGGTCAGTGAGTTTATGTAGGTCAGTGAGGTTCTGTAGGTCAGTGAGGTTCTGTAGGTCATTGAGTTTCTGTAGGTCAGTGAGGTTCTGTTTGTCAGTGAGGTTCTGTAGGTCAGTGAGGTTCTGTAGGTCAGTGAGGTTCTTTAGGTCAGT
>NC_056512.1:14125856-14126105 GCF_014905685.2 Nematolebias whitei
TCAGTGAGGTTCTTTAGGTCAGTGAGGTTCTGTTTGTCTGTGAGGTTCTGTAGGTCAGTGAGGTTCTGTAGGTCAGTGAGGTTCTGTTTGTCAGTGAGGTTCTGTTTATCAGTGAGGTTCTGTTTATCAGTGAGGTTCTGTTTGTCAGTGAGGTTCTGTTTATCAGTGAGGTTCTGTTTGTCAGTGAGGTTCTGTAGGTCATTGAGGTTCTGTTTATCAGTGAGGTTCTGTTTGTCAGTGAGGTTCTGT
>NC_056512.1:14126115-14156686 GCF_014905685.2 Nematolebias whitei
TGAGGTTTTGTAGGTCAGTGAGGTTCTGTTTGTCAGTGAGGTTCTGTAGATCAGTGAGGTTCTGTTGGTCAGTGAGGTTCTGTTGGTCAGTGAGGTTCTGTTTGGCAGGAGGTTCAGGAGCTGCAACTGCAGAGTTTTTCTATAATCATTGACCATCTCCTTTGTCTTAGAAACATTCATATTTAAAAAGGAAGACTCACACCATTCAGTGAAGTCCCCGACCACAGGTCCAGGGTCTGGGTCATCTCTGCTGAGAAGGGACAAGATGACAGACTCATCAGAAAACTTTAAAATGTGATGCTGTGGAAACTGGCTGCAATAGTTGTTTGTATATAAAATAAATAAAAGGGGTGAAAGAACACAGCCCTGTGGAGAACTGGTATAGGACAGAAGGGCATCAGAGAGAACCCCGTTGTCCCTCATCTGCAGAGACCCAAAAGTTAAAAAGTCCACAAGCCAACAGATGAGGTCAAAGTCTAGATTGTTCATAAGTAGTAGTTTATCTGCTAAAATGTGGAGCTGAATACAGTTAAATGGAGATAAAAAGTAAAAAAAAAAAACAATCTTACAAAGGTTTTTGTACCTTCAAGCTGTCTTAAAATCATATTTAAGAGTTCCTGTTGTGTCCTCCAACAGGTACATTTGGCCTCTACATTGCTGTTTGCAATGCCCCCCACCCAAGAACATATAGATCAGCTAAGAGCTGCACATTGCTAGAAAAATAAACAGACTGTTCCATCAGTCTGACATACAGTCATCTTTTTTAACAAATGTTCAGTGTGCGCAGAAGCCCAACAACCATAAAAATAAAAGAAGCTCAATATTATCACAATATTCAAGGTGGTTTTTTTTGGGGGGGGGGTTTTGGCCAGTATATTATTAAAAAGAATAATATAGTTCAGTTTGTTCCAAAACCATGAGCGAGTATTTTGCAGAAATATTGAGTCCCCTCATCAGTAAGAACTGATGTCAATTAATCACATTAGTTGTGGCTTTATGTTGTATTTTTCACTGATGCTGTTTCTGGATAGATTGTTCTGTTTTGTGATGATCATGTTTTACACATGAAAACTCCAGTGGTTTAATGACTGCCTGGTGTGTAATGTTTCAACTTGTCATCTAATTTCACTTCATCCTGTGAAGTCTGTTTTCAGACACTACAGGACGTATTTATCGCTTCCCATTCACTGTAATTTCAACAATTCAGTTCAGTTATTTATATAGCACCAAGTCACAACAGAAGTCATCTCAGGGCACTGAACAGAAACATTTATATATAAAAATAATAATTTAACATTATTTCTCTGAGGAACAGACTGCTTTGAATTTAACCCCATCAATGAACTCTCATCTTGAGGAAGCATGAAGGCGACAGTGGAAAGGAAAAACTCCCTCATGAGAAAGAACCCTTTAGCAGAACCAGGTTCAGGACAAGTGGCCATCTGCTTCGACCGGCTGGGTTTGAGATGAACAGCAAGGAAGAACGGATACACAATGGCAGGTCAAGAATCACATGTTAAGATATATAAATACACTGCCTGGCCAAAAAAAATGTCTCCACCTGGATTTAACTAATCAAATAGGTACGAGCTTCATATTAGATAATTACTGCAGGGATGATCATCTTTCAGCTGCAACAAGTTATTTAACTCCAACTGGTGCAATGAGTTGCTTCTCATTTCTTCAACAACCATGTTGAAAGACGCATCATGTGGTCGTGGAAAAGATGTCAGTCTGTTTGAGAAGGGTCAAATCATTGACATCAAGCAGAGAAAACATCTAAGGAGATTGAAGAAAATATTAAATTGGGTTAAGAACTGTCCAACGCATTATTAAAAACTGGAAGGATAGTGGGAACCCATCGTCTTTGAGGAAGTAATGTGGACGGAAAAAACTCCTGAATGATCGTGATCTGCGATCATTTAAACATTTGTTGAAATCAAATGGAAGAAAAACAACAGTAGCACTCAGGACTCTGTTTTATAAGAACATTTCCACACACACAATGTGAAGAACTCAAGGGATTGGGACTGAACAGCTGTGTAGCCTTAAGAAAACCACTGATCAGTGAGGCTAACTGGAAAAAAGGCTTCAGTTTGCTAGGGAGCATAAAGATTGGACTCTGGAGCAATGGAAGAAGGTCATGTGGTCTGATGAGTCCAGATTGACCCTGTTCCAGAGTGATGGTTGCATCAGGGTAAGAAGAGAGTCAGGTGAAGTGATGACATCATGCCTAGTGTCTAGTCATCAATGCAAGATCTTGGTGAAAAATTAATGCAACACTGGATGGAAATAGATCTTGTGACATTGAAGAAGTTTATTGAAACAACACCACAGTGAATGCATGATGTAATCAAAGCTAAAGGCGGTCCAAGGAAATATTAGTGCGTGACCTTTATATTTGGTGGAGCCTTTTTTTTTTGGCCAGGCAGTGAAGTATCAAATGAAAAGTATTCCATTTTAACAATTCATTTAAGGAAATTAGGTAAATTTGTCCTAAGCTTATAGCAGCATAACAAACCAACACTAACTATAGAATTTATCAAAAAGGACAGTTTTAAGCCCAGTCTTAAAACTGGACAATGTGTCAGTTTCACAGACAGGAGCTGGAAGTTGATTCCACAAGAGAGGAGCCTGATAACTGAAAGATCTTCCTCCCATTCTGCTTTGGAAACTCTAGGAACTGCGAGTAAACCTGCAGTCTGAGAGCAAAGTGCTCTGTTAGGAAAATATGGAACAATAAGATCTGTAATATAAGATGGAGCTAGGTTGTTGAGAGCTTTGTAGGTTAGAAGTAAGATTTTGAATTCTATTCTGGATTTGACAGGGAGCCATAAAACTGGAGAGATATGATCTCTCCCACTAACTCCAGTTAAGACTCTGGCAGCAACATTTTGGATCAACTGAAGACGTTTTAAAGACGTATTTGGACACCCAGATAATAAACCATTGCAATAGTCCAGTCTAGACGTGACAAATGCATGGACCAGTTTTTCTGCAGCAGACGAGACTTCTTCCATCTCTAGGATTTGAAGCGTTCCTTTTTTCCGTCCACACACCAGCATCACAGCGAGTAAACGTGGAATAGAACAGCAGGTCCATGCGCTGACTGTTTCCCTCAGATCTGTAAAAACTGACCATTCAAATCTTATTTAAAGTGACGCCTCCTTCAGGCACCAAAGTTTTGCTCTATTAAAAGTGTTCTCTTTGCTCCTCATCACTTTTATGTGCGTCGTGCACTGGCTAGGTGTGGATACACACTCTGCGCTGCCGGGCACGTGGGCTGCTTCGTCACAAACACATGTACGGGTGGAAACAACATTTACACATTAGTTCCACTTGCAAATCTTGCAATTGAATATCAGAAGGAATAACAATGGAAGTGGTAATGTTACTATTTTAATATTTTTAGCGAGGCATTCAGGAACACTGTTTTGTGTTTTTATGTGTACAGACCAGGATCAGCTGTTTTTTTATGGTTTGTTTCTCTCCTCTCCCTCTCATCCATACTTGTCTCCTATATGTTCCTTCACCTTCATTCCTCCTATTTCCATATCCGTATGATCCTGCCCCCTTTTGCCCTCCTCCTCTCTTTTTATCTCCTATTTCCACAGAACTCTTCAGGCATCACCGTCCCAAAGCCTCCCAAACCTCCAGACAAGCCGCTGATGCCATACATGCGGTACAGCCGGAAGGTAAGCAGGAAGGTAAGACACCCATCCATGGTGTCTGCTTTTACTGCTTGTCCTCCCCTCCCCTGAAAAATCTGCAGGAGTTTGAGGGTGGGAAACAGCCAAGCTATGACGCCTCGCTACCATCTCCACAACCAAGTGGAGCCTGTCCACTGTTAATCTGTCTGCTTTCACTAGTTAAGATAAATTCAAATATCTATCTAAATTTATTTAGACTAGTATAATCTGCTCTTGCACTTTACCTAACCCTTTTACTTCATCTTGCTTCAAAGCTGTATTTTCACCCTTAAATTCTGCATTTAAACAACAATCTGCTCTTGGATATTCATTATTTCATTTTTCTTTTGACAAAGAATTGAATATTTCACACTCTGTTTACTTTTCTTTCCTCTGCACTTTTCTGCTTTTATTTTTCTCTTGGCTTCTTCTTTTTCATACTCGTGAAGGCGTAACGATCAGATGATGGTGTGTGCTTGTGTGTTTGCATCTTGTGTGCACGTGAAAGGTTTGGGACCAAGTGAAGGCATCCAATCCAGACCTGAAGCTGTGGGAGATCGGTAAGATTATTGGAGGCATGTGGAGGGACCTGACTGATGAAGAGAAGCAGGACTACCTCAACGAGTACGAAGCAGAGAAGGTGGGTTGTTCTAGACCTCGAACATCACCAACACTGACTTTTAGACAGTTGATCAGTTCAGCAGCGCTAGTGGAAATGATGACGTTTGATGTTCATGTCTGAAATTGTAAGGGTTCGGACAGATTCTCCAACTGAGTATTTATGATCTGGCATTAGTTACAAAATGATAGGCTCAGCGTTCCTGCATGAAATGCTGCTCCTGCCTTTAATCTTTAATCTTATGTTCAGTCAGGTCTTCTGGATGATTTCTTCTTCTTTTTTTTTTTTTTTTACTGAGACGTTTTGTCCTTCATCCAAAAAACTTCTTCAATCTAAGGAGCACCAAACAAAACTGATTCCCACAAACGGCATACTCCACAGTGAGGAAAAACCAGTTTGCTGGTAGTAAGATGGCCTCTGGGGCCAACCTCTCTGCCATCAACTCCTCTGAGACAGTCATGCCAAAGTGGTTCAAAACACCAAAGTCCATGCTCAATAATCCAGGTATAAAATCCAACAATGTTCAGTCATGTCATCTAGACAGTTTCTTCTTTTTTTGCTGAGATGTTTCGTCCTTTATCCAAAGGACTTCTTCAATCTGAGGAGCCACCAAACAAATTGATTCCCACAAACATTTCGTTCTTTGGATGAAGGACAAAACGTCTCAGCAAAAAAAAAAAAAAAAACTGTCCAGATGATCTGACTGAACATTGTTGGATTTTATACCAGGATTATTGAGCTTGGACTTGGGTGAAGATCATCTTTTGTTGAAAAACGATGCAAACAATGCAGTTGTAGCCTTTTAACGTTACTTATGATTTTTATGTGACATCACAAGATCCCACTGTGGTGGATTTTTCTACTCTGTCTCAACACAGAAACAGGTGAAATAAAAGATGGTCAAAAGGGTCTTTGAATTTGTTTATTATAATAAACAGGCACACACGTGTCACAGGATGCTTCACACAGGATGCTTCACACAGGATGCTTCACACATGATGCTTCAAACATGATGCTTCACACAAGGTGCTTCACACAGGATGCTTCACACAGGATGCTTCACACATGATGCTTCACACAGGATGCTTCACACAGGATGCTTCACACAGGGTGCTTCACACAGGGTGCTTCACACAGGGTGCTTCACACAGGATGCTTCACACAGGGTGCTTCACACAGGGTGCTTCACACAGGATGATTCACACAGGATGCTTCACACATGATGCTTCACACAGGGTGCTGCTTCACACGATTCTGCTTCACACAGGATGCTTCACACAGGGTGCTGCTTCACACAGGATGCTTCACACAGGGTGCTGCTTCACACAGGGTGCTGCTTCACACGATGCTGCTTCACACAGGGTGCTGCTTCACACAGGGTGCTGCTTCACACAGGGTGCTTCATACAGCCTGCGGAGGACGTGTGAATGACAAAAATCCAATCCAGCTTATAGCTCTCCTTCGTGTGATGATAAAGACACAGGACTGGGTCAGAAAGACGTGCTCTGTATTTACCGATAACTGGGCTGATTGTTTATGTACTCCTGTTCCATTTAGATTAAACATAGACCAGTTAGACAAGACCAATCGATCATGAGGTGTTCTGTTTTGATCAACAGGAGATGCAGGATTCATCATTTCAAAACACCCTGAGCACAGTATTGTGCTCAGGGTGTTTGGAGGACAGAATGTGACAAAATGAAACAAAACAAAAACAATAATGAAGTTAATCATTTCATTATTAAATACATCATTAAATAATTAAATAAACTATTATTAAATACATCAGTAAATATACAATTAAATTATTAAATACTCAATTAGATTATTTGTTTCATGATTTATTAAATTATTTAATTTAGTCACATTCCACCCTCTTGTGTCACATGAAGTTATGTTAACTGTCAGTCTCACTCATCAAACTCAGTGGGCGGGACTAACGCTGAGCATTTGAATTCCTAAATTGTTAGATGAACCATATGTGTTTCACGAGCATCACCCCAGGTTAATATAATATTTCTTACCTTGCACACAGGCCTGGGTTTGTGATCCACACTGCTGCAATGGGCCATAGGTCCGACTGTGGAGCTTCAGAGAGCTGCTTCGTTTAAATTTGCTGCTTCTCGTAAAAGTGCGTCGTCTTCTTTATATTCATGGTATGAAAAAAGGTTTAATCCAAATACATGCAAACACAATTACTGCTTCCTAAAGTTACAGAATATATTTTCTGGCCTGTGGCTCAATCCATTATCTGCGGTTGATTTGTCTTCGCTTGCTGTGAGGAGCAGCCAATCAGGGGTTAGGGTTAGGGTTAGTCCCGCCCACTGAGTTTGACAAGTGAGACTGACAATTAACATAATTTCATGGTGTCACTGGAGGGTGGAGGGTGACAAAATTAAATAAATAAATCATGAAATAAATAATTTAAAAGGTACATTTAATCAAGTCTCTTGTAAATGAGTCCCCGAGGCTCAATGGGATTAACCGGTCTAAATAAAGGTTGAATGAATTTAATTATTTAGTTGTGTATTTAATAATTAAATGATACATTTAATTGTTATGTATGTATTATGAATTTATTTATTTAATTTTGTCACATTCCATCCTCCATAACTATGAAAACGGACACATAATATGAATTTATATTTAAGGTAAAATACAAAGTTCTCTGTGACACATCCCACGTTATGTGTTGATGAAGACTCTACCATACCCTCCATTATATAGGTGGCCACTGTGGTGCAAAGGTAGGACAGCCAACTTGGGACCAGGAAGTTGCATGTTCAACTCCCCACCATGCCCACATGTTGTGGTGCCTTTGAGCAAGACACCCAATCTCCAACTGCTCCCTGGGTGCTTACATAGCTGCCCAAAGCAGGTCTCTCTTGAAAATGAGTCCTCATAACTCATTGAGACAACCTGTATAAATAAAGGTTAAATAAAGTTAAAAAAAAAAAAATGTCTGTATCTGTTAAATTGGCTGAGTTGACACTTTTTATTTGAGTCAGTTTGGTGGTTGTAGCCAACTTCAACTTGATTGACTTGAAAAGTCAAATCATTTGCAGATATACACAGTGATTGCTTTCTGAAAGTTTTATTTAAACTTCTATAGTGGTTCATGAAATATTCAGCAAAGAAACATGAGTAAAATCATCACTGTGTTGTTTCGTCAGCGGGTGACGACTCGATTTTGGTGAACCTCGATCAAAGTAGCCGTTTGAGCCATGTGCTTCTCGGGAACTGGTCCTCTTCATCACTGAAACGTTTACACGGTCTCTTTCACCAGTTTGCCTTATCTTTCATGCTTGAGCTTTGTTTTGGAAGCCTCTTAGTTCACGTCTCGAGAGATTAAAGTTATTTTATGTATTGTAAGTCACAATGTTGTGAGCAATTCAAAACCTAATATAAAATAATCAAAGAGAAGGATGAAATTAGTCCATAACTGTCTGTCAGTGTCAGTTTTCTGTTATATTTCAGTTTTAACTACATTTTTAACGAGACTTGCTTCTCTGCTTTTCTAAATATGTAGTTTTGACCTCTGTCTTGATCTTCTTGACTGAATGTGTAAATAACCTCTGAGACCGTGAGACCATCCATCTTGTTTTCTTTGCAGATAGAGTACAATGATTCTTTGAAGGCATACCATAACTCACCTGCCTACCTGGCCTATGTGAACGCCAAGAATCGAGCTGAAGCAGCGATGGAGGAGGAGAGCAGGCAGAGGCAGAGTCGTATGGATAAAGGAGAGCCTTACATGAGCATTCAGCCTGCTGAAGACCCTGATGGCAAGTTCACACGTAACTCATTTATAAAGGGCCTCAGCTGAAATATTTGGAGTACAAAAGAGAACACGTAAAGTGCTTTTAAAACGTCTCCATACCTTGGGCTGGGTATGGTTCAAAATTTTTTGATATTGGTTCCTAAACGGTACTTTTTTCGGTACCTATTTTATAATATCAGTTCTAACAAGAAGAAAATTACGTTACACATTACAGTACAAATCTTGAGTTTTATTTTTTGTCTTTGGTATTTTTTCATTCCAAGCAGTTTTCTTACATAAAAATAAACAAATAATTTCCAGTGCCAAAGACCAGTTTCAAACCAGTGACACGTCAGTGTCTAATGTTCACTGCTACACATTGAGGACCTTTTCACTTAACAGTTTTTCTTCAGAAACATCAACATGTCTTATTTCTCTGAACACAAACAAGCCCGCTCCTGGCTGATGCAGCAGTAGGAAATGTTCTGTTTCAAATAAAGTCCAGTTGTTTTTGTGTTGAACGTGTTTTTAATTTATCATGTCCTGGATGACTGAGAATCTTCAGCATTTCACTCTGAGGGTGTGGATGATGCTTGTTGCACACACATACCTGGTTGCCAGTTTGATAGCACTGACATATTGTCCTTCACATTCCACCACCAGACCAACAACATCAAGCAGAACAACTGAATTGTTGACATTTCTATGTTAAAGAGTTTTAAATTCAGAGGTATAGAAAGAAAAGGGTGACCTTTGACCCCAGGGCACTAAAATCAATAGTCACGTCAGATTTATTTATATAGCACATTTAAAACAGAAACGGTTACCAAAGTGCTTAACAAAAAGATCACAGCATCAAATGAAAAGTAACGATGTAATTACAGCATATGGAATAAAAACATAAAACACAAAACATAATTAGAAGCAATGAAATACTAAATCAGATTATCTTGTGTCAAATGTCACAGAATAACTACAAAAAGCATAAAGAAAATCTAAATCTAAATCTGATCACAATGTGTTAAATGTCAATGAGTACAGGTGTGTTTTCAGGAGAGCTTTAAAAGCAGAGACTGAGGTGGCCTGTCGAATGTTGATGGGCAGATTGTTCAGAGTTTAGGGCCCACGACTGAAAAGGCTCGATCTCCTCTGAGCTTCACCTGGTTTTTGGTACCACCAAAAAAAGCTGGTCTGATGATCTCCAAACCCGAGAAGGAGCATAAGGATGGAGAAGGTCGGGGAGGTATGAGGGTGCAAGGCCGTTAATGCACTTGAATGTCAGCAGGAGAATTTTAAAATCAATTCTGACACGCACAGGAAGCCACTGAAGGGAGGACAGAACCGGTGAAATTTGCTCAAACCTACAAGTTCCTGTTGGGAGCTGAGCTGCAGCATTTTGGACGAGTTAGAGACGTGAAAGTGAAGCCTGACTGACTCCAACATAAAGCGAGTTACAGTAGTCCAGCCGGGTTGTAATGAATGCATGGACAACATGGACTTCAGCTTAGCTATCAGCCTTAGCTGAAATAAGCTTTTTTGAAGAACAGAGTTGATATGTTTATTAAACTTTAAGTCTGAGTAAAACTATCCTGAGATTGGTAACAGACTGTTTTAGATATGGCTGAAGGGAGTCCAGGTTTGCAGAATCAGTGACAGTGGCAGAGCTATGGTTAAACACAATGACCTCAGTTTTCTGATCATTAAAACTTAAGAAGTTCGTAGCCATTCGAGTCTTGATGTCATCAAGACATTTTAGCAAAGGGTGAATGGAGCAGGAACTGTTAGGTTTCAAGGGCAGATAAATCTGAGAATCATCGGTATAACAGTGGAACAAAATACCATGTTTCATCAGGATAGACCCCAAGGGGAGCAGATACAATGAAAACAAAGGTGGTCCAATAATGGAGCCTTGCGGGACCCCTCAGGAAAGAGGGACAGAATCAGATATGATTACCAAAATTGACACAAAAACTCCTGTCACTCAGGTATGAGCAGGACCATTCTAATGCTGCACCCGTGATCCCTACCCCCAGTGTTCTAGTCGTAACATAAGGGTACTGTGGTCAATAGTATCAAATGCAGCGGTAAGGTCATGGCGTACCAGGATCACAGACTGACCAGAGTCATTTGCTAGCAGAATGACATTACAGACCCTTACCAAGGCTGTTTCAGTGCTGTGTAATTGTTTAAAACCAGACTGGAAAATCTCAAAAATTAAATTTTCATTCAAAAACTTGGTTAGTGATCAGTAGATAATAAAATCAGTAGTTGAACCATGATTTGTTCAGCTGTGAAGTTTGACATTTCTATTTTGCAGAATTAGATTTTGGACACAAAATTGTCTACAGACTGATAAACAGCTTGTATTAGAATTGGAGGCCATCTTGAATTTTTAATTAGCCTTCAGTATGTGTTGGGGATCACTCTTGGCTACCACCGCACCAACTTTTTGCTCAGTAAGTCTAAAACTGATTTAAGTTGAAGCTTAAAAAGTCTGGACAGAACAGACGAAGCTTCAATTAGAAAAAAAAAGTATATATTTTTTCCCCTTGTCCTGTCCGGCTTTGTGACACTCAGAATTATTGTCCGAGTGTCAAAGTGATGCCCAACAGATTTACTTTCACAAGCAGAGCATTATGGCTGGACTTAATGCTCCACTTGATATCCATCCATCCATTGTCTTTACCCGCTTCTTCCATTTTGGGTCAGCAATCACTGTGCAAGGAGCGGGGTACACCCTGGACGGGTCGCAAGTCCATCACAGGGCCACATAGAGAAACAACCATTCACTCTCTCACTCACACCTAGGGACAATTTAGAGTTACCAATCAGCCTAACATGCATGTTTTTGGTCTGTGGGAGGAAACTGGAGTACCTGGAGAAAACCCACGCATGCACAGAGAGAACATGCAAATGTAATATGACATATCCTGAGATATATTCATAAATTAAACGGGTTCTTTCATTTTTCTGGACTGTATATAACGTGCATTGAATTTAATAAAATGTATTGTGAGACGTTATTTATCTTTGACCCATCAAAATGAATGTGGTCATTTATTTACAGAATCAAAGTTTAACATCAAACATTTACATTAATTTGGCACATTGAAAAATAACAACATGGCTACTTTTAGCAAGCTATACAAGTGATTGATTATCCACACGGCAGTAGATGAGCACTTTACACAGACATTTCTAAAATTATCTGGAATGATTTCTACTTGATAGAAGAATTTAAAGAGGAAAGATGAAGTTTAGTGGGAGAAAAGATGGGTGAGGGGGTTTGTTTATGTCAACCAGAAACAGCACTTTCCGGGTTTCTCAGCTTTTTCCCCGGTACACTTAGGTGGCAGAATTCAACTCTTTTACCTGGAGATGTCCCCAGCGGTACGAAAGTCCATTCAACGCACCCTTTCAGCGTATCCGTAGGAACAGCTGTGAATCGTCCAAAGTAGTGACGGTATTCCGTTAGACACAAATTCACCTCAGCAAGTGGACTTCACATGAGTGGAGTCCGTCAGAGTTCCACCCAGATGTGGAAGAAAGTTATAATCCCATAAGACTCGGAAGAGCTCTGTGGTCATGTCGGTTTCCCAGCATTGGAACTTCGACCCAACAGGAACTGCGACCCCACAGGCACTTCGACCCCACAGGCACTGGGAGACTCTGTGAGACTCTACAGGAACTGGGGTGAACTAGGAAGTACCGACATTTTAAAGGGCTCTATTTCCGGTTCATTTGGGAGTTTTCTTATTGGTCAATGTCGACCAGACAGTGGTGTGTTTTGTGACGTAAAAGGTTACTAGAAGTCAGAAAACAGCAAGAATGTTATGGAACAGATTGAAAATGTTTTTCAGACAGACGAGAGAAATGTTTGGACGGGTTGGCGGAAAACAGCTGCCAACAGGTGCCAGCTTCTCTGTTTACGTCTGAGAGGATTTAAAAACAACACAGCTCGTTCCAACACTTGTCTGCTTAGACTCCGACCTTGTTCCAAACTTACACTGCTCATTCAAAGACAGAAAATCAGAAAATGCATAATTACTCTGTAACAGACCTTAACATGAATTCTAACTTTGCATGAGGATTAAAAATAATCATTGTTACTGTTTTACAGTTAATAAAAATTGATTAGTTCACTGTAACATCTAAAATGTTTGAACTAAAACACTTTGATTATCAAACATTTGTAAAACAGTAATGATAATAGAAAAGAGAGTGTTCTTTCACTTGAATTTTCAAGAAAGAAAGTCTCAGGATGGGTGAACCTGTATTTCTGGATTCAAATCAATGAAATGACAGTTTCTGTCCCACAAGGTTCCTAAGGTCAAGGTTTCGACATCAGGCCTAGTCCACTACACAAACTCCACCCAGAAAGGCCCCTGGACTGGGATTTGAACCAGGGACCTGCTCGCTGAGAGGCAGCAGCTCTACCAGTTGCGCCACTGTGCTGCCCTCCACTTGATATATAAATTCAATTCAATTCAAAAATACTTTATTAATCCCAGAGGGAAACCATTTGTTGTAGTAACTCGTTATCCTCATTTCATTAAGAGATGTTATAGATACTGATGGCTGTAGACAGGAAGGATCTCTTGTAAAGGTCCATCCCACAGTCGATCCTAAGAAACTGGCTGCAGATGCTGTCCGATCCGTCCACCCAGACTCGGCTGGCCTCTCGGTTCCCCTGGGCTGTAGGACCGCCCGAATGCTGGGCTGAACTCCCCCCAGAGCAATGGCCACTCCTCCCAGCAGTCTGCCGAGCTCCTCGTCGCTGCGAACAGCCAACTGTAGGTGCTGAGGGACGATCCTGTCCTTCCTCTGTCATGAGCCGTGTTTCCTGCTAGTTCCAGGATCTCAGTGGTCAGGCACTCAAGCACACCTGGCAGGTAGATGAGAATGCGTCCACAGAACATCCTTTTCAACTCATTTGAGATTTAGGGCTGTAGTTGAGATATTATTTGAGCTTTTGAGATGTTAATCAGCTGCTGGTTGTAGAAAACTGCCTTGTTGCCATGGTTACGCATCATAACAAATGTCCAAAACTAAAAAAGTTTCAGTAAAAATCCTTCCAGCTGCACAGCATCTGATACCAGAGGAAACAATCATCCAAAAAAAAAAAAGTGATTTACATCCAGAAAAATAGGAATTAAAGTTTCCAAAAACAAAACCTCAAAATGAACCTAACAGAGCTGCTCCATCATGCAGCCACCTTGAGCTACGCAATAAATAAAACTTTATTAGAATTTGCTTTGGGTTTGTTTCAGATGTAATGGACATGGGGAAGGAAAACAAAGAAGAAAACAAAGCAGAAAAGTGAGAGAAGGGTTAAAAGGTAAAGAAGGAGATAGGAATAGAGGAGAGAGAGATAAAGAGAACACAAATCAACATCATTGAAGTCTAGACCTGCGGAAAGAAAAAAAACAAGACAAAACCGAAAAACCACAACAACAAACAACATATATAATGATACTTGTAACATCATTAGAACATATTTTATACAGTACATGGTAATACAAGATCTATTTAGTGGCCACCACAACCCAACTGAGTGTGTATCTGATAAACACCTGAATCTAAACACCTGTGTGAGCATGTTGTCACTATAAGGTTTCTACATAAAAATGTTCAATAGTGGGGGTGGGGCCCCACAGACCTAATACCCCACCCCCACTGGAAATAATGACAACACAGGGAAGGCCGGAGCCGCAGACACCCAGCGGTCCCCAAGCCCGGAGCCCCGGGAGTCCCCCAACAGGGACAACCGCACCTCTCCCACCCCCCAGAGAGAAGCAGAGGGAAGCCCCGGGTGATCTCCAGCAACCACATTGCAGAAGCCCCAGGAGGCTGCAGCTCCAGCCATGGACACAGAGACCCGAACCCTGAGGTCATACCACCCCCCAACAGAGTCCCGACAGAGCCAGGGCATCTGGGCCCCGGCAGGCAGCCACCAGGGCGGGCCGGCACACACCCAGTCACCCAGCCCCTGATGCCGAGAGCCGCCAATGCACCGGCAGCAGGGGGACCAGCCACTGGAGGGAAATGTGACAGGTGGAAGTAGACCCCACATTAAATGGGGGGCCCAAAATGATCCAGGAGAGGGGACCACACAAAACCCAACCTGACACGTAAACAGGCACACACAGCCTGACAGAGCCTCTTGGGCTGTGTGTGTGTCCCACAAAAAAAAAAGTAGCTGAAAGTTGACGTAAAAAAGCTGAAATTAATAGAACAAAGCTAAAAGTAGCAGAAGCAAGCTGAACGTGCTTTGAAGAGAGCTCAGTTTATTTTCAATGAGAAAAACGTTGCAGGAAATGCTAAATATTTCCAAAAGTAAAAATTACACAAAGACTAAAAGTCAGAGCAGGAATGTTCTTTGAGCTGAATGTTCTGACATGTTTATTTGAAATAGCAGTAAAATTGCAGAACTTGTTACACGCCAACAAACATGGAAGATCAATGGATATCTTTACTGTGAATGCTTCATAAGCATTTACACAATAATATGAAACTGACAAACATCACAAGGACAAAATAATTTAAAATGAACTAATAAAAATCAGCCATTTTGAATTTTGGCTCCAAACGATCTAATGAAACTTGACAAAAAGAATGGTGCGCATAACTTATAAATTTGTTGCACAACTTTTTCAATCATTGCATTCAGCAGTTTACAAGTTACAAGTTTACTTTGTCAAATGAAATCTCTGAAAAATACTTTAGGTTGTAGTTGTAACGTGACAAAATGTGGAAGAGTTCAAGAGAGATGAAGACGTTCAAAACTCAGTCACGGTCACATTTTGAGTTTTAATAATCCTAGAACCGTATTGAGAGGACTTTAATGATGCCTTCCACTGAACCATGTCCCTTTCTGTGTTCAGACTACGATGATGGGTTTTCAGTAAAGCACACAGCAGCTGCTCGCTTCCAGAGGAACCACAGACTCATCAGTGACATACTCAGCGAGTTTGTTGTTCCTGACGTCCGCTCTGTGGTTACGACGGCTCGTATGCAAGTCCTCAAGAGACAGGTCCAGTCTCTCATGGTGCACCAGGTAGGATCGTGCCCATAATCTTTCATTGTCACATTTTCTACACAAGGAGTTCTTTGGCACTAGTAATTTAGGAGATTACTTAATATTACTGAACTTTTGTATGTTTTAGAGGAAACTGGAGGCGGAACTTCTACAAATTGAGGATCGTCATCAAGAAAAGAAAAGACGCTTCCTGGAGACTACCGACTCGTTCAACACTGAACTGAAACGGGTACGCCGATATCACTTCACCTAAAGACAGACAAGTGGGAAGTGAAGATTAGATGGAACATCAAAACATGTCTGCTTGCACGTTGTAACAGCATATTTAGTTATCTATCTGACCAGTATCTGCCACTTGCTGTAGAGTCAAGACACTGGTTCAGCAGTCTGAGCAGGGACATCCAGACATGACTTTCAACAACCACCTCCTGCAGTTCTTCCAAGACGATTTGAAAGCAATCCCAGACTGGCTGAGGCAATGCTGGGCCTTTATTATTATAAATAAATAATAATTATAAATGTTTTCGCTGCTGTCACTGTGTCCAGTTGTGCAGTCAGAAGGTAGAGGTGGACATGGAGAAGCTAGCAGCAGAGATGGCGGCAGCTGAGGAGGCGGCACGGCGGCGGGTGGAGGAGAGGGAGCGTGAAGTGGCCGAGCAGGCGGAGAAGGCTGCACAACAGCACGACGCTGCTGGAAACAAAGCTGCGCAGCAGAGTAATGGTGCTGATGGCGTCACTTCCAACACCACTTCAGGGACCAAAGAGGAGGACACGTCTGCACCAGTGGAAATGGGTATCTGTGCACACGCATCAAGTTTATTTCTCTTACACATCACCTCAATAGAATTACTCTAATTTATGGACTATAGAGTGCACCAGAGCATAAACCACACACACACACACACAAAAAAGCAATTTTGTGCAGATCTAAGCTGCGCTTGTGTACAAGTCACAGGTGTTGTTGAGAAGCAGCGCAGCTACTGAGAGAGATGTGCAGCTCTTGTTGTAGATCAAGAATCAAACACCAGATGTTGTTTTATAGACTTTATTTTACTGTTCAACACACACACAGTGAACCTCACAGGTCTCCATGACAACTACCTCCCTCCCTCACTCATGGCTACTCTGCTGAATGCTCTAACTAGGGCTGGGCCATATCATATCGTTCATGATAATACCAGTAAAAACAGCTTGCCCGGGCAAAAAAATGATATCATGATATCCTAATTTCATGATGTAATGCGTCAGGAGGCCCCGCCCCTTTAACAGAACCAGCGCGCCGAACGACCACACCGAATTGCGCACGCTAATTAGCTGCGCGCAATACTAGCTAGCTAAAAAGAAACAACGTGCGGCTCAGCTGTGTCTCCATCCAGCTCTAAACTGCCACTCATCTTTTTTTTTTTCTCCCCACCCCGCTCTGGCTGCTGGTGCAAGCTGCGTCTCCCCCGCTCTAAACTGTCGGTACAAACACGCAGCTCAACTGTCTCTTAGTTCCACAGTCCATGGAGCAAGAACAGAGTCAGGTGATGAGAGACAGATCATCAGAGAAATGAGTGATTCCTGCAGGAACAGAGGAAGAAGAAACTCCACAAGCTTCAGGGTCACATGATCACCTTGGTACAAGTTCTGGAAGTTAGAGCTCGTTTAAAGGAAACATATATTTTGTTGTGTTATATTTATGATCAACAGATATTAAACTTCATTTTATTTAGTTAGTTTGGGAAACTTCACCTGCACTTTAGTTTTTGTGGTGGATTTATTGATCTTTATTTTGTACAGACTTTTTTAATCTAAATAACAGAAGGATTATTTTAATTTTTTTATTTTTATACTTGGAAACTGAATACTTTACTAGATAAAGTAATTTCAGTAAAATTACCCCTTGGTTTTTTATTTTATTTAATTTTATATAATACTGTAAAGCAACATGTTAAGTTAATTTTGTCAAATAAATAACTATGATTTCTGTTTGTTTTTCTTAATCGCAAAATTTATCGTTATCGTCAAAATGGTCTGAAATATCATGATATTATATTTGAGCCGTATCCCCTAACACAAACGCATAATGAACATGAACTAAGCTAACAAGAACAGACTAATCACTCAAAGAACAATGTTGAACAGCTAACTGAAATGATTAACAATGAACATAAATTTGACCCATAATCCCTCCCTGAGGTCATGTGACCAGCAGAATGCTACAATACATATATTTCTACATACATACATGTACAGACAACAATAACAGTAAACAATAATAAACTAGAGTAAAAATTAGGGATGCATGATATTGTTTTTTTGGCCGATATCTAATACCGATATTTTCCCTAGATGTACTTAGAGTCTACAGAGCTTTCTCTGTTGTGCTTTAGGTCTGCTGCCAAATGCAGATGCCAAAAAGGAGGCTTTAAATGATGTAACACTTCAACTTGGGTTATGTTTAATGTCAAATTTATTCATGACATTTACTCTCTCCAACACAATGACAACACTCGAACAGTGCACATTTATAAATTTTCACAAATCTAAACTCAATAGTGCGCATGATGTCATCACGTTGTGCTGGCGCTCCACACATCCTTGTCACGGGGTTGTCATACAAAAACAGATACATAAACAGCGCTTTTTATATCGGTGAGTTATTTTGATGGAATGGCTGATGTCCAATATTTAACTTTATTGCTAATATCGGCTGATACCAATACCATGCTGATAATCTTGTACATCCCTAGTAAAAATGCAGTAAAAATAAGAGTAGTGTATAAAACAATACATCAGGGTGAAATACTAAAAACAAGAACATATTTGCTTTGATGTTTTTATTGACATTATCAAATGTTTGAAAGCCCTTAAAGAAATCAATGAGGACAACTTCAGTTCCTGTTGCAACGTGTTGCAGGAGAAAGTCATTGATCGCTTTATTCCTGCTGCTACAAGCTTGTGCTCTGCAGAGCAGTTGCTCTGTGAGCATGTGAGACTCACATGCTCTGTGCATGCAGGGGAATTCCCCCCACACCCACGGTCCCCTCTCCCTGTTTCATTGGTCCACTGTGATCTGTTAATTTCCTTGATCATATTTATTTGTTTTTTAACCTTTATTTATTCAGACAGTCTCACTGGGTCACAAGGACCCACCCCCCAGAGAGAAGTGTATCTGGCAGCTATGTGAGCGCCCGGGTGTGGCGAGGCTAAATGTTTTTGGCGTCAGGAAGCTTGATAGCCTGTCAAAAACAATATCCATACATTAGCCGCAGCATACTATAAGCTGCAGAGTTTAAAGCGTGTGAAAAAAGTATCGTGTTATATTCCTGAAGTTACGGTATCTGACAACGTCCTGTTTTATTGATAACCACGAGTACATCAGTCTTTGTCCTTCCTGCACTCCACAGATGAAGCAGCACCTGCAGATACCGCCTCTGACCACCAGTCTGCGCCACCTCCCCTTAGCGATTCCTCCTCTTCTACCTCTGATAAGGCTGCTCTTCCTCCTGAGCCTCCTAGTGAGAGCAACACCCCCCTCAGCAGCACCTTCAGTGACGACAACAGCAGCACAGTCCCCCTGGCAGACAGCAGCCAAGGAGCAGAAGCAGCGTCGGACTCCTCAGTGGGGCAGGAAGCAGTTACTCCTGTGGGCACGGCAGTGCCCCCAGCCTCAGAAGAAACAGTCCCCACCCCGCCACCATCACTCCTCACCAACCAGGGCAGCCAGCAGTATGACATGTGAAGGTGGTGTCAGACGTTGTCCCTGTCAGTCATGGAACCTGGACACCAGCCTGGCTGTGCTCATGGTTCCTCAGTTATAAAGCTCAAGTAAATATGGAGAACGTGTTGTGTACAGTTTGTTCTGAGGACGTAAATTAGCTCTGATCACGTAGACCACTTCTGATAAGAAGGCTTTATTTCTGTTTCTGTTTAAAGATCTCCCCCCGGTCTTCATGTTCTGCTTTGTTTTTAGATATCTAATAGATCCTTCTAGAGTAAAATGTTTTCTGCAAGATTGTATCTGACACAAACTGACGAGCAGTGATGTTTTTTTGTGTCTGTAGTTGATTAAAACAAACCTACGGTTTAATGGCTCATCAGTATTGTGCATGCTGAGTTAATTATTAACCATCCTCCTGTAACAAGCCTTACAAAACTAAATCCCATCTTTGGATGGGCATTTTTTATGTGTGGAAATTAAAGTTTCTTCCTCTGTAATGATGTTTTTGTAAAGGAGGTGATGTACTCCATTAGTATCTAATCTTTGAGAGCTTATCTACAAGTCAACATATTTTTTTAGGCTGTTGGTTTTAGTCACGTTTCCTGCTGATGCCACAAGCATTTAACTTCTATTCCAAAGCTAACCTCACTGTTTTTAAAGGAGTGATTTCTTACTTGAAATGAACTGTTTCAGTCGTGTGCCTGTGTTTCACCTCTTTCTTTGATATTGTCTGATCTTATCTATCCAAATAAAAGTGATTTCATAGTCTGTGGGTGTCTGAATGGATTGTTCTGATTAAACACCCTTATACAGGTGCTGGTCATAAAATTAGAATATCTGGAAAAAGTTGATTTATTTCAGTAATTCCATTCAAAAAGTGAAAATTGCATATTCATTCATTACACACAGTCTGATATATTTTAAATGTTTATTTCTTTTAACGTTAATGATTATAACTGACAACTCATGAAAGCCCCAAAATTCAGTATCTCAGAAAATTAAAATATTGTGAAAAGGTTCAATATTGAAGACACCTGGTGCCACACTCTACTCAGCTGATTAACTCAAAACACCTGCAAAGGCCTTTCAATGGTCTCAGTTTAGTTCTTTAGGCTACGCAATCATGGGGAAGACTGCTGACTTGACAGTTGTCTAAAAGACAACCACTGACACTTTGCACAAGGAGAACACAAAAGATAATTGCTAAAGAGGCTGGCTGTTCACAGAGCTCTGTGTTCAAGTACATTAATAGGCAAAGGGAAGGAAAAGATATAGAAAAAGTGTACAAGCAATAGGGATAACTGCATCCTGGAGAGGATTGAAACAAAACCCATTCCAAAATGTGGGGAGATTCACAAAGAGTGGACTGCAGCTGGAGTCAGTGCTTCAACAACCACCACGCACAGACGTATGCAAGACAAGGGTTTCAGCTGTTGCATTCTTTGTGTCAAGCCACTCTTGAACAGGCAGCATCAGAAGCGTCTTGCCTGGGACTGCTGCTGAGTGGTCCAAAGTTATGTTTTTTTATGAAAGTAAACTTTGCATTTCCTTTGGAAATCAAGGTCTCAGTCTGGAGGAAGAGAAGAGAGGCACAGAATCCATGTTGCTTGAGGTCCAGTGTCAAGTTTCCACAGTCAGTGATGTTTGGGGTGCCATGTCATCTGCTGGTGTTGGTCCACAGTGTTTTCTGAGGTCCAAGGTCAACGCAGCTGTCTACCAGGAAATTTTAGAGCACTTCATGTTTCCTACTACTGACCAACTTTATGGAGATGCAATTTCATTTTCCAACAGGACTTGGCACCTGCACACAGTGCCAACGTTACCAGTACCTGGTTTAAGGACCATGGTAGCCCTGTTCTTAATTGGCCAGCAAACTCACCTGACCTTAACCTTGTGAAGAGGAAGATGTGAAACACCAGACCCAACAATTCAGAAGAGCTGAAGGCCACTATCAGAGGAACCTGTACTCGTAACACCTGAGCAGAGCCACAGACTGATCGACTCCATGCCACAACGCATTAATGCAGTGATCCAGGCAAAAGGAGCCACAACTTATTACTGAGTGCTGTACATGCTCAAACTTTTCATGTTCATACTTTTCAGTTGGGCAACATTTATAAAAATCCTTTTTTTTATCGGTCTTAAGTAATTCTGAGATACTGAATTTAGGATGAGAGCTCCCCTGCAACCTGGAGAGGAGAAATCATTTCAGTTCAGTTTATTTATAGCACCAAGTCATGACAGAAGTCATCTCTGAGCAGAAGCAAGTAAAAGAAAATGGATGACGAGTTGAACAACTTTAAAACTCCCTGCTTTAGATTTTTATAGTTCATTCTTGTTGCTCACAGACTAAAGATAACATGAACCTGACTTTTAAACAGATATGTCATCTGTTAAATGTCAGTATTTTAAAGGTTCTGTACATTACAAAGTGAAGGGAACAGCTGTCGACTTGTGTTAATTTCAAGAGTTAGAGGTCTTTGAGCCTTATTAGAAGACACCCCAACTATTTGTCAAATGACTGTTAATGGCATTTCAAATTGTAAAAGGAGAGCTGCAGCTTCTGTTGATGTGTTTGAGCCTAACAAAAGCAACAATTCTAGACCCCCCCACCCCCGCTTTCCAAATGAGTGAAAATTATGGCTCAATCATTTACCGTAATTTCTTGCACTTCATCCATCCATTGGCAGCACGACGGCTCGGTGGTTAGCACTGTTGACTCACTGAAAGAAGGTCCTGGGATCAACCCCCGGTTGGACCTGGGGTCTTTCTGTGTGGAGTTTCCTTGTTCTTCTCGTGCGTGCGTGGGTTCTCTCAGTGTACTCTGGTTTCCTCCCACATCAAAAGCATGCATGTTAGGCTGCCTTCAGGCCCCGGCCTCCCTTGCAAAAGAGATCTGTGATCTCAATGAGATCTGCCTGGTTACATAAAGGTTAATGAATCCATCATCTTCTGCTTAAGAAGGAGTCCCAGACATCTCTTTCCACAGTCACCTCTTCCAGCTCTTTGGGAGGATTCCAAGGCATTCCCAGGCCAAAGTTCTGGCTCTTTCCCCGAGTCTCCTCACGGGCCTGGAAAACCTCCCCAGGGCAGCGCCCAGGGAGCATCCTTACCAGATGCCTGAACCACCTCCTGATAACTGAACTTCTCACCCAGTCTCTAAGGGAGAGTCCAGCTACCCTGCAGAGGAAACTCATTTCAACCTCCTGTATCCATGATCTCATTCTTTCAGTCTCTATCCAGAACTTGTGACCATGCGTGAGGGGAGGAACGTAGACTGACCGGTAAACAGAGAGCTTTGCCTTACAGCTCAGCTCCTTCTTCACCACAACGGACCGGTACAGAGTCCACAGTACTGCAGATGCTGCACCAATCCATCTGTCAATCTCACGCTCCATTCTTTCCTCACTTGTGGACAAAAAAGCAATCTATCCTTTTTCAACTGCGGACCATGGCCTCAGATTTGGAGATGCTGATTCTCATCCCAGCCTTTTCTCACACTGCTTCACTGCTCCAGAGCTGGAGATCACGGCACGATGACGCCAACAGGACCACATCACCTGCGTAAAGCAAAGATGGAATCCTGAGGCCACCGAAGCGGACTCCCTTCTTCCACTGGCTGCACCGAGAAATTCTGTCCATAAAAGTTATGAACAGAATCGTGACAACGGGCAGCCCTGGCTGACACCAACTCCCACCCTGAAGGGTCCAACTTACTGTCGGCAATGCAAACCAAACTCTTGTATCATAAAGGGACTGAACAGCCCAAACAACGGGCCCCCAATCTCATACTCATGGAGCTCCCCACCACCCACAGTGTACCCTGAAGAACACTGTTGAATATATTCAAATCCACAAAACACATGTAGACTGGAAGGGCAAACTCCCATGACCCCTTAAGGACCCTAGTGATGGTAAAGAGCTGATCCAGTGTTCCACGGCCAGGACAGAAGTTGTTCCTCCTGGATCTGAGGTTCGACCAATGATCGTACTCGCTTCTCCAGTACCCCTGAATAGACCTTACCAGGGAGGCTGAGGAGAGTGATGCCTCTATAATTGGAGCACACCCTCCGGTCCCACTTTTTGAAGAGGGGAACCACCACCCCAGTGGCGCTGCCCCGATGTCCGATGTTGCAAAGGCGTGTCAACCAAGACAGACCCACAACATCCAGAGCCTGAAGGAAATCCAGGCAGATCTCGTCCACCCATAGAGCTCTGCCGCCGTGGAGCTGCTTAACTACCTCGACAACCTCCGATACATGGATTACACTTCATCCATCCATCCATTTTCTTTGCCCGCTTATTCCATTTTGGGTCACGGGGGTCGCTGGTGCCCATGTCCAGCAATCACTGTGCGAGGGGCGGGGTACACCCTGGACGGGTCGCAAGTCCATCACAGGGCCACATAGAGACAAACAACCATTCACTCTCTCACTCACACCTAGGGACAATTTAGAGTTACCAATCAGCCTAACATGCATGTTTTTGGGCTGTGGGAGGAAACCGGAGTACCCGGAGAAAACCCACGCATGCACGGAGAGAACATGCAAACTCCACCCAGAAAGGCCCCTGGACCGGGGTTTGAACCAGGGACCTGCTCGCTGAGAGGCAGCAGCTCTACCAGTTGCGCCACCGTGCTGCCTTTGGATTACACTTCTGTACCTCAAAATAAATTATGCTCTTTGGTTTTGGATCCAAATCAGATTTAAATCCCCACAATATGGATATGTAAACAAATGGACACGAGTTAACGAAATAAAAACATAAATACTGATTTAGTTCTTGTGAAAGTAACGCCTCCATGTTTAATATTTTATTAAGGTCATTCCACTGCAATGTAAAGATCATTGTACAGCACTTCCTTTCCAATCAAGGTGTACATGTATGTTGCATGTGCTCTGTAGTCTCTCCACAAAACAAGTTGAAGTAAACAAAGGTTCAGATATTTTTTAAGTTAATAACAAAATATAATCCTGCCAGCACTGTGCTTTATAAGAAAAACTGGCCAAAATAAGTACTCAAAGCAAATACCTCAAATGAAAACTGCAAAATTAGTTTAGTAAGACTTAAACCCCAATGTTTTCTCATTAGCAGCCAAATACAAAAAGGAGAAATGAATTTAGCCAGCTTAGCTGGGCTAACTGATCGTTCTTTTGTGCGACAGTTAGCAGATACTCAGGATTTTGTGACAACACAAACACAATATGCAGCCGTCATTACTGAGTTAATGTTTCCTTGCTTCGACACACATGATCTGGATGTGTAGTGGTTAATTGGCTTCTGCTGAACTTGAGGAACAAGAAAATAACTCAAATATCACTGGCCCTCGGGGGCCAGAATTGATACCACTAATGAACCAGACTTGATTTTAAACAGTCAACATCTTAATTCCTGCGTTACTCACATTTGAAGTCTTTATGTGTCGAGTGGTAAATGTTTATAAATTTCAAACTCCACAGAAGCATATTTTGTGCTTTAAAACTGAAACTGGGTTTTCAAATTCACACAAAGCAAATTTTAAAAACATCACATTGACAAGATGCTGAAAAGACGCTGCAGCGCCAGGAAATGTTGCTGATCCCATGAACTATGTAAGATTCCTTCAATTCTGCAGTGCCTGGATGGTTTTAAATATAATGGACAATTATGTTGAGTAAATCTCAATTAGTGTTATTGTGAAAGAGTTGAATAAAGTTTGACTTATCTGTTTTGTTTCGCTTAATGCACCTTATAATCTGGTGCGTCTTATAGTCCAAAAACTATGGTACTTTTGTTCTGAAAAGAGTTACCATAGTGAGTACATGTTAGATTTGCTTTAGCAAAACAGACATTTTGTGATCTGTCTCAAAAAATGTCTAATATTTTAAGAGTATGTTTTACAGCTGCTCTGTAACTGCAGGTCTAACATGATACAAATCACGGCGCCTGAAGTCAAGATAAAGTGAATGAGAAAATTTGAGAATATTCAATATTTTATATTATATTATAGGTAGGCCTGTCACAATAACAAATTTTGCTGGGCGATTGTCTCAGAAATTATTGTGATAAACTATATTTGAAATTTAACAATAATGAATTGTCAAGAAGAAATGTTGATTTGTTTGGAGTGTAGTACCTTTTTTAACCACCTGATGGCAGTATAAGACTGAACCACAGGATGGATAGTGAAGGAGCGTCTCTAAGAAAAATGGGAGGGAGGGCCCTTGACATCACATGGGCTGACATGGTGACATGGCGGACGCTTGGTGATTTGAGCTCTTTAGCATAGCATTTTTAACACAATGCTTTTAATTAAAAAAAAAATTTAATCCGTAAACAAATTCTCAGCTTCTTTTTGCAGAGAAAAACAACTTTTTACACGAAGACTCGGGTTTCAACTGTGAATTTTGGAGCTCGACAAGAAGGAGATTTATTCCCGAGGTTGGCCTGTTAGCTTAGCTTCTCAGCTTAGCGGCTTTTAATGATCCAAAAACGCAATTTTGGACAGTTAAAATGGATTTTAACAAGAATAGAGAAAGGGAGGGGTCAGTGAAGAGCACCGGAGTTGAGCCGTGTCTGCAGAAAGAGACACGAAGAAATTATACAGCCGGTAAATGAAAATGAGGTCGATAATTTTCATTCATTGTGTGATTAATTGATTTATTGTTTATCGTGACTTGATTTATTGTTTATTGTGACAGGCCTAATAATAGGGCTAGATTAAAAGAAACTGGAGCTTCAGAACTAAAGTCAACAAGGCAACAGGAGTTCAGGATTCAGCAGCCAGCGGAGGAGACGGCTGGGAGGAGGTGAAGGTGGAGCTGTGGAATGAGTCGGAGAGCTTCGTGGCATGCTCCACGAGAGCGTAGGAGTCCCTGATGTCCGTCAGACCAAACCAGAAGATGGTCCACGCTCCATTTACAAAGCTCCCGTCACAATGCTTAAAGTACCTGGACAGAAAAAGACAAACAGCCAATAAATAAGCCGATCATAATGATTGGTAGCTGTTGGTGGATGTTTTTAACGACTACGACTGAGAATGTTAACTCTGGCCTTGAACCATATGTTTGGGTTAGTAGAGAGCTGGATAAGGTGGCTGTGTGCAGCTGGCACTCCAAGGTCTGTGAGCTCAGCTGAACTAATAAGGTATAAAAACAAGCTGATAAACAGACAGCCATGTTGACCTGAAGAAGGTTTTGAAACAAGAACTACAACATTGATGTAATCGTGGAAAAAAACGTGAGCAAAATGAGCAGCATCATTTTTAACTGGAGACCAGTGATAAATGATTTATCAGCATGTTGAAGCATTTTTAACATCAATAACTTAATGATCCTCTTCTGTATGACCAGTCTCATGTTGGGGAGGAATTTGCCTCCATTCATCAAAATTTTGTGGCATTAAGGGATTATTAAAACAAAAACTTTGAAACTGAATTTATTAGATTTAATGATAAACAGAAATGCAAACACTCTTGGTAGTACTGCTACTGTGTAAATATTCATTATTTAATAAGGATTTTATTATACGTACGAACCGGATTCCAAAAAAGTTGGGACACTAAACAAATTGTGAATAAAAACTGAATGCAATGATGTGGAGATGGCAAATGTCAATATTTAATTTGTAATATAACATAGATGACAGATCAAAAGTTTAATCTGAGTAAATGTAACATTTTAAAGGAAAAATATGTTGATTCAAAATTTCACAGTGTCAACAAATCCCAAAAAAGTTATGACAAGTAGCAATAAGTGGCTGGAAAAAGGAAATTGAGCATATAACGAACAGCTGGAAGACCAATTAACACTAATTAGGTCAACTGACAACATGATTGGGAATAAAAAGAGTTTCTCAGAGTGTCAGTGTCTCTCAGAAGCCAAGATGGTAAGAGGATCACCAATTCCACCATTGTTGCGCAGAAAGATAGTGCAGGAATACCAGAATGGTGTTACCCAGCGTAAAATAGCAAAGACTTTTAAGTTCTCATCAACCGTGCATAACATCATCAAAAGATTCAGAGAATCTGGAACAATCGCTGTGCGTAAGGGTCAAGGCCGTAAAACTCTACTGGATGCTCGTGATCTCCGGGCCCTTAAACGTCACTGCACCTCAAACAGGAATGCCACTGTCAAGGAAATAACAGAATGGGCTCAGGAATACTTCCAGAAAGCATCGTCAGTGAACACAATCCACCGTGCCATCCGCCGTTGCCAGCTGAAACTCTACAGTGCAAAGAGGAAGCCATTTCTAAGCAAGCTCCACAAGCTCAGACGTTTGCACTGGGCCAGGGGTCATTTAAATTGGAGTGTGGCAAAATGGAAGACTGTTCTGTGGTCAGATGAGTCACGATTTGAAGTTCTTTATGGAACACTGGGACGCCATGTCATCCGGACCAGAGAGGACAAGGATAGCCCAAGTTGTTATCAACGCTCCGTTCAGAAGCCTGCATCACTGATGGTATGGGGTTGCATGAGCGCTTGTGGCATGGGCAGCTTGCATGTCTGGAAAGGCACCATTAATGCAGAGAACTATGTTCAGGTTCTAGAACAACATATGCTCCCATCTAGACGTCATCTCTTTCAGGGAAGACCCTGCATTTTTCAACACGATAATGCCAGACCACATTCTGCAGCAATCACAACATCAAGGCTACGTAGGAGAAGGATCCGGGTACTGAAATGGCCAGCCTGCAGTCCAGATCTTCCACCTATAGAGAACATTTGGCACATCATAAAGAGGAAGGTGCGACAAAGAAGGCCCAAGACGATTGAACAGTTAGAGGTCTGTATTAGACATGAATGGGAGAGCATTCCTATTTCTAAACTTGAGAAACTGGTCTCCTCTGTCCCCAGACGTCTGTTGAGTGTTGTAAGAAGAAGGGGGGATGCCACACAGTGGTAAAAATGGACTTGTCCCAACTTTTTTGGGATTTGTTGATGCCATGAAATTTGGAAACAACAGATTTTTCACTTAAAATGATACATTCTCTCAGTTTAAACTTTTGATCTGTGATTTGTGTTCTATTCTGAATAAAATATTAGATGTTGGCACCTCCACATCATTGCATTCAGTTTTTATTCACAATTTGTTTAGTGTCCCAACTTTTTTGGAATCCGGTTTGTATATTTGTGTTAGGCTTAATATATACTTAACAATTATAATTTTTTATAGTTACTTTAAATTTATAGCACAGAAATCAATCAAGAGAAATGAAACAAGGGAACATGTTGACAGTCATTTTGTTTAAAATCAATGTCAGCTTCTTCCTGTATGCAGGAAATATTTTTTTAAACCAATTTGTGATCAACTTTATTTTTCATAACTACTTTATTTACAATAAGAGTACAACATGCAGCACATTGTACGCCCATTGACAACTCTTACCCACCTTATTCCTGGGGGTCTCTACTGTATAAATGATTATGTGCATGACTTCCTGTCAGACAGGAAGCAGTAGTAAGCATTGGTTAACCACGGTAGCAGAGCACAGACAGCGGTTTATTTGAAAGTAATTTACATTCAGTTTAGCAGATAAAACTCTGTTTTTGTTTTGTTCATATTTATTTATTTAACAACTGTAGTGAGATAGGTCGGTTAGCTTCGTTTAGCTTCGGAGCTACACTACACGTTATAATATCTGGACTAGTTCAAGTACCTGATATTATACTTAATTTAAACGGGTTCTCTCTTTTTCGAGCTACTTGACAGATATGTGACAGAGATCAGTGACGTGAGACGTTAATTTTCTTTGACCCATCAAAATGAATGCGGTCATTTATTAACAGAATCAAAGTTTAACATCAAACATTGTACACGTGATTATTCTGATTGAAGCAATAACACAGCTTAATTACAACAGACAATTATGAAAATATCTGAATGATTTACTGGCAGATAGAAGAGTTTTAAAGATGGGGAATGAAGTTTAAATGGAGAGAGATGGGTGAGGGAATTTGTCTGTTATAACCAGAACAACACGCTCCTTTGGACCCAGCTTAACCCACGGTACACTTCACAGTTGAAGATCGACTTTTTACCTTTCTGAAGATATTTCAGTTCCGGCGTAAAGTTTTACTTCAACGCTTTCCAGCGTCTCCGTAAGGATAGCAGAGATCTCAGGAGTCGTGAGATCATCCCTGAACAGACTTCCTCATTGTTCAGAGCTTCCGTCGGATAGCCACAGCGAGACGTCGTGGCATAGACGGACTCTGATCACTCCATTAGAAACTTCTCTGGAACTCTGGTTCTCTCTGGAACGTTGTTCAGCTTAGTTCCCGTTGTTCTGCGTTCCGCATTCTACATGGAACTAGGAAGTGTTGACCCTTTTAAAGAGGTCAGTTCCGGTTCCTCTGAGAACTTCCTGATTGGTCGAAACGAACCAACAGGGGTGTGGTCTTAGTGATGTAAGAGGTTATTAGAAGTCAGAAAAACAGTTCGATGTTTTGGAACAGACAGAAAAATGTTTTTGAGACAGACAAGAGAAATGTTTAGGCGAGATGGGAGGAAACAGGTGCCAGCTTCTCTATTTACGTCTGAGAGGATTTAAAAACATGACAGTTCGTTCCAACAAACTTGTTTGCGTTTGTCTCCGACTTTTGATCGACTTACAACCTGCTCATTTCAGACAGAAGATCAAGAAAATGAATAATTACTCTGTAACAGACATTAACTAGATTTCTACTTTGAATGAGGATTAAAAATCATTAATACTGTTTCACAATTGATTTAAAATAAGTAGTTCACTTCAACATTTAAAAATGATTTGAATTAAACACACTTTTGATTATCAAGACATTTGTAAAATAGTAATGATAATAGAAAAGAGAGTGTTCTTTCAATTGATCAGTGCAGGACACACTTAGAAAGTCTCTGGATGAACTTAATTTTGTGTTTCTGGACTCAAATCAATGAAATAACAGTTCTTGTCCTAGGAAGGCCCTCAGGGCCAGATTTGACCTGAGGCTTAGTTCACTACACAACCATAAAGTTTACTAAAATAGCCGTGCTGAGTTCAGGTACCTGTTGTGTTCACGGCTGCAGGAACAACCAGACCAAACTAAATCAGTGTCTACAACAACAGAGTTTGGAACACGGACCCAAAACAAAGTGTTCCTGTGAAACATGGTATAGTTTCCATCTCCTAACTACAGATGAGGAGTTAAGAAGAACGTGGCTGAAAAATGTGAACTTGAAGAGACCACCCACAACTCTGTATGGAGGAAAACCTGCTTCCTACTTTGTGTCTGGTCTACAATAAACCACCAGAGAAGAGACGCCGGATCCTCAGGAGGATTGAAAACAGTGACAAGAACATCAGGTATGATTTCTAGTGTATGGAGGTCACAGCATTGATGTATTTGTTCGTCTTCAGTTTTATGATTTTCTCTGTAATTAACCGCAGCTCTGTGATGGAGGACTTTAAGGCTTTGTCTGGGCTCTGTGTCTGTTTCAAGGTCAATAAGATTGTGTCCCACCTCTTTTAACAAAACACCACTGACCTTATTACTGTGTAGATACTGATTCACCTCAGAGCTTTTCAGGTTGTTCAGCGCTTCACCGTCAGAAGAACTGAGTCAATGAAGTAGCTAAATATACTCGTAGATGTAGCTAAATATACTAGTAGATGTAGCTAAATATGCTAGTAGATGTAGCTAAATATGGTAGTAGATGTAGCTAAATATGCTAGTAGATGTAGTAGCTAAAGATGCTAGTAGATGTAGTAGCTAAAGATGCTTGTAGATGTAGCTAAAGATGCTTGTAGATGTAGCTAAAGATG
>NC_056512.1:14156696-14174270 GCF_014905685.2 Nematolebias whitei
AAAGATGCTTGTAGATGTAGCTAAAGATGCTTGTAGATGTAGCTAAAGATGCTAGTAGATGTAGCTAAAGATGCTAGTAGATGTAGCTAAATATGCTAGTAGATGTAGCTAAATATGCTAGTAGATGTAGCCAAAGATGCCAGTAGATGTAGCTAAAGACAATAGTAGATGTAGCTAAATATGCTAGTAGATGTAGCTAAAGATGCTAGTAGATGTAGCTAAATATGCTAGTAGATGTAGCTAAAGATGCTAGTAGATGTAGCTAAATATGCTAGTATATGTAGCTAAATATGCTAGTAGATGTAGCTAAAGATGCTAGTAGATGTAGCTAAAGATGCTAGTACATGTAGCTAAATATGATAGTAGATGTAGCTAAATATGCTAGTAGATGTAGCTAAAGATGCTAGTAGATGTAGCTAAAGATGCTAGTAGATGTAGCTAAAGATGCTAGTAGATGTAGCTAAAGATGCTAGTAGCTGTGATCTGCAGCCACTTCAGCTCGTCCTCCATCCCTTGTATGATTATCTTGTTCTGTATGAGCTTTGACAGGTGGTCCAACATTTTTCAGTCAGGTCATCTGGACAGTTTCTTTTTTTTGTGCTGAAATGTTTCACCTTCGGTCCGGAAGGCTTCATCAGTCAAGGAAGCACACAACAAAACTGATTCTTCATCCAACAGCTTAATCCACAGTGGAACAAACCAGCTCTGCTTGTGATAAGATGGTCTCTTTGGTACGCGCCCTCCTCCATTGCCAGCCCTCTTCCTTGTTGACAGTGGTGTCAAACTGGTTGAAAACAACAAAGTCCATGCTCAATAATCCAGGTATACAATCCAAAATTTTTCAGTCACATCATCAGGACAGTTTCTTTTTTTTGTGCTGAAACGTTTCGCCTTCGGTCCAGAAGGCTTCATCAGTAGACCATCTTATCACAAGCAGAACTGGTTTGTTCCACTTTGGAGTAAGCTGTTGGAAGAAGAATCAGTTTTGTTGTGTGTTTCCTTGACTGATGAAGCCTTCTGGATCGAAGGTGAAACATTTCAGCACAAAAAAAAGAAACTGTCCAGTTGACCTGACTGAACAATGTTGGATTGTATACCTGGATTATTGAGCATGGACTTTGTTGTCTGACAGGTGGTGTTCTTCCATGTTTAATTTAAATCCACAATGCTCAGAGAAACTACATTAGCTCGTACTGTTCACAAAAACAAACGTCGGTTCTGGTCCATGCCGGAAGTTGTGCCCATAATTCACGCAAAACAGCTGCATGGGGGCTAGGAATAAGGTGGATACAGCAATAGTGCCATCTACAGGTCCTTCTCAAAAAATTAGCATATTGTGATAAGGGTCATTATTTTCCATAATGCAATGATAAAAAATAAACTTTCATATATTTCAGATTCATTGCACACCAACTGAAATATTTCAGGTCTTTAATTGTTTTAATACTGATGATTATGGCATACAGCTCATGAAAACCCAAAATGCCTGTCCCAAAAAATTAGCACATCATGAAAAGGTTCTCTAAACAAGCTATTAACCTAACCATCTGAATCAACGACGTAACTTTAAACACCTGCAAAAGATTCCTGAGGCTTTTAAAAACTCCCAGCCTTGTTCATTACTCAAAACCGCAATCATGGGTAAGACTGCCGACCTGACTGCTGTCCAGAAGGCCATCATTGACACCCTCAAGCAAGAGGGTAAGACACAGAAAGAAATTGCTGAACAATTAGGCTGTTCCCAGAGTGCTGTATCAAGGCACCTCAGTGGGAAGTCTGTGGGAAGGGAACAGTGTGGCAGAAAACGCTGCACAACGAGAAGAGGTGACCGGACCCTGAGGAGGATTGTGGAGAAGTGCCGATTCCAGACCTTGGGGGACCTGCAGAAGCAGTGGACTGAGTCTGGAGTAGAAACATCCAGAGCCACCGTGCACAGGCGTGTGCAGAAAATGGGCTACAGGTGCCGCATTCCCCAGGTCAAGCCACTTTTGAACCAGAAACAGCGGCAGAAGCGCCTGACCTGGGCTACAGAGAAGCAGCACTGGACTGTTGCTCAGTGGTCCAAAGTACTTTTTTCGGATGAAAGCAAATTTTGCATGTCATTCGGAAATCAAGGTGCCAGAGTCTGGAGGAAGACTGGGGAGAAGGAAATGCCAAAATGCCAGAAGTCCAGTGTGAAGCACCCACAGTCCGTGATGGTCTGGGGTGCCATGTCATCTGCTGGTGTTGGTCCACTGTGTTTTATCAAGGGCAGGGTCAATGCAGCTAGCTATCAGGAGATTTTGGAGCACTTCATGCTTCCATCTGCTGAAAAGCTTTATGGAGATGAAGATTTCATTTTTCAGCACGACCTGGCACCTGCTCACAGTGCCAAAACCACTGGTAAATGGTTTACTGACCATGGTATTACTGTGCTCAACTGGCCTGCCAACTCTCCTGACCTGAACCCCATAGAGAACCTGTGGGATATTGTGAAGAGAAAGTTGAGAGACGCAAGACCCAACACTCTGGATGAGCTTAAGGCCGCTATCGAAGCGTCCTGGGCCTCCATAACACCTCAGCAGTGCCACAGGCTGATTGCCTCCATGCCACGCCACATTGATGCAGTCATTCATGCAAAAGGATTCCCGACCAAGTATTGAGTGCATAACTGAACATGATTATTTGAAGGTTGGTGTTTTTTGTATTAAAAACACTTGTCTTTCATTGGTGGGATGAAATATGCTAATTTTTTGGGACAGGCATTTTGGGTTTTCATGAGCTGTATGCCATAATCATCAGTATTAAAACAATTAAAGACCTGAAATATTTCAGTTGGTGTGCAATGAATCTGAAATATATGAAAGTTTCATTTTTATCATTACATTATGGAAAATAATGACCTTTATCACAATATGCTAATTTTTTGAGAAGGACCTGTATAGCAATGGTCCAGGCAAATAAAGACCTTGCATAAACTTTGACCTGGATTTGTGACCATAACCTTAAAGCTGGGGTAATGAAAAGTTTAAACAAGTTGTGTAGTGGTAGTACACATTTGTATCAAGCATTGTTAAATGATCTTAGCAAAGACGTTGCTTTAAGTTTGACATTGATTTTTTACTTTGACCTTGGAATTGGGGTGATGAAAAGTGTACAGGGCCCTCAGTCTAGTGATGATGCAAGGCTAAATATCTGACGGTTCCTCATGAACATAATTGCATCATCTGAGTTTCCTTCAGTCACTGCAGATTACAGTCACTGCAGATTACAGTCCCTGCAGATTACAGTCACTGCAGATTACAGTCACTGCAGGTTACAGTCACAAGTTAATCCTTTTACAACTTGTTGCCGTTTCGAATGACCTATGAGTTTTCTCTGCTATTGTATATGAAAAGGGCTTTATAAATAAAGTTTGGTTTGATTTATGAGGTATATGTAAAGGGCGGGTGGCACGGTGGATCAGTTGGTAGAGCTGTTGTCTATCAGTGAGAAGGTCGCAGAATCAAATCCCGACCTGGGACCTTTCTGGGTGCAGTTTTCATGTTCTCTCCGTGCATGTGTGGGTTGTCTCTGGGTACTCTGGTTCCCCACGCAGACTAAAAACATGCATGTTAGATTGATTAATAACTCTAAATTGTCCCTAGGTGAGAGAGAGAGAGTGAATGATTGTCTCGTTTGTCTCTATGTGTCCCTGTGATGGACTGAAGACCTGTCCAGGGTGTCCCTGAACCTCTCGCACAGTGACTCACAGCAACGGTGACCCCCACGGTCCGAAAAGGAAGAAGTGGATAAAGATAATGGATAGATGATGTATGTAACAGTTAAAATAAGTCCACCAAAGGTGTCTGTGTGTGTCTTACCATGGATTAATTCTGTTGGTTGCTCTGGACCTCCAGAACAGTTTGCCCAGGTCTTGCTGGATACACTCCCACAGGATGTGACTGGTCCCCTGTCCCTGCTTGCTGCTGCTCACCACAAACTTGTCCAGATAAGGAGTGCCACCGTTCACTGGCTCCATGGTAATGATGGCTGCTGCACTGTAGCTGGAGGGGCACAAACACACAATAGTTTGTATTTAGCATCTTGCAGCCACAATCATTTTCCAGAATGTTTGAACATAATTCTAAAGACTCTGAGACGGCTCAGACTTTACATGGCAACATGTTTTAAACCCTTTATTTATTAAATGTTTGCACTCACCCTTCAGAGAGGTAGATGGAGTGCATTCGTCCTTTCAGGGAGTTGAGGTAGTCGTGCCTCAGAGTTTTGTCAAACGACTTGTTGATGAGAGCCAGCAGACGCTCCACATCGATCTCGTCCAGAGAGCTGTACCTGCATGACAGCAAACATGTCCTCTAAAACAAAGCTCGGGTGCAAGTCAAAGCAATCGGTTTCATTTATCTAACTGCAGGTGCATGTGCACAAGCATTGAAACCCTCTTACTGTGTGGATGTTCAACATTGACCCTGGTCAATCTGCATTATGCAAGCTTACAGAACATGAGGTGAGAAGCGAAACGTCCTCAGTTACAAAAAGTCCAGTTGTTTAGTTTTAACCTGTTTTTGGATTTACCATGTCCTGGATGACTGAGAATCTTTATGCTCATCATTTGCACTCCTGTTCATAGTTTACTGTGTTTTTCTGCTTTCAAACTACTTCTGAATACTTTGTGCTGTTTTAATCATTCATACATCAAAACTGTCAGTACACCCCATCAGGCGTAGTACGTTATACTTGTTTTTTGTTACTTTTATACTTTCTAAAAAAATGTCACTTTACTTAAATTGAAACACAATAATTTAGTTCTTTTCAAAACCTGAAATGTGAATTATGTGAAAATGAGAAAAATTGCAACTCCTCCAAAAATACAGTGTGAATGCTTATTGCTGAATGATTTTGCTGAAAGCTGCTGCAGAAGCTGAAGACAAGATGAAATATATTTAACTCTGAACTGTCAATGCAAGTTGAATTAGAACAGCTAAAATGAGCTTAAAGCAGGAAAATGAAAGTGGAAAGCAGCCTGACAGCTACAGACATACGTAGAAAAATGCTAAATGGAGCATGAAAGTAGATGAAAAGAGCAGAAAAGGCTGAGTTTGGCAGAGAGAATAAAAAGATCTGGAAGTAAAAGAAGGATATTGAAAGGAGCCATGAGATGTCAAAGTGAAGGTTGACATGAAAATATCAAGGCTTATTTATTTAGAGATATTTGATAAAAGTGACAAGGAAAAAGTGGATAAAAGATAATTGAGTGGATAGATGGATGGATGGATGGATGGATGGATGGATGGATGGATGGATGGATGGATGGATGGATGGATGGATGGATGGACGGATGACCTTTGACTCCTTCGCTTTGAAATCAATAGGAATAATTGTTGACCTATAAAGCCTGAGCCTAGGAAGTTTAACATTAAACAGTTATTAAATTAGATTTAAAGAAAGGGGTGACCTTTGACCCTCTGAACATGAAATAAACACAGGCCATCTTTGACCAAAGAAGTGTCCAGAGGTAAAAGCTGATCTTTCTAAGTACAACGGCTATCAGTTAAGCTCTTTAAAGAAAATGGTAATGTTTGACATTGACCTTTGACCCCATGACCTTGGAATAGGGCTAACAGGAGTAACCTTGACCCTGACCTTTCATTCATTCATTCTAAAGTCAATAAGAATCTGATGAGCCTCCAGCTGTGAAGGTGGACATTCATCTGTCCAGTTGTAATCATATTACAGCTAATCAAAAATACCTTGACCATTGACCTTGACCCCGTGACCTTAAATCTTAATCTTCGACCCACGAAATGTCCAGATATGAAGGTTGACTTTGACAAATATGACTTAAAACCTCATCAGATTTTCACACACGTCCTAAAGTAGATCAAGAGAACCCAGTTAAACAAATGAGACAAAATATTATACTTGATCATTTATTCATTGAGGAACATGATCCAATATGACATATTTGTGATGGTAAAAGTATGTGAACCTCTAGGATTATCAGTTAATCTGAAGGTGAGATTAGTCAGGTGTAGTCACACAGTGGTTCAAACTGAGAACTCGAGTTCTCGATTGAGTTTTCATCACTAATTATCAATAATAATTGATCAGATCTGCCATGGTCAATCATTATAGATAATTATTGTGAGGAAGCCTTAACCTTCATCGTCATATATTCAGAAATATATAAATTTATTAATAATACATAAATTAAAGGTGAGTCATGCAAATTTATATTTGTATCAAACTAGGGGTGCACGATAAATCGTCCGATACTTACAGGAAAAACCTACTGTAACGATTTTTTTTAGTTTTAACAACAATTGTCTGAACTTCATTTATATTTCAGAGCACTACCTCATGGCCAGTTAAAAAGAGTCTGTATTGTGTCTAGGATGTTGTTCAAGGGTATCATTCTCAATCAAATAATATTGAAAACTTGAAGGTGCATTGTGACATTATAACTCCTGACAGTGTCGCTTATTAAACTAAATCAGTATCGGCCAAAATCAGAATCAGCAGATCAGACTTTGTAGAAATCAGTGATCGGACAGAAAACTGCAATCGGTGCTCCCCTATATCAAACAAGAAGTCCTTCGTGTCACTCGGTCCCTGTGAGGAGCTCTCGGTCTCAAAAAGGTTGGTGACCTTTGCACTAGATACTGAAAGCAAAGGGTCACGTACTTTTACCACTCAAATATGTAATATTGGATCATTGTCCTCATTAAATTAATGACAAAGTATATTTTTGTCTCATTCGTTTAACTGGGTTCTCTTTATCTACTTTGAGGACTTGAGTGAAAATCTGATGATGTTTAGGGTCATATTTATGTAGAAGTGTAGAAAAACTTTCAAGCACCACTACTCTTTAATTTTAGAACGTGTTTAGATAACTTCATCTTGTGTGTACTCCTCTTTTAAAATGTATATTTCACAAAGTGTGAAAGAAAGACATGAGAACTCTCATCGGGTTTCATCAGCTCAAACCTTTTTATGGAAGTGAACAGTCTTTTTAAAATTGTAATATCTCCTACGTACAACATTGTAGAAACATCAAAAATGGAGTGTGATGAGCAAATGCAACCGTTTGAGGTTTAATTTCTGCTCTACATTTCTGTCATCTTATTTTACTAAAAGACCTGTCAGAGTCAGGTAATGCCACTGGCAGCAACTTTAACATTTGGCTATCTTTACACTTTATATATAGCTTATACATCAAATGTCTTATTTTGTCATTTTAAATTATTAAATGAAGTCCCAGATTAACATTGCACCTCAGAGAAGAATGTTCGTTGTAATTTCAGTATTCTTAACATCTACTGTATAATGTCTGTATTGGCTTTTTAAGAATTTCATCACAATGTTTTCTTTTTTTTAAATTAATATTCATTTTAAAGATGTATGGGAGGAAAAATATTGTCCTTTTTCGAAAAATTATTTTAAAATTTGAATGTTAATGTTTAGGTTTCTGGTATGATTCCAAAGGTTTACGTGTTGTTTACTGACCGGTGTATAGGGTCTCCGTTTGTAAAAAGCGTCCCAGATCCTGAAATAGAGAAAACAATCAGACAAAAGTGTTGTGATGCTGCTCAATAATCCACGTACTTAAATCTGACAAGGTTAAGTCTTGTGCTCTGAACGGGTTCTTCTGTGTTGAAATGTTTTGTCTTTTATCCAGAAGACTTCTTCAGTCTGAGGAGCTGCAACAAACTCAGTCTTATAAATAGCACCTCCTCAAAGTGGATCAACCAGTTTGTTGGTGACATCCAAAACTAGTTGTTCACATGCTAAAGGAGGACCATCAACCTAACAAGTGATCGTTAGTGCCCCGACAAGGGGCGGCTGTGGCTGAGTGGTTAGAGCACTCGTCCTCCAATGCAAGAGTTGGGGGTTCGAATCCACCAGCAGTCACATGCCGAAGTGTCCCTGGGCAAGACACTGAACCCCTCACAGCCTCTGATGTGTGTCCCATCAGTGAATGAATGTGATTAAGCTCTGATTAGTCTCTTTAGAATGATTTGTTCAATTAGCTTTGTAGAGATCTAGTAGAGTGCTGTGTGAATGGGTACATGAGGCACAGATTGTTGTGTAAAGAGCTTTGAGTATCTTGAAATAAGATAGAAAGGCGCTGTATAAGTACAGTACATTTACCTGATGGCCGCTTGCTATTCACAGAGGGCTGAGTGATGCAATAACAGCAATGTAAGAGGGTGACAGTTGAACGCAGAGGCCTCTGCCCCTGTGTAATGATGGAAATGGCAGAAAACCATCAATCTGGTTGATCCACTATGACATGGTGCTATTTAGAAGGCTGAGTTTGTTGCAGCTCTTCAGTCTTTAGAATAAAAGATGAAATGTTTCAACAAAGAAAAATCCGTGCAGAGGACCTGACTCAACCTTGTTAGATCAGACAAAAACAATTCAGTTTGTTTCAATTGATTTTTTTATAGTGCCAAGTTGTCTCGGCACTTTACAGAAACATTCACATATATATATATAAAAAAACAATTAGTAAAGTTCTCTGTCTAAGGAAACCAGCAGATTGTGTTGAATCTTCACTTTATCGCAGTCTCCCATCCTGAGCAAGCACAAGGCGACAGTGGAAAGAAAAAACTCCCTTTTAACAGGAAGAAACCTCCAGCAGAACCAGGCTCAGGACAAGTGACCACCTGCTTCGACCAGACGAGGTTTGAGAGGACAGGAAGGAGAGACAGATGAACAAACATAGAATGACAGGTCCAGGTAACACTTTGAAGAGTTGATCAGATTCTTGATTGTGACCTGTGGAATGTTGGTCCACTCCTTTTCAATCAAGATCAGACTTCTTAAGTAAAGGTTTAATTACAGCAACCTTAAAGCGCTGTGGTACATAACCATCCATTAAAGACAAATTAAGTAGATCCAAAATGTGGACATTAATTAGGGGGAATACCTCTTTAAACAGTCTGGCTGGGATGGGATCTAGCAGGCATGTGGATGGTTTGGATGACGTTATTGTTTTTGACAATTCAGAGCTCAACAGGACAAAAACTGTCCAAACATAAATAAGGCTCTAGTGAAATTTTTAAAGTTGCCTCATTTGACAGGGGATGCAGAGGTGACAGGACCAAGACTCTGGAACGAGTTACCTCTGCTTGTCAGACAGGCCCCCTCCCTCTCGGTTTTCAAGTCCCGTTTAAAAACTCACTACTATTCGGTGGCTTTCAGCACCTGAGGATATGTGATTTGAACCTGTATGCTCCGCGCTGGTTTGTCGTCATTATCTGCATCGTTTTTATGTCTATATTCTGATTTACCTCATTTTGTATGTTGCTTTGTGTGTTACCTGTTGTTCTGTCTGTACAGCACTTTGGTTGGTCTTGTCGCTGTTTTAAGTGCTTTATAAATAAAATGGTATGGTATGGGACTAGAGATAGTAGAAGGAAGGATGGTTTGAATTTTCTCTCTAATTGAAATAATTTTATTTATAAAGAATCTCATGAAGTCATCACTACTTATAGTTGTAGGGACACATGGTTCAACAGAAAAGGGACTTTTAATTAGTCTAACAATAGTACTAAACAGAAACCTAGGGTTATTTTTATTTTCATCTATTAAAGATGAGTAATATAAAGTTCTAGCGTTACGGAGAGCTTTTTTGTATGTTAGCAGACTATCTTTCCAAGTTAAATAAAATTCTTGAACATTAGTAGAGCGCCATTTTCTCTCCTGGTTTCTAGATGCTGCTTTAAAGTACGTAACTCTGAATTGAACCAAGGAGCCAGTTTCCTCTGATTGATTACTTTCTTTTTCAGTGGAGCAATTTTATCAAGTGAAGTTTGCATTGAAGTTGTAAGATGATCAACTAGATGATCTAAGTCACTGTTCTCTGATGCATTACTCTGCAAGACAGAGGAAAACATTGATGGAAGAGATTGTTTAAATTTGGTTACAGCATTTTCTGATAAGCACCTGCTGAGATGAAATTTACTCTCAGTGACTGTGTAGTCATTTAACGTAAACTCAAAGTTATTAAAAAATGGTCGGACAGAATAGGATTTTGAGGAACTATTACCAAGTCCTTAATCTCTACACCATAGGTCAGAACTAAATCAAGAGTGTGATGATAAGAATGAGTAGATGTGCGGACGTTTTGGGTAAAACCAAGTGACTCTATGAAATTATTAAAGGCTATGCTTAAGCTATCACTCTCAACATCCACATGAATATTGAAATCACCACTCCCATTGCACTTGTGTTAAAAAGTCTATTTTAGTGGGTAAAAACACCTTTGCCTACAAATACAAATATACTACCCCTCTTGGGTTACAACTTAAAATAGACTGTCATAGACATGTTTACATGCCGGTGGACATGAGTTACATTAGCTGTGTCACGGGCCTTACCCTTGTGACTGAAGAGCTCGGTAAGCAGCGTGTCTGCTGAGGTGATCACAGCAGAAGATTCAGTTGGCAGCTGATTGAGAAGTCTGGCGATGGTAGTCACTCTGCGGCGCTCCGTTTGACTCAGCCACTCTGCCACAGACAGACCAGGCAAGTCGGCAGGCAGTGAAACTGAGTCCAGCACCTGGAATACAATTAGGACATGTCGACTTTATGAGTTGTGCATGATGAGCACGTTAGACATTTCTTATGCACACAAGTGGTCGCAGCATGCCTTGTGTTTGTGGCTCCGTAGGCCTCCAGAGCTATTCAGAAACATGACTTTGTGGGGCTGCAGGGCTCGGGAGATGGCAGCTGTAACTTCCGTTGGGTCCAGCACTGTCGAGCAACCTCGCCCGTCCACCCCCACAGGACAAACCAGCGGGATGGTCCCACAGTCCAAACCCCACTGTAGGAGGCTGGACTCAATCGCAACGGAAGGAGGAGCACTGCAAGATAAAAAGAAAGACATGACAAGTACATGAACACAGGGATCACTGAGGATGTGGTGAAGGGCTAAAGAGAAATAAAAGCATCTAAATATATGGAAGAAAAAAACAGAGATGGGAATTAAAGCTCAGGTTAGAAAAGTATAGACCACAGTATCCTTCGCTGAACTCTAATTCATCCATCCATACATTGTATTGGCCGTCATATTCATTTAGACATTTATGGTTATTATATTTTAATTGTTTTTTGCCTTTCTGGGTGGAGTTTGCATGTTCTCTCCGTGCATGTGTGGGTTTTCTCCAGGTACTCCGGTTTCCTCCCACAGATTAAAAACATGCATGTTAGGCTGATTGGTAACTCTAAATTGTCCCTAGGTGTGAGTGAGAGAGTGAATGGTTGTTTGTCTCGTTTGTCTCCATGTGTCCCTGTGATGGACTGGAGACGTGTCCAGTGTCCCCCGCCTCTCGCATAGTAACAAATGGACATGGGCACCAGTGACCCCCACAACCCAAAAAGGAAGAAGCAAGTAAAGACAATGGACAGATGATGGTGGATGGATAATTGTTTTTTTTAATTGAGTGGAATAATTGAAAAGAGAAAAATGTCTGTTCAGCTGATGAGAACTGAACCCTTGGGAATATTTGGAAGATTCGTCTTTTTGTTTTATCTGATAAATGTTTTCTTGTTGCTCACTCTCTGTCTGATGTGTCTGTTTATCTTCATACATGGAATCAACATTTAATCACAAAAAGACTTTTAAGGAAACACATTTTACCACAAAATGTGAACAGAGGCTTCCTGACATTATTTGACTTCAGCTGTTTCTTACTCATAAAACTAACTTTTATAGCTTTTGTTACCCTGTCCTAACTTTTGAGATGTGTTGCTGCCATAAAAAATAATAAAAAGGTACAGTTTCTTAGTTTAAACAATTTACTGTATATGTTTACTATTTTCCATTGTAAATACTATATGTGTATATGATGTTTGCAAATCATTATGTTTTCATTTACAGTACATGCTGCACAATGTTTCGTTTTTTTTCTTCCAAATCTGGGTTTCTTTAAGTTTAAGCTGCACAATACATACATTTTTCATCATATCAAAATCAGTGAGCACAGTATAAATATCAAAAATGACTTTTTGGATTGCAAAAAGAGAAAAAATCAGCCCTTTACATTTTAGGTATAGTTAATGTTCTACATACATTTTGTCAATCCAACAAAGTGTCACTAGTCTAGCTGCCCCTCCTCATTTATATTTTACTGGTAGAAGAAAAAAGCAAACCGTGAGGAAAATGTGTGTTTATCACAGTGGACATTGTAATTGCAATATTAAACAAGAACATTGCAAGTTTCTCTCATATTAAGCTGTACGTATAATTTATAGCCCATGTGGATCATCAAAAATCCACAATTCAATTTTGCACCCAATTCTTGTTCTTAAAAGCCTTTGAAGTTCACTGTTGTAAAATCATTCATCTTAGAAAGAGACTGGTCCAAATAAATCAATAAGAGCCCATGATTATAATATTCATGTCTATAATGAGCAGATATAAACTTCTAACCACAGCTGTTAAACTGACAACAAACTGGGTCATAAGGTTTTACTTAGATTATTATTATTAACATTATTCAACCAGATTATTATTATTAACATTATTCAACCAGATTATTATTATTAACATTTATTCAACCAGATTATTATTATTAACATTATCCAACCAGATTATTATTATTAACATTATTCAACCAGGCAAATCCCATTTGAGATCTGTGATCCCAGATCTCTTTAGCAAGGGAGACTTGAGCCTGGAGGCAGCCACGTGCATGTTCTGGACTGTGGGAGGAAAACCTGGACAAACTCCACACAGAAAGTCCCCAGGCCTAAATCGGGGCTTGAACCCATGACCTTACTGTGAGGCATCCTGCTGCCCGGATCATTTCTGCTGCAATAGTAATGTGTACTTTTTCATGTTCCACTTGGCCTTTCTCACATTCGATTCAAAATAACCAACTAATACAATTTGATAACTGATCAGATTCCTCTTTAAATAGTTTTCATTTTCAACACACTGACACACACAAGGCAGAATTTCTAATTCAGGCAAAACACTGATTACCAGTAGCTAGTTTCATCCAGCAAGAACTTTTCCATAGTTCTTTTAACTAAAGGGGCAGGTACTTTTCTTTGTCTGCACTGTGTGAACTGCAGCAGACAGATTGTAGCAGAACTGCTAAAACAAAATACTTGTACACTAATAAAATGTCAGCAAACACAGATCCCAAAGCATCCATGGCTTCATTCACACAAAGAAAATGCATCTCAAACCTACATTTTTTTTTTTGTTGCCCATATTCGACCCCCATCCGATTTCTTTGCCGACCCAGGCCTTTCTCCAATGTGGTACTAAATTGGAGAAATCGGATGTTTCTCAACGATCATGTTGTATTTAATTCAACTTTTACATCAGTGAGGTATGCGGATCAATTCAAGTATTGATGATAATGATACCAACATTGTGCAGTTGAAATCTTAGAACTCTGCACATACAGCAACATTTGATACAAACGTTAGTGGCAGACCGTATCGATATTAACGTGACGGGATAGACGAGTTTTTCTACCTTCTGTATGTCGCTCCCGTTCCAAAAATACAATGTTGCACCAGAAGATCCTTCAAGAAGCAAGATCAAATGCAAACACTGGACCCAACAAGTATGTCGGATCATTTATTCAGTTCTGACTGCAAAACTTCAGAATCGCTACATACATGCTAACGTGTTTCGTACCGATATTTTCTTCCTTAAACACGGTGCATTCAATGTTACGTCACGTCTTCTGTGCATGCAGGTCGCCTCAAAAACTCAATAGTTTACAGTGGCGTCTGATGGAGGTTGCACTTTACTGATAGTGTGAACGACCACACAGAAAACAACAAACTCAACCTGAGCAAAAATCAGAGTTGAGCATTAAGACCTGCTGTGTGAACGAAGCTTATAAACTTAACTCAAAACACACACAAAATGCAACGGTTACATCTCTACCTGCTTCCCTGTGAGGCTTCATGCTGCTTGAGGAAGGATTCTGCAGAGAAGAAAGGCAGGACGGTGGCTGAGTGTTGCTGTAGAGCCTCTGTCAGCTGCTGGCATCGTTCCACTAAACCTCTGGTGCGCCAAGACCCGGTGACCGCTTCTGTGGATCCTGATTCCTGGTGCTCAGACCAGCCTATGACCACCACAGGCTTCATGTCCATCCGCTGCAGGAAGGACAGTCCAAAGGCTAGGCTCTGAACCATTTCCCTGCTTTGGAATGATGAGCTGTCCACCTTAGAGAGATTGAATAATGCAAAGTGAATAATGCAAAGTGACTGCAATTTGCAAAATACCAAACTCAAATGATTCTACGTGATCAACCAGAGGCGGCCTAAACAGTGACTCCTTTTTGAGACCCTAACATGGGAAAAACATTCACAGAATGAGACGGTTCCCTAACTGGGCTATCCACTGTGGTATGTGGCAAGCTACTTTATTTTTATTTTATTTACCCTCTACTGCCTCATATACCTTAAAAAAAAAAACTTTTATCAGTGTATCTGGCTACATCTAAAGTACTGATTGTGCGCTTGTTGCAAACATGAACCCTTGACACCTTGCAGTGAGAGACTGAATATCAGATTCATATGTAGTAAGAAAAGCAGGTCTACATCAATCAGATGTAGCAGTGTGTGTGGTAGTTCAAAATAAAAATTAGGATCACTGCACACTAGATGACACCCCTGCTACAACATTTGAAACATCAGACATAATGGATGGTTTCTGTAGAGTCTTGATGACATCTATAGGTGCATTTTAAGAACAGCGGGCTCCTAATTTCACAATTATGTGAATGTGACAGACCTCCCAGTAGAAGAATGGTAGGGCCGATAATTTAGGCCAATATGGCCTTTGGGGACCTATTGATATCAGTGATAACTGTCCCATTATGCGCCAATACAAGAACTTCTAACTTTCACCCCTAAAATGCTGGAAACCAGCTGTAATTGTTGTACAATGTATCCAGTAGAGGGAACATGAAGACTACTTTCAAGTTGCCTTAAGTTTCACTTTCACATTTAGCACAGATGCAGCAGGGAGCAATACTGTGTAAAGTATTTTGCTGAACAGAGCATGGTAAGTTTATTTTAACTGATCTGTAAAAAAAAAAAAAAATCAACAATAATAAATTCTCTTCAATTCTCCAATCTGCTTGTCATTAACTATATGCCTCTCAAGTTAGCAAGCTAACGTTTAGATAGCCTAGCATATGCATGCTATTGCCTTGTAAAACTTTATCCAAAACAATAAATTTAACGTAGTGGTAAATATATATCAGTCAGTGTTTCCTCTACCGTTTTACAAGCGGGACACCTCGCCTCGTCAACAAAATCGAGCGCTACACCTACACCTACCGAACTGAACTGTGCACACACACTCCAACCCATCGGCACAGACATAGTGCTAAGCTAGCGGCGCGCAATATAGGTGAGCCTGCTAAAAGGCTAAAGACAGTGTCTACGTCCCCGCCACCCCGCCCGAAAACTGTCGGTACAACAGTGTGCAGCTCAAATGTGTCTCTGCCCCTGCTCCTCCCGCTCGAAAACTGTTGGTCCAAACAGCACGTAGCTCAAATGTATCCCCCCCCTCCCCCAAATTATTATTATTTTTTTAATGACGGAGACATGTCTGAGCTCTGTGCTGTTTGTACTGACAGTTTTTGAGCTGGGGGTGTGGGGGGATGTTTCAGCGTGAGTGACGAGGCAGCTGTGAGCACTGCCTTTAGCTTTTTAGCTAGCACGCCTGTATTGTGCACTGCTAGCTTTGCACACTGCTAAGTACTCAGTACCGACAGGTGGGTGGGGATGTGCGTAGCTCGGTAGGCAGGGCGCTCGGTTCTGTTGTCGGGGCGGGGCACCCTGCTTGTATAATGGTAGGGCCCGGGGAAACACTGTCAGTGTTAGTAACATTATCTTTATGGTCCTCAATGAAATGCATTGTTTGTCTGAAATCTTAACGTCTCTGCAAAGAAAAATAAAACACCGGAGCAGTCGATACTAAGTAGGCCTTCATCATACATGACTGACTGTTTAAACAATGAACAGGGAAGGGAGTTTCTTTGTTTAATTTAGTTTTAACACTGCTTTTATGACCAGTGCACCACTGGTAAACCTACTGTGGGTCTAGGTATAGAGTAGATCTGATTTGCTTAGCTTCGTGGTTGCTAACAGCTGTGCTAAATAAAGTCCCGCTCCACTCGCTGTTTTCTTGGGTTGGACAAAGCTCAAAATATTTTCAGCCATTATATTGGTTACTGGCGGGCACCTTCCCCTCCCAATTTCGGTATTGGTGATAGCCAAAATTTCCATGTCGGTCGGGCTCTACTGTTCACGCTTCCATCTAGAAGGGTTGCACTAATAATTCAAACAAACAAAAGACTGATTCAAACTACAACATGAAGAAAAACTATGGAGGAAACACTGTGAGACTTTTTGCTGTCAACATTTGGATATTTTATTCAAAGACGACAAAAACTACATCCAATTCCTGGTGAGCAATCATTTGAACATTGTATCTTCTTGATTTTTTCATAGACTGTTAATAAACCAGCATATAATAATATGTGGCTGTAGTGAAAACTGTAAACTTGACTGCAGCCAAATACTGAATATATGGATACAACAGCATCACAGCTGCCATTGTGCCACAATTATGCACAACTTTAAAAAGCTATTGATGGACGTGTGATGGTGTGCACCTTATCAACCCGAGGAATCATCACGGCTGAGTTGTTCTGAATTAATTTGCTGATCAGACATGGTGTTCTTCAGTGAGAATGAAAGTTCCCCTTAGACCATTCAAACACATTTTACGTGCATCACCTGACTGTGTGCCTCACAGCCGTGCGGTCATTGACGTGTTTACATCGGAGTGTGACAAAAATGTAAGAAAGTTTATAGTTTACATTGGAGTGAGGAGGTTTTGATCCTGTAGGAGGCGTGTTTTATGTTATTTTGTATAATGTTCCATTTAAAAAGCAGAAATGCTCAAACTCTTGAGAAAACCGTTTTAAAATCAGTTAGTTCAGGAAAGCAAGCGGACGTTTTTGGTGCATTTAGGTGAGCTCTGTAGACTGATACTCTGAACGGAAAAGGTTTGCATGAAGCACATTATCACATCAGAACAACAATGTGCTTGTATTTACACACACTTTCAAACAATGTTTGTTTGAATACATCCTGTTCTGTGCATGGAACCGGGTGCACGCAATCTTTATGTGCGTACGCATTGTTTAAACGAGGCCCCAGTACCTGACACTTTTGATCAGGTCTCATGTTGATTCACATGGTTCATCCATCACTGCTCAAAGTTCAAATACATCTTTTCATTTCTAATGCCCCTTTTCCATTAGTACCGGTACGGGCCGGTACAGCCCGGCTCTACTCTACTCGGTACGGTACAGGTTGTGTTTCCATTATGCTTTCAGTGCCGGTTCCAGTGGGCGGGGTTCAAATTGACGTCACGGCCTCTCACCAGCTGGTGGCGCTGAGACACAGAAACTGTTTTCAGTACAGGTTGAGAATTTATGTTATTTTGAAGTTGTGTGTATGTATGTATACATGTGTATAAATATATATATATATATATATATATATATATATATATATATATACACACATATATATATAT
>NC_056512.1:14174370-14180687 GCF_014905685.2 Nematolebias whitei
TCTGTGGTTCAGGAGTGTCTGGACTTGAGGAATGAGGGTTTGTAGCTGGTGTTGAGGAGTCCATCAGCTGATCAGGCAGTGACACCAGGAGTTTACAATATGAACCTCTTCATGATATTCTCATTTTCTGACACTCTGGATTTTAGTTTTTCATAATTTGTAATTTATAATCATCAAAATTACAAGAAGTAAAGTCTTGAAACGTTTCACTCTGTGTAATGAATCTATTATAAATGTCCCATAGAAAAATCTAACAAAGACAGGTCCTCTGAATGGATTAAAAAATAATAACGCCTTGAGACAACAATGAGGCGTTCAATGACCAGATGTGTACGTATGTGTAATATGTAATAAACGAGTTTCACTTTATGAAATGATCGACAAAACAAATGTTCTCATTTGTTTTAGAAGCATCGGTTGATGTCAGCCAAGAGTGCCGTTTCCTGGTCATTGAACGCCACATTGTGATAACACGTTCAGGGACCGGAAAAAAAAAAGCGTTGTTTTTTTTTTGTTTTTTTTTCTCCTCTCAAATTATTTCGGAATTTTCACCGTATTTCAGATCCGGTCTTACCAACCGGCGTTATAACCGTGACTGTTTAACCAGCGGGTGGTGAAAGTGTCGGTGTGTCCAGAGAGAAGTGCCAACGCAGCGTGTTGGATGGAACAGCTGGGAGGAGGGGGAGGGACGGGGCGTACGAGGGGTTGTCCCCCCGGAGTCCCTGGGTTCAGCCTCTTTGTTTGTGGGCTGCAGGGCTTCGAACATGTCGAAAGTGAACAGCGGCTCCCCTGGCTGTCGGGCCATGGTGATGGCCACAAAGTATCTGTCGAACTCGAGCTGGAGCTCCGGCCTCAAGCAGCGGGAGATGTGCGCGCGTCAGGGCCGCGCGGTGAGCTCCACCGCCGCGGGGACGGGCGGCAGAACCGCGGCCTTGGCTCCACTCGAAAACCTCGGCTACGTCTCCGCCGCGGACCGACACGCGCTGCCGAACCGGAGTCTCATTTACCGGGACGTGAAGGCGTTCCTCAACGAGGTCGGCGGAAACCCGCGGGAGGCTCGGTACTGGCTGACCCAGTTCCAGAGGGCGACCTCGGCCCAGTCTCCCGCCTTCGCTGTGCTGGAGGTAAGCTACACCAGTACATGACATGTTCAAACACCAGTAACCTCCGGTGAACATGACATGTTCAAACCAACATGGAACAATAGTTGGTAACACTTTACAGTAAGGTACACACAATTTGATTAACTACTAGCAACAAATCAGGAACAAATCAGGACTTAATAGATACTTAACCAGTACTTATAGCCTTATTAGGGAACTACTGGTTCCTTACCTGTGAAACAAGAGGAACTAATCAGGAACTAATGGGTAGTTAACCAGTACTTACTGGGGAACACACAGCCAAGCCTTATTAAGGGACTACTTGTTAGTTACCTTGTAAATGAAGAGGAACTAATGAAGAACTAATGGGTAGTTACCAAGGAAACTACAGAGGAACGAATCAGGAGTTAATGGGTAATAAAATCAGTAATCACTAGGAAACAGGTTTTTGACAGTTACGAACTGTGACGTCACTGGTGCAGGGTTTATTCAGAACCCACATGGAGAATTTCTTCTCTGTTTCTGTCGTAACAAACCAGTAGTCCCCTAATAAGGCTTGGCTTTGTGTTCCCCAGTAAGTACTGGTTAACTACCCATTAGCTCCTGATTCGTTCCTCTTTGGTTTCCTTGGTAACTACCCATTAGTTCCTCTTCATTAGTTCCTCTTCATTTACAAGGTAACTAACCAGTAGTCCTTTAATGAGGCTTGGCTGTGTGTTCCCCAGAAAGTACTGGTTAACTACACATTAACTCCTGGTTCGTTCCTGAGGCGTTCCCTAGTAGTTAAGCAAATGTTGTGCACCTTATTGTAAAGTGTTACTAAATAGTTGTTCTTGCACAAAATGAAAAGTCTAATCATTGTGATAACAGGTCATGGTGTCTGATATAATTCAGGGCGGCTGTGGCTGAGTGGTTAGAGCAGTCGTCCTCCAATGCGAGAGTTGGGGGTTCGAATCCACCAGCAGTCACATGCCGAAGTTTCCCTGGGCAAGACACTGAACCCCTCATAGCCTCCGATGTGTGTCCCATCAGTGTTTGAATGTGATAAAGCTCTGATTAGTCTCTTTAGAATGATTTGTTCAATTATTTTTGTAGAGATCTAGTAGAGTGCTGTAGGAATGGGTAAATGAGGACACGGATTGTAGTGTAAAGCGCTTTGAGTATCTTGAAATAAGATAGAAAGACGCTGTATAAGTACAGTCTATTTACCATTTAAAATAGCAGGTTTTCATCAATATTGGTACATTTGTACAGTAGAAGGCCCTTTAAGCCTTTAAAATTCTTCTTCTCACTTTCAAAGCTATCCACAACCTTTCCCCTCCTTACCTATCTGACCTCCTACACATCTCCATCCCCTCTCGCTCTCTCAGATCCTCCCCTTCACTACACCTCCATGTACCCTCTGCCCGCCTCTCCACCATGGGGAGCAGGGCCTTCACCTGCTCTGCCCCTCATCTCTGGAACTCTCTACCCCCTGACTTAAGAAACACCACCTCTCTTTCTCTATTCAAGACTGCTCTGAAAACACATCTCTTTAGACTCACTTATCCTTAACTTTGCTGTATGTATTTTATATTCTTTACGCATTTTATATTCTGTATGTATTGTATATTCTTTACGCATTTTATATTCTGTATGTATTTTATATTCTTTATGTATTTTATATTCTTTATTCCTGAATAAGTGTCCTTGGGTGTCATGAAAGGCGCTTTTTAAATAAAATGATTATTATTATTATTATTATTAAGCAGTTATTTGTAATGGAGCACATTGTAGATAGTTCAGCCATGATCTCAGAATAGAACCTGTGGTAGTTCAAAAAACGTTCAATACAAAAACCTGTGGTAGTAAAAGAAGACCACGAGGAGGGAAACATGTCAGGAGACAGAAGGAGAAGAGGAAAGTCAAGAATGCAGGACTTAGGGTTGCAATTCTAAATGTGGGGACAGTGACAGGCAGAGGTAGAGAGCTGGCTGACATGATGCAGAGAAGGAACGTAGATGTTTTATGTGTCCAAGAGACCAAGTGGAAGGGCAGCAAGGCTTGCAGCATTGGAGCAGGGTTCAAACTGTTTTACCATGGAGTGGATAGAAAGAGAAATGGAGTAGGGGTGGTCCTGAAGGAGGAGTTGGCAAAGAATGTAGTAGAGGTGAAAAGAGATAGGGTGATGTGCCTGAAGGTAGAAGTAGAGGTCTGATGCTAAATGTTGTCAGTGGACTGAAAAATGTTGGATTGTATACCTGGATTATTGAGCATGGACTTTCTTGTTGTCAGTGGTTATGCTCCACAGGTTGGATGTGATGTGGAGGAGAAAGAAATTCTGGAAGGATCTGGATGAAGTGATAGAGAGTGTTCCGAGGGAGGAGAGAGTGGTGATGGGAGCAGACCTGAATGGACATGTTGGTGAAGGCAACAGAGGATGAGGAAGTGATGGGTAGGTTTGGTGTCAAGGAAAGAAACCCGGAAGGACAGATCGTGCTGGATTTGTCGAGAGAATGGAAATGGCAACAAAATCAACAATTATTTCCAAAAGAGGGAGGAACATAGAGTGACCTGTAAGACTGGAGGAAGGAGTACGCAGGTCGACTACATTCTGTGTAGAAGAAGAAAAGGGAGGTTGGGGACTGTAAAGTTGTGGCAGGGGAGAGCGTGGCCAGACAGATGGTTGTTTGTAGAATGTTTTTGTGAAGAAGAGAAAAATAGTAAAATTAGAGAAGAAGACGAAATGGTGGAAGATTAAGAAGAAATAATGTGAGAAATTCAGAGATGAGCTGTTAAAGGCTTGGGTGGTAAGAAAGAGCTTCAAAATAACTGGATACAACAAAAACAGTAAATACAGAGACAGGTAGGAAGGTACTTGGTGTGTCATCTGGACAGAGAATGGATGATAAGGAAACCTGGTGGTGGAATAGTGAAGTTCAGGACGCCGTTCAAAGAACGAGGTTAGCCAAGAAGAAATATGACTGAATACCAAACGTAAATGAAACGTGGAAATGTCTTGGAGAGATGGCAATTAGGTTTTTGACTCAAATATTTAATGGTATATTTGAGGGTGAGAAAATGCTTGAGGAATGGAGAAGAAGTGTGCTGGTGCCCATTTTAAAGAACAAGGGTGATGTGCAAGTTGTAGCAACTACAGGGGAATAAAGTTGATGAGCCACACAATGAAGATCTGGGAGAGAGTTGTGGAAACTAGACTTAGACAAGAGGTGACTATCTGTGAGCAGCAGTATGGTTTCATGCTAAGAAAGAACACCACAGATGCATCTTTGCTTTGAGGATGCTGACGGAGAAGTGCAGAGAGGGTCAGAAAGAACTTCATTGTGTCTTTTGTGGATTTAGAAAAAGCATATGGCAGGGTGCCGAGGGAGGAGGTGTAGTAGACATTTAGGGTTCTGGGCAAAGATTGGGGAGATGAAGGGGCACTGCCTGCTCTGTGGGGAGGGGGTGGGTCTGTGCCGGTCGCTGCCTCATCCTCCCCGTTTTAAACGCACTATATAACAACATGCATCAACACCAGTGTGTTATGCCCCTTTTCCATTAGTACCGGTACGGGCCGACTCGACCCTACTTGGCCCGGTTCTGAGGCTTTTCCATTAGTACCGGTACTTAGCACCTGTTACTATTTTCAGTACCCTTGGCTCTGTGGTTCTAACCGGTACGAAGAGGTACAAAAACGTGACGTCAGTACACTGTCGGTCACTGGTTGGTCGGGGGCGGAGTCGGGGGCGGAGTCACTGGATCCTTCAGAAACGTTTCAAAACAATAATCCGCCATTTGCAATTTCTCGGACTGGAGCAGCGGCTGGATTTATTTTAAAGATTTTAAAAACAATACTGACAACATCTTGGTCTAATGTTGATGTGCTGGCATTTTTTGTGCTTGGTGGCCGACAACATAATTCAGAGCAAGCTGGATGGAGCTCTGCTGGTGTACCCCGATCCTCCCTCCGGAGCCTCCGAGCGCCAGGCCGGGCAGGGCGTCATCTCCCCGGCTCCAAGTTCAGCTGGTCACCGCGGAAGATCCTTCGATGTGCCGACTCGGAGGCTCGGGTTCTGGATACCAGCCTTGTGTGCTCAGAGCTCCGCAGGTCACTGCGAAGCTGGAGATGGGGACTCGCAGATGGACGTTGCCAGACCCCGGCCGCGCGTAATCATGAAGGCTGAATCCCGATCCCGCCTGGCAGTCAGGCGGACTGGACAGTCTGGGACGGACGCTGGAAGCGATTTTTAAATTAAATAACATTTTGTTTTTATACAAAAAATGTTTAAAAAAAATGCTGAAGCGATTTAAAAATGATTTTTTTTTTTTTTTTTACACGTAAAATGTTTTTTAAAATCGCTTCCACCGTTCGTCGCAGACCCGTCTCTGCCCACCTGTCTGCGCGGGTCGGACCTTCATGATTACGCGCGGCTGGAGCCTTGGAACAGCCTCTGTGAGTGACCAGCTGAGCTGGAGCTGGGAGGATGAGCCTCCCAGCTTCCTCCTCTCCGGAGGAGAGGATCGTGTGACTGCGGGCAGTGTCGTGCGAGACCAGCAGAGCGTTGAAGATTAAAAATAAAAAATAAAAAGACGTGCCAGCTTCATCGTGAAATCCTGTTTTCACTTTAATGACTGTTAACTCAGCTGAAAATCATAAAAAGACACAAAACTATTGGATCTCAGGAATATTTCCCTCAAACATGTTTAAAGAAAAGAGACGACCTTCAGTTCAACTTTATTTTAACTCACGAATGTACAAATCACTAAACAAGAACTTTAAAGCAAAGCTAAAAATAAAATGTATATATGTGAACAAGAAAGGAAACCACACATTTAAAATGAACATTAAAAGTAGACACAATGAGTGCAAATACATCAAATGATGATGAAAACCTATAAAAATTTGAATGTAATGTTTTTGTAGAATCTGGTTCATCAGAGTTTTAATTTATATACATATATATCTCTAAATAAATATAGATAAATATATATGTATATATAAAAATACATATATATGTAATTTATATACATATATATATTTATATCTATAAATAAATATAGATAAATATATATGTATATATATAAATACATATATATGTATATAAATATATACGAATATATATGTATATAAATATATATGAATATATATAAATACATATATATGTATATAAATATATATGAATATATATAAATACATATATATGTATATAAATACATATGTGTATATATATA
>NC_056512.1:14180787-14200018 GCF_014905685.2 Nematolebias whitei
AATCCATGCTGTTGAAGTCCAGAGAGAAGTTTCCAGTCAGTGATGGTCCATGTCCTCTGCTGGTTCTGGTCCACTGGATTTAGTCCCCGCAGCATCTAGCAGGACATTTCAGAGCTCTTCATGCTTCCTGCTGCTGACGAGCTTTATGGAGATGCTGGTTTCATTTTCCAGCAGGACTCGACACCGGTCCACACTGACAAAGGTACCAACAGCTGGTTCTGGATCATTCTCATTTACTGAGACACTGAAGTTGAGTTTTTCATTTTCTGTAAGTTATAATCATCAAAACTACAAGAAATGAAGGATGAAATATTTCACTCTGTGTAATGAATCTATGTAACATTTGAGTTTCACTTTCTGAAATGATGGACAAAAAATACATTTTTATGATGTTTTAATTTTTTAGATGCACCTGATTTTTGCTTTAAATTACATTTAATAACATCTTCTGCAGGATCATACACATACTGTTCTCGTCCATTTATGTTCAACTCCAGTCAACCAATAAGGGAAGTACAATTTTGGACCAGTCATTTATCACACATCACCTGCGATGCAAAAGTATATTGTTTTCATGTACTGGATGTATTCTGCAGTACTCGGCGTCAGTGTTTGCTTCTGTACTCATCACACAGGTGTACAGCAGGATGAAATGAGTTTCCTCTGCAGGGTAGCTGGACTCTCCTTAGAGATAGAAGAGGTGGCTGTGGAAAGATGTCTGGAGCTCCCTGCTCAAGATGCTGTCCATGAGACCTGATTTCAGAACAAGTGGAAGATAATGGATGGATGGATGGATGAACGGACAGATGGATGGAGGGATGGATGGATGGCTGGATGAAACAAGTTAAAACCTACATTTTTATAACAACACTATTCTACTCTAGTTAAACACAATTCATTTTCCATAAGAGCCTTGAAATGTAATAATATCAACAATTTGTCAAACAAATTGTTTTATTGTTTCCACGTTGATGTAAAACAGCAGACATCCATTATCTTTTCCTGTTTCTTCCTTTTTTTTGGTGGCAGGGGTCACTGGTGTCCATGTCCAGTCATCACTGTGTGAGAGGCGGGGGACACTCTGGACAGGTCTCCAGTCCATCACAGGGACACATAGAGACAAATGAGACAAACATTCACTCTCTCACTCACACCTAGGGACAATTTAGAGTTACTAATCAGTCTAACATGCATGTTTTTGGTCTGTGGGAGGAAACTGGAGTACCCGGAGAAAACCCACGCATGTACGGAGAGAACATGCAAATTCCACCCAGAAAGGCCCCTGGACCGGATTCGATGCAGCGACCTTCTTGCTGAGAGGCCCAACAGTTACAGCACACGTACATTGAGTTTTGCCTATAGTGCTTTTGTTCACCCCTAGAGGGCACTCACACATCAGCTACAAGTAAGTATCTCTGCAAACAAATTCAGAAGGCGTATCTGGGGGGCCACATCTGATTGGACGACGTGTGTCCGGGAGGCCACATCTGATTGGACGATAGGAAAATGAGCGTATCTGGAGGGCCACATCTGATTGGACGATAGAAAAAAGAGCGTGTCTGGAGGGCCACATCTGATTGGACGATAGAAAAACGAGCGTGTCTGGAGGGCCACATCTGATTGGACGATAGAAAAACGAGCGTGTCTGGAGGGCCACATCTGATTGGACAAAAAAAAAGGATGAAAAAAAAAAAAGCCTTTTGTGTTAACCACAGACATGTGACGTCTAAAAACAAGGCGTTATGGACAGATTGTGTTAACCATAAATATTAACCACAGCCATCTTCTGTCTATGGTGTTAACCAGTTCGACATTAGCGGCGTCTCAGGTTCAACACTGGCGGCGTCTCCATAACTTCTCTTTCCGCCTCTCTTAACACAGAACTTCCGGTTACATTTCAAAATAAGAGCAACATAACTGGGTAGTGTGGAGCATAAATAACGTATAATCACTAGATCCCTCATTGGCTGCTGCGGCGCAGGATTTTCGGCCGCCATCTTGGAGCGGTCGTCCTTATTTGGTTAAAGCAGATGTTTCAGCACTTCGCAGCTTATTTCTGTTCTAATCGACAGACTGTTGACGTCAGGTCTCGGGGAATAACTTTTCACAAGTAATATGAACATATTGTTAGTATTTTGTGAATATAATATTACTGTACTGTAGAGCTGCTGCCTCTCAGCGAGCAGGTCCCCGGTTCAAACCCTGGTCCAGGAGCCTTTCTGGGTGGAGTTTGCATGTTCTCTCCGTGCATGCGTGGGTTTTCTCCGGGTACTCCGGTTTCCTCCCACAGTCCAAAAACATGCATGTTAGGCTGATTGGTAACTCTAAATTGTCCCTAGGTGTGAGTGAGAGAGTGAATTGTTGTTTGTCTCGTGTGTCTCTATGTGTCCCTGTGATGGACTTGCGACCCGTCCAGGGTGTACCCCGCCCCTCGCACAGTGATTGCTGGACATGGGCACCAGCGACCCCCGTGACCCAAAATGGAATAAGCGGGTAAAGAAAATGGATGGATGGATGTATTTATGTCCACCAGCTGATGTGATGTTCAGTGCAACACGGTGTTCAGCTGCAATGAAGCTGATTGAGATCTGATGACAGGAATATTTTTCTAACAAGAATACTCACTATACAGCAGATGCTCATGATTCCATCCAGGCCGTTCGTGTCAACTATGAATTTGCCACCAGTGATCATATACCATTTTCCTTGTGTGTAAATATGAACTGCATACCTTCTGTTTTGCCTGCAGACTATAATATAAGTATTGGAAAAATAGCATGGGATAACTTGAGTGAAACAGATCTATCAGATTATTATTACCGTACGAACAACATGTTTAGCAATATGCACTTACCAAAGGGAGCAATCTCATGCTGTGATATGAACTGTAAAGACCCCCAACATGGTATTGAGTTATGTACCTTATATGAGAACATTGTGAAGTCCCTCCTTACCTCAAGCAAGCCACTGCAGGAAAATAGGTCACATAGCACCAAACCAGGCTGGAACGACTATGTCAGAGAGCATCATGCAGAGGCCAGAAGGGCTCATAAAGCATGGGTTGACTCAGGTAAACAGAGACATGGCCCCTTGTTTGAATACAAAAAACAAACAAATGCTCATTTTAAATATGTTTTTAAGATTTATAAGGAGAAATGAAAATACTATGAGGTCTGACTCTCTTGCCAAAAAGTTGGGAAATAATAATGTTAAGGACTTTTGGAATGAAATAAAAAAAGTAAATAACTGCAAAACATCACTACCAACTACTATTGATGGTGTTAGTGGTGTAAAAGAAATCACTCAGTTATGGCAGGAGCACTACAGTGCGCTGTTTAATTGTGTCAAAAGTGACACTTTTGTCATGAGAGGCATTCATAGTAATGAGAATGCGAACGTATCCCCACAAGAAATACATCATGCAATTATGACACTGAAAGACAATAAGGCATGTGGGATGGATAACGTTTCCACTGAGCATTTGAAAAATGCAAGTAAGAAACTCTGTGCATTACTCTCTATATGTTTCACTGGCTGTCTAGTACATGGTCTGTTACCTAATTCAATGTTATCTGTCATTCTGGTACCCATTATTAAAGACAAAGCAGGTAAGATCAGCTCTTTGGAGAATTACCGACCCATAGCTTTAGCTAGTATTTTGTCGAAAGTTTTAGAAAGAATCCTTTTAAATAGGCTGGAAGAGTTTATCTTGACCTCCGACAATCAGTTTGGTTTTAAACCTAAACATGGCACAGACATGTGTATTTTTGCTTTACAGGAAATTTTAGACTTGTATAATTTGCACAACACTACAGTATTTATGTGTTTTATTGATGCTTCTAAAGCATTTGATCGTGTGAATCACCAAAAAACTGTTCTGCAAGTTAGAAAGCAGATGTGTACCCAAATATCTCATTAGAATTCTTGTATATTGGTATGGTCATCAATCGATGTATGTTAAATGGGGTAACACCTTGTCAGATTCATTTAATGTTGGTAATGGAGTAAGGCAGGGAAGTATACTGTCCCCTTACCTCTTTAACATCTACATGGATGAACTATCAAAGCGTCTGACTTGTTGTAAAACAGGCTGTGTAGTTGGTGACCGCATTATCAATCACATCATGTATGCAGATGATTTGGTAATCCTATGCCCATATAGTGCTGGCCTTCAACAACTACTAAGGATCTGTTCCCAATATGGCTATGACTTCGACATCAAATATAATGCTAAGAAAAGCAATGTTATGATTGTTAGAAGCAGGGCAGATAAGCATTTGATAACCCCTGATTTCTTTTTATCTGGCAATGTCCTCAATGCATGTAATGAAATTAAATATTTGGGACACTACATAACTGATGACCTGTCTGATGACCGTGACATCTGTAGGCAGTATCGTATGATGTATGCACAAGCTAATACTCTTATCAGAAAGTTTGGTATGTGTTCATCTTCTGTGAAGATAGCTCTTTTTTAAAGCTTTTTGTACTTCATTTTACACGGCCCATCTTTGGCGAAGATACAAAAAAAGTAGCCTGCATAAACTCAATGTAGCATACAATGATGGCATGAGGCTACTATTCAAAGTGCCTAGATGGAGCAGTGCTAGCCATATGTTTGTACACAATGCTGTTCCTACCTGTGCAGCTGTGCTCAGGAATCTTATGTATAAATGCATGTGTAGATTCTCTGTGTCATGCAATAATATAATTGCAATTTTAGTAAATCCTGTTTTTAGTACAGTGAGACTCTACTCAAAATTGTGGAATCACTGGCGTCATCATTTATTTGTGACTCGGTGAATATGTCATGTTTTTATTTTATATCTTTAACCTATATTTATTTATTTTATTATTATTATTATTTTTAACTATGGACCTTTCTGTGTCTGGAATAAAGATTGATTGATTGATTGATTATTTCAGCAGCTTTGATTCATTATCAACAGATATGCATCAAAACTGGAGTTTTGTTTAAGTTCTAGGATATAAAAAAAATAAAACTAGGGAGAATATAGGAAATAGAAAATAAGATTGACCTCCTCTGTACAATGTTTTTGTGTAGACACAAATCTCCTGTTTTCATTTTGAAGGTTTCCCAAAGAACAAGATGTGAGGAAGAGGAGGAAGTATCTTTGAGGAGGATTCATCTGAGCAGTGAGGATTTTAAACTGGAGGATTTTGATCAAACTGATCAAACTGTCCAACTGAGAGATGGTGTGGTACCATCGGTTCACCTTCAAAGAGTAGGATCATCATTATAAGTTCATTAGAGTTCATAAAGTTACATATTTTATTGTCAGTCACAAGGTGAGACACCTCCATGTGTTTATATGAACAGGTAACTATAGACTGTAAAGTTCATATTCATGATGATTTTTCATTTCAGCTTGAAAACTGCAGGACTACAGGAACTCAACAAGAGCTGGAGCTGCTCTGTCTGTGGCCTCTCAGGAACGTGCACGTCACACACACAACCTCAGGAATATGCACGTCTCACACACAACCTCAGGAACGTGCACGTCTCACACACAACCTCGGCCTCATGATGTGAGTATTTCTATTTTAAACTTTTATTTTTTCATTTAGCCTTTATTTATCCAGGTAATCTCATTGAGTCACGAGAACTCATTTTCAAGAGAGACCTGTTTAGGAGCAGATGGTGGGGGTTGAGTGCCTTGCTCAGGGGACCAGGGTGGGGCCAATGAGGGTGGAGGCAGGTGTGGGTGTTTCACCTTTTCCACCCACATTTTGATGTTGACGGTACCGGGAGTTGAACCTGCAACTTTCCAATCACAGGCCCATCTTGTAACCTCTGCTCCACCACTCCCCCACATAACATCATATCATAATGGTCATGGTCGTATTAAAATCTCACTGGTTTCCTTCCAGATGTGTTAAACAGCTACTGGTCCCCTGATGTTTCCAGGTGTCTGTGGTCAGTGGATGAAAAGCCTGGCATGAACAAGATGATGCTGGAGATCATGATTTGAGGAGAGCTCCCACCTTCTAACTGTGAAGAACAAGAGCAGCTCAGTGATTCCCTCAAGGCTCAGTGAAGGAGCTGAGAGCTGCAGAGAGGCTGATCCATGGAGCTTCAACACAGCAACCTCCAAACATGTCCACCCTCACACACATCGTCCATGGAGAGACTGGACCAGAGCACAAGATAATAAGACACTGATAACAACAACAACAATAAAAATTCACAAATGATTCATACAATTTAAAGTTTTTTTATTGTTTGTTTGTTTTACAATTGAAAAACAGTTTGTTATCAACTGTTGTCATCACTCTTTGTTAAAATCCAGGTCTCTCATGTAAATGAGTCCTGTTGGTTCAATGGGACTAACCTGTATCAAGAAAGGTTGAATGAATATAAATATACACATAATGATTTATTCAACCTTTTATTTATACAGGTTGGCTTCATGGAGCCACAAGGACTCATTTACAAGAGACCTGCTCCAGACAGAACAGTAAACAATGGCAATGATAAACTACAGTAAAAATGATAGAGATGATATGTGTATAAATATATATATATATATATATATATATATAATTATATAATATAATATATAGATCTTAATAAAAATGTATCAGTGACTGTGAGTTTTGCAAACGTGTCATAAGAATATTTTATTAGTGTTAATGTTAACCCCACCAAGAATATTTAAATACACTGAACCATGTGTTCAGCTTTAATGGCTGTACTCCTGAGATTTACAGAGGAAAAAATTGTGAGAATGAGTTTAGTATTCAGTTATGACTGATTAAACGCGCAAATACTTCATTGCTCCCGTCAAACAGGTTACACTGAGTGGAGCGGTCGACCGTTTCAAGATGGCGGCCCTAAATCTCGTCAGCGCCAATAGACGATAGCGGTCAATGCTGTATCTAGTGTTCTATGTCGTATAGGCTTCGCCCTTTAAGGCTGTCGCTGATGGGTTTATCCCGTTATGCGCAAGCATCGTACTGAAAAAATTAGTCCACGCCCACCTGCTGTGTGGGCCCCACCCGATCCGTATAAATTACATTAAGAGCGGGTAATCGGCTCCCATTTTTCTTCAGCAAGCTAATAAGAAACAACTGACCTTCAACAAGATGTCCAGCTCCAACACCATCCGCTTGTGTCCTTCCTGCAAGACCGGTTACTTGCTCAGCTTCGACCGGCATGACACCTGCAAGGGATGCCTGGGTCCCCGCCACATCGCCCGCGCTTCCTCCTGCCGCCTCTGTGACGAGCTTCCACCGGAGGAAAGGCAGAGGAGAGCAGCCTTGTTTAAGGCTACCATCGAGGACTGCCTGTCCGTGGCAGGAGACTGTTCGCTGGACGACACCATGGATTTCTTCGACGCCGGCTCTCGGAGTGAATCGGATGATTCCTCTGGGACCGGTGACATTAGCAGCAGCCCCGACGCTCGTTCCCTCCTGGGGAGCGCAGTGTTGGAAAGAGGGAGGCCGAGCGGATGCTCGACTCCCCCGGGATTTCCCGCCTCAACGGCCATACCGCTCCCTGCCATCGGCGCACTCCTCTCGGAGCTGCCCGCCATTATACGGGAAGCTGCTAACGTAAAGGGGCTCTCCGTCCCCTCACCCCCCCCCCCCCCCGCGCTCAGATCGGATGATCTTGCGGGAAGGTTTGGCTCCACGCCGGCTCGCTGTCTTGATCCCATCTGGCCTCGTTTTCCAGCGGTGACATCGTACTGGAACGAGGCCGCAGCCGGTCCTGGTAGGTTGAGGGCGCCCGTCTCCACTTACGCTCCCATCACCAGAGTGGAGGGGTTCACCGAGCGGGGCTATCCCTCGGTACCCCCCCCTTGAGCCAAGCCTCGCGGAAGCCTTCGGAGCGAAGCTGTCCAGTTTGGAGCAGCGTCCCGTCCCTCCGGGGAAACACGACCAGGCGGTGACCGCGCTCTCCAATCGAGCCCACCAGTGTGCTTTTCAGGCGGCCGCAGCTAGCAACAACGTGGCACTGCTAGCATTTAGCATGTCAAAGAGACTGGAGACCGCGAACCTGCCCGAGGAGACAAAGAGCTCCCTCTGTAAGATGGCAGACGCCATCCTCAACATGTGCGCCTCTTCCACGGTTTGCCTGTCGAGGATTGCAGCGTGGATGACGTTGATCCAACGATCCACCTGGCTTCGTCACTCTCCCTCGCTGCTGGAAAAGCTGCACAAGGACCTGATGGAGGGCCCCATCATGTCGGACGCGCTGTTCGGAAGCAGCTTAAAAACCATGCTGGCGAATTCGAAGCAGTCAGAGGAGATGTCGGAAGTTGTGCGCCATCTCATCAAGCCGCGCGGCTCAGCCCGTCCCCCGGCCCGCTGGAGAGATTGTCGCGAGCAGAGGCAGAAACATCGGCGCTCCACGGCCGCAGCAGCTTCGTCTCGCTCAGCTCCACCACCAACCCCGCCCGTCTGAGACTACCCCTCCTCATTCTGGCAACCTGCACTTCAGCGTTTCCCCAGAGATCGCCTGCAGACGGCGCTCGGGGCAAACAAATCGCAGAGCTCACGGGGGAGAAGATTTAAAAAATGACTGTCTGCGGAGGATGTGTGTATAAATGACACAGAAGTCGAAATAAATGATTTTTCAATGATCAAAGTGTCTGTTTTTAGCCAGTCTGTAAGCTCGGATGAGCTCACAGCGACTGCGCACACATCCTCCACACATAAGGAGCCAGTGTCCTTAAATAAAGGTTTTTTAAACTCACCGCCGCTCCAACACATGACGAGACGCTCACTCGACACTACGGTAAGCGAAATAACTCGTTATCAATCAGACCCGCACGATCATCACCGAAGCGGTGTTAAACGCGCACCCGAGCGAGGCAAGCAGCTTCCATCCAAACGGCGCTGTGTTTATGATGCACATACACAGCTGCCCGGCGTTCACTGGCTCACATTGGTATAAATGTGGGACCGCAGGCCGGGTCCGGTGGAGGTCCCAGCTCTCAGCGAAAACAACACACGCCTCACCTGAGCAAACACGAGCGGCCGTCATCCACCGCGTCTCAGCGATCGGCAGCTCACGGCGGCATAAGCATGAGACAGCTGAACGAACCCGGTGACGAGCCCCGCCTCTAGCGAGAGCGGCGCGCGTCCCTCCAGAGAAAACGTGTGCTCCCGCGGGGCTCGCAACCTTCACTCCGACAGCACGGCGTTGATGAAGTCACGCCCTCCGCCTCTCAACGTTCGCACAGCGACGTTAAACGTGCAGCCCCACGGCATCATCAGCTGGCACACGCTTCGCCTCAGCACACACCGGCCCACCCAGACATGAAGGTTGGTCCGCGATCCAGACGCAGCGCATGGGCGCGTTCAGAACAGCCCTTTCGAGGAAGCCTCGCCTTGGGTCACGCGGAAAACACTTCCGCGACGCATGACGGCGGTCGAGGCGGCGGATTGGATGACATCCGTTCAAAACACGGCACTTCACTTAAACGCTCGTCCACTCCACGAACGTTACACAGAGTGGCTAAAAACATGCTCGCCGGACAGATGGATGGACAGGGTGTTATGCAAGGGTTACATGCTGCAATTTGCAACCCGACCCCCTCCGTTCGGAGGAGTTATAGAGACGGTCCTGTCATCACCAGACCAAATCTCATCCTTAAATGCAGAAGTTCAAGAACTTCTGATAAAAGGCGTAATCTCCAGAGTTCCCAATGGAGAGGAAAACACAGGGTTTTACTCACGCTACTTCCTGGTCCCCAAACGGACCGGAGGGATGAGACCGATTCTGGATCTGTCAGCTTTCAACAAAGCGATCATGGACAGACCGTTTCACATGCTGACAACCAGACAGCTGTTGGACAACATCCAGAGAAACGACTGGTTTGTTTCCATCGATCTAAAAGATGCTTATTTTCACATACCGATCATCCCAAAACACAGGAAATTTCTGCGTTTCGCCTTTCAGGGGATGAAGTATCAGTACAACAGGCTGCCTTTCGGGTATTCCCTCGCGCCTCGTACGTTCTCAAAGTGTGTGGAGACAGCCCTGCATCCACTGCACAGAGCAGGGATGAGAATTTTGTTTTACCTGGATGACCTGCTGCTCCTGTCACACTCCAGACAGGAGGCGTTGATGCAGGCTCAGGTGCTGGCATCACACCTGTTAAATCTGGGCTTCGCCATAAATTGGAAGAAAAGCTCAATTTTCCCGGCCCAGACAATTGTTTATCTGGGAGTGGAATTAAATGCAACTACCATGAAGGCTCGTTTATCACAAACGAGAATCGACACTTTAAAAAGTCAACTCCGCCACGTAAGACCTGGCAAAGTGGTAACAGCTGTCTCTGTCATGAAGCTGTTGGGAATGATGTCATCAGCTCACACAGTGGTTCCGCTGGGTTTGTTACACATGAGACGCCTCCAGAGGTGGTTTGCGCGTCTGCGTGTGGATCCAGTAATACAAAAGAGACGGATGATTACTGTCCCTCCCTCCGTAAGAGCAGACCTCCGACACTGGGGAAACACCCTGGTTCTGTCAGAGGGAGTTCCCATCAGCAGACCCACGTCACACGTGTCAGTCTTCACGGACGTGTCGCTGTCAGGCTGGGGGGGGGACATGCCTATCTCAAGCAGTAGGGGCGCTGTGGCCCCACCGCACATCAACCCACATCAATGTTTTGGAGTGTCGCACAGTGTTGAATGTGATTCAACACTTTGCTCCCGTGCTACAGAATCAACACGTGTTGATTCACACAGACAACATGGTGACTGCTGTGTACATAAACCGTCAGGGGGGTGTGAGTTCAGCCCAGATGTTACACATTGCGCGAAAGCTACTGTGTTGGGCTCACCAAAATCTGCTCTCCATCAGAGCGGTTTACATACCCGGTGTTCTGAACAGAGGGGCAGATGTGATGTCCAGGGGCGGCCCACGTCACGTGGACTGGACCCTCCATCCAGACCTGATGGTTCAGACGTGGCAGAAGTTTGGCAAAGCAGCTGTGGACCTGTTTGCGACACGAGAGAACGCTCAGTGTCAACTATGGTTTTCCCTGAGCCCGCAAGACGATCCACCGCTGGGGGTGGATGCATTTGCTCACAGCCCATGGCCCAAAACGCTTCTGTACGCGTTTCCCCCACCTCCTCTGATTTTACGGTTCCTGAACCGAGTTCAGGAGGAGGGATTGACAGCTCTCCTGGTGGCTCCCGAGCGCGTGAACGCACCATGGTTCCCAGTCCTGCAACGTTTGTTGTCGGGTCGCCCGTGGAAACTGCCGTGGAGGGAGGTCACTCTCCTTCAAGCAGGAGGAGCGATCAGGAGTTACCCAGAAATAGGCCAGCACCTGTGGATCTGGCCGCTGAGCGGTCCCGCTTAGAGAGGATGGGTCTCCCACAGGAGGTATTGCGCACAATCCAGGATTCACGTGCTGCATCTACCACAGCTCTGTACAGATCAAAGTGGACGGCTTTTCAGCGCTGGTGTACAGAGAAAGGTGTAGAGGCCACCTCATGCCCATTAGGCGGCGTGTTGTCTTTTCTACAGCAGCTGATGGATAGGAAGTTGGCATTCAGCACGATTAAAACGTACGCTGCAGCCATCTCTTCCTGCCACGAAGGGTTCGGAGACAGAACAGCTTTTAATCACCCGCTGATGGAGCGGTTTCTAAAAGGTGTACAGAGACGTAGGCCTGTTTCACTCCCACTTGTTCCACAGTGGGGTTTAACGCTGGTCCTGCGAGCCCTGATAAAAGCTCCATTTGAGCCTCTGGATCAGGTTTCACTTAAATTCTTGTCTCTTAAAACAGCCCTGCTGTTGGCTTTAGCATCCGCTAAGAGGGTAAGTGATTTATCTGCCCTCTCTGTCGCTCCGTCATGTCTCAGAATTCAGGCTGACGGTAGTTCAGCTGATTTAAGACCAAACCCGGCTTTTATGCCTAAAAACATCACGAGCTCTTTTAAATCAAGAGTGATATCGTTGGAGGGATTTTTCCCTCCCCCCCACAGATCAGAAGAAGAAGCATCTTTCCATCTTCTCTGTCCGGTGCGGGCGTTGACGTGTTACATAGCGCACACAGCTGTAATGCGTCAAACTCAACACCTGTTTGTGCATTATAGAGATGCATCTGCAGGTCGCCCGTTATCCACCCAGCGCTTGTCACACTGGCTGTGTGAGGCCATTTCTGAAGCCTACAGAGCATCAGATCTAGAGCCTCCTGTCAACCTCAAAGCACACTCGACCAGGGGTATCGCATCTTCGACTGCTTTGCATAATGGTATGTCAATGCAGGACATTTGCACTGCGGCTGCGTGGTCAACACCCTGCTCATTCATTCGCTTTTATCTACGTGATGTGACGGCTCGTTCCATGACACATTCTGTCCTTAGTGCTCTAACAGAATGAATATTGTTGTTTTTTTCATGGAACTCTGTTTAAGCTCACATCTGTCTGCATGCTTCACAGTGTGAGATGTTGTTATCAGCCACAAGTTGTGTCTGTGATTTTGGTTCTATTGTCACTAATCAGTTCATGACTATTGTTACCAATCAGTTCATTTGATCAATAATCAGTTCATTGTTATTAATCGGTTTATACTGTACAGCCATGAATCAGTTGGTTCATGCCCCCCCCCCCCCTCTTTTCAACATCTTCTCCCCGTTGAAAGTTTTCCGGGGCGTTCATGTTTTGTCAGAACGCATAGTTACACAACATGCGTCTGTGCATGGCACATAATTACGCAACGCGTAGTTATGCACATGGGGAGCTGAGTGACAAGACATTTTTGGGCAAGCATCCGCTTCTTACTGTGTTCGAATGGACCCAGTGAGGCGAGGACCACATCCGCTTCACCCTTAACCCATCAGCGACAGCCTTAAAGGGCGAAGCCTATATGACATAGAACGTTGGTTACGTACTGTAACCCCAGATTCTATGAGTATAGGCGTAGCCCTTTAAGCGTCGGGCCTCACTGGCTCCTGAATAGCTGAAGAAAAATAAGCTATTTGGGAGCCGATTACCCGCTCTTAATGTAATTTATACGGATCGGGTGGGGCCCACACAGCAGGTGGGCGTGGACTAATTTTTTCTGTATGATGCTTGCGCATAACGGGATAAACCCATCAGCGACAGCCTTAAAGGGCTACGCCTATATTCATAGAATCTGGGGTTACAGTACGTAACCAACGTTTATATGATATCTATGATGGGGAGAGCTAAATGTTTGTTTTTTTATTACCTAGCCATTACATTAAAAAACAAAATCCATTTTGGTTGTTCAATAATGTGAAAATAGTTACAATCAATTCATAAAGAAAGAAAAATAAAGTAGCCAAAAATAATAATGATACTTAAACTGGCTTTGGGACAAAGGATGTTTCTTTAACTTCACATTTTCTTGTTCAACTTTTAAATCAGTCGCTGCAGATGAGTGATTGTCAGTTTCTGTCAGATTTCTGCAACTGGAGCAGGTATTTTTGTTTACTGGTTAACTTCCTCAGCTGTCTCAGGTTTTAAGGGTCAGTCCTACTCCATGTTTCAGCTCCTTTCATAGATCAGATTCATAGAAGAACTTCTAAAGAGCACATTTTGTTTTTACCTTTTGTTTTGGGTCATTATCTCCTTACAGGACTCATGATCTTTAATTGAGATCCGACTTTTTGACAAATAGGAGCAGGTTTCACTTCAGATGCTTCATATTTCATTGTACCCAGACCACACAAGGCAACATGTGTCAGGTGCAGCTACAACCAAGAACTAAAGAGAATCTTCTTGTGTTTGACAGCAGACATAACACTGGTTCTTAGAAACCTTCAGTTTTAAAAAAGAGCTGACGTAATTACCTAAAGAGCAGCAAATACAGTTAGCCAATCAGTGTTTGTGCTCTACAAATGCCTATTCTCCATAAACACCCACTTTTGGTCTGCAGAGAACCCCTTCTCAACAGAACCTATAAATTAAAAAAAAAAAAGATCCACGTTAACTTTCTATGTTACCCACAATGTCTGACTGGTTAGCCGTCACCTGTTTGTCCGTCTGGATGTGGAAGTTTCACAGTATGTCTTGTTTCACTTAGTTCTCTGTAGATTTTCTTGTCCCTTTCATTTCCACTGCACACTGGGCACTCCTCTCTTCTCTTTGTATGACTGGTGTCGTGTGGACACCGTGTCCCTGTGCAGACACAGAGGAAGAGTACCTGCTGCCAGGAGAGACATACCTTCTCCTGGTGTTAGTATTGTTCTTCTGTGAATTTCTTCAGGAAGAATGTCCAACTGAGGACAAGCTTTGTCACGAGTAACATTTTTCTGTAAATTACATGAAGTTAACTACAGCTTTTGAACTGTTAACACCAGCATCATTATACGTGTTGCAATTTCACTCTGTTACAGTAAAATTACGATGCATTCATTGTGGTCGTTTTCATTTGTTGTTGTCATTCTCAGTTTTTATTTCTATGCTTCAAATTGTGCATTTTCAAAATCTACCAACACATTGCCTATTGAAGAGAGCGGGAGGAAAACAAAATTAATCTGGAAATGAACTGGAAGCCAATGTACCGTAACTTCCAGACTATTGAGCGCCAGTGGTGGGATGTAATGGTAAATGGTAAATGGACTGTACTTATATAGCACCTTTCTATCTTATTTCAAGATACTCAAAGCACTTTACACTACAATCTGTGCCTCATTTACCCATTCATACAGCACTCTACTAGATCTCTACAAAGATAATTGAATAAATCATTCTAAAGAGACTAATCAGAGCTTTATCACATTCATACACTGATGGGACACACATCAGAGGCTGTGAGGGGTTCAGTGTCTTGCCCAGGGACACTTTAGCATGTGACTGCTGGTGGATTCGAACCCCCAACTCTCGCATTGGAGGACGACTGCTCTAACCATGTTAGAGAGGATGTAACAAAGTACAAGTACTTTGTTAATGTACTTAAGTACATTTATCATGTATCTGTACTTTACTTGAGTAGAGTAAAATGTGTGTACTTTCGACTTTTACTCCACTACATTTTACATTAAGTATCTGTACTTTCTACTACACTACATTTCTATAATGTGTTGTGTTACAAGTTACGCAACTTGTTGTTAGTTTGAAAGTAACCAATGGTGAGAGGAGCTGGTCCATTGAATCACTGCAAAGTGAGCAGGTAACGTTAGACCCGCTTTCAAGAAGAGCTGGACCAATGACGTATGTTCTAGTATGTACGTCATTAAGCTGGGTGCACCCACAGCACCACTAACACACCCAAACTGGATTCAACCGCAGAGAGTCAGCCAGAAGATACACGCCACCCATGGCCTTATTGAAATACTACTGAAATACTATTCAGTACAGCAGGACAGATTCTCTTTCTCAAAAGAGCCAGACTGGACTCAAAAAAACTTTGAAAACCAACTTCTGAACTTGAACAAGAAATTCTTGCTGCAATATTAAAATGTGTTCATGATGTTAGGAGACAAGAGATGTCTTCAAATGGCTCGACACTCGGGTCCAAGTTTAGAAAATGGTGTCAGGAAGTTAAAATATTGTTCAATATTGACCCATTACAAGGTTGAATAGACAGTATTTTAACTAGAGTTGAAATGATCGGTGCCTATTCCTTTGTTAGTTGTGTCTAATGCTCCTTTTGTTCAGGGAGACAACTTTTACTTAAATGTGTTTACTGCAGTTAAAATGACACATTGGTTTTGCTTTGTGTTAAATAAAAACTTTAAAGGTAAAATCATTCTTCTTTCTTATTTTTGATTAATGGCATTTAACTCTGCAGGTCATCCCTGAAATTCTGACGCACAGAATCACAAGTCCAAGTTGAACTGTGTCACAGAGTAAACACAATAAAAACATGTATTATCTGCAGCATCGTTCATTAAAATGACTCAACACTATTTATGTATTACAGAAAATATACTTTGAACATACGGTAGGCACACAATGATATTGTAGACCATTGCATTAGATAATACATTCTGCAAGTACTTTTATTTGTAGTACTTCAAGTATTTTTAAGAGCAAGTACTTTTTACTTTTACTTAAGTTAAAAATGTTAATGTGATACTTCTACTTTTACTAGAGTACATTTTTGTCTTTTATTTGTCCTTTTACTTAAGTACAGTGTTTGAGTACTTTCTCCACCACTGTTGAGCACACCTGAATATAAGCTGTGCCCACTAAACAAACAAACAAACAAACAAAAAACACAAAAAACAATTTTGTACATATATAGGCTGCACTTGTCTATAAGCCGTGGGTGTCCACGTTGTAACATGAGATATTTACCCAGAAAGTTATTTTTCAAACTTTTAATTAAATACGTACCAGTAACATACACAAATATGTACAGTAATTTTTTTCTGAATAGTGCCTGTAACAGCTGATTGAAAATAAAAAATACAGTAGTCTACCAGGAAAAGTCACCCATCACTATGTTCTGTGACAGGCCTCATCTCTTCAGTCTGAGACACCATGATGGTTTCTGGTGGAGACTGTTTTGCCTTTCAGTCAGATCTGCATGGTGGAAACACCTCATCTGCTCTCTCTCTGTGTTCATCCAGTCTTATAGAACGTTTTTAAGTTCAGGCCATTTGCTTTTTTATTTTTTACCTCTGAAAGCTTTTATTGTCTTTTTGCATTGATTCAGTTCTTCACACTGTTGTCTCCAAAGTCTCGCCATCGATTCATTGATGCCAAGCTTACGTGCAGCAGCTCTATTTCCTTCTTCCACAGCCAGATCTATAGCCTTTAACTTAAAAGCTGCATCATCTGCATTTCTTTGTGTGTTTTCCATAATCTCTGAACAGATTATCAGGGTCTGTGCATGAAGCACAAATTAACTGGTCTGAAGAATTTAGTGCGAGGGCATTTGAGTTACGGTGATTCAAAGTGACATTAGTCCACTGTGACCTGTTCGGTAAATTCATTGCTCAGATTTTTAAAAACCTTTATTTATAACAGATAATCTCACTGAGTAACGAGGACCCACCCCCCAAGAGAGACGTGTATTGGGCATCTCTGTGAGCGCCCAGGTGTGACAAGGCTAAATGTTTTGGCGGTAGGAAGCTTGTTAGCCTGTCAAAAAAAAATAAAAATAAAAAAATCCATTAATTAGCCGCAGCATTGTTTAAGCTGCTGGGTTCAAAGTGTGTGAAAAAAGTAGCGTCTTATAGATTGTAAATTATGGCAGTGATTTTAAAACGGGTGATGTACTCTCATTTTCTGGAACCAGTTAAAAGGCAAATTTAACTGCAAGAGCATTGTATCAAACAATCTTAAGAAAAAAATTACATACAGACATTAAATAATATAGAAAAATATATATATTCTTCCAAAATTTTAATATTACCATTGTTCTGTGTCTGTCATATCAGGTTATAGAGGAAACCTAACCAGCGATGATAGTTGTGAGTGTAACCCTCATGTTCTCATTATAACTGCACATCAAGCATGTTTCTGTCATACCTCCTTAATGTCGACTGCTGTACACCAGGTCCAGCATCATCCATAGGCAGCTTCCTTATCCTCCTGAGACTCAAGCTTTTGTTTGCTGTGCATTTTCTCTTTCTCAAAGGTACATGAGATTAGGACCTAATAAGTTAAATACCTCTGTCATGGTAGAGGAAGTAGTTTTACAAAAAACCTGATGTACTCAAAAGAGGACAGGTTTATTTTTGCATGTTATATTTTTCTTTGTAAATTGGAGTCAGAAGGTCCCAATAACTCTAAAACCAAAATTTCAGTTTTCTATTGTCAGCAGTTCTCTAAAACAATCAATGTCCTCATATGAGGACCCAGGATCTCTGGAGGTTACAGTCATTCACAATGCTCCTGAATCGTGAAATGAAAATCCTGCGGGCCATGATATTTCTTAAAGTCTCTTTCCCACCAACATCAAAAAATGACCACACATTCATATCACTAGGCTATCACACGATATTTCAAAGTTCAATTACCAGTTTTTGCTAAAGTCAGAGTTTTTCTGTTGTCGTTCATGACAGAATTGAATGTAGATCACACTTGCCTTGAAAAATCCTGACATCGTGATTACATTTGATCTTTCTACTTCACGCCTGCTCTGGCACAGAAAATCACCACAGAAATGGAAACAATTCAAATGAAAGATTTACGATAAGTATTAATCTCATTACACTAGAATTAACATAAGCAACAGGACGTTATTAAGTACAGATTCTCAATTATCCAGGAATTAGCAAATCCATATGCAAAGTATATGTATATATGTATCGTCTGGCTGAGTGGTGTGACACCAACAACATGCTGCTCAACACTGAGAAGATTAAGGAGCTCATCGTGGACTTCAGGAGGAATGCTGGCCCACATCCACCCATCTACATCAAGGGGACGGTGGTGCAGCGTGTGAACAGCTTCAAGTTCCTGGGTGTCCACATCTCCGAGGATCTCCCCAGGATGACCAGCTGTTCCAAGCTGGTCAAGAAGGCTCACCAGCGCCTTTTCTTTCTGAGGACTCTGAGGAAGAACCACCTGTCCTCAGACAGCCTGATGAACTTTTACCGCTGCACTATTGAGAGCATCCTGACCAACTGCATCACAGTCTGGTACGGGAGCTATTCTGCCTCAGACCGGAAAGCGCTGCAGAGGGTGGTGAAAGCCGCCCAACACATCACCGGAGCACCACTTCCTGCCATAAAGGACATCTACAGGAAGCGGTGTCTGAAAAGGGCTGGGAAAATCATAAAAGACTCCAGCCACCCAGCACACAGACTCTTCACACTCCTGCCCTCTGGGAGGCGCTACAGGAGCCTCTGAACTAAAACCACCAGGTACCAGAACAGCTTCTTCCCCACAGCTGTCACACTCCTGAACTCTGCCTCCTGACATCTGAACAACAACAACAATGGTCTGTATTCTCATACACACAACAACAGCACATGGACTGTAACACCACCACCTGCACTTTCATCTGTTAGCCCACTACTGTACAAACTGTACACATAATTTGTACTAACTACTGTTCATAAGTACTCACATACTTATATATATATATTTTTTTTTTCTTTTATATAGTTTGTTTATACCCCTTCATATTTACAACTTGTTCATAGTCTGTACACTCACAACCTATATATATTTATACTTATAGTACATACAAAGCAACTTACTGTATATTGTAATATATACCAATTTCTTTTTTTCTTTTTTTTAAGCACTTTTCTAAGCACTTCTGGATATATGAAAACTGCATTTCGTTTCTTTGTACTTGTGAAATATGCAATGACAATA
>NC_056512.1:14200118-14205602 GCF_014905685.2 Nematolebias whitei
AGTTCTCATATTTTAACTGTCAGGTCAATCATGACATTGTGACATAACATAACATACTGCATTTTAATAATCACTCCATGTATTTTTGTACTTTTGTCCTAAAGACGACATTGTTTGTGTTATGTATTTTTTGGAGAGGAGTTCTACATTCATTCTGAACTATCAGATATGGAAGATGCTCTTTTGGCTTCAGTTTTTTTTTGTTATTCAATTTTTTTATTTTCTAAATTACTCTTTTAAATTAAATTTTAAATTACTAGTTTTTTAATAATAATAATAATAATACTAATAATACTACTACTAATAATAATCATTATTATTATAGTATAATATATAGTATAATAATAATATAATTATTATGCTTTTAATGAACTTGATATATTACTGGCTACAATAATTATATACAAACTGCAACCACATGTACTTGTACTTGTACCACAGTTTGAAAACCAAGAATCTTGATTTATTTTAGAAAGAAAAAACTCAGATGTCGTGTCAATTGCTCTGAATTTAGCCGTCTGGGATGGACCATCAAACAATGGAAACATGGACTATTATTGATTATTATTGATTAGTGTTAAAAACTTTGATAACAGTCTATCTGTTTTAAATTGTGCTCTATAAATAAATATGACTTGACTTGACTATTATAAAGAAAAATAAAGATTTCAGAGCAACAAAGTCCATGCTCAATAATCCAGGTATATAAGCCAACATTTTTCAGTCAGGTCATCTGGACAGTTTCTTTTTTTTGGTGCTGAAATGTTTCGCCTTCGATCCGGAAGGCACAAAAGTCAAGGAAACACACAACACAAAATTGAAAAATCAGTTACACTCTGCTCTACTCGGAGATAAATTAACAACTTTAAACACTTTATATGATTCACACTTATTATAAACTGTTTTTGCTGCTCTTTAAACTGTTGCTAGTTTCGTATGCTGGTCATTTGTTGGTTCTACTCTTTATTTTAAGTGGTTTTTGAGTTGCATGGTCCGGCAGTGTTGTGCTAATCAGAATCAGAATAAGTTTTATTATCATTGTACCGAGATACAGCAAGAATATGTCCGTGCAGTCGTCCGAAAGATAGGTGAAATGCACGTAGCTGCTGCTCGTTGAGAGCGTGGCCTCTTATCCTTTTCAGAATACATTTTTTAGATAGAAAAAGGGACAAAGCCATGAGGAGAGGATAGTGACACTACAAAAAAAGATCTCTTCACATCTTGTCCTAACAGGACACGATTTAAGACATCAAAAAACCTCTGCCAGCAGCACATTTATGAACACGTTACATATGCATTTGACGACAAGGCAGTCCATGTAGCACTGTCAGATAGTCCATTGTCCTGATAAGATGATGGTCAGCCGGCACAGTTCTGATAAGCCTCCACAGAAGTTCAGGGCATGGGGAGGGTTGTGATAGACAAAGCTTTTCCTTAGTTTACACATTTCCCAGGAGAAATTGATACAGGCCAACCAGGGTAGTCAGATTCAGATATGCCACAATTGTTGATTTTTACAGGCAGACTATTTTTCTTGTCAGCCTTGAGTCTTATTGGTACTTCCAAGATGATTAGGGTGCATTCTGCTGGTCCGTGCTTACGAGCCCCTCCAAGGTCATTCCAACATGCTGGTGAGTCCCAAAGCCGCAGGTGGCCTGAGATTCTCATAAATCACTTCCATCTTATGGTTTCACTCGTAAATCAGCTGATTTTGAGTCCTCAAAGCACAAACCAAACTTTCAAAATAGGCAGCAGCCTGACCAGGCCAGATTAGCTGCAGCTGTCTTCTTTGCATATTGATAAACCAGGAACCAGACAATTCCAAAAATAGGAAACCAGTTATCATAAATCCATTGATATGCAATTTCAGCATCCTCAATAGACAGCAAGGATAAACACATCACACTCCACTTCCCCAGAGACATATCCAGCTGCCTACATGTCGACCAGGCAGACATGAGAGTTCTTCAGGACCCTGTCGCTTTGTTGAAAAGATTTTGTCATTTGCGTCGAAAGTTCAGTTGGTCAGATCCATAACAGTAGTTTTCATTTTGGAAGATGCATACAAATAGGAGCTCCGATACACAGACAGCGAGCAAAAAAAGCAGGAGTAGGAGAGGGAAGCGAATGCGTGCGCCTCATTCAAGAGCGAGTGAGAAAAAAGTGGATTCAATTCACAAAGCTGAGATGAAGACCACCAATCAGAGCGGAGGGAGCCCATGTCATGATGCTACATTGTGGTGGGGCTAGTGAGATGCTAACTTTGAAAGCACCCAGAAGATGAGACCATACCACCGCTGAGAGACTCTCTGCATCAGATCTACATCACTAGATAACCCTAACCTTATTCCACCATAGTCTTTATTTTTCAGGACTTCTGGTTTTTATCAGTGCATTGAGATCTGCTAGCTCTCACTAGCCTTAGCTTAACATGGCTTTGGGTTTCATTACATGCATCCTGTGCCAGATGTTTAGCTAGAACACTACCTCGTTTAAAGAAAACGGATTATGTATAAAATGTTCTGATATATCGGTTCTAGTGGAGAGGCTGTCTGATCTGGAGGCTCGACTCTGCGCTTTTGAAAAACCATTAACTAGCCAGGCGCCCATAGGCTCTGAAGAATCACCAATGTTAGCTCACGTTAACAGTCAGAAATCACAGGCCAGCTGGGTGACGGCCCGAGGTAAACTAAATGCTAAAACGAAGTCCCCGGCTCACCATCGACCCGTTCACGTTTCAAAAGATTTTTCTTCTGTTTTAAATCACATTTCAAATCAGTTTCCTCCCATTAGCAACCCGGAACCACAGGCCCGTTGGCTATCAGCCCAAAGTAAGCCTAAATCTAAAACTAAACCACCGATAGGTTCACATTTCAAATTATTCTTCTCCTGTTCAAAATCACGTTTCAAATCAGTTCCCTCCAATTAGCTAACCTGAACCTCAGCCCCACTGGGTGACGGTCCAAAGGAAAAATAATACTAAAACTAAGCTTTCGGTCACCAACCATTCAACTTTCAAATCGATTTTCCGTGCTTAGTGAGACGCCCGCCGAGGAGCAGACTCTCGTTGTTGTCAGCGCCATAGTTCGAAACGTGGCACCTGCGACTCAGACCACAGTCAAATGCATTCCAGGTGCCAGAGCAGGCGACACTGAATCCCATCTGAAACTACTGGCTAAAGTTAAGGTGAAATACAATAAAATCATTATTCACATCGACGAACATTACACTCGGCTACGCAAATCAGAGATCACTACAATAAATGTTGCTTTAGTGTGTAACGTCGCAAAAACTATGTCTGACTCTAGTTTTCTCCGGCCTCCTCCCCAACCTGTCCAGCGATGACGTTTATGTCAGCTTTCAACCGCTGGGAGTCCAGGTGGTGCTCTGAAAACAACGTAGGATTTGTAGACAACTGGAGTGCATTTTGGAGAAAACCCGGTCTGATGAGGAGAGATGGAATCCATCCCACCTTAAAAGAAGCAGCACTTCTTTCTAAAAACTTAGCTGATTCAGTTGAACATTCAGATTGTTGACAATAAACAGTCCAATCTAGAAATCAGTCCAGGAAGCAGATATGTAGTCTTCTACACTTCTCTACTGCTTCTTTGTTACACACCCAAAACCCCATTGAAACAGTGCCAACTCATCCACAGCTCAAATCAAATAAACCAAAAATCAGCTCTAAAAATATTAACCATAAAAATTGTATTAAAATAAACACAACTACTTTACCAGAACAAAAGAATAAAATCATTAAATGTGTATTATTGAACACCAGATCCCTTTCCTCTAAATCCCTGTTAGTTAATGAACTGATAACTGATCATCATATTGATTTATTCTGTCTGACAGAAACCTGGCTACAACAGGAGGATTTTGTTAGTATAAATTAATTCACTCCACCTAATTACCGGTATTTAAATTTACATGTTTCTAGAACAACTGGTCGAGGCGGAGGTGTAGCTTCTATTTTTCAGTCGGGACTATTAATTAATACTAAACCAGTTAGTAGTTATAATACTTTTGAGTTGCTGTCTCTAAGTCTTTCCCATCCTAACTGGAAAATGGAACAGTCACTCTCACTAGTTGTTATATATCGTCCACCAGGATCCTATGCTCAGTTTTTGTCTGAATTCTCAGAATTCTTAACTGATTTACTATTAAATCATGATAAATTCATAATAATGGGTGATTTCAATATTCATGTAGATGTTGAAAATGATAGCTCAAAATTTTAATGGAATCAACTGGTTTTACCCAAAACGCTTAAAAAAAATCTGATTGTACAACAAATGTCCAGCATATATTGGTTGATATATACATGTATGTATTTGCACCAGTAAGTTGATGTCCAACAAACTATAGGATGAAAATTTGCCCCACAGAAGATGAAGTTTAGAACAAGGCAGCGAACGTCAGGCAAAAATTCTTGTATTAAAATCTTTCTGAACTTCCTTTAATCATTGTGTTGATACCAACCAGTTTTCTTACCTCACTTTCTCTCTGAACAGGAGAGGGCAGTGGAGACAAGAGACTGAACACCAGCGGCTCTTTGCTCACATGAGATTTTTTAATTGTTGAAAGCTTCAAGCTATTGGATTTTACATGATGATTTTTACTTATTAGTGACAAAATAAAAAAAATGTCTTGCTAAGCAGAAAAAGTTGAAGCATATTTTTTTGGTCCCTCAAGCTTAACAGTTTAACATGATCCATAATTGGGAAGTGAAAATAGGACTTTGCACAAAGACCACTGAAGCACCAGCACATGCAACCAGGCATGGAATAAATAAAAACCTCCTGTAAGGAATGCTTTTTGCCCTTTGTCTTTAATGTCAGAAATTTAAGATAATCTTATTGTATCTGGAGAAATGACAGCGTTAAAGCTCCCTTAGTTAAATCTTAAAATTATAGATATGCACAATCTAATAAATCTAATCCAGCATCATTTGTTGGCGCTCAGAGTATGTATTCTGAAAGACTCAGCTATTTTAACGCAATATGAGTAAAACTGACTAGAGTTATAGCCATCCTTGTTAAGATTGATTAACTGTGTCAGTCATCTTAATTGGTAGACTCCAAAACTTGTAGCTGTTTAACCATACAGCTTTTAAGGTTGATCATGCACTAATTTCCCCCATAGTTAACAAAATAAATATCAAAATGCCATCCCAGTTTTGCACAATAAGAACAATGTCAGCATCTCACTTTATGCAAAACATTAAACACATTTATCTGCTTCCATCCATCCATCCATCCATCTATCCATCCATCCATCTATCCATCCATCCATCCATCCTTCCATCCATCAATCCTTCCATCCATCCATCCTTCCATCCATCCATCCATCCATCCATCCATCCATCCATCCATCCATCCATCCATCCTTCCATCCATCCATCCATCCATCCATCTATCCATCCATCCATCCATCCATCCATCAATCCATCCATCAATCCTTCCATCCATCCATCCATCCATC
>NC_056512.1:14205702-14212123 GCF_014905685.2 Nematolebias whitei
ATCCATCCATCCATCCATCCATCCATCCTTCCATCCATCCATCCATCCATCCATCCATCCATCCATCCATCCATCCATCCATCCATCCATCCATCCATCATCTTCCACTTGTTCTGAAATCAGGTCTCAGGGACAGCTGCTTGAGCAGGGGGGTCCAGACAGCTCTTTCCACAGCCACCTCTTCCAGCTCTTCTGGGCTTCTTCACAGTCGGACATGCCTGAAGCACCTCCCTAGGGAGGCGCCCAGGAAGCATCCTTACCAGAGGCCCGAGTCACCTCAGCTGGCTCCTCTTGATGTGGAGGAGCAGCGGTTCTACTCTGAGTCTCTCCTGATAACTGAACTTCTCATGCTATCTCTATGGGAGAGTCCAGCTACCCTGCAGAGGAAACTCATTTCAACCGTTTGTATCCACAAACTCATTCTTTCAGTCACTACCCAGAGTTCATGACCATAAGTGAGGGTAGGAACTTAGACTGACCAGTAAACAGAGAGCTTTGTCTTACAGCTCAGCTCCCTCTTCACCTCAACGGACCGGTACAGAGTCTGCAATACTGCAGATGCTGCACCAATCTATCTGTCAATCTCACGCTCCATTCTTCCCTCACTCTTGAACCAAAACCCTGAGATACTTGAACTGCTCCACTTGAGGCAGAACCTCACCCTCGACCTGAAGAGAGTAATCCATCCTTTTCCAACCGAGGACCATGGCCTCAGATCCAGCTGGAGGTGCTGGTCCTAATTTATTTATCTACATTTATCTACTTTAGACGCATAAATATATCCTGTCACCTTCTGCCATTTTAAAGCACTGTCTTTTCAAATGATCAAATCAGGAGCCTCATGTGCATACGTACAAAAAGGTTGCATAATCTCATGTTCCATGCTCATGTTGGGAAGTTCTCCTTGTCTGACTCGCATCGCTGTCACCCAGTTTGTTTGCGTGGGCAGCCATGATGATAGATTGTTTGTGCTACATCCTCCATCTGAGGGAAAGAGGGCAGAATAAATAAGAGTTTTAGAGCATCTCTGATTAGACTGGCAGTATTGTTTGTGTGTACAAATCCATCACCAGCAGCTGTTAATTGGATGTTTCTATCAAGAGCTTCATGTAAATACGGTGTGTTTGTTGGCGTATGCTTCGAATGTCCACCTCAGTCCTTCGGTTTGCTGAGGTCATGTCTGTTTGTTCCTGGACTTTTGACCTTAGCTGCGTTCCTGGATTTTGTCTCAATCAAACTTGCCTTTTTTTCTGAAAACACCAACAAAATAAAAGGTGTCTGAGCCAACACATAAACGTTGTGACAGTGCTTGGTCCAATTTATAAAAACACCCAATTTCTGCAGATTTCTTTGGCATGATGAAATAAAGGCGTGTTGCGTGTCGACTCCCAAACAGTACAAAAGAAGAAAAAAAACCCTCATCATACCAGTTAAAGCAAAAGATTTTCTATTTTACCAAGAACTTTACTCCACTCTTTCCAGTAAATTCCAGCATAACTGTTTAATTTGTACATAAAACTGAAGCACTGCATCTTGTTTTTTTGTAATTTAAGTTAACAAGCTTTGTCAGAAAAGTTTTGGGTGGTCCCATCACCAAAAAAAAAAAAAAAAAAATCTAAGTAAAACCTGTCATCCAACACTGATGTCAAAGTACATCTCTTTTATACCTTTTGGTTTAAGTACATATAGGGCATTTGTTCACTCCGAACATCATTTATAAATAAAAAGTAAAAGCCAAGTCCAAGCCAGCATCCATTCAGCCGTACCACCTAATCATGCCGGCATCAAAACAACATCATAACTCGGCTGTAGTGAAGAGAGTGTGTAAAATTCAGCATTTTACCAAAACATTGTGAACGTGGGCTTTGAAGTCCTCCTAACAGCTTGAAGGCACATGTGTGGCAGCACAGACACCCACAAATCATCATCCGTGCCACCCTGCCACTCCAGTGCCACACAGAGACTTGAAACAGTAAATTAGAGCTGGTGGCGATGGTGGGTTTGGACTCAGACTGAGGGTGGGCTCATTGGTGTGGTCGAGAATGTTGGTGAAAAGCGGTTAGATGTGGGTACAAGGTATTTATTTTGGTGATGGCAAGCTGCATCCATGTTTGTGTGTATGTGTGTGTGGTAAGTGTCTGTGTGCAACGCAGCCAGGTCTTGTGTCTTTCTAAGGATTAAAGTGCTACCACCCATCAGATCCACAGCTAAAACACATCCAGTCACAGTCTGTCTTACTGAGAAGTAAATAAACACCCAAATATACTCACTACTGTATTTCTGCACAATATATATATATATATATATATATATATATATATCAGTAATTTTTTTTTATTTCAGTTTGACATTTATTCTATACATTTAATGTACATTATACCATTTTCCTTCACATCAATATTCTAAATATGCAACAGAACAGAATGTATGAATGTTTATGTTATCTGTGTCTGTACGGGGGAATGAACTTCAAATGGTTTTGGGATATCTATGTTGGACTGTGGCGGCACGGTGGCTCAGTTGGTACAGCTGTGTCCTCTCAGCGAGAAGGTTGCAGGTAGAAATACCAGCTCAGGACCTTTCTGAGTGCAGTTTGCATGTTCTCTCCGTGCATGTGTGAGTTTTCTCCGGGTAATCCAGTTTCCTCCCACAGACCAAAAACATGCATGTTAGTCTGATTGGTAACTCTAAATTGTCCCTAGGTGTGAGCGAGAGAGTGAATGGTTGTTTGTCTCTATGGGTCCCTGTGATGGACTGGAGACCTGCGTCCTGTGTGAGGGTGTCCCCCACCTCTCACACAGTGACTGCTGGATATGAGCACCAGTGACCCCCACAAACTGAAAAGGAAGAAGCAGGTAAAAGATAATGGATGGATGGTTGTATGGATTTAGAAAATTGTGCAGGGGTGCCACCGAAACCCTTGTCTAGGGTGCAAGATTGGCTGGAGTTGGCACGGGCAGTAATGGCAAAGGCCAAGCAGAGACAACACTCTGAACGTCCTCAAGAAGAACAAATTAGAGCAGAGGCTGCTGGTGACCTACAGATCCACCACATGATCTAATCCTGCACTGACTGTGTCTCTGCCTTGTATGCTGGATGCTCAGCTGTAGACTAAGATCCTGCAGACGGTCATAAACACAGCCCAAAAATCATATGCTGCACTCTTCCCTCCCTGGTGGAGATCACAGGCTCCAGTTGTCTGAGAAGGTCCACTCCATTTTCAAAGATCCATCCCACCCAGCCTGTTTGAACGGATACACTCTGACAAGCACTACAGGTCAACGAAGGTCTGTACAAGAAAACTAAAAACAAACTCCCATCACTGGGACACCAGAATACTAACAACTGATCTTGTGATGTCGTGACTCGTGGAATTCTGTATTCTGTTGTGTGAAATTCATTTTTCTGTTCATGAGCAATTTACACCTGTTCACAATTGAAAAATTTAACCTTGATGCTGTCATTGTGCAATAGTTTCAAATCACTATGACTTTAGCCACTTTTACTATAAATATAATTTTAAAGCAATGTGTATAGATTTTTTTGTGTGTAAAAAGGTGCCTTTATTTTTTTTAAATGTTGGCTATATTCTTTATAGTTTAAACTTTATGAACAGGGAGATGCACCTGTAGCAACAATAAAGCACCGAGAGACACGTCTGACTTCACAGGAGTACAGAGAGAAAAAAATTAATAAAAATAAAATTATATATATGTATATATGGAAATAAAAGTCGCATCAGTCCAAAAATGTCTACTAAAGTGGAAAAATCCATAAATACGTCTCTTTGCCGTATAAGTTGAATCTATTATGCGTCACCGCTGACAACCCAGAAATGTGGGCCGGTGTTGTGCCAAAAATCGATTGGCTGCTAAATGGCGGCCGTGAGAGCATGCACGGGAGGACATTAACAAGACTTTAACAAGATTAACACTTAAAAACAATTATTTGTTTGCTCGACATTATAGTAAAGGTGTGTCTCAGTCTAACTTTTGCTTAATAAATGTACTTTGACGGTCAAATTAGCTGCATTTCAAAATCCGGTACACAGAAGTAGGGACGAGAGACGACCTGCTGTGCATTTCTTCAAAATTTAACAAGATAAGCACCTAAAACAATTATTTGTTTGCTCGACATTATAGCAAATGTGTGTCTCAGTTGAATTTTTACTTAATAAATGCACTTCAATGGTCAATTTAGCTGCATTCTACTGGAGCGGTGCCGCGAAATGAAGCTGGTTTGATGGTTGCTCCAGGTGAGCAGAACCAAGGTGGCAGACTGTGGCAAGCTGATTGTGTCATTAATAGCCACTTTTACCTATTACATGACACAACGGCGTGCCACACTACTAAGTGCCATCTAGCATCTGAAAATGCTATTGTTCAATACTTTCAGTCAGAATGAATGAAAACAGTCATATCTCAGCCAAAAATGGGTTTAGAAATATGAGAAAAAATCCATAAATACGTCACTTCTGTGTATAAGTCCCAGGGCATGTAAATTAAATTCAAATTCAAATTTTATTGGGATCTTTTGCAAATTTGGTCTTGAAGAAAATGAGCTACAAACCATTTATGGCCAGAAACCTCCAGGAATTTCCTAGAAATCATAAAATCTATTTGGCCATGTGGTATACCTAGACCAACAAGTTGACCGCTGCATGCCGGGACAAATGTTTTAACCTACTCAAAAAATAAAAAAAATTAAAGCAAAATGACATTACATTGGGAATAAATAAGGTATTATTTCATTTTTCTTTCCTTTTTTTTTTTTGTTCGCCTGTTTTAGGAACTTCCTGTTGAATGGAGAATTGTTTTGTTTGACGTTGGTGCTGTTGCAGTAATGACTGCTTCAAGAGTTAACTCTGGAAAACACCTTCACACTTCGCCTAAACATTCGCTGAAAAACACCCTGCTTGTGTTTCATCTGTGACTTTTTTCTCTTTCATTCAGAACTCCCTTTTTACTTTTGCGTTTTTCACCCAGCTCTGACGAAAGTCCAACACAGGGCCAACTGGGCAGGAGAAGGACGGCAGAAAGCCATGTTCAAATGTTCTCCTCTTCTCAGATCCTCAGGGATTTTCAGCAGCAATTACACAGAAGTGTTACCAGATGCTCCAACCATTGTCAAAAAAAAAACAAAAAAAAAAAGTCTGTCTGCAGAGTTTGCCTATCTTTTAGGACAGAAAAAGGGAAATTCCTTTCTCTGTTTTGTACTTTATGCCAGTACAGTTTAGAAATGTCAGTATTTATTTTTCAATAACTCTGAGTGAAAGAGGATCACTCAGTGCATCAAAGAACGAGGAAACATCAGCTCTGCAGAAAATAACACCGGAGTTACAGTAATTTAATTCCCTCAACAGCAGCAACATTTGGTTTCTGCAGCTTTACCTGATCCTCAAGCCTTGACTCCCAGCCCTCAATATTTACTTTTGAATTTTTTTTAAATATATTTATATATATATATATATATAATAACATAACATACTCATTGGGTGTGTGCACACATGCACAGCCTTTAAACAGACTTTTTTAATTACCTGCGCTACTCGTTGAGTAGATGTTGAGAAGGAGTCTCAGCTACTACCACACATCATTTTAGCAACATATTTGTGGGTTAAACATTAAATCACCTGGATTACAGATGTTTTTTTTTATGTTGACTAAGAATGATTAGATGTGGAAGACATCTTGAATATGGCTGACTACAAAAGTTATTCAGTTGTACAATCAGTGATTATTTCCTGGGAGTTTCATTTAAAACTATTCAGTGCTTCATGAAATAAAACATGTTAGGCTGATTGGTAACTCTGAATTGTCTCTAGGTGTGAGTGAGAGAGTGAATGGTTGTTTGTCTTGTTTCCTCTCACACAGTGATGGCTGGATATGGGTACCAGTGACACCAACAACTCAGAATGGAAGAAGTAGGTAAAGATAATGGATGGATGAAACGATTTGCAAATACTGGTCCATTTTTACATTTTCCTAGATCAGTGGGCTGTGAGGGCTCCTTTGATATCAAAGGTTAAAAACATCTGTCACAGTCTTTGGGTACAAGTTGGTGATTTGTCTCATTTATTTTCTTTTGGCTACTCACTTCTTGAGTCGTCGCCACAGTCATCACAGTTTTACTAACTGGCCATTTTTAATATGTGTAAATGTTTTTGTATGTACCGGTATGTAAATGTTTTTATAAAGTATATATTGTATACACACACACATATATATATATATATATATATATATATATAAATATAATTTTTAAAAACTGTTTTTTAATGTACTTAAATGTAGTGCTCTGAGCCAACTGTTGTGAGTTAATGCTATTTACTGTAAATAGAGTCAATTGAATTGAATTATACATACATACATATATATATATATATTTATATATATATATATATATATATATATATATATAT
>NC_056512.1:14212223-14215939 GCF_014905685.2 Nematolebias whitei
ATATATCTGTGTGTATACATATATAGATGATGATATTTAAAAAAAAAAAAAAACAAAATAAACAAAATATATAAATATATATATATATATACACACACACACACACACACAGCAGATTCGTCAGACCTAGGGCACTGTCTTGATCACTTAACCTCTCAGTGTCTCATTTCTCATTTTTAAAAACCTTGGGGGTAAAGGCCTTTTTCCAAAAGGTAACTCAACACCTCATGTAAGCATATGAAAGGTATACTGTTTGTGTGTGTGTGTGTGTGTGTGTGTGTGGGTAAGCTCAATTTTCTGACTTGGTCATATTGTTTTGTTTCTTTTTTACCGCAGAAAACCTATATGTGTACACACACTCACGATCAAAGTTCCTCACTCAAAGAGTGAAAGAGAAGCTGGCTGTGCTCTCAGATTTTCATGGGGTCTCAGGAGAGAGTAAATTGCAGAGGAAGTTCAGCTTCTGAGCTCCAGTTATTTGTTTGATAGGGATCAGCAGGCAGACAGAGCAGAACTCTTCACAAGTCACCAGCACAACTTACTAATATTTCATCTTTGATAATATATTTTTGATTCAAACTTACTAATATTGAATTAAAGCTAACTCTGAGCACATTTTAGCTTTGTTGAAAGAAGGAGAAATACTGCAAAATGTTGACTTCTTCAATTAATAACAGCAACAGGGACTGTCCATACATAGACGTTAAGTTTTCTTCATGTCACTGATGCCATCTTGGCTTTGAGCATCACTTGTTTTTAGTCATTGGGACTCAGCCTCCATCTCTGTTACCTGCACTACAGAACACCAAGCCAAGTTCATCTCCACTCTTCACTTCCATCCATCCATCCATCCATCCATCCATCCATCCATCCATCCATCCATCATCCATCCATTCATTACCTATTTATACTTTTTATGGGGGTTGGAGATCTGTGGCTGAGTGGTTAGAGCAGTCTTCCTCCATTGCGAGAGTTGTGGGTTCGATTCCACCAGCAGTCACATGCTGAAGTGTCCTTGGACAAGACACTCATAGCCTCTGATGTGTGTCCCATCAGTGTATGAATGTGATCTAACACAGGGGTTCTCAAACTTTTTGGGATCAAGGACCCCTTACAGGGGAGAAAAAGTTTCAGTGACCCCCTCATAACCCAAATGTTTGATAAATAATTTTATTCATCTTGTCTCTTTAATGCAATGGAAATATTTGTGTAACACAAATGTTTATGGCCGGTTCTTTAATACTGTTGATACAATTTTTCCATTTTTAAACATGGGGTATTTTTCCAGTACAGATGATGCATTCAGGTCCAAGCCCTCATTGAACACGCCCCAGTCAGTGTGCTCAGAACAGTCCAGCAATGCTGAAGAAGCCTCCTCGGTCCACACCTTCACTTTTCTGATGATTGTTTTGTCTTGCAGGTCTGTGGTTTGTATGCTGGGAGCAGCTCCAGAGAAATGTGATCCAACATGCTCAGGTGTGGGACTGGTGCTGCTTGGTTTGCACCAGGGATGTTGCAGTAAACCTGGTCCAAAATGCTATTCCCCCTGGTTTGAAAGTTTATGTATTTGTGGAATTTGGGAACTACTGCTCTGAGTTCAACCTGGTTGAAAATGGCCACAGTCACAGCCATCTCTGGATTTTCATTTATCTCCTTGCTAATTAGGAAGTACAGTAAATCTAATCTACCGTTGGCTTTATAAATATTCATGAAAGGATGCTGAAGTTCTATTAAGCCGAAATTTCATTTTGTCACACCCATCAACCATTAACAAGAGCAATGTCCTACATATTTACTTCTACTGGAACCTTTCTTTGCATGCACTGCTCATAAGCCTTCTGGAATCATGTTGGAGCCCCCCAACCCCCAAACACACACACTTTTTTTGTTATGGTAGATGGTCACATCACAAACCTGCTAAGCTGTATGCAGTGTGTTCAGTTCAATAAGAAACATTTTTTGCAGCAGTGGCGATTTTAGCCTCTTTTTGGGGGTGCACAATCACCCCAAAATTTTAACTCGGCAACCCTGAAAGATAAAGAAACCTTCATTAGGATTTTGTAAGGAAGCTCAGCTTTTAAACATTTGATTCACCAAAGTATTGAATAAATTTAGAATAAATGATGACACTCATAAATGGGCCAGTAAAATCTATGATTTTTATGAATCAGAGCCTCAACGCCTCCTGTCAATCAATCCAGTAGGCTCGTCAGCAAATGACCAATTGGCAACCTCAGTTTGTCCTGAAGTGAAACGCTCTTTACCTGCAGGAGCTGCACCCCTGGAGTTTTGCATTACAAATGCTTTGCAGTCAGAGAAATTTCATAAAAAAATCATTGGGGAAAAAATGGCTAAACATTGTCAGTGGGAAACATAATTCACACAGGTGTTACCCTAAATGTTTAAAGTGGAATACAGATTATTACATTTCCAAAACGTAAACAAAGTCTGGGAAAATGTAAAAGATAGATAAAGGCCAATGGCCGAGCTCATGATCAGCTGATTACAACAGTCATAAACAGGAAGTACCACATATACGTCTGTACGAAGGTAACTGCAGGTAGATCCTCCATTATTTGTCATAATTACATTGTATGATTAATGGTTGAATTAAAGATTAATGCTTAAAGCTAGTTGTGTTTTGTTTGTGTGTGTTATATATATATATATATATATATGTTACAACTTCTGGTTCCATAAGTTTAGTCGTTGTTTGTTATGATCAGTGAACACTAAAGTGAGTTTGTACAAAGCGTTTAATAACTTCTCTCATGTAAAGCAAAGTGCTACATCTGTAGTATCTTGGCTAGTGCGCCTGTATCGCATGCTGCTAGTTTAGTGCTAATTTAGAAGCGGAGCATGTTCTCTTCACACAAGGAGAGCTGTTGGTCAGGCTACTTCTTGTTGTGCCATTATCTCTACAATAGTTATTGAATCAAGTGTTTACTTGTGTAGTTAAACATAGATGTTTAACAACCCATTAAAATACACCAGAATGCAGGAAATAGCATCTACTTTATTCAAAATTTTCTGGGGGAGGACCCTCAGATCCCCCACATTACAAATGCTTCTGACACCCATGGCCACCACATTGTTCAAGCCAAAAGCCATTGTCAGCACTGGGGAGTAGGCGTCCCAAAAGGTCAGACGTCAGAGTTTTGCAGGGCACAATCAGATGAAAAGTATTGCTGTTTATGTCCTTGGTGACAAACTCATTTTGACTCAGTAATACACACTTGCTCGGTTCTTGTTGAATTATCATAATTTCATACAGCTCTTTACATGTTCTTTTCTTCAGTTGGGTTTCATGTTATTTAGATTCAGGTAGAACTTTCTGTTAATGGACAAAAGCATAAAAATATTTTGAAATGTGTTCATGTCTACTAGATATGACATATCAGTAACTGTATTTACATGACTTACAACAAAAATCTTTCATTGATTTTTTTTTTCTGCCACAATCTAAGTGAGTTATGTCAGTAATACTGTGGTGTTTACCTAGAGTTTGATGAGTTGTTAAGCAACAACCCCGATCGTACATACCAATGAAGATGGGTGGAGATTCCAGGGTGTCGGGTTTTCAATTTTGCAAAAATAATAACAAATTAAACTAACAAAAAACCCTATTAAATTAACTTTAAAACTTGTAATTGTGAAAAATAAATAAATACTGCCTGTATTAAAAATAAGTAAATAAAAATATTATATATATATAT
>NC_056512.1:14216039-14224825 GCF_014905685.2 Nematolebias whitei
CATATATATGTATATATATATATATATATATATATACATATATATGTATATATATACATATTTTTTTTATCATTCAAACTTTATTTAGACAGGTAATCATACATACATATATATACATATATATCATTGGTTTTCTTATTCAATATAAAACACTCCATTCTAATTTGAACATACCATCATTTATGGAAGGTACCATTTGTAATAATTCAAATATTTGTTGCGCAGGTCCATTTTGACAACATTTGCTGTAACTTGTTGTAAAATGTCAATTTTAGGCTGGAGTCTGGGTGGTTTTGGAGGGCGTGTTACAAACAAATCTTTCCGAGGGGTTTGATGTGATTCTCTTTGTAGTGGGTAGAAATATGCCATGCCCTAAGGTGGACAGTGTGTTTTGATTTCTAAAAATCCAATCTGAAGAGCGATGAAGCTACACAAATAACAGAGCAACTCAAAGATACTAACATTTACACAGACAAACCACATTCTTCTCTGCTACTGCAACATGAGGCTGCACAAGACATTCAGACAAACCACACATCCATAAGGAGACACCGTGGTGCAAATTTACACACAGAAAACCAAAGATGCTATTGTTTATGTAGCAGAGAATTAATGCAAACCCACATGCACACAGATGGGGACAGTGAGGCAGACCCCCTAGTCTGTTCACATATGGTTGCAATTGACCAGCGGGGTGGGTGGATAAATGGCAGTCGACCAACCGGTGGTATAATTATCTGACCAGCGTCTTTATGTTGCCATAAATAGCTATTTTGTTTGCACCAAAAATAAACTGTCATCTCAGCCTTTTGACATTCGCCTCGTGACACTTGACCCCTGGTCAGCAAAGGACAAGGGTCAGCCATGTTGGACTTGTTGCTAAATACAGCAGGCTGACTTCTTTCCACCCTTAAATTTTAGTCAGAAAAAGCTTCTTTAAAAAAAAAGTTATCAAACAAAAACACAAAAGTCTAAAGTAAACTCTTTGAGATTAGAGGACACAACTTTAATACTTTTCAGCTTGGTTGTTGTTCAAGGAGACGTTATTGTCATTCATATCACATGTGGTATATGAGGTGGAGCCAAATTGTGTACTCAAGGTCCCAGTTACACCGAAAAATAGCAAAAATATAAAGTGTATTAAAGACAAGAAGAAACATTATACCAGGATCCAACAAGGTGAAGTCAGGTCCTCTGATGGTTTATTTTTGTTGAAATGTTTCGTCTTTCATCCAAAAGACTTCAGAGAGATTCAAAATTCAATTCAATTCAGTTCAGTTTATTTATATAGCGCCAAATCACAACAAAGTTGTCTCAGGACACTTTACAGGAACATTCACATACATAAAAGCCAATTAGTAAAGTTCTCTTATCTCAGGAATCCAGCAGACAAGATGAATCTTGGCTTGGTTGCAGTCTCCCATCCTGAGCAAGCAAAAGGATTACTGAGTATGAACTTTGTTTGGAACCACTTTGGCTGTGACTGCCTCAGACAAGACGGACTCCAGAAACCATCTTAGCACCATTAAACTGGTTGACCCACTATGTCAGGTGCTGTTCATAAAACTGAGTTTACTGTGGCTCCTCGGACTGATGAAGTTTTTTGGATGAAAGACGAAATGTTTCAATAAAAAGAAACAGTTCAGAGGACCTGACGGAACTTTGTTGTATGTTTTTACCTGAATTATTGAGCATAACTTTGGAGCAGAGTTTAGAGAAGGTGGGCCGGTGATTAGAGGCTCGCCAGTTCAACTCTCGGTACAGATAACATCAAAATGTGCATGAGATAGGTGAAGCACCCACACCTGCCTCCACCCTCATTTTCTCCACTCTGGTCCCTTGAGCAAGGCCCTTAACCCCCACCATCTGCTCCCCTGGGTGGCAGCTCTCTGCTCCACACAGAGAGTGGTAGCTCAGTGGTCTGTGGTTGAGTCAGGAAGGACATCGGATGTAAAAATAATTGCCAAGTCTTCGTGCGAGTTAGGGTGCATTCACATCAGCCCTGTTTAGTCCGCTTTAATCGAACTCTAGCTCGTTTTCCTAGAAAGTCTGGTTCGTTTAGGGAGGTGTGAACGCGCCGTCAAACTCTGTCACGGAACAAAAAGGCGAACTCTGGCACGGGTTAAAATCTAGGTCTCGGTCCGGTAGAAGAGAACTCCAGCGTGGTTCGAGTACAGTGTGAATGTAAACAGACCGGCCCCGCTCCACAAGCAAGAAGTGGAGTACATCGCAGGACAAACAAACACACATTTCTCTTATTTCATACGGAGCCGTCAGCTGCCTTGTGTGAAAAACAATATTCTCCATGGTCTTCTGCTCATGCTGAGTCCATTTTTGAAAAATGACAAAATATAACTCCTAAAACTGCTAAAACTAGAAGCCAATCCGTTTTTGTTTTTATTTCCAGAAGAAGAAAAGAAAAAGAAGAAGACATATCTTCAGAGGTTTTGTGTCGTTTCTTTCAGTAGTTCTTGGTGCAGCACCCCCACAGGCGAGCGGGGGAACAGGTTGGTTCAACAGGTTGACTCGACTGCACAGTGCAGTGTGAATGCAAACTCACCAGCTCAAATGTAAACAAAAGCTCATGAATATTGGTCCCGAACCGAATCTACCGGACTATCTGGTGTGAAAACAACCTTAGTTCATTGTGGTGACCCCTCAAGAAGGGAGCAGCTGAAAGAAGAAAAAAAAGAACAACATTAGTATGAACTTTGAACAGAGCTGGACAATAATTCACTATCAATACTTGTAGTGATATACTTTTATTCAATAACGGTGACATGAGTTTTAAGCACATCTTTGATATTTCGATATTATTACAGTGTTTCAATGACACATTTCTTTTCTGTTCGGGTTGAAGCAGCCGCTTCCGGTTCAACCCGAACAGAAAAAGGTGCAACACAACTACGTCAGTGCAAGGTGACGTAGATGTTACGCAGAGCTCGAGTCCAGAAGGTGTTAGCGTAGCAGGCTAGGCTAAGCTCCAACACGCGTTAAGTTTTTGCTTCAAAATGAGTGCCCATGATCGTCAGAATGTGACTGAACAAGATTTCACAAGCGAAGAGAAGCAGATGTTATAACTGATAAGAAAGGAAAGACTAATTTGGCGGAGTCGTTCCAACTAGCGGTGGGAACACGTCGAACTTGTTCCACTTGATAGAATATGATGAGAGTCAGAAGATGAAGCGCAATAAAAGTTTGAGCTAATGTGTCTCTGAAACAACACCCTCAGCTGTATCAAGAGAAACACAAGCAGTAAACATCTGTTTGCTGCGTGCGTAATGTTATGTTGTTGTTTAAAGTTAAAACTATTAATATTGACAAAATTGAGAGTTTTATGTTATTTGACAACGATTTCAATTTTTTTGAAGGCTAAATACAAATAAAAGGTGAACATTAATTTATTTGTACAGCTTTTCTGAGGCTTTTATATTGTTTATATCAATATCGAATTGTATCGTTATCGACCGAAATTAAGAAATACAAAGTACATCTTGATAAAAGTTTTGGCCGTATCGTCCAGCCCTAACTTTGAAGTATACACAGATCTAAGATATAAACTAAACAATAATAATATAATATAATATAATAAGGTGTATAAACAGCAGACTGAACATGAGTCAGGCAGCACGGTGGCGCAACTGGTAGAGCTGCTGCCTCTCAGCGAACAGGTCCTTGGTTCAAACCCCGGTCCAGGGGCCTTTCTGGGTGGAGTTTGCATGTTCTCTCCGTGCATGCGTGGGTTTTCTCCGGGTGCTCTGGTTTCCTCCCACAGACCAAAAACATGCATGTTAGGCTGATTGGTAACTCTAAATTGTCCCTAGGTGTGAGTGAGAGAGTGAATGGTTGTTTGTCTCGTTTGTCTCTATGTGGCCCTGTGATGGACTTGCGACCCGTCCAGGGTGTACCCCGCCCCTCGCACATTGATTGCTGGACATGGGCACCGGCGACCCCCGTGACCCAAAATGGAATAAGCGGGTAAAGATAATGGATGCATGGATGGATGAACATGAGTCTGTTGTGCCTTGTATGATGTTAAGCAGTAATATTTTTCTCTCCTAACTACGACAAAAGAAAAACAAATAATAAAATAAACAAATAAACCTGTAGACCAACCAGCCTCTTGCAATTTAGCTGCGAGAGTAGTGGAGTGCAAACAGCATCATTTTCAAGATAACTATCCAGGTAGCAGTGACTGAAGCTAAAACATATATACAGTATGTGTGTGTTGGTGTGTGTGTGTGTGTGTTAGCAAAGTATCTCCTGAACCACTGGAATATTTTAGTAAAACATTCAGAAAGTAATGGGAAATTCAAAACATTGGCATGTAAAGAGGCAGGCGATGCCTTCAAGGAACGTTGTTTCATTTGTAGGTTTGCACATTAGCACGTAGGAAATTGACAGAACATTTGGGTCAAAAGAGAGGATGTAAAATGAATTCACAAGTTTAGGAACACATCACTGGTCAGTTTTAGGCTGTTCCCGGTACAGTAATGAAATAACTTTGGTTTACCTTCATTGTTACGTAAAACGATCTAAATTTATATTTTCAAATGATCAGAGCATTTGAAAATAAAAATGGAGGGAAATGGTCAAATGTTTATCCCAGCAGACCAACTGCCTTCAGATCCTTTACACAGCTGCTGGTGAGGAACTTTTGCTGCTAAGAACAGATAAGTTTCATCCCAAACTGTTTCTGAGACATTCAGAATATCAGACAATTATTCTAAAAAGGCAAGAAGAAATATACAGTATGCAACTATGAGAAATTAACATTTCTTGCCAAAACAAATTACTCCTAAAGCATAGTTTACTTGTGAGCCATTTTGGAAGTAGAATTATAGATTTTTTTATTTTTTTATTTTTTTATCTTTGTTTAAATCTAATAAAAGTGAATGTGAAAAACTATTAGGTGACAAAATACTTTTGGTGTTTTAAAGAATTTTCAGAGAAATATTAGGAACATAAAATACAAAACTTTTCCCTCAGACTGAAACCAGTTTAGAAAAAGCTTTGACTTCTATTCTGGAAGATGTTTCTTGTGTCATTCAGAGCTTTACTGCAGAGTGGTGGTCCAAGCTTTAAACTGTATGAGAAGTTCTCCTACAGAGCTCCCTGGATGGAAATTGAAATGTCTCAAACTACAGAATAGAAGACAATTATTTTATTAATTTATTTATTTATTCTTTAGGCTGGTATTTTTGTAAACCTGGTTGAATCAAAGCAGATTATCAGAGTCTGATTTATTGTACTCTCCACTGTATTGCACTAATTTGAAGATTTTTTTGTTGTTCTTGTTGCTCTCCACACAGTTTCTGTACAGTTTTTATTTCTGTCCTTGAACACAATTTCACCACCTGTTCATTTTCTCAGACACCAGTTTTCTTTGAGTCTCTCTCTCTTTCACATTTTCTCTCTCACACCGAAAGAAAGCAAGTAATAACCAGGACCTATGATTATGGTTGTCTGTGGCATTCACCTGCAGTTGCAATGGTTACACACGCACGCACGCACGCACGCACGCACACACACACACACGCACATATTTGAGTTTCTATGTTTACAGGGACTTTGCATTGATTTCCATTCATTTTTCATTCATTTCTATAGCCTAACCCTAAACCTTACCATTCCCAGTACATACATACCTATAAACCTAACCATTACCAGTACATACATAACCATAAACCTAACCATTACCAGTAAATACATAACCCTAAACCTAACATTACCAGTACATGCATAACCATAAACCTAACCATTCCCAGTACATACATAACCATAAACCTAACCATTACCAGTACATACTTAACCCTAAACCTAACCATTACCAGTACATACGTAACCATAAACCTAACCATTACCAGTACATACCTAACCCTATACCTAACCATTACCAGTACATACCTAACGCTAAACCTAACCATTACCAGTACATACCTAACCCGAAACCTAACCATTACCACTACATACCTAACCCTAAACCTATCCATTACCAGTACATACCTAACCCTTTACCTAACCATTACCAGTACAAACCTAACACTAAACCTAACCATTACCAGTACATACCTAACCCGAAACCTAACCATTACCAGTACATCCCTAACCCTAAACCTAACCATTACCAATACATACCTAACCCTAAACCTAACGATTACTAGTACATACCTAACCGTATACCTAAACATTACCAGTAATAACCTAACCAACACTAAACCTAACCATTACCAGTACATACCTAACCCTAAACATAACCATTACCAGTACGTACATAACCCTAAACCTAACCATTACCAGTACATACCTAACCCTAAACCTAACCAATACCAGTACATACCTAACCCTAAACCTAACCATTACTAGTACATATCCTGATGCATGCTCAATAATCCAGGTAGAAAAATCCAAAAAAGTTCAATCTGGTCCTCTGGACATTCAAAAAAAAGAAAAAACAAAACAAAGCAAAAAAATCTAGAAACGTTTCGTCTCTCATCCAAGAGACTTCCTCAGTCTGAGGTGCTGTTTTCAGCTCAGTCTCTTAAATAGCACCTTCTCAGAGTGGATCAACCAGTTTGCTGCTGACAACCAAAACCAGCTGATCACATGCTCAAGAAGGACCATCAGCCTAACAATGGATCATTAGCACACTGATGGCTGTTTACTATTCACAGAGGGCTGAGTGATACTAGCAATCACAGCATTGTAAGAGGGGGACAGTTGAACCCGGAGGCCTCCACCCCTGTTTAACGATGGACGATTTCTTTTCACAAAGATGGCCTCCTTTACTCCTCTCTCAAACCATCGTTCCTCTCTTTCCAGGATGTGAACATCTTCATCCTTGAATGAGTGACCGCTGGCCTGGAGATGAGTGTAGACCGCAGAATCCTGGCCTGATGATGTTGATCTTCTGTGCTAGGCCATCCTTTTGGCCAGTAGCTGTTTAGTTTCCCCGATGTAAGACTGATCACAGCCCTCCTGACACTGAACAGCATACACAACATTACTCTGTTTGGGCCGGGGGACTGGATCTTTGGGATGAACAAGTCTTTGCCGTAATATATTTTGGGGTTTAAAAGCCACTGGGACGTTATGTTTAGAAAATAAACGTCTCAGTTTCTCTGATACTCCCTCAACATATGGAATGACCACTGGTCTGGGTTCCTCCTTTTCACCTGATGGGTGACTGGAGTCCTGTTTGGGTTTCTTCTCTGCTTTCAGGAAGGTCCAGTTAGGATATCCACATTGCTCTAGAGCCTGTTTTGTGTAGGATTTCTCCTTCTGCCTGGCTCCTGAGTTAGTGGGGATGCTGTCTGCTCTGTGATACAGAGTCCTGATGACTCCTAACTTGTGCTCCAAAGGGTGATGGGAGTCAAACTGCAAATACTGGTCTGTGTGGGTGGGTTTACGGTACACCTCGGTTTGCAAATGTCCTCTATCAGAGACTGAGACCTCACAGTCCAAGAAAGCCAACTTGCCATTTTTTACATCTTCTCGTGTGAACTTGATGTATTTATCCACAGAGTTGATGTGGTCAGTAAAATGTTGGACTTCCTGAGATTTAATTTTAACCCAGGTGTCGTCAACATACCTGAACCAATGACTTGGTGGTGTCCCTGAAAAGGACGTCAAGGCTCTCTTTTCTACCTCCTCCATGTACAGGTTGGCAACAATAGGAGAAACTGGAGACCCCATAGCACACCCATGTTTCTGCCTATAATATTGCTCCCCATATGTGAAGTAGGTTGACTGCAGGCACAGTTTCAAGAGTTGACACAGTTGTTCTGTGGAAAGCGTGGTCCTGCTGCTCAGAGTGGTGTCTGATTTTAATCTTAAACTGACCACTTCTATTGCATCATCAACAGGAATGCACGTAAAGAGTGATGCGACATCAAAAGAGACCATTGTTTCATCATTCTCCATGATGACATCACTCACCTTATCCACAAAGTCCATGGTGTTCTGTATGTGATGTTTTGAGCTGCCAACTAAAGGGATGAGTACAGACGCCAGATATTTGGAAACATTGTAAGTGACAGAGTTAATCATGCTAACAATAGGTCTTAAAGGTACACGTTGTTTGTGGATTTTAGGTAAACCATACCGACTAGGTGTGGCCTCCCCTGGGTACAGTCTGTGGTACAGAATACGGTCAATAGCCTTGTCCTGCTCCAAATTTTTCAGGCAATCTATTAACTTTTTCTTGTAACCACTTCCTGGATCTCTTTTCAGAGGTTCATAAGTGGTTAAGTCACTAAGGAGTGTCATAACTAGTACATACCTAACCCTATACCTAACCATTACCAGTACATACCTAACCCTAAACCTAACCATTACCAGTACATACCTAACCCTATACCTAACCATTACAAGTACAAACCTAACACTAAACCTAACCATTACCAGTACATACCTAACCCTAAACCTAACAATTACCAGTACATACCCAACCCTAAACCTAACCATTACCAGTACATGCCTAACCATTACAGTACAAACCTAACCCTAAACCTAACCATTACCAGTACATACTTAACCCTAAACCTAACCATTACCAGTACATACCTAACGCTAAACCTAACCATTACCAGTACATACCTAACCCTAAACCTAAACATTACCAGTACATACCTAACCCTAAACCTAACCATTACCAGTACATACCTAACCCTATACCTTTCCATTACCAGTACATACCGAAACCTAAACCTAACATTACCAGTACATACATAACTCTATACCTAACCATTACCAGTACATACCTAACCCTAAACCTAACCATTACC
>NC_056512.1:14224925-14228552 GCF_014905685.2 Nematolebias whitei
TGAGGTTCTGTAGGTCAGTGAGGTTCTGTAGGTCAGTGAGGTTCTGTTGTTCATTGAGGTTCTGTAGGTCAGTGAGGTTCTGTACGGCTATACCAGCAGTTTTGCTGCACATCCAGATAATCCCTGAGAGTGTGTTCCTGTTTTTAACACGTCAAAAGTTCAAACCAACAGATGAAGGTGAAAGTTAAAAGAGACTCAATAAAACATTCTCATAAAAGTAGAATCAACATTAAAACCACAGCTTCTGATAAAAATACATTCTCTTGTGGGTCTTCTTACAAAATGAGTTCACATGGGTGTCAAAGGTCAGTTTAAAGTAATTAAGAACAGTTCCCAGATATTTATAGTGTTGCACCTCCTCAACAGCTTCATCGTTAATGACCACAGGAGCTGCAACTGAAGAGTTTTTCTAAAATCATTGACCATCTCCTTTGTCTTAGAAACATTTAACTTTAAAAAGGAAGACTCACACCATTCAGTGAAGTCCCCGACCACAGGTCCAGGGTCTGGGTCATCTCTGCTGAGAAGGGACAGGATGACAGAGTCATCAGCAAACTTTAAAATGTGATGCTGTGGAAACTGGCTGCGAAAATCATTCTTATATAAAATAAATAAAAGGGGTGAAAGAAAGGGCAGCACGGTGGCACAACTGGTAATGCTGCTGCCTCTCAAGGAGCAGGTCCCTGGTTCAAATCTCAGTCCGGGGGCCTTTCTGGGTGGAGTTTGCATGTTCTCTCCGTGCATGCCTGGGTTTTCTCCGGGTACTCCAGTTTCCTCCCACAGACCAAAAACATGAATGTTAGACTGATTGATAACTCTAAATTGTCTCTAGCTGTGAGTGAGAGAGTGAATGGTTGTTTGTCTCGTTTGTCTAAGTGTGTCCCTGTGATGGACTGGAGACCTGTCCAGGGTGTCCCCCGCCCCTCGCACAGTGATTGTCGGACATGAGCACTGGCGACCCCCCGTAACCCAAAATGGAAGAAGCGGGTAAAGCTAAACTGTGGATCTGAATACAGTTCTCCCACCCCCCAACTTGCTGGATAAGCTGCTTCCTGAGAGCTTCACCTCCGGTGGATTCACGGACAGTCTGCTTGGTTCTGGCTATGCTTAGTTCACCCCAGTCGACAACTGCCAACACCAATATAGCACTAAGATAACGCGCAACACAGAGGTGTCTCCCCCTCCTCCCCCCATCCCGTCAAATGATGTCGGAGAAACACTGCATGTGGTGAGTTGCTGTAGGTAACCAGGAAAACCAGGAGTGGAATTTTTATGGTTTGATTATTCTCCTATTAATCAAGTGGAATGAATTTGTTCACTAAGAAACAGAAACAGTGCTGGATGAACTAATACTTCTTGGTAATAGTGGGGTGTCCAAATTAATATTTTTTTTAAATGTGAGGTGGACACTTTTCCTTCACATATAATTGATGTAATGCCTATGAGGGCAGATATGTAAAAGTTGAACTTGGGCTAAAGAGGGCATTTTAATAACTGGACCACACACTGTCAGAAGCTCACTCAGAAAACTGAAAACCCAAGAGTTAAATGTCTGTCAAGGACTTCTTCTATTGATCTCCTGTTCTACCTTTTATTGAGCAAGAAAATATAGAGCACTTGTCAAACCTGAACAAAACACCTGCATACTTTCACATGATTCAAACACAATGTGAGCACACCCAGAGCATTCTGAAAGAGACAGCTTTATCCTAAACATCTTTTTCATTTCAGGGTTGCTAATGATTCTCATGCAAATAAAAAAAATCTATTCAGACGTTTCACACCCATTAGTGTTCACTTTCTCTGAGTAGGCGAGCTCGTTGCTGCTCACTGGCATGTGCCATATTTATATGCGTTTGAAAACATACAACGGGTGTCCGTTAGCAAAATATCTGATGAACATCAGAACACATTCCTGGATGTAAATCTACAACTGATTAACATTTGGAGTTTACTTGAGTCAGTGGGGCCATCATAACTGATTGAGCTTGTAAAATGCAAAATGGCTACAACTCAGTCAGCTTTACAGATTTTGAGCCACAGTTTGGTGTGGTAGTAGCTGAGAGTGATCCCCGACATATGCTTTAATTGATCTTCAGGAGTTTATCTAAAACAGGTGGATCGTTCTGATTTTTCAATATAAAAATATATATATTTTAAAACTTTGGCATGAGAGGCAGCGGGAGATAAGAATTCAGGAGTGGCAGGGATTAAATTTTAATGTTAAGTTTGGGTCAGATAAATTTGGAACCACTTGAAACTTGGAGAGACCATCAAACTGTCATGGATATGTGTAACATATGCAAAATATGATCATGCAAAAGCTTTCCAGCCGGTTTCTCCGTTCTTTCTTACGCACACCCTGTTTCCTCCTCATTTTCTCATGCACAAATACAATGACGAAGACACGTGGGAGGGTTGACGCCATGCAGTCTACAGCATGTTGACTAGTATTGTTATTAACTGTAGTGTGACTCGAGGCAACAGCAACTACCCTGCTCTCTGGCTGCTGCAGAGCTACAGGGCTCGCCTTTGTTCTGCTCTGCATCATGGCACACCATAATTACAGTCTTAGCAGAGAAGACGCACAAGCAGCGTCAACTTCCCTTCGTAGGGAAACTGAGGTGAAACTTTTCTTTCATGTTTGTTCTCCTTTTAACAAGTCGGTGTGCGTTTGTGTGCACAATTGTCACCAAATGAAGTTGTTCTTTTTGCAGTGTTGCTCTTGTGAAAACACCTGTCAAATTTATCAAATTGGCCAAGACATTATAACCCATCATCAATGTCAGTTTAATTCTATAACACATACAAACAACAAAAGCTGACCAAAGTGTTTTACAATTGAGTCAAATTAAAAAGAGAAAAAAGTGTCACTCAGGAAACATAATAAAGTTAACAATGAAATCCAACACACAGCTACAATAAAAACCTGCTCTAACTTGTTCTCAGACTCTGCGTGGATCAGATGCCAAGGAATACAGATGAGTCTCGAGCAAAGATTTAAAAGTCTCATCAGTCTCAGTGGTCTTTAAATGATCAGGTAAACTGTTGCACAGTTTTGGAGCAGCAGTCTCAAAAGTGCGATCACATCTGGACTTCAGTTTGGATCATCAGAGGAACTGGTTGATACTGTAGACCGGAGTGCCCTTACTGGAGTGTAGATGTTAGGAAGATCACATAAATAAGATGGGGCCAGAACTTTTAAGACTTTAAAAACATCAATAAAATCTTAAAATCAATCCTGAAGTGGACAGGAAGCCAGTGGAGAGAAGCAAGGACAGGGGTTATGTGTTTATGTGTTTTAGTTGCTGTTAAAAGACGAGCCGCTGCGTTCTGGACAGATTGTAAGACATGTAGAGATGATTTATCTAAAGCAACTGACAGAACATTACAGTGGTCCCAACGAGAGACAAGACTTCACTTTGGCAATGAGTCTTAGTTGGAAGAAACTGGATTTCACAACTGCATTTATCTGTTTGTCTAATTTCAAAGCACTGTCAAAAAGAGGGTTAGATGGTATCTGACTCATAAAGGACTCAAGAAGACCTGTCAGTTAACAGAATGTTAGATAAGTATCTTTTAAGATAAGATAAGATAAGATAAGATAAGATAAGATAAGATAAGATA
>NC_056512.1:14228652-14235147 GCF_014905685.2 Nematolebias whitei
GAGGTGGAACACCTGGAGAGCTGGTGCAGAGAGAATAACCTTCACATCAATGTGAAGAAGACAAAGGAGATGATTGTAGACTTCAGAAGGAACAAAAACACCTACACCCCCCTGAACATAAGAGGATCTGCGGTGGAAGTGGTCTCCAGCTACAAGTACTTGGGTGTACACATGAATGACAACCTCAGCTGGAGCAACAACACCACCAGCCTGATCAAGAAAGCTCATCAGAGACTCTACTTCCTCAGACGGCTGAGGCGAGCTGGTCTGGGAAGCTCAGTCCTCACCTCCTTCTACAGGTGTGCAGTGGAGAGCATCCTGTGCTCGAGCATCAATGTGTGGCATGGAGGCTGCACAGCTGCAGAAAGAAAAGCTTTGCAGAGAGTGGTGAAGGCTGCACAGAAATCTGTTGGAATCAGTCTCCCCACCATCACAGACATCTACACCTCCAGATGCAGGAAGAGGGCCACCTGCATCATGAAGGACCCCACCCACCCAGCACACACACTTTTTGCCCCACTCCCCTCAGGAAGGAGGTTAAGGAGCATTAAGTGTAGAACCACTAGACTGAGGAACAGCTTCTACCCTGAGGCTGTTAGACTCATGAATCTCTAACTAGAATAATCACTGTGAAAAACCATATCATGTTGCTGCTGATCTGTTTCATGTTGCTGCTGATCTGTTTCAATGTTGATGTGTTCATGCGTGCACATCTGCTCACAGACTCATGTTCATGTTTGTGGTGATGTTCAATGTTTTATGTTATGAGTGCTTAGTGTATATTTAGTTGATGTTTTTCTTAGTTCATATCTTAGATGTTATTACTGTTTTTCTTATACATTTTATTGTTGGATGTAACTGGGACCCTGTGTACATAATTTCGCTCCACCACATGTACCACATGAGGTGCGAATGACAATAAAGAAACTCTGACTCTGACTCTGACATACCTAACCCTAAACCTAACCATTACCAGTACATACATAACCCTAAACCTAACCTTTACCAGTACATACCTAACCCTAAACCTAACCATTACCAGTACATACCTAACCCTAAAGTTTGAATAAAAATGTCTGAAGCTGCTTTTTAAAGTTTTCAATGGAGATGGCCACACAAAGAGACAGGGGCGGGGCATTCCACAGCCGGGGGCTACGGCCTGAAAGGACAGGTCAGCCCGAGTTTTAAACCGGGTTTTTGGGACCTTTAGGAGGTTCAGCGCTGAAGACCTAAGGGTGCGGGCTGGAGAATAAGGAGTCAACATTTCAGTGATGTACTGGGGGCCCTGTCCATTAAAATCACTAAAAGTCTAGACTAAAATTTTAAAATTAACTCTAAATTCAACAGGTAACCAATGAAGAGAAGATATAACTGGTAGTTCCTTTTTAAAAACCTCTCAGCTTCGTTCTGGACCAAATGGAAACCAGTGACAGATGATTTGTTACAATAATCTACTTTGTAAATGAAAATAAATAAAAACATGAATAATCATCTCCAGGTCAGCTTTGGTTAAAATTGCCCTCAGTTTATTAATATCTCTCAAATGATAATGATGTACCGTAGTAAAAGTTGGAAAAATGGGCCTTACAAGGTAACAGAAAGACACACACACTCCATGAATGCTGCTGCACTGTGGTTGTTTTTTGACAAAGAAAATTTAACCAATCAGATTTTCTTGTCTCCAGGCAGAACTTATTCTGCACAGTGTGGTCAGTATCTGCATCAGAAGGCAGTGATGCTAAAACAAATGATAATGTGAGTCTAGACAAACAGCGTGACCGTCCAATCACAGACTTGCCTCCTCTAACCTCTGCACCACCACTCCCCCGAGGTCTTTCACACACCTTTAGCATGAATCTAATCTGAAGCTGCAAAAAGTAAAAAAGCTCAGACAATCGAGACAGTTGTAGAAGAAGGGCTCATTCAGAAACATCACATTTGATCATTTACGACATGAAAATTGCTCTTACAAACCTGCCTACTGGGCGAAGAGTTCATTATGATGCCACAATTTAAAGGTTTGTACTTTGCCTCCCATTGCTTCTTAATAACAGCTCTCATATTTCACATCAAAAAACACAATTTTTTTTCTTTGCTGTAAATTCAATAGAATATGTTCTATTCAAAAAACAAATCCTATTATGTAGTAATATGATAGGTTAACATTACTTTTAAGTGTTACGTATTTTTTCATAAGCGGGAAAGTTGGACATTTTTGTTTTCAAAGTGAATATTCCTTTAAAAAACATGATTAAAGCATCCATGAATGAGGATATTAATCAAACTCCAGCAATCCTACCTAAAGAATATTACAAGTGAGAAATGACCTTATTAGTTCATTCACATCTTCAAGCAGATTTACAAATCTGCCTGTTATTGTTCCAAATAAGTAGAGTCAGGTGCGTACAGTGTTTCAAGGATTGTAAGACATGAGCAGAGGTGTGCAACAAAATAATGTGCATTGTCTAGAATACAGTTTTGCAAGCCCTGTTCACAGAACAGGTCAAGGTTGATCAAAGATTGTCCACAAAAATCAGTCACATGACTTACTGTTACAAAAAAGATACATTTTTATAGCCATTTTGTGTTGCCAACTAGTGCTGAACAGTTACAGCCCAATGAGATGCTAGCTTCAGAGTCATTTGTGACAAAATAAGGACCCTTACAGGAATTTCTTTAAAAACTAGAGGATAAAAATCAGGGACCCACCCAGGAACAGACAGGTCATCTGCCTCTAGTGTTTATATAACGTGGGCAAGAAAACATAATACATGTGAAGTCCAATCGATGGGTGAACCTCAGATCCAGGAAGAACAATGCAGGTTCTGCCTGGCTGTGGAACACTGGACCAGCTGTTTACCCTCCCTCGGGGCCTTGAGGGGTCATGGGAGTTTTTCCGTCCAGTCTACATGTGTTTTGTGGACTTGTAGGAGGCGTTTGTCCATGTTACTTGATGTACACTGTGGGGGGCTTCTCTGTGAGTATGATATTGTGAGTCTGTTGCTATGGGTCATTCAATTCCTATACAAGCAGTGCAAGAGTTTATTTTGCAAAGCCTGCAGTATGTTGGACCCATTCAGGGAGGGGACTGGACTTCTCCAGGGCTGCCTGTTGTCACTGATCCTGTTCATAACTTTATGGACATAATTTTTCAGTGAAGCCAGGGAGTGGAGGGAGTCCAGTTCGGTGGCCTCAGAATTCCATGTATGCTCTTTGCAGATGATGTGGTCCTGTTGGCGTCATTGTGCTGTGATCTTCCACACTCACTAATGTGGTCCACAGCAGAGTGTAAAGTGGCTTGGAGGAGGATCAGCATGTCCAAATCTGAGGCTGTTATCCTCAGTCAGAAAAGGGTGGATTGTGCTCTCCAGGTTGTGAGTGAGGTTCTGCCTCAATGGGAGGAGTTCAAGAATCGTGAGTTTTGTTTACAGGTGATGTACGAATGGATGGGGAGATTGACAGTTGGATCAGTGAAGCTTCTGCAGTATTATGGACTTTGTGCTAGTCCACTGTGGTGAACAGTCATCTGCGTTGTAAAGCTAAACAGAGAGTTTGTCTGCTTTCTGTTTACCAGTCAGTCTACATTTCTACCCTCACCTATTGGCTCTGGACAGTGACTGAAAGAACGAGATACAGGCAGTTGAAATTAGTGTCCTCCGCAGAGTTTCTGGACTCTCTCTTAAAGATAGGTTCAGTTTTCTGGGAGAGACTTGGACTAGAACTGTTGCTCCTTCAGAGGAGCCAGAGGAGGTGCTTCAGGTATGTCTGACTTGGAGGAAACACTGGGAAAATTCAGGACACGCTGGAGATACTATGTCACTTAGGTGGCATGGGAACATCTTGGAATCCTCCCAGAAGAGCTGGAAGAGGTGGCTATGGAAAGAGATGTCTGGTTCTCCCTGCTCAAGCTGCTGCCCCTGTGACCCGACTCTGGAACAAGCAAAAGAAAATGAATGTGTGGATGGATAGAACATAATAAATGGATAAAGGAAGGGGCCCATGACATGGGGCTAGGATGCATCCTGTCAAAAATTAGAAGTCGGACTGGCCATGCCCATCTCATGTCTAACCTACAATCATGATTGTGACAAGATTATGGCAACAACCTTGAACACATGTGATACTCATAGCTGCTATTTGACATGAGCTTCTGTCATGGCAGTTGTAAATGGTGAGGGTGCATGTGAGCATCTCACGGGAGGCAGAAAAACCCTATTTGGCGAGTGCTGAGTGTGGCAGTGTCATGACTGCTTTTCTACTGAAAACCAGTTTTCAAAATTAGCAGCAAAGACATCTGTGGAGACTGTAGCAGAGCACTTACTCCATGTGAAGGGATACTACATAACAGCACAAGAAGACTTTCAAACGTAGACAACTAACCAAAACCAGGCAGGTAAACGACAAAGAACCAACAAAAAAAGACAAAGGAAACCAACATATTTCATAGTTTATACAAAGATGATCACCTTGCATGTACCTAAACCTGGAAATAAGATGTTTATATTAATGATATGACAAGGGTGGTAAACACATCAAACTGAGCCCTGGTGTGAGACAAGCCAGAAAAAAACACATCTCTTATTTTAAAACACAGAAACAAAGAACAGTCTGGTGTTCTACATGCTGGGTTGCAAGGGATTTTTTTATTTATTGCAACAGTGAGGCTAGTAGGAAAAGCTCAAAATGCCATTGCCCGTTGATGAAAAAGTTACTGTTCTTACTGTACCTGTACCCATCAGACTAGCTGTGTTAGTTGCAGACATTTTTCCTTTTCTTTTTCTTCCTTATCTAAAAGCACATCTGCACCAACAGCTGCATCAAAACCCAGACATCCACTGGACTGACCTTAGAGACTATCTGTAGACTTCTTTGCATCTTGGTTCATTACTCAGGGGTCACATTACTGGTCCAATTCCCTGAAGCGCCTCAACGACCCGGTAAAAAGGGTCAAGATTTTGAGATTACAAGGACCAAAGCCTTGAACACTGGAGGACAGATGTCTATAAACACACACACACATTCACACACAAACTTAGGAACCTAAAGGAAGCGATGGTGACAAACCATTTCCCCTGTTCAGCAATTACCAACCATTCAACTCTGCACCAAGGCTTATTACATTCAGGCTTGGAATGACATTTGGAAACGATTGGAGGGGCCCGTTTGGTGCTGCACTTTGCTGTTGTTATGTTCGGTGCTATGAGAAGCCACTTAGCACATGCTATGGTTCTAACTCTGTCGCTGACCGCTTGCACTTGTTAAGAACAGGTAATGCACCATATCAGATGGTCCCATCTACACTCTGAATATTTTGGAAAATAGTTTTTAGAATCCAGTCAACATGCAGTATTGGATTTGGAGATAAAACCTGAAATAAAAACAAAAATCACTTACAGAAGTGGAGAACATTATACATATTTTGTTTATGAATATGTATTACAACGATGTAGCAACCTATTTTGCTCATGTCAACTAGCAATTTGTACTGTTTGAACTAAAACAACAACAAGACCATTTTTACCTCTTTTTTGTCTCTTCCAGCTTATCTTGATCCTTTTGTCAATAATCTATGATCATGTGCTCAAAGGGTTAATAACTGAGAGTAAATTTTAATATCAATGAAAAAAGCACTTTTTGGGAGAATCTTCAATCGAGCTGAAAAGTTCTCTGTTTTTTGAAAAGCTGTAAATGGAAACGTTCTTGCCCACTCTTGGTGCAGCTTGCGTGTTTTTGTTAAAATCAAGTTGGTTTTCTTTCATAAACAAAATAAAAAAAAAATATACAGACAAGGCCTGAAATTCAAGCTAAAAGATAAATCTTTATTTGAATATTTGTAGATTCAATTATTTTACTCATACAATTCGTCAAATACTATTTTACAGTGTTTTTGCGAGTAGTTGTAATTTATATGAACATTATTAATAAAAAATAGTTTATGTATTTAATTAATTAAGCGAATTTTACTTGGTTGAAGGTTATACATTTTTAATTTCTCAATTGTTTTTTCTGTTGTCCTGTAAATTAGAAATAAAAAAAATCCACTTTTTTAAAAGTTAAATTAATTGAGTTTTTCTGGAATAAACTAGCAAAATATTACAAAAATATTAGTCTGACTAAAACGAAAGAAAATACCTCATCAAATGAAACATTATACATTATGACCTCTTAAACAATAATTACCAGAAGCATCTTGCATCTTAGGGTCTAATAAATTTAACAAATACAATCTTGTTGATGATTCTGAATAAAGACTTTAGTGCTGAATAAACACAATCTGACAAAACAGCAGCGTTTAGAGAACCCACAACATAACACCTAACTATTTTATTTTTCAAAATAACACACACACACATACACATATACACAGATGCATGTGTGTATATTCCTGCATATAAATATATACAAATCAATTTAAATTGAACACACACACACACACACACACGCACACACACACACACACACACACACACACACACACACACACACACACACACA
>NC_056512.1:14235247-14261350 GCF_014905685.2 Nematolebias whitei
ATATATATATATAGTATATATAATTTCACCTTTGGAGGACTGTGAAAAATTTATTGCTAAGTAATCTTTATAAGTATCTTTGAATCAACAAGAATAAATTATTAATTAATAAAGTATTTTAAAAGAGCTGTTGCAAACTTATCTAACACATTTAAGTCAGGCCCTGAGGATGGATGCAAAAATAAAAAATATTTATTTTTTTATAAAAAATATATATTTTTTATTTTTATTTTTTTTAATGTTTTGCTTGCGTCCAGGTGACCTGACTTATTTTTTTTAGATTTTTCTATCTGGAATATTGCGCGTGCATCTGTATAAATTTATCTAATGTCAAAACAGATAGATTCATAAGATGATGTCAAAGCTGCACTGCAAAAAATAAAAAAGGACCAACCAAGAAACAAGCTTTAATTTCTTCATTTAAAAATATGCCAAACAAATTAAAGGAATAGGCAAAAATCTTTACGTAATAATATATTTTAAAACATTTGTTATAACATGTTTCTTTTCCTTATTCAGTGTTAATTATTTTATTCAGCATAAAATACAATATTTTCTTTATTATTAAAGAGTAGAAGCTGGTGTTGCCTGATATACAGTAAATATTATATTTATACAATGAATTTAGGTCTAGAGTATACAAGACGTCGTTTTTAAAAAGCTTAAAAAAACTCTGATGGGACCAGTCAGACTGTGTGCTCAAAGGTGTCTCTACCAGCCTGGAGATGAAGGTGCGCTGTCACTCAGCATGTAATACAGGTTTTTTTAATTTTATGTTATTTTTTATTTTTTAATAACTAACATTTAAAAGTAACAGTATAATATATTGTCATTCTATGTGGCAGCACAGGAACAACGCAACATAAATGTATTAATTAATTAATCTATTGGTCCAGGGAGGTAAATAAAAAAGTTATACATTTGAAAGAACTGAACATTTTCTAATCTGTTGACAAAGTATCACACTGCGGTCTGAAACAAAATTTCCATTTCCATTCTTTTAACAAAATCCACCATCTGTCCTCCCTGGTTTCTTTCCTTGACACCAAACCTACCCATCACTTCCTCATCCCCTCTGTTTCCTTCACCAACATGTCCATCCAGGTCTGTTCCCATCACTACTCTCTCTCTCCTCTCTGGGTTTACTCTCTATCGCTTCATCCAGATCCTTCCAAAGTGAATCTTTCTCCTTCACATCACATCCAACCTGTGGAGCATAACCACTGACAACATTTAGCATCAGACCTTCTACTTCTACCTTCAGGCACATCACCCTATCTGACACTCTTTTCACCTCTACTACATTATTTGCCAACTCCTCCTTCAGGACCACCCCTACTCCATTTCTCTTTCTATCCACACCATGATAAAACAGTTTGAACCCTGCTCCAATGCTGCGAGCCTTGCTGACCTTCCACTTGGTCTCTTGGACACATAAAACACCTACGTTCCTTCTCTGCATCATGTCAGCCAGCTCTCTACCTTTGCTTGTCACTGTCCCCACATTTACAGTTGCCAACCTCAGTCCTACATTCTTAACTTTCCTCTTCTCTCTCTGTCTCCTGGCACGTTTCCCTACTCGTGGTCTTCCACTAACAGTAGCACAATTTCCACCAGCACCCAATTTGTGAACAGGACCAGTGGCGGTCATTGTTAACCCGGGCCTCGACCAATCCGGTATGGTGTCGCTTAGATAAACTCACATATTAGTTTAGGAAAAGTGTTTTATGTTGGATGCTCTTCCTGACACAACCCTCACCATTTACCCAGGCTTGGGACCAGTACAACAGATACACTGGCTTGTGCTCCCTAGTGGCTGGTTTTTCAACATATTCATTTGATTTGGTTCCAACTAAAATGCTGAAATATCTTTTCTGCGCTACTAGTTGGCTAAAGTTTTTACAATAACGTTAAATACAGAGAAAGTGCATTCTGAGCGAAATTAAAGATTCTCAGAAAACATTTTTCTTTGACACCATTTATAGTTTTCTTTGTCATTGACCATTTCAGCACGTGATCAAAGTTTAATGGTGACAAGATCAGGAAAAAGTGACAGATGAGGAGAAAATAATTACAAGAAAAAATGCCTCCATTGTTGTTTTCATTTATGGAGCATATTGATAAAGGGCATAAACCAAAAGGACTGTTCTTGATTTGTTGCTCAGAAGCTTTGTATCTCAGTGGATACACTAAAAACTGATATACAAATGTTACTTCAGTAATTGTTTTTAAAAAAATCATTGTTTTTTTCTCACCAAAGCTAAATTAACATGTAGATAAGAGGTGCACGTGAAATGAAAATCTTTATTTTAGAAATTTTGGAGTAGTGAAGTCATGGTCTAATAAACGTTTTATGGTGAGATAGTAATTTTTGTTTTATTAGCATGATTTATCTTCTGTGTATTTTGATATCTATTTTTCTCTTGATTTAGAGTGAAACAAAATTATTTTCGCTAACTGAAAATCGAAATCCTCCACGTGACCTAAATGCCTCTGCTTTCTCCATAAATACTGAATTTGGTTTTTCATTCACAAACATCGCAAAAACAAAACCAGCAGAAAGTCTGTCTGGTGGAGAAACTACAATTATCTCCTGATGGTTTCCTGTGGCTACAGATAATGGTTTTCCTGTCACATGGGCTGGAGATTTTTCTTGTGATCTGCAGATTGTGGAAAAGCAAAATAAACATTTTATTTTCATTTGTAAGTAATAATGATATTAATCACAGACACAAAACACACCACTGCAATGTCTGCCTGGTGGAGGTGACGTGCCTCCTGGCTGGTGACCAGATATACTTGATCTCTACATCAGCAAGAGCTAAGTACAGATACTCTTGCACAACTCTGTCGTTGTTTTTCTCCTGTGGTCGCCATGGTGATTCATAGTGTAAAAGCTCCATTGGGGGTGGCATTTTCTGTGCATGTGCACACTCAGCTCGACATTGAGATACTCGGTTATTTACCGTAATTTCTGGACTATTGAGCGCATCCGAATATAAGCCACGCCCACTAAATTCCATCCATCCATTATCTTTTACCCGCTTCTTTCAATTTGGGTCACGGATTCACCGGTCACGGGGGTCGCTGGTGCCTATATCCAGCAATCACTGTGCGAGGGGTGGGGGACACCCTGGACAGGTCGCAAGTCCATCACAGGGACACATAGAGACAAATGAGACAAACAACCATTCACTCTCTCACTCACACCTAGGGACAATTTAGAGTTACCAATCAGCCTAACATGCATGTTTTTGGTCTGTGGGAGGAAACCGGAGTACCTGGAGAAAACCCACGCATGCACGGAGAGATTGCTGTTTTCATCTTCCTCCTGTGCATGCTTGTGCTACCCTCTTCATCATGCAGCTGCTTTACGAAACCCCTAACAAGGACACAACGGTGGGAAAACAGGGAGGGGGCAGAGGCATGGAGCCTTTACTCAAGCCTAAGCAAAGAGGCTGCAACCTTGGCTTTGTCTGATAAACTCTGTAAAGGGACACTTTTATTCTCTCCGTGAGCAGACTTGGGGCGGAGCGTCGTAACGTTTTGATGCTTGTATTTCAACACTGCTCCATCTTGAAAGATTAAACCTGGGAATTAAGAAAATATCTACCTTTCCTGTGTGGCATATTTATTTAAAGAGCTATTACAAGGATAATATAAACTTATCCCAACATCTTTTCCACCCCCCACCCCCCATCCCCATGCTCTCCTCCCCTCTCTGTTTCATTGGTCCACTGTCACCTGTTCTGTAATTTCATTGGTAAGATTTTTTTTAATCTTTATATATTCATGTAATCTCGTTGAGTCATGAGGACCCACCCCCCAAGAGAGACATGTATTGGGCAGCTATCTGAGCGTCCGGCATAAATTAGCTACAGCATTGTATAAGCCGCAGTGTTCAAAGTGTGGGAGAAAAGTAGTGGCTTATAATCTGGAAATTACGGTAATAAGCATTTGATTTTCAGTGTACGTTATTTTGTGTTTTTGTGCATGTAAAGGCGATTTTTCTTTGCAGATGTCTGTACGTGAGAGCGTTCCATCTGGGTGCTCAGCCAACACATCAGCAAGCTGTAAATAACTGTTTAATGAGGCATGGCAGCCGTGAAGTGAAACATCAAACCGTGGACTGAGCTGCCGAATCACATCATGCTTAAATATATATTTTTTTCTGCATATCTTCTCAAAGCAGCTGCTAAAGTACTTGGCTTTGGTCTGTAAGAAATTCTTTTAAACAAGAAAAAAAAGTACAAAGCTAAAATAACTTGACAAAATGCATTATATTCTAGTGTTTACTGACTGCAGTTGATGAAAAGGTTCAATAATCCTATATTTGAGCAAGGCAGAACATGACTCTATGGACTCAGCTGTAAACAAGATAACTGCAGCTTTAATGAGTCAGAAAAAATCATAACAAATCCATCCATCCATTATCTTTACCCGCTTATTCCATTTTGGGTCACGGGGGTCGCTGGTGCCCATGTCCAGCAATCACTGTGTGAGGGGCGGGGTACACCCTGGACGGGTCGCAAGTCCATCACAGGGACACATAGAGACAAACAAGACAAACAACCATTCACTCTCTCACTCACACCTAGGGACAATTTAGAGTTACCAATCAGCCTAACATGCATGTTTTTGGACTGTGGGAGGAAACCTGAGTACCCGGAGAAAACCCACGCATGCACGGAGAGAACATGCAAACTCCACCCAGAAAGGCCCCTGGACCGGGGTTTGAACCAGGGACCTGCTCGCTGAGAGGCAGTAGCTCTACCAGTTGCGCCACCGTGCTGCTCATAACAAATCCATCTTGTTTAATTTTAAGCATTTTAATTCTTGTGGAATTACAAAAAGCATTATTTGCAGTGATGAAAACCACGTGATACATTCAAATGTCACCCGAACAAAACAACTATCAAAATTAAAAAATGCTCTTGGTTTTGTTAGATTCAGGATTTACTGTTAGTCACTGTAGACTAGAGACTAACATGTATAAATAAAGGTTGAATGAATAATTTGCTAGCAAGCCTCACTTGATACATGTGCAGGATGGTGTTAGGCATCTAGGAACGCAAAGTTCCCATAAAAATATCTGTTCCTGAAGTAGCAACGAGGCTATCAATGAGAAGCTCATCAAATATACAGAGCTTACATATATAACTTTTTTAATATTACAACTATATTCACATGAATTAATATATATTCACATAAATATTCTGTTTATTTTTGTACTTTTATTCACATAATTAATTGTTCTTTGTTATGTATGAAATAAATTACTCATCCAATCACAGAGTACATCACCAGCCTGACTCGTTCTGTTGGCTCCTTTTCTTTTGATTTGATTAGGTCCAACTTGTCACTGTGTATACTGCATGACCATATAGATTTTACAGTTTCTAGTAAAACTTTTTGGCCATTAATGATCTGTTGATTGTTGTTTTTTCAAGATGATCTTCACGTCCAGATCTGTGTAAAGATCCCCCCAAAATTGAATCTTATTTCAGTCCTGATCAGAATATTAGTGCCGTAAGGCTCAGTTGGTAGAGCTGTTGCCTCTCAGTGAGAAGGTTGCCGGGTCGAATCCTGGCCGGTGACCTTTCTGGGTGGAGTTTGCATGTTCTTTCCGTGTATGTGTGTGTTTTCTCTGGGTACTCCAGTTTCCTCTCACCGAACAAAAACATGCATGTTAGGCTGATTGGTAACTCTAAATTGTCCCTAGGTGTGAATGGTTGTTTGTCTCTATGTGTCTCTGTGCTGGACTGGAGACCTGTCCAGAGTGTCCCCCGGCTCTCACACGGTGTCTGCTGGATATGGACACCCATGAGCCCTGTGACCAGAAAATGGTAAATGGACTGTACTTATGTGGCGCCTTTCTATCTTATCGAGACGCTCAAAGCTCTTTACACTAAATCTGTGTCTCTAACTCATTCATACAGCAAAGAATAATCAGAGCTTTATCACATTCATACACTGATGGAACACACATCAGAGACAATGAGGGGTTCAGTGTCTTGCCCAGGGACACTTCAGCATGTGACTGCTGATGGAATCAACCCCCCAACTCTCATACTGTGGTACGAATGCTCTAACCACTCAGCCACAGTCACCCAAGGAAAGAAAGGACGAAAAGGAAGAAGAGGGTAAAGAGGATGGATGGATGGATGGATAGTAAAGTAATTCAAGTTAAAATACTTTTCTTTTTAACCCGGGACCTTGTTGCAATTTTCAAGAAAACGTTCTCAAACATTTGGTCTTGGATGTACTCTTCAAGCAATAATAGTTTTATTATAAAAATCATATAATACTACACGACAGCTGGGGCACACCTGGACAATTCTGACGTTGTTTCACTGGTATTTTCATGTTATGATGAAACGTAAACATTATTTCACTTAAAGCTTCTTGTAGTAAATAAAAAAGAGGAAAAACAAACAAACAAACAAACAAAAAAGGCCCAAACTTGGTCCTTCTGGTGGTCTCTTGTAAATTAATATTAGTTGGAAATCACAGATTGTCAGGTTTGCGATTCTACTGGTACACAAAAAACTAATATGCTAACTATATTTATAATCTAGGCAGGACTTTGTGAAAGTTTATTTTGAAGCTAATTTTCTTGAAACCTTAAAATCTATGGCCTTACCACATTAAGTGTTATTTGACTCATGTGATGTATATTCACCGTTGGGCAGTCCCACCCTCCCCAGTACACATTGTGCACTTATTTAGGCAACTTGGGGTTGTTTCATCTGGGTTCTGTTTTGCAGCAGATAAAGATAATCTGGCACTTTTTCGTGATGGTGTGCCCATGCTGAAGTAGTCAGGTATTAATTAGTGTTAATGTTTTTGGTACATTCTTTTTAGGCAGTCTCCTTGTCTTATTAGTCAAGCATTTATGGACAAAAGCATGGGAGGTGCTCATAGTTCATGCCTTCCTAACTTTTTTGAAATTGGCCACAGAATGACATTTTCTAATAAATAAATAAATAAAGCCCAAATTAAACTACAGAAAAGATTTTTCTACAAAACAACAAGTGTGTGTGTGAAATGCTTAACGCCACTGCCTGATGCTGTTTATGTTCATTCGTCAGCAGAAGCATTCAAACAGTTGAGATGTAGGCCTAAACGCGTCTGAAACCTATATGTCTTTACACAGAAGTCATGAACAATTAGGAATTTAAATGGCTGTAAAAAGATAAAGTAATCAGGGTAGTTTTAAAATGGTGGAGTACATTGCACTAATATGATTAACCATGTTAATATTATCATTTGTATTAATTACAAGTAAATGTTTCTTCAGCAGATGTACTTGAAAAGCTGAAAATTAATAGTTGAAGCACATATGTGAAAAATGAACATTTTCCTTAACTGATCAAACTGATTTGTTGTTACTGCAGAACTGAAGATGTCTTGCATTTGTTCATTTTGTGATGATGTCCAGGCAGGATTTGAACTCAGGTTGACTGATCCATAATCAGGAACCTCTGCACCAAGCGAGAACAAATTTGCCTCAGGAGTTCCTTGATTTTCAATGTGATGAGGCTTGATGCACATTCTGATCACGATAATTAGGTCAGTCAAAGAGACAGTGACTTTTCTTTGGTTGAATCAATTCTGCTGAAATGGCGTCAAGCTGGACTGGTCTGAGAACACTGACATACAATGTAAGGAAGTGGCAGAGTAGGACGTACCTCTGGAAAAGGCTGGCAACCTTTAACAACTGCAAGAAACTCCTGCTGGTGTTTTATTAGTCAGTGGTGTCCTGCATTCTGCTTTATGTGGTGCTCTGCTGGGGGGCCTCCTCCAGGACAGGAGACATTCAAAGGCTGAACAGGATCATCAGGAGGACTGGCTGAATGGTGGGGAGTGGAGCTTTACTCTGTGGAGACTGCACTGGAGTGGAGGACATTGTCCACACTGCAGGATATCTGTAACAGCCTCACACATCCTCTGCTTGTTACCATCACAAGGCAGAGGAGTACATTCTGTGGTAGGCTGGTGGAGATTCTCAGTCATCCAGGGCATGATAAATTCAAAAATGTTCAATACAAAAACAACTGGACTTCTGTGGTAGGCTGCTTTCACAACAATGCTCAACTAATAGACAAAAAAAAAGTTATGTAGATTACTCAAGTTAACAGAAGTGGAGGGGAAGGTGATGCTGGCTGGGACAGGTCTGTACACGCTGCACTAGCTATCTTGTGATATTCTTTCTGCCTTTAAATTATTACAACATCTATGATGTTTGCTATTGTATGGAATTGAGCATTGATTTGGTCTTTATCATGTGTAATTAGCTACTTTGCCATTTCTTTATGTTTGTTATTATTGAGGCTGTGAATTTTATTAATTTCCTTTGGGCTCATTAAAGTCTGTCTTGTCTGTCTCTTCTGACAACCAGCGTTCTTATTCTGTTTTAATGCCAAAACAAAACCACAATGAAAACAAAAGATCTGTTACGTTATGTTAGACGCACTTGACAATCTTTCACTTTGCATTTCAGACAAGGTGTTCTCTAAAAGCCTCACCCGTTTCCGTGATGAGTCATTGCTTTTGCACATGGATATTTTTATGAAAAGAAATATGTCAGAGGAGCATAATTTGGCATGAATATCAGGTATATCTACCTGTTATTCAACTGTAAAATTTTCAAGTGACGCAAATGTTTCTTTTCTTTCATTTGTTTTTACGTTGAATTCTACGTCAGGTTTTTATATTGGTGAATTACCCACTTCCTGCATAACTTGCACCATGACGCACAGAGTGCACTCAGCAACAAAATGACGTGTTAAAGTATGTGTATGTGTATCCCTCATAGTTTCATAATCAGATCAAATCAAATTTATTTGTATAGCACATTAAAAACATCTAATTCAATTCAATTCAGTTTATTTATCTAGCGCCAAATCACAACAAAGTTGTCTCAGGGCTCTTTACAGAAACATTCACATACATAAAAGCCAATTAGTAAAGTTCTCTATCTAAGGAATCCAGCAGACAAGTTGAATCTTGGCTTCATCACAGTCTCTCATCCTGAGCAAGCACAGTGGCAACAGTGGAAAGAAAAAACTCCCTTTTAAAGGAAGAAACCTCCAGCAGAACCAGGCTCAGGACAAGCGGCCATCTGCTTTGACCGGCTGGTTGAGAGGACAGGAAGGAGAGACAGACGAACATAGAATGGTAGGTCCAGGTGTATCTGAAAGACAAAAAAAAAAAAACATGTTAAGGATAGAAAAAAAATACAAAACAGGTTGAAAGTAAGTAAAGACAGTAGCAGAGTGAAATTTGTGGTCAGTTTGTCCTCCAGCAGTCTAAACCTATAGCAGCATAACTAAGGGACAGCTCAGGAAACCCAAGCTGACACTAACTATAGGATTTAGCAAAAAGGAAAGTCTTCAGCCTAGTTTTAAAACTGGATCATGTGTCAGCCTCATGGACAGAAACTGGAAGTTGGTTCCACAAAAGAGGAGCCTGATAACTGAAAGATCTGCCTCCCATTCTGTTTTTGTAAATTCTAGGAACCACAAGTAAACCTGCAGTCTGAGAGCGAAGCGCTCTGTTAGGAAAATATGGAACAATAAGATCTGTAATATAAGATGGAGCTAGGTTGTTGAGAGCTTTGTAGGTTAGAAGTAAGATTTTGAATTCTATTCTGGATTTGACAGGGAGCCAATGGAGAGAAACTAAAACTGGAGAAATATGATCTCTCCCACTAACTCCAGTTAAGACTCTGGCAGTAGCATTTTGGATCAACTGAAGACGTTTTAAAGAAGTATTTGGACATCCAGATAATAAACCATTGCAATAGTCCAGTCTAGACGTGACAAATGCATGGACCAGTTTTTCTGCATCATTTTTAAATAAGATGTTTCTAATTTTAGTGATATTACGCAGGTGGAAGAAGGCAGTTCTAGTAACGTTTTTAATGTGGGGGATAAAAGACATGTCCTGATCAAAAATAACACCAAGATTTTTAACATTAGAGCTGGAGGACAGATTAATGTCATCTAAGGAGGGAGAAAGACTGAAAAATTCATTCCTACGGTGCTCAGGTCCAAAAACCAAAACCTCATTTTTGTCTGTGTTCAACAGGAGAAAATTAAGGGTCATCCAGGTTTTAATGTCTTTAAGACATGCTTGTAGTCTAAGTAGCTCATTGTATTCATTGGGTTTAATGGACAAATATAATTGTGTGTCATCAGCATAACAATGGAAATTTATCCCATGCTGTTTAATAACTTTACCAAATGGAAGCAAATATAAAGTAAAGCGTATTGGCCCAAGCACTGAGCCCTGAGGAACTCCATGACAAACTTTGGTGTATGAAGAAGATTTATTATTTACATTTACAAACTGGAATCTATCAGACAGATATGATTTAAACCATTTTAGAGCCGTTCCTGTAATCCCAAAATCATATTCAAGCCTCTGTAGTAAAATATTGTGATCAACTCTATCAAATGCAGCACTGAGGTCTAACAGGACCAGTATAGACACAAGTTCATTGTCTGAGGCCATGAGAATATCATTAGTTACTTTTACTAGTGCTGTTTCTGTGCTATGATGAGCTCTAAACTGAAACTCTTCAAACAGATTATTTCTTTGTAGATGTTCACGCAACTGACCTGCAACTATTTTCTCCAGAACTTTTGAGATGAAAGTTAGATTATATATAGGTCTATAGTTGGTCAGAATTTCTGAATCAAGATCAGACTTCTTAAGTAAAGGTTTTATTACAGCAACCTTAAAGCTCTGTGGTACATAACTAAAGACAAATTAAGTAGATCCAAAATGTGGACATTAATTAGGGGAAATACCTCTTTAAACAGTCTGGTTGGGATGGGATCTAGCAGACATGTGATGGTTTGGATGAGGTTATTATTTTTGACAATTCAGAGCTCAACAGGACAAAAACTGTCCAAACACAAATCATGCTCTAGTGAAATTTTTAAAGTTGCCTCATTTGACAGGGGACTAGAGATAGTAGAAGGAAGGATGGTTTGAATTTTCTCTCTAATTGAAATAATTTTATTTATAAAGAATCTCATGAAGTCATCACTACTTATAGTTGTAGGGATACATGGTTCAACAGAAATGGGACTTTTAATTAGTCTAGCAATAGTACTAAACAGAAACCTAGGGTTATTTTTATTCTCCTCTATTAAAGATGAGTAATATAAAGTTTTAGCTTTACAAAGAGCTTTTTTATATGTTAGCAGACTATCTTTCCAAGTTAAATAAAATTCTTCAACATTAGTAGAGCGCCGTTTTCTCTCCTGGTTTCTAGATGCCTGCTTTAAAGTACATAACTCAGAATTGAACCAAGGAGCCAGTTTCCTCTGATTGATTACTTTCTTTTTCAGTGGAGCAATTTTATCAAGTGAAGTTTGCATTGAAGTTGTAAGATGATCAACTAGATGATCTAAGTCACTGTTCTCTGATGCATTACCCTGCAAGACAGAGGAAAACATTGATGGAAGAGATTGTTTAAATTTGGTTACAGCATTTTCTGATAAGCACCTGCTGAGATGAAATTTACTCTCAGTGACTGTGTAGTCATTTAACGTAAACTCAAAGGTTATTAAAAAATGGTTGGACAGAATAGGATTTTGAGGAACTATTACCAAGTCATCTGTCATTGGTAAAGTGCTCCACACTAAACAAACAGCAAAACTGCAATGCAGAATACAAGAAACCATAAAAACACAGGCAAAAATATAGGAAATTAAATAAAACTGTTAAAATTATACAAATATGTCAACTCGCATGTTGTAGTAAAGCTACTACAAATGTGTTTTAAGGTGAGATTTAAAAACACCAAGCGTTAAAGCCTGTCAGATATGAAGGGGCAACAGGTTCCACATTTTAGGGGCTACAACTAAAAAGGTCTGATCACCTCTGTAGACCAGCCTGAAACTCAGGACAGCAAAGGTCTGATCACTGTCAATTCTTCATGTTAAAAGATAAGCTGTAGCATTTTGAACTATCTGCAGTTTACAAACAGCTCTAACCTGTCCAGCTCTGTAGAAATGTTGCAATTTGCACTGGGACCAACATAAATGTTCACACTGCAGGTCATATTTTTTGTTTGATCTAAATTTTGTGTGGTTGTTAAAATTACAATCAAATGTGACCATCATCAGACTGCAGTGTAAACACTCTATGGCTTGTATGCGCCGAAGACTGGATGTCATGCACAGCACACTGTGTTTTATGGAAATAAATATAGATGATGTTAGACAACCTTTGGTCAAAAGTTATGGATGTATGGCTGAGAATCTTATCTCTGCCCGTGACCCATATGTTTGGGTTAGCGTTAGCGGAAAGGCTGGATGAGGAGCTGGGTGAGGAGCTGTTAGGCTGCAGTATGCAGCTGGCTCCAAAGATAATTCTGAATAAAGTAGATGCCATTCCCTGCATTCTGAAAATTCATTGAAATCTCTATGAGTACAAAGCATTCATCATCAGAATCAGAATAGAAATCAGCTTTAATGTCATTGCACCAAAGCACAGCGAAATTACATTTCAGTACAGCCCGTCCGAGAGAAACATAACAAACAAACATAGGGAGACGGAGGTGACTGAGGCCGCCGGCCTCGAAAAACGCAGCCCTTTTTTTCAGATAAGAAAAAAGAAACACGAGGGGGAGTGGAGGTGTAACAAAAGTCAAATCTTGCACTGTGTCCTAGATGGGACACAGGGGGAAAGTTGCAAAAAAAAAAAAGACCTCAGCACATGAAACAGCAACATACTGATGACATCATCATTTATGCTTGAGGAGGCTGACAAGGGCAGTGAGTTATCCGTGGACACTGCCAGAAAGATCCATAGTCCTGATAAATGGCACAGTGTCTATCAGCCGTCTCAAGTCTGATTCAGATACACAGATGTCCTTGGGGGGGAGCGATAGGGGAGGGGGGGCGGGGCTTCTCTGTCACATAAACAACCAGGAAAAGTTTGAGATAGCTGGCCAATTCAAGGCTAAGTAGGGAAGCCAAATTCAGATTACACAATTATTTTGGGTCAGGCAGCCTCTGCTTGGATTTCCATGTCTGCCTTCATAGTTCTGCTGGTATGTCTCACTGACGATATAAAGAGCCAAATTTTGTGGTCACACCACCGGAACGAGCTTCTCCAAGGTTGATTCCTTCCTGCCAGTGAGTCACAGGAGCTGCAAGTGGCCTGCGATTCTCAGAAATCACGTCCGGCTTACGGCTCAGCTAATGCAATGTCTGAGTCTGAGAGATTACTGCTCGGTACATTCCTTCATACAAGGCAGGCAGCCTTACAATTGCCAGAACCACTACTGCCGTCTTCTGAATTTGTCGATATGCCAGAAACCCTCCAACACCAAAAAGCAGAAATCTGGTTATCATAAATTCAATTATGTACGCGTCTTCTATGTCCTCAATGGACAATACAGACAGACACACCATCTTCCACTGGCTCCAGGAATCCATAGTGTATCCAACTGCAGTATACCTTCAGGGCATGAGGGCTCTCCTTCACCCTGTCTTCTTGTCAAGAAAATTTTATCAATTATGTTGAGAGACCAGCTGACCAGATCCATAATTTACAATTCAGAGGATATGTAGTGAGAGGCTCTGATAGGAGTCACAAGACAAAGAGCAAAGCAGGAGGGAGGCAGGAGCAGGAGGGGAAAGCATCTGTCCTCGTCGAGAGCAAAGCAGAAAAGCTATCATGCAAACTGCTGCAGCTCTGCAGGTAAGGGACGTTCACTTCAGGACAAACTGAGGTTGCTAATTAGTCAGTTGATGTCATGCCTACTGGACTGATTGACAGGTGGGTCGAGGATCCGACTACTGCAAAAAAATCCCAAATTTTGGTGGCCCGTTTAAGACTTTCATAATTTATTCTATATTTATTCAATATTTATTCAATTCTTTGATGAAACTAAGGTTTGAGAACTGAGATTCTTTACAAAATCCGAATTATGATTTCTTAATTTGTTTAGTGTATCCCACACTGAGGTCAGGTGCACCTCCTCATCCTCCACCCTGTTCCGCACGATACTCCATGTCTCAGTAGCAGCCCTGCGCCCTTTAGCAACCCCACGACCTCACATAAGGTACAGGACTGAACTTGGTCAAAGGAAGTCCAACAATATTCAATTCATTTTCAATTCAGTTTATTTATATAGCGCCAAATCACAACAAAGTTGTCAAGGCATTATACAGGAACATTCACATTCAAAGAAAAGCCAATTATTAAAGTTCTCTATCTAAGGAAGCCATCAGATTGCGCTGAATCTTCACTTTGTCTCAGTCTCCCATCCTGAGCATTCACAGTGGCAACAGTGGAAAGGAAAAACTCCCTTTTTAAAGGAAGAAACCTCCAGCAGAACCAGGCTCAGAACAAGTGGCCATCTGCTCTGACCGGCTGGATTTGAGAGGACAGGAAGGAGAGACAGAAGGGTTTTCTTCACTTCACTTTTCTGCTTTGTTTTCTTTTTGTTTTTCATCCCCATGTCCATTACATCTGAAACAAACCCAAAGCAAATTCTAATAAAGCTTTATTTATGTATCAAGTGGAGCATTAAGGCCAGCCATAATGCTCTGCTTGTGAAAGTAAATCTGTTGGGCATTACCTTGACACTCAGACAATAATTCTGAGTGTCACAATGCTGGACAGGAAAAGGAGGGAAAAAAAGGAAGGAGAGGCAAAGGTACACAGAATGACAGGTCCAGATATAAGTGCAGGTGTACCTGAAATACAAAAACACATGTCAAGGGTATAAAAAATATTACAAATACAAAACAGGTTGAGCAGAGTAAGTAAAGACAGCAGTATAGTGAAAAAAATGTGGTCAGTTTGTCCTCCAGCAGTCTAAGCCTATAGCAACATAACCAAGGGATGGTTCAGGAAACCCAAGCCAACCATAACTATATACAGGATTAAGCAAAAAAGAAAGTCTTAAGCCCGGGCAGCACGGTGGTACGACTGGTAGAGCTGCTGCCTCTCAGCAAGCAGGTCCCTGGTTCAAATCCCGGTCCGGGGGCCTTTCTGGGTGGAGTTTGCATGTTCTCTCCGTGCACGCGTGGGTTTTCTCCGGGTACTCCAGTTTCTTCCCACAGACCAAAAACATGCATGTTAGGCTGATTGGTAACTCTAAATTGTCCCTAGGTGTGAGTGAGAGAGTGAATGGTGAACTCAAAGAGACCACCCAAAATTCTGTATGTGTGCTCATTTCACTTTGTTGACAAACGGCAGACAGAGGAAAACCCACAACCTACTTTGTGGCTGAGCTATAATAAACCACCAGAGAAAATATGCCGGATCCTCACAAGGATTGAAAACAGTGTAACAAGAATATCAGGTAATATTTCAAGTGTATGGAGGGCATAGCATTAGAGTATTTGTTCATCTTCAGTATTACAATTTTCTCTGCAATTAACCCAAGCTCTGTGATGCGGGACTGTAAGGCTTTGGCTGGACTCTGTGTCTACTCTAAGGTAAATAAGATTGTGTCCCACCTCATTTAGCAAAATGCAACCAACCTTATTACTGTGTAGATATTAATACGCCTCAGAGCTTTTCAAGTTGTTCATCACTTCACCACTGGAAGAACCAAGTCAATGAAGTAGATAAATATGCTAGTAACCATAATCTGCAGCCACTTTTTAGTAGGCAGCAGTATGATTATTGTGGGAGTTACTGTTTTCCCTGTTGTCCTGAGGTCACAATGTGACACCAGATAACCACAACAGTGAGCCATTTCCTTGATGAGATAACAGGAGCATAAAGGTAGCAGATGACTTCTCGCTGGTGGAGCATTACATGCCAATGGTGTTCGGGCTTCTAGGCACTTTGTGCTCTCTTGAATTAAGAAAGACTTACCTGTGTCCTCTTGCTATTTCATCATGATCCATTGCGACTCACCTGTTCCTGGACTCCTCTGTGAAACCCCGGAAGTCTCCTTGTGATCTCCTCAGCTGTTTTTTTGGCCTTCCAACCATGTGCCCACCAGAAAACTATAATTCACTCTTGACGTGTCTTTGCCTGACTGGATACATTGGAACCACTTCTCTTCAATGATTCAGTCAGTCTTCTACCTGTAAGAACAAAGACAATCAATATCCATAAATTCCAGAAGTACTCCTACCTTTTTTCATTTAACCTTTAATTAGACAGATAAGTCACATTGAGCCTATAAGTCTCATTACAAGTGAGATCTGTTTAGACAGACAAAAGTAGTGAAACTGAACACATGTAGGAGTTGGAGGCAAAAAAATTCCTATCAGAGTTTTTCTTCTTGGCTGAGAAGAAAAACTCTAATATTAAAAAAAACACCTCACACAAACAGAGGAGAGACGAGGGGAGGGGAGACGACGAGAGCGGTGAGCAATGTCCATGGACGCTCTCGAGGACACCGTAAGAGTTCTGATAAGGATGAAATAATCAGCCAGTCTCCTCCGGTGAGATCCGTAAACATTCTTGAGGGATGTCGGGAAATGCCAAGGACAACGTCTATGAGAATCCAAGAGTCCTGAAATGATGACACAATGCTTATTTAGCTGGTTTCCTCTTGTTGATCAGTTGGAAATTCCTTGTGGGGGGAAAGCGTCAGATCACATGTTCTCCAGGTGAATTCAGATAAGGTGGTTTTCAAGGCCAGCTGAGGGAGCCAAATTCAGATAAACACACAGTTGTTTTGGGGACAGACAGAACTTAATGACATCTACCTTGAGTCTGTGTTGGTCCAAATAGTTTCGAAATGTCCAAATTACATAGCCACACCGATGAAACGTGCCTGAATAAAATCCCCTGAGATCTGATCCATTCTGCCCAAACCATTTGAGTCTGGGTGCTCGGGGCACGAACCAAGCCATCATAAAGGCAAGCAGCGTGATCGGGTCCAAATTTGCTGCCAACGACTTCCTTGATTGTAGATAAAACCAGCAACCAGCCGAATCCAAAAAGCAGGAACCAGTTATCATAATTCCAATTAAATATTCGTCCTTAAAATTTACAAATGGCAGGAGAGATAGACACTTCAAGTCGAGGAGATGTCCAGCTGTGTGCGTGCCAACAGGGCAAATCGGCTCACCTAAAGCCTGTCTTATCTTCAAAGAAATGCTATCAATTGTGTTGAGGGACTAACTGATCAAATCAAGTCCATAATTATGGTTCAGAAGATATTCAAGAGAGGCTTACAAGCAGTTTCACAGACAGACAGAGCAGCAAAGCAGATTAGAGAGGGAGGGGAGGGGAAAGCGTCCGACCTCGACAAGAGCAAGTGACCTTCCTTGCTCCCCGGGTTTCCTGATACAGCCAGTGTAGTTATTCAAAGTAAATCAACTCATACATTTTTTATGCAGTCTTGAAGTCTGTTCATTTTCAGTCCTTTTCTCTGGATATTCAGTTAATCTTAACAATTGCATATTGTCCTGTTCAAGCTCTGACAGGTGGTGTTCCTACATGTTTAAATTAAATCCACAATGCTTGGAGAAACTACATTAGCTCTTACTGTTTACACATAAATAAATACCAGTTTTGGTCCATGCCTGAAGTTAATTAAAAAATAATAGTAAATAATTAACACAAGACACCATGGGGGCTAGGAATAAGGTGGATATATTAAAATAATTTGTGTTTGTTCTTAATCATTAAAAGCAGTCTATTTTGGTTAAAAATCACAGAAAATATAAATTCCTTTCAGAGAAGAAGTTTTTTAATAAATTCATACTCAACACTAGAACACTTTTTGTCCAGTCAAAAGCCTTTGATGTACACACAGACTAGGACAGATGTACAACAATCAGAGCCTCAAGAAACTTAGGGTAATCCTCATCCATCTAAAATAAAAAAAAAATTGACTCATTCACAGACACTGAGTAAAGTAGTCAGACTCGTTTGTATCTCTTGGCCTCAGAAGTTCGATGCTTGACAGCCTGACGAATGACAACAAGTTGAATTTTCTCTTTACCATTGCTTTTAATTCAGTCCATCCACATAGGATACTCATTAACTCCCAGTGATAACAAACATGCAAGAGCATGTTTGTGCATGTGTTTTGACTCTATATAAAAACGAGAAAAGAAGAAGTAGGCAAAAGCAAAATCAGCAAAAGAAAGGAAGCCTTATTCTTGCTGCCCAGCTCCTTTGCCTATTGCCGTTGGCTTTCTATCAGTTACTGGAAACAAGTGGGAGACTGAAAGTTTAAAATGTTGTTTTCTTGAAATCTCGCAATCGACAAGAGAGACCAGTCTATGATCTACCTTTCAATTGTGATCAACATAATGGGCACCCTTGTCCATGATATTGCTTCAGATCATGGACACTTTGGGGTATTCAGTCACACTCATTTCCTGATATTTTCTGTAATCTAAAGGACAAACAGAAATGTGCAATCAGGAAGTGGGAGCAGCATTAAGGTGTGTGATTAACAACAATTCATCTGTCTGGAACTCACATCAGGCTTGGACACTATACATTAACATCCTTGGCTACGATTGTCACATTTAATGCTTCACTGAGTTACTCACCTCTTCTTTTCCAACGTCAAGAAGTCAACATCTCTGTTGTCACTGTCCAGCAACCTGTGCCACTGTAGAATCTAGAGACAAACTAAGGCAGCCTTCCTATGGACAGATGACATAAACAAAATAATTGCAGACAAACACTGCAATCCAGCAGTCATAAAGTATGGTTATCCCTTTGAGACAATAGTCTTAGACATACCAAGGAAATTGGCTTCTAGGTTTATTGGAACATTAAGACCATTACTGAGACCATTATTAATCCTTCATCTGTCAAACTAAAACTTCCCAACTCACTAAAAATACATAGTACATTCCATGTTTCCCAGAGAAAGCCAGTCACCAAAGGTTCACTTTGCCCTTAAACCAACTCCCCCTCCTCCCCCTCATATTATTGATAACTTTTGGAGAAAAATATTCTTGCTTATGTTGTTTAACCAAAAAGAACCACACTTGATTGCTGTAGATGTTTTTTAACCAGGATTTTACTTGCAAGGTGAGATTTTCAAGACAGGTTACATGAATATACATAAATGTACACCCATGAACAGGGTCAGAGTGGGACTCATTTTCAGCCCTGGAGTTTTATGACTCAGACTGGCCCACTTTAGATCATGACCTATTATTATTAAAATCATGTGATTATAACCTTACATCGGGGTGATTCTAGAATACAGTATGCCCTTTAGGGGTGTTTAGCTCCCAGTACTGACACCGACTCTTGGCTTTAACAACACAATGGCCATTGGCATCAGAAGCATTTGTAATGTGGGGGAACACCCTGGTGGGGATTGTGGGAGTCCCCCCCCCCAGAAAATTTTGAATAAAGTAGATGCCATTTCCTGCATTCTGGTGTATTTTACTGGGTTGTTTAACATCAAGTTTTATCTACACAAGTAAACACTTTATTCAGTAATTATTTTAGAGTTAAAGGCACAACACGAAGTAGCCTGACCAACAGCTCTCCTTGTGTGAATAGAGCACACTCCACTTCTCTCATGCATCCTAGCCACATTGTAAGAAACATTTTGAAGCCTAAGTTAACTTTTAGAAGAAAAAAAATCATAGCCAATATGAAAAGATAATAATAAGCCAACAATGTTCATTCAGGTCATCTGAAGGGTTTCTTTTATCCTGAGACATTTCGTCCTTCATCCAAAGGACTTCTTCAACCCAAGGAGCCCCCCCAAACAAAATGATTACCACAAACAGCATACTCCATAGTGGAAAAAAAAAAAAAACAGTTTGCTGGTGCTAAGCTGGCCTCTGGGGGCCCACCCTCTCCCCCGCCAATTTCCTCAGATTGAAGAAGTCCTTTGGATGAAGGATGAAATGTCTAAAAAACAAACAAAAAAAAAAAACGTCCAGATGACCTGATTGAACATTGTTGGTTTTTACTTTATTTATTGAGCATGAACTTTGGGATAATAATAATCACTCATTCTTACCAATGGCCTAGCATAAAGCAATATGATCAACATCTATAGTATTTATTAGTAACTTAAAATACCTAAAACTCCAGTAATGGGCTAGGTCTACTGTACCGTTACCCAGTTGTAGGGTCAAGAGACAAACTTGTAGCATTAACACAGTATGAACAACCTTCAGGAATTGTTTCTATAGGAACATTATCAAATGTTGTAATGGTGAAGGTAGTGAAGCTCACAGTGTTTAGTGAGGCATTTCTGCCTTAGCAGCCAACATTAAGGCAAAGAAGACAGGCAATAAATAAATACATTTTAATCTACTAATAACTTGAAATAGTTACTGCAGTGGATGTTTTCATGCCGCAGAGCGACACAGGGCAAGAACTCACAGGGAAATTCAGTATGCAAGAGTAAATTTTACATTACACAACATATTAAACACTTTGTACAAAATTTAGTTTTTACTGACTAAAATTATGCAACCAGAAGTTGCAACATATATCTACATATACTTTGTAAAACACACAAAACACAACTAGCTTTAAGGATTAACCTTTAATTTAACCATTAAGCATCAAATGTCATTATGACAGAAAATAGAGGATTTACTTGAAGTGACTTTCGTACAGACAGACATCTGCTGATGATACGCCATATTGTTTTGCATTATTAGTGTTTAGCTTATATCTTAGATCTTTTAGTGTACTGTTTGGCATTCATTTTGCGTATTATCTTACTGTATATCTTAGATCCTTATTTACTGTTTCTTCTTATACTAAATGTTTTTGCTATTTTTGGTTGTAACTAGGACCCTGAGTACATAATTTTGTTCCACCTCATGTACCTCATGTCATGCGAATTACAATGAACTTGAACATGTGGGCGGCCGTGGTGCAGTGGTAGTGGCAGCCGACCTCTGATCGGAAGGTTGGAGGTTCGAATCCCGACTTCCCACACCATGTGCCGTTGTGTCCCTGGGCAAGACACTTAACCCCGAGTTGCTCCCGGTGGGACTGGATGGCGCCTTGCATGGCAGCCTACCGCCACCGGTGTATGAATGTGCGTGTGAATGGGTGGATGGCTGGTACTGTAAAGCGCCTTGGGGCCCCTCATAGGGGGCTGGAAGGCGCTATAGAAGTAAGCTCCATTTACCATTTACCATGTGGTACTTCCTGTTTATTACTTGTTACCAGCTGCTCATGGGGTCGGCCGCCGACCTTTATTCATCTTTTTACATTTTTCCAAACTCCGTTTAGTTTTTGAAATGGAATAAACTGTATTCCACTCTCTAAACGTTCAGGGTTATATGAATCTGAATTGCATGTTGGTTGAATGAATGAATGTTCCCGACTAACAATGTTAAACCATTTTTACCCTGATATTTTTTCCTGGTGCAGCTCCTGCAGGTAAGGGGCATTGACCTTCAGGACAAAGTGAGGTCACCGATTGGTCAGTTGCTGACATGCCTATTGGACTGATTAACAGTTGGCATTGAGGATATAACTCATGCAAAAGATAAATAAATTTAAAAAAGTGTTGCCACCAGCCCTGGGTGGAGGTGGGCCACCCTGATACAGTGGTGTTCTGTTTTTATGTTAATAAAAAGTTCTAAAAAAAAGCCAACAACAAAAAAACAACAACGACAAAAAACAGCAACACGGAGCAGTGGCCCTGCATCACACCAGCACATGGGGAAATGTCCCGGTCCTCCCAATTAGCCACTCCAGGTCTGCACATGAATACCAGTCACAAACATTTGCCTCAAGCTGCCTTCTCTGCTTGCTTTTATATCCTTATCAGTTCAGCTGAGTTCACAGAACTCAGGAGGTGTCCTTGGCTGCAGCTGCAGATACAACCTTCTCACTCTCTCCGCTAACCATTTCTGCAGATCCTGTGCAAGGGTGGTGCCGGCTGATATCAGCTGTCTTCAGTGACAGCTGATTGACTCCCTACTATTTAGGACTGAGTGAAACCCTGAGCCAAACTGCACTATACAACCATGGCTGAAAGGAAAAGTAAATTAAGCAATGTTTCCATTTTAAGGTTTAATTCATCCATCCATCCATCCATTTTCTTCCGCTTATCCGGGGTCGGGTCGCGGGGGTAGCAGCCTAACTAGGGAGGCCCAGACTTCCCTTTCCCCAGCCACTTGGGCCAGCTCTTCCGGGGAAATCCCGAGGCGTTCCCAGGCCATCCGAGAAACATAGTCCCTCCAGTGTGTCCTGGGTCTTCCTCTGGGCCTCCTTCCGGTGGGACGTGTCCGGAACACCTCACCAGGGAGGCGTCCAGAAGGCATCCTAAACAGATGCCCAAGCCACCTCAACTGGCTCCTCCCGACGTGGAGAAGCAGCGGCTCTACTCCGAGTCCCTCCCGGATGATCGAGCTTCTCACCCTGTCTCTAAGGGAGAGCCCAGACACCCTGCGGAGAAAACTCATTTTGGCCGCTTGTATCCGAGATCTCATTCTTTCGGTCACAACCCAAAGCTCGTGACCATAGATGAGGGTGGGAACGTAGATCGATCGGTAAATTGAGAGCTTCGCCTTTTGACTCAGCTCTCTCTTCACCATGACAGACCGGTACAACGCCCGCTTCACTGCAGACGCTGCACCTATCCGCCTATCGATCTCACGCTCCATTTTTCCCTCATTCGTGAACAAGACCCCAAGATACTTGAACTCCTCCACTTGGGGTAGGACCTCCTCCCTGACCCGGAGAGGGCACTCTACCCTTTTCCGGCTCAAGACCATGGCCTCGGATTTGGAGGAACTGATCTTCATCCCGGCCGCATCGCATTCGGCTGCGAACCGCTCCAGCGAAAGCTGTAGATCACGATCTGATGAAGCCAATAAGACCACATCATCTGCAAAAAGCAGAGAAGCAATCCTAAGGCCACCAAAACGGATCCCCTCAACACCTTGGCTGCGCCTAGAAATTCTGTCCATAAAAGTTATGAACAGAATCGGTGACAAAGGACAACCTTGGCGGAGTCCAACTCTCACCGGGAACAAGCCCGACTTACTGCCGGCGATGCGGACCAGGCTCTGACACCGGTCATACAAGGACCTAACAGCCCGTATCAAAGGGCCCGGTACCCCATACTCCCAGAGTACCCCCCACAGGGCCCCCCGAGGGACGCGGTCGAACGCCTTCTCCAAGTCCACAAAGCACATGTAGACTGGTTGGGCAAACTCCCACGCACCCTCCAGGACCCTGCTGAGAGTGTAGAGCTGGTCCAGTGTTCCACGGCCAGGACGAAAACCACACTGTTCCTCCTGAATCCGAGGTTCGACTATCCGACGGACCCTCCTCTCCAGAACCCCCCAATAGACCTTACCAGGGAGGCTTAAGAGCGTGATTCCCCTGTAGTTGGAACACACTCTTCGGTCCCCCTTTTTGAATAGGGGGACCACCACCCCGGTCTGCCAATCCAGGGGAACTTCCCCCGATGTCCACGCAATATTGCAGAGTCGCGTAAGCCAACACAACCCTACAACATCCAGAGCCTTAAGGAACTCCGGGCGAATCTCATCCACCCCTGGGGCCCTGCCACCGAGGAGCTTTTTAACCACCTCGGTGACCTCAGCACCAGAGATTGGAGGGCCCGACCCAGAGTCCTCAGGCTCCGCTTCCTCAGTGGAAGACGTGCCGGTGGGATTGAGGAGGTCTTCAAAGTATTCCGCCCACCGACCCACAACATCCCGAGTTGAGGTCAGCAGCACACCACTCCCACTATAAACAGTGTTGGTGGCGTACCACTTTCCCCCCCTGAGACGCCGGATGGTGGACCAGAATCGTCTTGAAGCCGTGCGGAAGTCGTTCTCCATGGCCTCTCCGAACTCCTCCCATGCCCGAGTTTTTGCCTCAGCAACCACCCGAGCCGCATGTCGCTTGGACTGCCGGTACCCATCAGCTGCTTCCGGGGTCCCACAGACCAAAAAGGCCCGATAGGACTCCTTCTTCAGCCTGACAGCATCCCTCACCGACGGTGTCCACCATCAGGTTTGAGGGTTGCCACCGCGACAGGCACCGACAACCTTGCGGCCGCAGCTCTGGTAAGCCGCCTCGACAATAGAGGCACGAAACATGGTCCACTCAGACTCAATGTCCCCCACCTCCCTCGGAACATGTTCAAAGTTCTCCCGGAGGTGGGAGTTGAAACTCCGTCTCACAGGAGACTCTGCCAGACGTTCCCAGCAAACCCTCACAATACGTTTGGGTCTGCCAGGTCTGACCGGCATCCTCCCCCACCATCGGAGCCAACTCACCACCAGGTAGTGATCAGTTGACAGCTCCGCCCCTCTCTTCACCCGAGTGTCCAAGACATGTGTTAATTCATCAATACATTATAAAAATATTTAACTGTTTTCCCTCTTTACCAAATCCTAAATAAACAAAATGCAACATCATATGACGAAAAACCTCTGAGTAAAAGTAACTACATAGTTTCATTATTGATCAACAAAAACTTGACCAAAATGTAGAAGTAAGCCCTTAGGGTCTAAGGCGTGGCATCTTACAATCTAAGGGCCTTAGCAAGCTGAATGGCACAATTTACAAATATGGTTTGCTTAAAAGTGTTGTAAAGAAGCGTCATTCAAACTTCAGACTCAAAATCTATGGCACATGAGGACACATTCAGGAAGTGAATTGGAAGCCGTCTTTCTGTGAAGTGATTGCATTGCATCATAGTAAGGTGGAACACGACCATATCTGAAATTTCAGTTTAGTGATTACAGGTTTATTTACAGACTAAAAGTTGTTGCTTTGGAACAAATCTAATTCCATTGACATTTGAAATGTGTGACTTGACTGTTTGGAATGAAATTACCACACTACAAACTGCTAATGTTTGTTCCGGCATCTGTTCAATACATGTGCATGATCAAATGAATTAAGTTTCTGAAGAACTTTGATTTTGAACTATGGCGATCCAACAGATCTCAACTTTGCATTTTAATTTTTAAATAAGAACTGCTACACTCAAACCGGTAAGGGCTTTTTAAGGCTGGAAGCTGGTGTATAGCATTTGTGCTATTTGTGGACTTTGCTCTCTGTACATGGACTGAGCAATAAGAATATGGAAACTAACTCCTCACAAAACTTTTCATATTGTTATTTCTACAGGAGGTTCATGTAAGCTTTAGGTAAACTTGTCCCTTTAGAGAGATGACAATTGTGTTTTCCTTTTCTTAAGTAACACTCAAATCTTAAATAAGCTGTTTGTTTTGTGTGTATTTGCATTTGCACAATGGTTACACATGTTTGTCATTTTTTAAAAATTGGCTGCATGCCACAGTTATATATGTGAAAACTGAAAGCATAGAATCTGAGAATCTGAATCAGAATTTATGTTATTGCCATGACAACAACGAAACAGTTTACACCAGATTAGCAGTAACAGGAATAACAAAATAAAATTAAAGTTACTAGTGCAAGGTGTGAATAGTGCAGCTTAAGCTGTGCATTCAAGACAAAAATAAAATAACATATTTGCTGTTGCAGCATGGTTTATGTTCAAGTTCAACAATCTTTATTATCCCCAAGGGGCATTAGTTTCACAGTCAGTAGGTTCACAAAACATCCAGACTAGAGAAGACATTAAAATAACAGAAATCATCACAGTTCCTTGAGAAGCCTGATCACTACAGGGATGAATGAGTTATTCATCCGACATGTGGGCAGCAGAAACCTGCATCCAGATGGAAGCAACCTGAACTCACCATGGAGTGGTGATCAGGATCTGCCAGAATCAGCCTGGCCTTGTTCACTGACCTCTCCTTGTGTAAATGGTAAATGGACTGTACTTATTTAGAGCCTTTCTATCTTATCAAGATACTCAAAGCGCTTTACAACACAATCTGTGCCTCATTTACCCATTCATACAGCACTCTACTAGATCTCTACAAAACTAATTGAACAAATCGTTCTAAAGAGACAAATCAGTCCTTTAGATCACATTCCTACTCTGGTGGATTAGTGAGGTTCTGTAGGTCAGTGAGGTTGTGTAGGTCAGTGAGGTTCTGTTGGTCAGAGAGGTTCTGTAGGTCAGTGAGGTTCTGTAGGTCAGTGAGTTTCTGGAGATCAGTGACGTTTTGTAAGTCAGTGAGGTTCTGCTGGTCAGTGAGGTTCTGTTGGTCAAAGAGGTTCTGTTGGTCAGTGAGGTTCTGTTGGTCA
>NC_056512.1:14271350-14293154 GCF_014905685.2 Nematolebias whitei
AAGATAAGATAAGATAAGATAAGATAAGATAAGATAAGATAAGATAAGGAATTTATTGATCCTTCTGTAAATTGCCAGGTTTTCAATGCAAATTAATTTTATACAGAATTTTCTAAATTGGTTGGGTTCAGATCCGGTCCGGATCAGTCCCTCTCCCTGTGAATCCTGTGGGCCAGCTGGATGTCTTTGGACATGATGGTGACTCTGTAGACATGGATGGCGCACAGGTTAGTGTCCTCGAACAGACCCACGAGTTAAGCCTCGCTGGCCTCCTGCAGAGCCATAACAGCCAAGCTCTGGAATCGTAGGTTGGTCTTGAAGTCCTGAGCGATCTCATGGAGCAGGTGCTGTAAGGGCAACTTCCGGATTAGTCATGAACTTCTGATAGTGCTTCTTCACTCTGCTGATGGCCAGGGCACTCTTCCGGCCAGCCTTGGTAGTGAGCTGCTTCCTGGGAGCTTTACCACTGGTGGACTTACAGACGGTCTGCTTGGTCCTGGCCATGCTTAGTTCACTGAATACTTCTCTGTAGAAAAGTCTTGTTTCTAAAAGAATGTATGTCTTAGGTCATTGTGAGTTAGGTCTTATCACACCAAACTTCCTGAAAAAGGTATAAAATACTTGTAATGGCACTGATGTTTCCCCAGTTTGTCAAATTCAGGGACAAAATAGGAATTTAACACAACACAGAAAGAGCACCGTACTGCCAATGAGAACATTTAATGTTTGCCTGAGTAAAGCATCAGTGCAGTGGTTACCTCACAGTGAATAGGTTGCAGGATTGCTTCCCGGCTTGCACCTTTTCTGTTTAGAGTTTCTATGATCTCCCCATATGGTCTTGTATGGTCTTCTCCGAGGTGAACCTGCCTCTTGCACAACGGCTGCTGGAAACAGGTTCATCGAGCTCCGTGCCACCCAGAAATAAACAGTAAATTTAAAAAACTGACACAAACACATAAAGTTCAGAGATGTAGCCGAGTGCTGTGTGAATGTGTTGAGGATGTAAGTAAGGACACAGGTTGTGTTGTAAAGCGCTATGTGTATCTTGATTAGATAGAAAGGCTCTATATAAGTACAGTTCATTTACCATTTAAACCAAAGTCTCATGATTCATTTGAATCAAATGCCAGTAAAAGGATGAATAATCAGTTGTGTATTTGAACTTTCCAAAACCTGAGTGACAAATATATTAAATGTTTAGAAGAAGGTGTGTTAGGTATAAAAATACTCAGATTGTTTTTTAAAATATTGTACTTTAAAAAAATATATTTTATTCTAATTACTCTTTGTACAGAAATAGCAGAGTGCTGTATGAATGAATAAATGAGGGTACAGCTTGTGTTATAAAGCACTGTGAGTATTTTGATAAGATAGAAAGGTGCTATATACATTAAATGGTAAATGGACTGTACTTATATAGCTCCTTTCTATCTAGTCAAGATACTCAAAGCACTTTACAACACAACCTGCGCCTCATTTACCTCCACACAGCATTCTGCTAGATCTCTACAAAGCTAGTCTGAATCTGTAAAGACTAATCAGACCTTTAGATCACATTCAGACACTGATGGGACACACACCAGAGGCTATGAGAGGTTCAGTGTCTTGCTCAGGGACACTTCAACATGTGACTGCTGGTGGAATCGAACCCCCAACTCTCCTCTTGGAGGATGACTGCTTTAACCACTCAGCCACAGCCGCCCTAAACAAAGCTTCGAGTACCGTATTTCCGGCATATAAGTCGCATCAGTCAAAAAAAGCATCATGAAGAGGAAAGACATATATAAGTCTCTTCGGCATATAAGTCGCATTTATCATGCGTCACCACTGAACCGTCACGTTTATTATGCATTTATTTAATGGTCAAAACAGCTTCATTTTGCCTGGGCGGCGTGGCACCATCCATCCATCAATCCATCCATCCATCCATCCATCCATCCATCCATCCATCCATCCATCCATCCATCCATCCATCCATCCATCCATCGCAGCAGGAGCTGCTAGCTCTCAAGCGTTCCTCTGCCTGCACCAGCTGAGTGAAGCGAGCGCGTACGGAAGGACTTGCTGTTGCAATGCTTAGAAATTTAAAGCGTTAGTCAAAAATTGTGTTATGAATATGGAAAAAAACGTATATAAGTCGCTTCGGCGTACAAGTCGCAGGGCTGAAATATCTATGCAAAAAAACTGCGACGTATACACTGGAAATTACGTTGGGTTTTTTTTTTTTTTTTACCTAACACACCCACTTTTAAACATTTAATGCATTTGTCACTCAGATTTTGGAAAGTTCAAATACATGACTGATTATTCAACGCTTTTTATTGGCACTTGATTAAAATAAATCTTCAGACTTTGGTTTAAATGGTAAATGGACTGTACTTATATATTTACAAGTACAGTCCATTTACCATTTTCTTTTCACGTGAGGCTTCAGATGACAGCAGTGATCCACAGAGTGCTCAGAGCATTTACTGATTAGTGTTTAATTCAACCTCTAACCAAAAATAATTGTTTTATTTAGTCATTTGATTGAACTGAGTCACATGCACACACACAAGTTCCACTCCCAATCCTCACTGATTCATACCACTAGTACCACAAAGTTTAAACAATCCATTTCATTGTCAGAAAAAGAGTGAAAGGCAAACTATTCTCACTTGGCAAATATAAAAACAGATTATTTCTCTCTTTCTCACAGAAATAAAATTCAGCCTCAAAAATTATTTTGAGGAAAAAATCAACCACACATGTATTGTTGTTTGTGTTTTTGTTATTCCCTGTTACAGAGCAAATAAAAGGATTTAGATATACCCCCAACCCATCTGTGACTGTTGTAAGTGCGATAACATGAAAAATAAGTGTAATACCCATCCATCCATCCATCCATCCATCCATCCATCCATCCATCCATCCATAATAATAATAATAATAATAATTTATTTGTATAGCACCTTTCAAACAAAGTGCTTCACATTAATCAATTAAAACATCATAAATGACATCAGAAACACAAAAGTAGACCAAATCAATTAAAATAACAACATAAAAAAGAAAGAAATTAAAATATTAAAAGCCTTATAAACAAGTCATTTTTAACTAATGATTTAAAAGAAGAAAATGAAGAGGCCTGTCCATGATTTAAAGGAAAAGCATTCCACAAATTAGGAGCCCTGACCATAAACGCCCTCCCTCCTTCTGTCACCAGTCGAGCTCTGGGAGTGGAAAGTAATAACAGATTTAAGGATCTGAGATTGCAAGAAGGGATGTAGGGGGTAAGAAGCTCAGATAGATATGATGGCGCAAGACCGTTCAGGGATTGAAAAACAAACAATAAAATTTTAAAATCAATTCTAAAAACCACAGGGAGCCACTGCAATGAGGACAGAACTGGAGTGATGTGCTGATATTTATGGGATCTTGTGAGAACTCTAGCTGCAGTGTTTTGTACTAGTTGAAGGCGATACAGAGAACTTTGGGACAGACCAGAAAATAAAGAGTTACAATAATCAAGATGACAAGAGACAAAGGCACGAATAAGAGTTTCTGCATCAGTTAAAGAGATAATTGCTCTGATTTTGGCAATATTCTTAATTTGAAAAAATGCTGTTTTAGTGATGTTCTTAAAATGTTTAGAAAAATCAAGATCAGAATCAAAGGTTACCCCAAAATTTTTGGCTTCACGAGTGCAGTTAAAACCAAGAACAGAAAGGGACTGAACTACTAAACCCCTTTTGGCCTTGGGGCCAAAACCCATCACCTCAGTTTAATTGTTGTTGAGTGAAAGAAAATTATCAGACATCCAGGGTTTGATGTCTGTAAGGCAGAGATAAAGTTTATTCAGTGTGGAGAGGTCAGATGGGTTAATAGCCAAATAAATCTGGGAATCGTCTGCAAAAAAATGAAAAGAAACATTGAATTTATGAATAACCTGACCAAGTGGTAGCATATAAATAGAAAATAATAGTGGCCCAAGAATAGACCCTTGGGGGACACCACAGGTGAGAGAAGCTGAACTGGAGGAATTATTGCCAGAAATTACAGAAAAAGTTCTGTCATGAAGTTAAGGTTTTAACCACCTCAGAGCAATGTCTCTAACACGTAGCCAATAATTTAGTTGGCTCAATAGAATATTGTGATCAGATGTATCAAACGCAGCAGAAAGATCGAGGAGCACTAAGACAGAACAACAGCCAGCATCTGAGTTCATCCTAATATCATTCACAACTTTTAATAATGCGGTTTCTGCACTGTGATATTGACGAAAGCCAGACTGAAACTTTTCAAAAAGTGAGTTTTGGTTTAAATAAGTTAAGATGTGAGAGTACAACACTTTCTCTAAAGTTTTCACAATAAAGGGTCATTTAGAGATTGGCCTGAAGTTGTTAAGATCGTTACAATCCAGGTTGGGTTTCTTCAATAATGGTTTAACGGCAGCAGTTTTAAACATTTTGGGAACCTCCCCTGTAGATAATGATTTGTTAAAAACTATTAGAATATCAGGAATTAAAAAGTGACAAATATCTTTAAAAAAATTTGTTGGTAAAACATCTAAAAAAGAAGAGGAAGGTTTCATACAGTTGATAGTCCTTACTAACTCAGCCTGAGATAAGAGGCTAAATGAACTGAAAAAGTGATTTACTTCCTCATGCTGAACAGTAGAGGCAGATGGCACAATTTGAGCTCTGATAATAGAGATTTTAGTAATAAAAAATGAACAAAATAAGACATTTCTCAGAAGAGAATTCATTAGTAATAGGTGATTTGTAACTTAAAGAGTTTATAGTGTTGAATAAAAGTTTTGGATTATGCAAATTTGAAGAAATGAGGACTGAGAAATATTTAGATCTTTCTTCTTTAATCACTCTGTTATAATCTTTCACAAGATTTTTCATAGTAAAAAAGTCACAGCTCCAATTAATAGATTTGTATTTCCACTCAGCACGTCGACATGCCCCCCTGATGGATCGAACACGATCATTTATTCAAGGTTCTGGTTTGGACAAAGCAGAGTGGGATTTAGACATCTTAAAAGGGGCCACAGTGTCCAGTGTTGCTGCACATCTGCTTAAGAATTCTGTTGCCAGATCATCTGTAGAGAGCGATTAATTTGACTGTTGAAGCTGAGGATAAACTTGATAGATTTCATAAAATTGTTCCACAGTCTGAGATGTGATAGGTCTAAACCAATATGGGGCTTGGTTGTCTGAGGTCTCAACAGCTAAAAGAAAGCTAAATAAAATAGCATCATGGTTTGAGATATGTGTATTTAAAATAGAGAGATTGACTATGCTGAGACCTGAAGTAATAATTAAGTCAAGAGTATGACCATGTTCATGTGTTGGACCAGAGACATGCTGAGTACAGTCAAAGGTATGAATAAGATCAAGGAACTCATATGCAAATCTATCATTATGATCATCAATATGAATGTTGAAGTCACCAAGTAGAATTACTTTCTCATAGTTAACAGTAGTGATAGAGAGAAGATTGCCAAATTCAGTTAAGAAGTCACCTTTAAGGCCAGGGGGGCGATATAATAAACCAATAAGAACAGAGCGTTTGCAAGAATAAAATGTTAAAAGTTCAAAAATATTAAAATTGCCCATAGTTATAGGTGTACATTTGTTGCAATTTAAAAAAATAACCACAACCCCTCCACCACAACCAGATAGTCTGGGAGAATTAAGGAAAGAAACCCAGGAGGACTGGCATCAATTAGAGGGGCATCAATATCAGCCCAGGTCTCCATTAAAAACATAAAATCAAGATCATAAGAGGAAATAAAATCATTAACTAAAAAAGACTTATCGGAAATAGACCAGACATTCCATAAAGCAGCATTTATCAGCGGGATACCATGATAGGATGTAGGAACAGGCTTTATAGTAATTAAAGCAGATGAAGCCCTCCTGAAGGTTCTACAACATCTGCAACTCATGTGATGGTGAGAGCAAACAGAGCATAAACACTTTACAGAGCAAGTGCAGCAGCAGACCCCACATATATGAAACAGGGCTAGAACACAGAGCATAAGACTGAGCAGGGTCATGCTGCGAAAAACATTAATTAAGACTAAACGCAATAAAATGGATGAAATTATGCGTCAAGATCTCTGTTCCCATTCTTTTAGGATGCAGACCATCCTGTCTAAAAAGATCTCGTCTAGTCCAAAGTGAGTCAAAACATGGAATGAAACCCATTCCAGTAGCATCAGTAAAGCTCTTAAGCCACAAGTGTAAACTGAAAAGACGACTGAAACGTTCAGAGCTTCTAGTCATGGAGGGAATGAGACCGGACAGAATACACCGTTTCCCCAGACTCTCTACTGTAGTGGCCAATGATTCAAGCTCATATTGTAGTTTTTGGGACTGTCTGGACATTACATCATTCATACCAGTATGAATGATTACAGTATAAACAGATAGGTGAATCTCAAAAAGAATAGGAATCAGTTCAATAAAGTCAGCTGATTTACCTCCGGATAGACAGTAAGTGATGGCACCAGGAAGCTTAACAAACTGAATGGCTGAGTCACCAATGACCAGGATTTCAGGACGCTCAGATTCTGCATCACGTTTATACTGCTTGAGTTTTGATCCAAATTTAAGGTCAATTAGTGTGACATTAGCAGAATTCAGATGAGCAGAAGAGTTAATTACACTGTCTGTTGTAGATGGGGTGGGGGGGTGGGGGCTCCTCTTTAATCAGCTGGCGGCAAGATGATGAGGAAGAAGAAGGAAGTTTCCGACTCCAATTATTAGTTTGAGATCGGACAGAAACAGAATGACTTCTGTCAGATTTCAATGATACAGGAAGTTTATCATGAGATGGCAGCAGACTGTCCGCCGTGTCTGCCGGGTGTGTGTCAGCTTCATCATGAAGTGGTGAGAAATGGTTCCTGGTTTCTACCTGTAACCCCCGCAGTCCCATCTGATCACCTCGATTAACCCTGCTTTGGCATAACACATTAGCCCAGGAGCGGTTAGCAGGAGATTTCATCTGATTCGGTGTAGAGGTGAGGGCTGGAGCCTTTGGTCTTGCCCCCAGCGGTGTCCAGTCAACAGCCGGTGGAGCATAAACCCCCTGTTGGATATTGAGCCATGCAGGCCCAGGGTGGTAATGAACAGCAGCCTCTGGATTGGGTTGGCCACACTGGAGCTTAGTAGTAACCTCCATAGGTACAGTGCATCTAGAATCTGCAGTAGGTAGCTGATGTGGCTGAATCAGGTCTGTGTTGGAGACTGGAGGCTGAGGCATCCTGGATGCCTGAGCGGGATCGGGTGGGAGCGTAAAGGACGGTTGTATCTCAAAAATCTGCATATTTTGCATTGAAGCAACCGATAAAAGATTTTTGAGTATATTGTCTTTGTCTCTTATCAACTTTTCCAGTTGATGAATTATAAAATCCAGCAAGCGATAAACTTCCAGACACAAATCACAAGCCCTTGTCACATCAACATTTACTGGTTCCAATGTAGATGCCATGAATTCATGCTGCTGACAGTAATCCAGAGTGGATGGAGTAATCCTCAAGCTGTAAAGCAGGATGGATGGAACCGTCAAGTTGTAGAGCAGGGAACATGAGGTAGGCCTCAAGCTGCTAAACAGAGTGGATGGAGTAATCCTCAAGCTATACATCCATACATACATCCATTATCTTTACCCAGTTATTCCTTTTCGGGTCAACAGAGGTCACTAGTGTCCATATCCAGCTATCACTGCAAGAGGTGGGGGGCACCCTGGACAGGTCTCCAGTCCATTACAGGGACACATATAGAGACAAACGAGACAAACAACCATTCACTCTCTCACTCAAACCTAGGGACAATTTAGAGTTACCAATCAGCCTAACATGCATGCTTTTGGTCTGTGGGAGAAAACTGGAGTACCCGGAGAAAACCCACGCATGTACAGAGAGAACATGCAAACTTCACCCAGAACAGCCCTCTGGCCAGAATTTCTATCTGGAGACCTTCTCGCTGAGAGGTGGTAGCTCCACCAATTGTTCCACTGTGCTGCCCAGTGAGTGAGATACCAACTTCCATTTTGGTGGCTTGCTGCATCTAGGCTTATTAAATGTTCCTTTCACAATAAATAAGAGTTGTCCCAGCACATGCTGCCCAAGAGAGTCAATATCAAAGATTTCAGTTCGGCATCGACCGCACTCCAGTGGGGGTGTAGTGAGTCACGTGGGTACGTGTCACTAGTTGTAGTATGACAATATATCCCCGTTTATATGCATACTATATTCACGAGTTCTTCATCTTTCTGACTGTGTAATGCCGTGCATTGAATTTAACAGAAATGCGAACGAGAGACGTTATTATCTTTGACCCATCAAATGAATGGAGTCATTTATTTTCAGAATCAAAGTTTAACATCAAACATTTACATTAATTTGGCAAAATATGAAAATAATAACAGACAGTTTCACAAATAATGAACTTCAAATCACTCGGCGGTGATTTGAGGACTTTGCTTCAGATATTTCTAAAATATCTGTACTAGTTTTGTGAGAGAGAGAAGAGTTTAAGATGAAATGGAGATTATCTTACAGAGGACTATGTGAGAGAATTAATATCTGTTGACCAGAACGTGCACGCTTCATCAGATTTCAGCTCGCCTCCGGTACACTTTAGTCGAAGAAGAGACCGTTACCTTGTTGATGATAGATCAGCTCGATAGAGAGTCCTCCAGACCTTTCAGCGTCTCCGTTGAGAGCTGCTGAAATCCTTAGATAGTCGTGCGTGGGTTGTTCAAACAGAAGTTATAATTCCAACGTCTCTGACTCTCCTGAATTCTCAAATTCTCTTCCATTCACTTCACCATTCTCCATGAATTCTAACCAATTCTCTTCAGAACTCCTTGAGCACTGCTTCAGAACTGCTTCCGAACTACATGAGAACCGCTCCAGAACCAACTTGAACTGGAAAGTTGCCACATTTTAAATGGGTCGACTTCCGGTTCAATTTAGAGCTTTCTGATTCGTGGATTGACCAGAAAGAGGTGTGGTTTTTGACGTAAGGTATTATCAGAAGTCGAGGTCAGGGAATGAATGTGTTTTCAACATACAGAAAAGATTATTGCAAAATACCAGACTTTTTGGAGCCTCTATTCTGATTATCTTCTCAAATAGTTAAACATGACATTTCTTCTTCAGTAAACATTTAGTTGACCGAAGCTTCAACTTTCACATACTTACGACTTGGCTCATTTCAGACAGAAAATCAAGAAATGCATATTCAGGTGATTTCTTCTTTGAATGAGGAATAAAAATCATTACTTACTGTTTATGTAAAATAAAAATGAGTAGTTCTTTTCAACCTGTAAGCATTGAGTGAAACTAACACAATTTGATTATCAAAACATTTGTAAGACAGTAATGATTATAGAGGATTGTCTTTTCTGCTTGATTAATTCAAGAAAGAAAGTCATCAGATGGCTCAGACTTATTCAGATCAATGAAAATAACAGTCTCTGTCCATCTGGTAGATTTGAGGTCATCAGGGTCAGATAAGGGTCAGATCATCAGGTCATCAGGTTCACTACAGTGGGTACCGCAGGGGTCCATCCTCGGTCCCCTTCTCTTTTCTTTATACCTGCTGCCACTAGGTGCTATCTTCCGCAAACACGACATACCCTTTCATTTCTATGCCGATGATTGCCAAATTTACTTCCCCCTGAGGCACAGAGGCACACGCTCTATTCAGCCTCTTCTTGACTGCCTGGCTGACATCCGGGACTGGATGGCTTTAAACTTCTTAAGCTTCAATGAGAAGAAGTCTGAAGTCATGCTGTTCCATCCCAGTGGCTCACTCATGAACTATGACATTGACCTATTCTCTCTAGCCCCGCTAGAGAAACAAAAGGTGACTAATCTGGGGGTGATAATGGACCCGTCCTTAAAACTCAACAGTCACGTAAACATGATGGTCAAATCCTGTTTTTTTCAGCTGAGACGGCTGTCTAAGCTGAAGCCTATACTCAACAAAAAGAACCTTGAGACAGTGATCCACGCCTTCATAACATCTAGGCTTGATTACTGCAATTCACTTCTGTTTGGAATCAGTCAGTCCTCCATTGCTCGTCTACAACTGGTCCAAAATGCTGCAGCCCGATTTTTAACTGGTACAGGCTATAGAGAGCACATCACGCCAGTTTTGGCCTCCCTGCACTGGCTACCCATTCACCTTCGGATCCATTTCAAAATTCTCATGTATGTTTTTAAATCACTGAACAGTTCCGCCCCATCCTATCTCACTGATCTTCTGCAGCCATATGTCCCACCGCGCTCTCTGAGGTCAGCAGACCAGATGCTTCTCTCAGTCCCAGAAACCCGTCGTAAGCTCAGAGGTGACAGGGCTTTCTCTGTTGCAGGTCCACGACTGTGGAATGAGTTGCCACTGAGTGTCCGGCAGGCTCCCACACTCTCAGTCTTTAAGTCTCGCTTGAAGACCCACTTCTATTCGCTTGCCTTTAACACGGTGTGATTTGTTTTGGTCCGGTCTGTTCTCTACTCTGTTGGCCATTTTAGTTAGCTCCTGCTGCTATTTGTATCTGTATTTCTATTTTATGTTTTCCTGTCTGCTGTGCATGTTTGTGTTCTTTTGTACAGCACTTTGGTTGGCCTTGTTGCTGTTTTAAGTGCTATATAAATAAATTGGTATGGTATGGTATGGTAAGAGACCGTTGCAGCCACCTGGCGCCTTGCATCCAACCTAGGTTACCACACTGTGGTGAGTTGAGGGGAGTGTGTTTATGTTATACCTGTGCAAGTGAGTGCATGCATGTGTGCATTTGTAAGTAAGTCCATGAACACTGTTCCAGAGGACACCCCACCCCCCCGCCATAGTCCATGAAAATGATGGTGCAATGTTTATCAGCTGGCCTTGGTAGAGCTCTGAAACAGGTTCACAGATGTCCTTGGGGAAAAGAACGAGTCGTGGGGGCAGAGCATCTTGTGCACATAACATCCAGGAGTATTTGAGATAGACAGCCTTCCAAGACTGACATAGGGAAGCCAGATTCAGATAACAACAGTTGTTTTGGGTAAGGCCAACTCTGTTTATTTTCCATCTGACTTTACCGTCTCACTGGTACATCTCAATGGTGACTCCAAACAGCCAAATTTGTGGTCAGTTCCGCTGAGTCGAGCTTGTAACTTCTGAAAGGTCAATTCCTTCCTGCCAGCGAGATCCAGGAGCCACAAGTAACCTGCAATTCTCAGCAAGAATCATGTCCTGATTACGGCTCAGCTCACACAACATTTGAGTCTGAGTGTTCACAGCACGGCACATCCCTCACACAGACCAGGAAGCTTCACAATGGTCAGAACAGCTGCTGACGTTTTACAAATTTGTCGATATGCCAGGTAACCACCCACTTCAAAAAGCAAAAATCCTGTAATCAGAAATCCAGTTATGAACACATCTTTAATACCCTCGACCGACTATATGGACAGACACATGATCTTCCACTGCCCCCAGAAATCCTTCGTGTATCGGGCTGCGAGTGTCCCGTGGGGACAGGCAGGCTCTCCATCATCCTGACTTTACGTAGAGAAAATTTGATAAATTGCGTTGAGAGACTAGATGACCAGATGCATAATTTACAATTCAGAAGATATGTAAAGAGAGTATCTAAAAGGTTCACAGGACAAAGAGCAGAAGCAGGGGAAGGAGGGAAATGTGTCCACCTTTGCTAAGAGCAAGAAGGAAAAAAATAAATAAATAAAATAAAATTATATATATATATACATATATATATAGTATATACTCCACTTTGTATGTCTGAAATATCAGTTCCAGAGACAGGTCAGACTCTTCACTACAGAATCCATCTTTGCTTTGAGGATGCAGACGGAGAAGTACAGAGAGGGTCAGAAATAACTTTATTGAGTTTGTGGCAAGCATGGGAGTATGGATGTTATTTTATTTTTAAAGATACAGCAACGCCACCTTAGGACTTTCACCCAAGGAAATAATTTATATTCCAAAAAGGTACTTAGACTCATTTACAAAGTAAGCAGGAGACGGTGTTCCAAGTTACAATATAAAATTAATTAAAAACACCATATTAAAATTAATTTCTTTAATGGAGACGGTAGTGATGCTTAACAAAATACATGTTCAGTCAAGGCTGAGGCTTTTCAGTGTTGCTAAAATAATAATGATCCTTAAACTGGCCTTGGGACAAAGGATGTTCCTTTAATCTAAAAAAGTTAAATCTGGTCCTCTGGACATTCAAAAAAACCAAAACAAAGCAAAACAACAAAAACAAAAAAATTTTTGAATGTCCAGAGGATCAGATTTAACTTTTTTAGATTTTTCTACCTGGATTATTGAGCATGCATCAGGATGTTCCTTTAACTTCATTTTCTTGTTCAACTTTTCAATCAGTCACTGCAGATGAGTGATTATCAGTTTCTGTCAGATTTCTGCAACTGGAGCAGGTATTTCTGTTTACTGGTTAACTTCCTCAGCTGTCCCACATTTTAAGAGTCAACCCTACTCCATGTTTCAGCTCCTTTCATAGATCAGATTCTTAGAAGAACTTCTAAAGAGAAAAGTTAGTTTTTACCTTTTATTTTGGGCCATTATCTCCTTACAGGACTCATGATCTTTAATTGAGACCAGACTTATTGACAAATAGGAGCAGGTTTCACTTCAGATGCTTCAGATTTCATTGTACCCAGACCACACAAGGCAACCTGTGTCAGGTTCAGCCTACAACCCAAGAACAAAAGAAAATCTTCTTGTGTTTTTCCTTGACTGATGAAGCCTTCTGGATTGAAGGCAAAACGTTTCAGCACAAAAAAAGAAACTGTCTAGATGACTTGACTGAAAAATGTTGGATTGTATACCTGGATTATTGAGCATGGACTTTGTTGTTTTCAACCAGTTTGACAAGACTGTCAACAAGGAAGAGGGCTGGCAATGGAGGAGGGGGCGTACCAAAGTGACCATCTAATCACAAACAAAACTGGTTTGTTCCACTTTGGAGTAAGCTGTTGGGGTAGAATCAGTTTTGTTGTGTGTTTCCTTGACTGAAGAAGCCTTCCGGATCGAAGATGAAACGTTTCAGCACAAAAAAAGAAACTGTCCAGATGACCTGACTGAAAAATTTTGGATTGTATACCTGGATTATTGAGCATGGACTTTGTTATCATAGAAATGGTTTTCATGAGCTTTTAGCCAGTATTTCAATGTTTCTGTGGATACCACACATTCAGCCATTAGAGCTCACATTAATGAAAATAAAATGCATGAAGTGCAGTTCTGCCCACAGGGGTATTGGGGCTCAAGGGTCTAACTTTATCTCCCAGTTGTTCAACCTGTGCTGTACCTCCGATGAGCTCATTCCTAATCTTATCCATCCTTGTCACTCCTAAGGAGAACCTCAACATCTTCATTTCTGCCACTTCCAGTTCTGTCTCCTGTCTTTTTGTCCATGTCTCTGTCTCCAGACCATACAATATAGCTGGTCTCACCACTGTCTGTTAAACTTTTCATTTGACCTTTGCTGACACCTTTTTGTCACAAATCACTCCTGAAGCTTTTCTCCACCCACTCCATCCTGCTTGGACTCTCTTCTTCACCTCGTTACTACACTCCCCATTTTCCTGGACAGTGGAACCCAAGTACTTGAAGTCCTGCACCTTTGTGACCTCTGCTCCTTGTAGTCTCACTGTTCCACCTCCTCCCTCTCATTTACACACATGTACTCTGTCTCACTACGGCTGACTTTCATTCCTTTTCTTTCAAGTGCATACCTCCACCTCTCCAAGTTCTCTTCCACCTGTTCCATGTTCTCACCACAGATCACAATGTCATCTGCAAACATCATAGTCCATGGGGAATCCTGCCTGACCTCATTTGTTAGTCAGTCTATCACCAGAGCAAACAAGAAGGGGCTCAAAGCCGATCCTTGATGCACTCCCACCTCCACCTTAAATCTATCTGTCACTCCTACAGCACATCTCACCACTGTCCTGCTGTCCTCATACATGTCCTGTACCAGTCTAACATACTTCTCTGCCACTCCAGATTTCCTCATGCAATACCACACCTCCTCCCTCTTTATGCTTTTTCTAAATCCACAAAGACTCAGTAAAGTTTCATAAAAGTTTATCCTCAAAAATCCAGGGAAAAATCCAACAAAATTAAGTCAGGTCCTCTGGACAGTTTCTTTATATTGAAACATTTCATCTTTCATCCAAAAGACTTCATCAGTTTGAGGAGCCAAACAAACTCAGTCTTAAGAGTACCTTCACATAAAGGGTCAACCAGTTTCATGGTGATAAGATGGTTTCTGGAGTCTACCCTCTGCCCCGTTGACTCGCCTGAGGCAGCTATGGCCAAAGTTGTTGAGAAGGTTCTCTGCAGACAAAAAGTGGGCGTTTCTGGAGAATAGGCATTTCTAGAGCACAACTGTTTGCTGCTCTTTAGGTGAGTTACGTCAGCTCTTTTTTTAAACTGAAGGTTTCTAAGAAACAGTGCTATATCTGCTGTCAAACACAAGAAGATTCTCCAACATTTTTCAGTCAGGTCATCTGGACACATCTGGACAGTCGTGTCAGACTGGACCGGCCCTCGTCCTTGTTGACAGTCCTGTCAAACTGGTTGAAAACAACAAACATTTCTTTGATCTCCAAACACAATTTAAACTACAAGCAGTTGAATCAGCAATTAAACAATCTCCTCCACAAAATGGCATAACCGCAAAACTTGGTCTCAGATGTTCACCACGATGTTCACACACAACCAGCATGTCTGCTGAAAGCAGAGATCTCACAAATTCCAAAAATATACATTTCATTATGATCCAACCAGGATTCACTCAACCAGGAGCAAAAGAAAACCAGAACTATCATGAGTTTGAAAAACAAAATCTAAGTATCTTTCTTGGTCAGTTGGCCTCCAGACCCTAAATTCACCAGAATAAAACCATTTTTACTGAGTAACTACATCTCCCAGTGTGCTTTGCAAGCCTCTTACCAGCTAAATTCATTCTTTCCTAGATATTAGCTTCTGTGGCAGATATTGTTCTACAGATTGTAGCACTAATCTGAATCATGCTACAATTTAACACAAATTGTTAAATAGACCAAGATTCAAGTTCAAGTAGGTTTATTGTTCACACCACATGTGGTACATGAGGCGGAACGAAATTATGTACCAAGTTACACCCAAAAATAGCAAAAATAAAAAGTGTAAAAAGAAACAGTAAGGATCTAAGATATACGCTAAACACTGATAATGCAAAACAACATGGCGTCACAACAGCAGCCCGAACATGAGTCTGTGGTGAGCAGATGAGTATGAATGAATACAGCAGCATGAGATCAGCAGCATGAGATCAGCAGCATGGATAATCAGCATCACAGATAAAGTCACATACCACCAATCAAAGTACCATTACAATGATTATCCTGGTTAGAGATTTATGAGTCTAAAGCCCCCGGTATACTCCCGCGTACATCGGTACGCAGAGGTACGCGCATACGTACGCAGGGCATATCCGCACAAATCTCAATTTTTACGACCGTGTACATGTATGCAGTGTCGCACAATAAACTGCCCGGTGACGGACTGTTTTGTAAGTGACACCAATGTATCCTGATGCATGCTCAATAATCCAGGTAGAAAAATCTAAAAAAGTTCAATCTGGTCCTCTGGACATTCAAAAAAATAAAACAAAGCAAATCAACAAAAAAATGTAGAAACGTTTCGTCTCTCATCCAAGAGACTTCCTCAGTCTGAGGAGTTGTATTCAGCTCAGTCTCTTAAATAGCACCTTCTCAGAGTGGATCAACCAGTTTTGCTGCTGACAACCAAAACCAGCTGATCACATGCTCAAGAAGGACCATCAGCCTAACAATGGATCATTAGCACCTGATGGCTGTTTACTATTCACAGAGGGCTGAGTGATACTAGCAATCACAGCATTGTAAGAGGGGGACAGTTGAACCCGGAGGCCTCCACCCCTGTTTAATGATGGACGGTTTCTTTTCACAAAGATGGCCTCCTTTACTCCTCTCTCAAACCATCGTTCCTCTCTGTCCAGGATGTGAACATCTTCATCCCTGAAAGAGTGACCGCTGGCCTGGAGATGAGTGTAGACCGCAGAATCCTGGCCTGATGATGTTGATCTTCTGTGCTGGTCCATCCTTTTGGCCAGTGGCTGTTTTGTTTCCCCGATGTAAGACTGATCACCCTCCTGACACTGAACAGCATACACAACATTACTCTGTTTGTGCCGGGGGACTGGATCTTTGGGATGAACCAGTCTTTGCCGTAATGTATTTTGGGGTTTAAAAGCCACTGGGACGTTATGTTTAGAAAATAAACGTCTCAGTTTCTCTGATACTCCCTCAACATATGGAATGACCACTGATCTGGGTCTGGGTTCCTCCTACATGACACCAATGTATTAAATCCCTCTCTTTCATCACTGATCTGGCCTTTTATTTTGTTTTTGTTTTTTGCCAAAAGGCAAGTGATCTCTTCCTCCTCTTTTGATGCCATGACGGAAATGGTGAGAAATTAAGGAATTTGTCACGAGCAAATTAAAATCAGTCCCAGCGTGACTGCAGGAGGGTCTGGAGATTTCCTGTTGGGCTGATCTGATGTGTGGGCTGCAGGGCCAGCGCTCCCTGTTTTTTAAAATGAAAAAACAACAACTTTTTATTAACAACATATAAACACAGAACAACGCTGGGTGTAGCTGGGGCTGCCAGCTCTCGTTTTTTTCTTTTTCCCAACCTGTCAATCAATCCAGTAGGCGTGTCAGCAAATGACCAATCAGCGACCTCAATTTATCCCGAAGGTAAACACCCCTTGTCTGCGAAGCTGCTCTGCAGCCACTCAGGGTGTTCGCTCAAGTATCAAGTCTGAACCCTCTGCGTATGTACGCGTATACCTCCGCGCGGACGTACTTTCGCAGGAGTATACTGGGGGCTTAACTGCTTCAGGGTAGAAGATGTTCCTCAGTCTAGTGGTTCTACACTTAATGCTCCTTAACGTCCTTCCTGAGGGGAGCGGGGCAAAAAGTGTGTGTGCTGGGTGAGTGGGGTCCTTCATGATGCAGGTGGCCCTCTTCCTGCATCATGAGGTGTAAATGTCTGTGACTCCTGGCTGTTTCTTTACAAAAACTTCTGTAACTTTGCTACAGTTCACTTCATCATCACAAGTCTTTGCACCAAATGTCCACATGTGGACTCAAACTTTACAAGAGTTTTTAACTTTCATTGTCATCTTTTCAAAGGGGCTCTATACTCTGTAAATCAAAAAAGCCCCCAAATCCTGTGTTTTCCCCCTATATTCAATTCAATTCAATTTAAGACTGAGGAAGTCTTTTGGATGAAAGACGAAACGTATCTACATTTTTTTTGCTTTGTTTTGTTTTTTGTTTTTTTGAATGTCCAGAGGACCAGATTGAACTTTTGTGGATTTTTCTACCTGGATTATTGAGCATGCATCAGGATATCAATTCAGTTCAATTCATTTCATTTATATAGCACCAAGTCACAACAAGTCACCTCAGTGCTCTGAACACTGAACATGTTCCATCCTCATTTTGTGTAGCTGTGATGCTACACCTCTGATGACATCTACCAGGAGTTAGCTTTATTTAGATACCACGAATGTTTAAACAAAGTTTGTCATTGAACAACACACAATTTTATTTGGGCGTGGTATTTTTGAGCAGGGACTTCAAGGAAACTCCTTGGGGCTTAAGAGACCAGACTGTGATGGTTTGGACATGTCCAGAGGAGGGACGGTGGTTTGGACATGTCCAGAGGAGGGACAGTGGTTTGGACATGTCCAGAGGAGGGACAGTGGTTCGGACATGTCCAGAGGAGGGACAGTGGTTTGGACATGTCCAGAGGAGGGACCGTGGTTCGGACATGTCCAGAGGAGGGACAGTGGTTTGGACATGTCCAGAGGAAGGACAGTGGTTTGGGCATGTCCAGAAGAGGGACAGTGGGTATATTGGTAGAATGATGTTAGAAACCAGGAAAAAGACAAAGAGGAGACATATGGATGCAGTTAGAGAGGACATGGAGTGAGGACAGAGGATGCAGAGGACAGAGATGGAGGAGGGTGACACTGTGGAGACCCTGAAGAGAGGAAAGCAGAAAGAAGAAGATCTTTTAAATTATAAAACAAAATGGTCCCTGTAATTACTATTTATTTACATGAGCTTTGTCTTAATCCACCAGCTCAGATTTTGCGATAATGTGTCAGCCATCCTCTCATCCCGGGATGTCCTGCGTCGTGTGAGTGCGCGCGAACGTGCACGTGACGCTCCGAGGAAGAGAACTGCAGCGTTGCCAGATATGTTAAGGTCTTAAAACTGTACAATTTAATTCAGTTTATTTATATGAGGCCAAGTCACAACAGGAGTCATCTCAGGGCACTGAACAGAAACATGGCAGTTAGTAACGGTATGTGTCTAAGGAAGCTGCGGATCCTCCATCAACTTGGTTTTAGACAACATAAATAAATAAATCAATGAATGAATAAAAAAATGAATGAATAAATCTTGTTTTAGGCAGCACAGTGGCTCAGTTGGTGGCTGCTGCCTCTCAGCGAGAAGGTCGCTGGATCTAATCCTGGCCCGGGACCTTTCTGGGTGGAGTTTGCATGTTCTCTCCGTGCTGCGTGGGTTTTCTCTGGGTACTCTGGTTTCCTCCCACAGATCTAAAACATGCATGTTAGACTGATTGGTAACTCTAAATTGTAGGTGTGAGTGAGAGAGCGAATGGTTGTTTGTCTCCATGTGTCCCTGTGATGGACTGGAGACCTGTCCAGTGTGTCCCCCACCTCTCACATAGTGACTGCTGGACATGGGCACCAGTGACCCCCTCGACCCAAAAAGGAAGAAGCGGGTAAAGACAATGGGTGGATCTTGTTTTTCTTCAGGTGAACACCCACATCTCATTTCGTCCGGTCCGACCAGCCACACCGTGTGTCAGGCTGAAACTCTTCTTTATGCTCATCTCCACCCCTGAGACACAAAGCCGGAGCGCACCTACATTCAGCTCACAGACACTCTGAATGGGAAAACGAGCCCCGCAGGACGACATTTCGTCATTTCCTATCTGGCAACCCTGAAGAGCAGTATAACTCGCGTCAGTCTGCAAAGCTTGGAAGGAGAGCAGAAGTTCACAGTGGGTGAGGGTTTTCACCCCTGCAGTCCATGTGCTGGTTCTGTAAGTGGGTCCGGTACCGCTGCGTGCTGCCGGGCTGATGAACCCGTGTGTCTGCTGGATCAGAACCTTCATGGACCCGACGCTTCCTCTCAGTGGTTAGAGTCCTCTGCTGAGTGACGCACGGTGTTGGGCAGCCTGCAGACTCCGGTTCACCGCGGCTGGTTTTAGGATGCCCCCCGTGTGGAGGTGAGAGGACACCCTTTATTTTACACCCCCTCCCCTCAGAGAGGACTATGAGCTCCATGCCGGACAACTTAGTCCCGACCGACGGGTCCAAGTCGGCGTTTTTGGAGTTCGGCTACCCGGGACACCAGCAGCCCTCCCCGGGCCTGAGTCACGGCCAGTACCCGGTGCACGGTCTGCACCACATGGGGGCCCCGCAGCATGACGGGCCCTTCTCTGCCGGAGCCTCCTCCTACGGCCGCTCTATGGGATACCCGGCCTACCACGCGCCCGTGAGCGCGCACCATCCCGGGACTTATCTGACCTATCAGCACGGAGGACTGGGACAGTCCCGACTGGAGGACACGGGTAGGCTGACCCACATAAAACATTTAATGTTAATTAAAGTAAAAGAGTTTGACTAAAACCTTCAGACAAAAACACCTGAAATTTAACATTTGGGCAGATTATCTTAAAAATGAGTTAAAATGGTCAAAAATGAACACTGAACTAAATGAAAAACATTAGAAGTTTTTACAATTCCTCAAACAAATGCCTTGATTTTATCTTATTGAACTTAAAGTCCCTAGTTCATCTTTTAAAAAGTGCATACTTGTATTTTTAAAGGGAAATACTTTTGATCCGTTTAAAGGTTTTTACAGCGTTTTTACCTGAAAACTGATGATAAACAAAATTATTATTTTTTTTATGTTTTGAAAAATTGTTTTAGATTAAAATATTAAAATACAAACAAATATGTTTTATAGAAGTTACTGTTTGGCCCATTCTGGCTGAATTCAGTGTATCAGCATAAAATTTAAAATCTATTTTCCATCTGTTTTTCAGAAATATATCGGTTAAATGTGATTATCCTGTGGGGTGTTTCAGAAAAGATCTTTGCAGACAAACTGATTGTTTTAAATATCACTGAAATAAGCTTAAAAATCCAGATAGGATAATAATATGTTTTTGGTGGGGGGGGTGGGGGGGGGCTTGACCATTAAAAGGCCTGAACTCTTTGTACTCGTTGTAATTTGAGTGGTAATGAAAAGGAGTTTAAGACCCGCAAAAAGCCTCCACAGTGGGCCTGCGGTGTCCAGCTGTGGCCCGCAAAACACAAACCCTCATCATCAGCACCATCATCGTCATCTTTCCCTTTAGGCACAATATTAAACTTAACGAGATTTAACATCGAATCAAACATTTCAGCTCCTTTTAACACAAATGTACTCAGAACTTTTAGGAGAACATCCTAGTTTTATTTTTGAGCAATCACTGAGAGTATTAAAATCCAATATTCTAGTATTTGTATTATTGTAAATTACAAAATCAAGGTTGCACACGACGCAACACATTATCTACATCTGTGTGATTTCAATCAGTTGCTTGTTTATAATAATCAGTTCACTGCAGGCCGGCTGTTTGTCAGGCCCAACATATGAACAGATGTTTTATTATTAACAGTTTTATTCATAAACAATAATAATATAGGAGCATAAAACAAACAGATATTTATCTGTGAAAATATGAATTATTTTAGTCTTTTTTTAATGTTTCTCAGAACGTTTCCTCTCTTGTGAAAGATATTTGTTAAATGTCGTTGACATTTTCTGTTCCCGACTCTCATGTTGCCACCTTTACAAAATTTAAAGCTCGTAAAGAATTCTCCATATATAATAGAAACATGGTTAAAACACTTCTAGAAACACTAAAAAATATTTTTAAATACTTTAATAATTGTTAAGGGGGGAAAGGAAAACATGTTTAGTTTCTTTCTGTGCACATTAGTTTTAATAGAAGCAGAAGAAGATAATAAAATACTGAGAATATTAGTAAAACGAATATTTTAACATGTATTACACTACAAGACTTATTGTGATCAGGAAGATAATTCAGTAAAGTTGGTATTTAAAGAGACAGATTTTGTGAGGGGGGGTGGGGGTATTTTTTTTGTTTTAGGTCATGAAGGGAAGATAAATGATTTCAATTATTTTTACAGGATTACTTTGGGTTTTTTCTCCCTGAGGAAACATGTAAAATATTTTTAAGCAGCTTCTTCTGTCAACATTATTGAATACATATATGTTTATGGTGAGTTTGTAATAGTTGGAACATTATGTATCATATGAAATTTCAACCATTTAAACTTTAGATTTATGTCCAAATTTATGACTTTTTTAACTTTGTTTTAACTCTGATAGAATTGATTTTGAGATTTGTATTTTATAAGTATATGTGTGTGTGTGTGTGTGTGTATACACACAATATATATATTTACAAAGTAAATGTATATATTTAAATATATATATATATATTTATATATTTATACACAGACATATATATATATATAAATATATAAACATATATATGTTTTATAAAAATAAACAAATAAACAAATATATGTTTATATATATATATATATATAT
>NC_056512.1:14293554-14296912 GCF_014905685.2 Nematolebias whitei
TATATATATATATATATATATATATATATATATATATACACAACATAAACAAAAAAAACTTTACGTTTCATGCAATAAAAGTATTTTTTGTGTATCAGGTTTTTAGTGTTTGTTAAATATTGTATTTGCAACACATGAATTGCTCAGATCAGCCGTGTCTTTACATTAATCAGTGAAGCTTCATTTGTGTTGGGAGCTTTTTACAGCCAGTAATGCTTCAGTCTCATTTGTCAAGCACTTCCCCAGCTCTCTTAGTGTCTGCTTCCTCAGCAGAGTCACAGTGTTTCAGCTTGGTGTTCTACTTTCTGCAGCTCAGGTGCAGAACCTGAACCTGTCCTGGGGCCGTGGCTGTTTTCTATTATCACTGAACTCATGTCGTATCAACGATCTATGAAGCCACACATTCACACAGGATTTCTTTAAAAGGACTCTAAAGCCTCTCCTCTTAGCTCTGTGTACGACTGAATCCAAGTAAGGCCGAATGACTTCCAGAGGATTAGTTGGGTTTGTCTCGTGCACACTGCCTATGATGTATTGACTTCACAGCATTAAGTACATGAGTGTATACTACAGCAGCTTAAACTGTCACACAAAATTACAAGAATAAACTATAAGCATGTCCAACTTACACGGTAATGACTCCCATGTTTGTGACATTTTGGGTTTAATCAAAATACTCAAACTTTTTTTTGTGTTGCACTTTTCTTTAAGTGCTAACAAAGTGAAGTCAGGTCCTCTGGATGGTTTCTTTGTGTTGGAATGTTGCATCTAAAAGACTTCACCAGTCCAAGGAGCTACAACAAAACTCAGTGGGTCAACCAGTTGACCCATTATGTGAAGGTACTATTTACAAGACTGAGTTTGTTGTGGCTGCTCGGACTGCTGAAGACTTTAAGATAAAAGATGAAACGTTTCATCAAAAAGAAACCATCCAGAGGACCTGACAACTTTGTTGGATATTTCTACCTGGATTATTGAGTGGTGTCGGCTTCACAGAAGTCTGTTGGAGTCAGTCTCCCCACCATCACAGACATTTACACCTCCAGATGCAGGAAGAGGGCCACCTGCATCATGAAGGACCCCACTCACCCAGCACACACTCTTTTTGCCCCGCTCCCCTCAGGAAGGAGGTTAAGGAGCATTAAGTGTAGAACCACTAGACTGAGGAACAGCTTCTACCCTGAGGCTGTTAGACTCATGAATCTCTAACCAGAATAATCACTGTGAAAAATCACATTGTGTTGCTGCTGATCTGTTTCATGTTGCTGCTGATCTGTTTCATGTTGCTGCTGATCTGTTTCATGTTTCTGTGTTCATGCGTGCACATCTGCTCACACAGACTCATGTTCGTGCTGCTGTTCGGCGTATTGTTTTTATGCTATTAGTGCTTATTGTATTTTTAGTTGATGTTTTTCTTAGTTCATATCTTAGATTTTATTTCTGCTTTTCTTTTGCATTTTATACTTTTGTTGGATGTAACTGAGACCCTGTGTACACAATTTCGTTCCACCACATGTACCACATGTGCTGTGTATGACAAATAAAGAACCTTGAATTCTTGATGTGAGCATGAACTTTCATATCTATTGGTTTTATGTTTTTTTTTAGAAAATATTTTTTTAATCTGAAAGTCTATTTTGATAATCTTGCAACAAAAAACTGCTGTAAATGGGCTTTTATTCATTTAAATTTGTTTATCTCTGTTTAATGTTTTAATTAAACTTTTTTTGTAATTTTTTTGTTTTTATTACTTTCTACAAATACTTTTTTCTTAGAATGCTTCCTCTTAGTACTGTCTTCGTCCTTTCTTTCCTTTGATTGCATTTATTTCCATCCATCCATTTTCTTTACCTGGCAATCCTTTCCTTGTCATGAGGAGGTGGTACCCCTCTCCAGCAGTCACTGTGTGAGAGGCGGGGGGGGGGGGGGGGGGGCACCCATGACAGGTCACAAATCCATCAGAGGGAAGAGAGACAAATGAGACAAACAGCCATTCACTCTCTCACTCACACCTACGGACAAATTGAGAGTTATCAATCAGTCTACCATGCATGTTTTGGTCTGTGGGAGGGAGAAAGTCTCCAGGCCAGGAGATGATCCTTTGACCTTCTGGCTGAGAGGTGACAGCTTTAACCACTTCTCTACCATGTTGCTACATTTATGTCCATGTTTATTTATTCTTTTTTTTTTTTTTTACAATTCTTTGTCAGCTTTTTTATCTTTAATTGTAGATTGCCTTTAGAATACAAATAAATAAATCAGGGCTTCAAATCTCATAAAAATACATACATAAAAATTACAATACATAAAAATTACAATACATAAAAATTACAATACATAAGTAAGTCTATGCTGGCTCAGGTGGTTACTGGAATGGGGATGGTTGAAGAACCAGACATTTCTGGAAAGAAATGGGCAATTTCACAAAGACAGTTTTCTAGGGTTTTTGTCCTGTCTCTTTCTGTTTCCTCATGTTTCCTGATTCAGCTCTCTGTGTTTTCCGTCCACGTGTTCAGCTCCTCTCACGTGTGTCTCATGTTAATCACCACAGGAACCTGTCATTGTCCTAATCAGTGTGTGTATATATTCAGTTCTCTTCTGTCTTGTCTTTGTCTCCGGATTGTCCTTCAATGGCGTTTTGGTCTGCCTCCCGTCATGTCTGCCCTGATCTGTTCTCTGTACCAGTAAGTGGCTGCCCTGTCAGCCTTTTGATTTTGTTTCTTGAGAATAAATATTTAGATTTTTTTTACCTCGAGCCTCCTTGTCATCTTCCTGCACTTGGGTTCAACACTTCTGACGGCAGGTACTGATACGTTTACACTAGTGCACTTCAAGAAACACAAATTAAATCGTACAACTGTCATGTAAAGTCGTATTCATCCTTCAATAAGTAAATCTACTCTATAACTTTTTAAACAAAAATACACTAGTCCCTCGCTACTTCATGGGTCGTTTTTCACAGACTCGCTTTATCGCGGTTTTTCGAAGTAAGATTGGACATGACACACAATTGGCTCACTGATGGATGAGCCGCATGGTCAGCATGGAAGTTTTATTTAAAATAAATTATTTAGCACCTGCTGCACCTGTGTGCAGCCCACAGCTGCAGGAGAAGCTCCCTCCTGCATCATGTCATATCTCCGCTCTGCAGCAGAGAAGTGGGCGTGGCCTAGAGAGCTGGCAGGTGGCAGGAAGATGAAATTATGACATTCTGTGCTCTTTCAGAGTGTTTAGAGTTTAAAACCATTTAGAATATTGCAAAAATGTGGGAAGGGTTTAAAACACCTTCATATATGTATATACATATATATATATATATATATATATATATATATATATATATATATATATATATATA
>NC_056512.1:14296922-14307440 GCF_014905685.2 Nematolebias whitei
ATATATATATATATATATATATATATATATATATATATATATATATACTAAAATGAAATACTACTTGTACTACTATTCCTAATTCGCAGTTTTTCACTTGTCACGGGGCTTCAGGGTATGGATCCACTACGGTAAACAAGGAACAACTGTACAGATTAAACTGCACAACAGCCACATAAATATTGACCCTTCTTGCCTTCCGTGATGTGAGTTAATCAATAAAGTCATCAAATGAAATCTGCTCAGCAGCTGTATTGTTGATACTGGCAGCAACCAGCTAACAACTACTTTGTAAGACAAAACAAAGAGATCTACATAATGGGAGACAAATCAACACCTTTTCCAGTTAATGGTTATTTAGCACAGTCCAAGCTACATCACAAGACCATTACCCGATCAGTGAAGAAGACTGGTGTTAGCTTAGCTCTGTGTTAGTGCCTGCAGTTGTTGACAGGGGAGCAGCGGAGCACTACATTTGTATTATGCGCGGTACTTGCGGTTTGGAGTCTGAGCTGAGCTTCTACAATCTCCGTTCCCTGTCTGGAAGCGGCGGAGATGCATGGAGGGTGGAGGATTTGCTAGGCGGGATGCTGGGTTTTGTTGGCAGAGCGGGGTGCCCTCCATGAATAATGGTAGGGGGAACACTGCCAGGGTGAGCAAACCTTCGACAAACTAACAAAGATAGCTGTAATGATGGAGGGAGTGAAGATCATGGCGTAACCTGAGGCATTTAGTGAGACATGTCTGCCTTATCAGCCAGCGAGAGAATCCCCACCCCCCTCTTTTACAACCTGTATGTCAGACCTCAGTAGAAGCTGCACGCCCTGCACCTGGCAGAGGGCACTCACTCCCTGCAATTGGGCAATAGAAAACTGATATGTATTGTAGGTTGGACAGGCTATATGAAATAACATGTTTTCTCTTTTGAGGGAGAGAGCAGGGCCGGGCGCTCGTATCCAAGATGCTGCCCGGGGCAGCTGCCTATATCGCCCACCTCAACAACGGCCATTCATGATGAGGAAGTGGAGATTCAGATGTAGTTTTCAGTCTTGCTGGTTGGGTCATCCAGTGATGGCCAGCTGCTCTCTTCTTATTTCAAACTCGGCCCCTCAGAGCATCATGCTTGGAGCCAACAAGGTGGTCCCATAAACCGAGCTGAGTGGGGTGGATACCGACAGTAGAGAGGCCCTTGACTGGTGATGTGTGGTGCAGAGCCAATGAGAGTAGAGACAACGGCAAAGCTCCATTAATACCCTTTTAAGGGCCCCTTTGTGTACTGGTACAATAGTGTATTGTCTCCCACCAAAGGTACAAGACTGCTCTTTAAACTGCAATGGTATTTTTGAGGGTTCCATCCCAGTGACAAGTCTTTGTACTCCCTTAAGAAACAATTGAGTGTAAATACACAGAATGAACTTATTTTAGGATCACTTAGGTGCTATTTCAACAAATTCTGAATCAGTGAAGCAATTTGTTAGATTTTATGTTATTTGATATTTGTTTGAAGAAAGTTTTTGTCTCCCCTCTGGTCATTCAGATCACGATAAGCCCACAACGGTCATAGAGAATGGGGAGGTGAGGCTGAATGGCAAGGGAAAGAAGATAAGAAAGCCTCGAACCATCTACTCCAGCCTGCAGCTCCAGGCACTCAACCAGCGCTTCCAGCAAACTCAGTACCTAGCCCTGCCTGAGCGGGCTGACCTGGCAGCCAAACTGGGCCTGACGCAGACGCAGGTAATTTGGAAACTGGTATGAAAGTAAATGCCTAGCAGTCCCACCAGATTGTAGGTGTGCACCTGTAATGTTGACTGATGTATAGCCATTTTTTGTGTTTTTTTATGGCCACTTGACAATAGAAGCCATGTTTTATTGGGTAGACTCCAAAAGTTAATCATCCATTAATTACTTCTTAAAATAAAAATGTGTTCAATGGTTTATGGGATAGTTTGGTAATGGACAGACACAGGCACAAACACAAGCTAAAATATAATTATACACCTTTTTCTTTCGGTTGTGGGCAATAATAGGTCAGTGTGAGGGGTTTGTGGGCTAGTGTAGGCTTTAGACTAATATCAACAGTACAGTGACAGGAAAAAATCCATTTGATTACAAGTGTAAAGAGACTTTTTGAATATTTTAAGAACATAATAAACATGTAAGTGATGTGTGGCAGAAGTATATTTGATGCAAAGTAGACTTCAGATTTGTGGGTGCTTCACACAACCCGAGCAAAACAAGTGCATTCAGATCTATTTCATAACCTGAACTGATCCCGCCTTTGTTCACTGCCTAAGGAGATCTAAAGCCCAGAACAGGTACTGGGACATTCCTGCTCACTGTTTTAGGTTCTGCCACATGTAACTATTCTCAACTCTTACTTATATAAACTTTAATGTCATGAGAAGTTTGGTCAGATTGATATGAGAACAAGGGACTGATGACACAATGCAAAGTAGGTAAGGCAGAAACAACACAAACTTCTTTAGTTAGGTTTAAAATAGGAGTCGCTGCTGGTAATTTTTTTCTTTAATTGTATTATTTTCTTCACACACACAAAGTTACACACAAAAAGCTTTGGTATCATTTTGTTCTCACCTTAACTTTCTGTCAGTACTTATCTTTTAATATTCACCATGTAGATTGACAAAAAAAAGAAATTCTAATAAGATTTATTTTATTTAAAGAAAAGTAAACAGGAAACGACTTGCTGTCAATATTTTTTATATTCATTAGTTGTCTCGAAAGACAGAATCACTGTTTCTTTCCTTAAAATTCAGTTCAATTCAGTTTATTTATAAAGCGCCAAGTCACAACAGAAGTCATCTCAGGGCACTGAACAGAAATGTTCATATATATATATATAAAAATAATAATTTAACATTATTTATCTGAGGAGCAGACTGCTTTGAGTTTAACTCCATCACAGAACTCTCATCTTGAGAAAGCATGAAGGTGTAGCGTTCTAAGGGCTAGCTTAGCTGCCCTTGACTACAATATATTTAAATAACGGGTTCTCTCTTTTTCGAGTTAAATTACAGCCATGTGACCAAGGTAACTGTGCGTGGATTGTTTAATCAGTGACACTGAGACGTTAATTTTCTTTGACCCATCAGAATAAATGTGGTCATTTATTGAACAGAATCAAAATTTAACATCAAAATGTACAAGTGATTAGCTGATCTGGTTCTGATTAATAAAACTTGGCACATTTTATTTAATAAAAACAACAGACATTTCTGAAGGCATCTAGATTAATTACTGGCAAAATAGAAGAGTTTAAAGATGGTAAATGAAGGAGTTTAAATGGAGAGAAAAGATGGATGAAAAGGAAAGTGTGTTGACTGGGAATGGCACCCTTCATCCGACCCCAGCTCAGCCCCGGTACACTCAGTGCGTGGCGACTCGTTACCTTAGACGGGGATACCTCCGCTCAGGAACAGGAGTCCATTTCAACGCTACCCTTCAGCGTCTCCGGTCAGGACGGCTGAGAATCGTCCGAAGTAGTGACGGTACTCCGTTCAACAAACACGCTCATCTCCCGGGTGGATACACAGCAAGCTGTGAGTCCGTAAGAGGTTCCACTCAGATGTGGAAGAATCCATCACAGGCTCCGAAGACTAAGTTCAAGACTAGACTTCATCAGAGACCCACTTGAGGAGCTCAGGAGACTTGACTGACTGACTGACAGACCCAGTTGACCTGAGAAGTTCCAGGAAGTGTGGACTCTTAAAGAGTTCTCACTTCCGGTCACCTCAGGACTTCCTGATTGGTTGAAACAAGCAACAGGGGGTGGTTCTAGTGATGTCAGAGGATCATTACAAGTCAAGAAAACAGCAGGAATGTTTTAGAAACGTCCCGTACAGACAGAAGACATGTTATGGCGAAGTGGAAGGAAGCAGATGCTAGTAGCTTCTTGTTTACCGTCTACTAGTTTTAAAAACACGACACTTCGTTCTAATAACTTCTTTCTGACTTTCGACCGACATCACTACTTCTCATTTAGACAGAAGATCAAAAATGCATAATTACTTTGTAAAATAGACATTTAACTTGATTTCTAATTTAAATGAGGATTAAAAAATCATTAATACTGTTTCACAGTTGATTTAAAATGAGTGGTTCAACATTTAGAAATGGTATGAACTAAACACATTTTTGATTTATCAAGATATTGAAAAATAATAATGATAATATAAAAGAAGAGTGTTCTTTCAAGTGATTACTTCAGGATACAATTAGACAGTCTGTGGATGAGCTAATTTGTATTTCTGGATTCAAATCAATGAAATAACAGTTCCTGTCCCATGAAGGTCTTCAGAGGCAGGTTTTGGTCAGAGGCCAAGTTCACTACAAAGGCAACAGTGGAAAGAAAAAAACTCCCTCATGAGGAAGAAACCTTTAGCAGAACAAGGCTCAGGACAAGTGGCCATCTGCTTCGACCGACTGGAGTTTGAGAAGAACAGATACACAATGGCAGGTCGAGAAACATATGTTAATATAGAAATAGTATCAAATGAAAAATATTCAATTTAACTATTCATTTAAGGAAAATAGGTCAATTTGTCCTCCAGTAGTCTCTAAGCTTAAGACAGCATAACAAGCCAACCATAACTATAGGATTTATCAAAAAGGAAAGTCTTAATCCCAGTCTTAAAACTGGATATGGTGTCAGTCTTAAATGAATGGCCGAGGTGTAGATGCAACTGTAGGGCTAATATTAGTGATTCCACTTTTGGATTTTAATAATTAAGATGGTATCAAGTAAAAGTTGTGGCTTTGTGCTGATAGTCAGCATCTAAATGATTAATGTCACCGTGCTGACAGTTTATGGTTATGACTTGTTTCTTTTAGCAAAACAAACAAACTGTAAATGTTATAGTAAATGTTATATAAATATTCATCTTGGTTCATTTAGCCCTGGCTACAACAGAGCTTTAACCCAATGCTCTATACTCTAAAGGTAAATATGTCATTGTGTCAGAGCAGCCACTGTTGTTAGGAGGAGCATATCTTTAAGGACTGTATTCCCAGTTTTTCATGAAGCAATAGGAAGAATACTTGTTTTGGACATGAACTGACAACCTACAGCCAGTCCATCAATGGTTTTGTGACACGTCACCTGCCAAAAATATAAAAATATAAAAATTTAATGGTCCGAGTTGAAACACTGTGTTGTATAAGAGGAGGATTAGACAGACTGCTGAAGAATGCCTTACCTGAAATATGATAGGTATGTGTGTGCACGCGCACATGTGTGTGATCCTAATCCCCAATGAATTACCCACATAACACCTCTACTTACATAAAGAGTGAAAGATTATCTTGTAATCAGTGTTCGCATTTTGTGGTGACAGCGGTTTTGATTGCACCACCACTTCATTCTCATGCACTCTGCATTAGTAGAGGAAGAGATTTTTTATTTATATTTTTTGAAGAGTACTGAATATATGACCAAGTGGTGACACCAAGTCAGCATTGACATTTACAGTTCGGGAAGTTAAGATGATTTTGAGACTTTGAGAAATTGAAGCAGCTATTATGATTATTGTTATTATTATTAATGTTATTATTATCATTATTATTATTTTGTCTTGCTAAAATACTGAATGTTTTTAGCTATTTTTAATAACAGAAATAATAATAATAATAATAATAATAATAATAATAATAATAATTATTATTATTATTATTATTAATTTTAATATAAATTATTACTGCTATTACACAGTGGCAGTAATGTAATTAATTAGAATAATCAGAATCAGAATAAACTTGCACCGAGGTACAACGTGAATATGTACATACAGTCATCCGAAAGATGGGCGGAGTGCACGAAGCTGCAACTACAGGAGAGCGCGGCCATTTTATCCTTATCAGATAATAATCTTAGATAGGAAAAAGGGGAGAAACATGAGGGTAGATAGTGGTATTACAAAAAAAGATCTTTCACATCTTGTCTATCAGGAATCTTGTCTGCAGTGTGAATGCTTATTGCAGAAGAACTTGCTAAAAACAGCTGAATTTAGCTAATAAAACCTTTCTGAAATGTAGCTGAAATGGAATAACAAGCTCAAATTAGCAGAAGAAATCAGAAAGAAGACGTTTGCTAAATTAGGTTTAAATAAGCAGAAATGAGCATAAAATTAGGAAATTAGCTTAAAAAAAGCTGAAATAAAAAAAAAACTTGCTGAAAAGTAGCTGAAAAGGCATAAAGAAGCTTACTCTACCAGAGGACACTTCCTTTGGTAGATTAAGTACATGAGCAATATGAGCTCAAAAAATGTGGCATTAGCTGAAAAAGATAAATTTAGCAACAAGAGCTGAAAGAACAGAAAAAGCTGAAAATAGCAGAATTTTTTTGAAAGGAGCATAACAAGCTGAAATTAGCATAAATAACTTAATTAGGCTAAAAGTAGCAGAGATTACCATGAAAACTTGAATTTATCAGAAAACAGCTGAATTTAGCAAAAATATGCTATAAAGTTAGCTGAAAAGGTAGAACAAGCTTAAATTTTCAAAAGAAAACCGAAAGTACACGTTTGCCCAATTAGATTTAAAGAAGCAGAAATGAGCACAAAAAAGTGGAATTTATTTGAAAAAAGCTGAAATTAGTAATTAACAGGTGAAAAGTAGCTAAAAAAGCAGACAAGCTTAAATTACCAGAAGGAAGTGCTGAGAGCACACTTTTGCAGAACTACGCTGAAAAAAGTTGAAATGCATGGGAAAAAATGTGGAATTAGCCGAAAAAGCTAAAATTAGCATAAAACACCTAAATACTAGCTTAAATAGAAGAAAAAGCTGAAACTTGCATACATAAGCTGAACGGATCATAATAAGATGAAATTAGCATAAAGAAGTTACAAGAAGCACAAAAATGTAGTTAGAAGAAATAATCTAAAAGGATTACCAAACAGCTGGATAAACAGCTGAAAGTAGCTGAAAAACGTTTAAATTTGCACCAGGAAGCTGAAAGAAGCTGAACCTGAGCAAAATGTTAAAGGAGCAATAAAAGGTTATAAACAGATCTAAAGATTTGAAGGATGTAAAATGAGCTCAATCCATTTTTATGAGAAAAAAAGTGTCAGAAAAGGCCAAATATTTCAAAAAGCTAAAGTTGCACCAATACCAAAAGTCAGAGCAGGATTGTCCTGAAAGAGCTGAACGTTTTGAAATATGAATTGTTGAAAAGTCACAAAAACTGTGAAACAAGAAAGATGCTGAAAATCGTATGGAAGAAAACTGGATCCCAACAGTAAATGGACTGTACTTAAATATCAGAGTTCTGTCTGATCGAGACACTCAAAGCTCTTTACAACAGGCTGAGCCTCATCTACCCATTCAGTCAGCACTCTACTAGATGTATACAAAGAATAATCAGTGCTTTAGATCACATTCATACACTGATGGGACACACATCGGAAGCAATGAGGAGTTCACTGTCTTGCCCAGGGGCACTTTGGCATGTGACTGCTGGTGGAATTTAACCCCCAACTCTCACATTGGAGGAGGACTGCTCTAACCACTCAGCCACCCCTTTAATGTGACTGCTTCATAAGCCTTCACACAATTATCATCATTCATATTATTATTACGTTGTCTCGCTAAAGTACTGAACGTGTTCAGCAACTTTTGGTTTCTCTTTTTGGAACATGCCATTAAGCGTTTTTTTATTTCGTAACATTTGAACAGTATACGGAGCTTGTTTTAATAATCTTGAGCTAGGCAGACGGTGTTTGTCTTGTATTGGTGCCATGCTCAGCGTTGCAGACACTCCTACAATAATCATTTCCTGGCACACAAGGACAGTTTCAGAAACATGTGCAACAAGCTGAGGGCCTGGTTACTCTGCATGTGTTCATGCTGCTGCTGCTCTTTTAGCTTAACAATTGCATCTAGAATGAATAAAATGTAGAAGTTAATAAAAGTGAGCTGAAGCAGTTTGTGCTTATTCTGTCCCCCCTTATTATTCTGTGGTCATCCTTCTGGTTCAAACCAATATTTGAAGCAACCTATCGATTAGCATCACTGGACATATTTACCATAAATCTGCATGTGAGCCAGTTTATGTTGACTGAATACCCATAATCCTTCACTCTGTGGGGGGTGGATCTAACACAGATACTTTAGGTGATGCTCCACTTTTATATTTGAAAGATGTTGTAAGAACTGCTGACAGGGCGCTGCAACTTACCAGAAACTGCTGCGGCAGTTGATCAGAAACTTAACATTGATTAACATTGATTAACATTGATTAACATTGATTTGTGTAAGGCATTTGACAATATGGCCCATGAACGACTGGGAAAATGTGAACAATATGGCTTACTGGGGGGTTACACATCAGTGATAGTTATTTGAGTAATAGGTTATGATATAAATTAACAACACAAAGTCACAAATTGAAACTATAACACGTGGTTTCCCTCAAGGCTCAGTTCTAGGACCTAAATTATTTATACTTTATTTAAATTATATTTTTACAGTATCCAGTATTTTGAAATGTATAATGTTTGCTGATGATACAAACTTATTTTTCTGGAAGAATATGGCTAAACTAATACAAATAGTTGAAAAAGAGTTGGCTGAGTAAAAAAACGTGGTTTGATTATAATAAACTATCTTTAAATGAAAAGAATTAACTAAATGTATGGTATTTTCTGGTAACCACATTTACAGTAATGTAAAGTTACATATAAATGGAGTTGAAATCGACAGAGTTTATGAGACAACATTTTTAGGTATCAGTCTGGACAATAAACTTAGTTGGAAGCCTCATATTGAATATATTAGAAATAAAATTGGAATACGCTTTAAAATAAAATATTTAATAAATGTAAAAGGCTTGCATATTATAAACTCTTTCTTGGTTGTGCCCTATTTGTCGTATTGCTCAGAAAACTGGGGAAATGCAAATAAAACAACTATTGACATATTAGTAAAGCTACAAACTAAATCAATTAGGATTAATAAAGTGGGATATTGTGAACCAACTAATACACTATTTATTCTAAGTAATACTTTAACCTTTAATGACGTAGTATATATAAAAATACTGGATATAATGTATAAAGCACTGAATAAAAGTCTTCCTTCTGAAATTCAGAAATTATTTAAGTTAAGAGTTTGTTAATATTTGAACATGTTAAAGAGAAAAGTAACGTAAAATCTAGATGTATTTCAGTTATTGGCGTGAAACTGTGGAATGAACTGAATGATGACTGAATCATGGCGGCACGACGAATCAGTGGTTAGCACTGTTGCCTCACAGCAAGAAGGTCCTGGGTTCAATCCCCGGTTGGACCTGGGGTCTTTCTGTGTGGAGTTTGTATGTTCTTCTCGTGTTGCGTGGGTTTTCTCTGGGTACTCCAGTTTCCTCCCACAGACTAAAAACATACATGTTAGTCTGCCTCCAGGCCCAGGCCGCCCTTTCAAAAGAGATTTGTGATCTCAATGGGATTTGCCTGATTACATAAATAATAATAACAATCTCACATGATGTTCTCTTTTTGGTGAGATTTAAAAAAGCATTAAAATGTAAAATTATAAAAGCTTATACTGTTATGTAGATGTAAATATGTATTGTGTAACCATGTATGTATGTATGTATGTAAGTATATACATATTTAAATATAAATGTGTGTATGTATACATATTCAAATATAAATGTGTGTATGTATACATATTTAAATATGAATGTGTGTATGTATACATATTCAAATATAAATGTGTGTATGTATACATATTTAAATATATATGTGTGTATGTATACATATTCAAATATAAATGTGTGTATAAATACATATTTAAATATAAATGTGTGTATGTATACATATTTAAATATAAATGCGTGTATGTATACATATTCAAATATAAATGTGTGTATGTATACATATTCAAATATAAATGTGTGTATAAATACATATTTAAATATAAATGTGTGTATGTATACATATTTAAATATAAATGTGTGTATGTATACATATTTAAATATAAATGTGTGTATGTATACATATTCAAATATAAATGTGTGTATAAAGACATATTTAAATATAAATGTGTGTATGTATACATATTTAAATATAAATGTGTGTATGTATACATATTCAAATATAAATGTGTGTATGTATACATATTCAAATATAAATGTGTGTATAAATACATATTTAAATATAAATGTGTGTATGTATACATATTTAAATATAAATGTGTGTATGTATACATATTCAAATATAAATGTGTGTATGTATACATATTCAAATATAAATGTGTGTATAAAGACATATTTAAATATAAATGTGTGTATGTATACATATTTAAATATAAATGTGTGTATGTATACATATTGAAATACAAATGTGTGTATGTATACATATTCAAATATAAATGCGTGTATGTATACATATTTAAATATAAATGCGTGTATTTATACATATTTAATTATAAATGCGTGTATGTATACATATTTAAATATAAATGTGTGTATGTATACATATTTAAATATAAATGTGTGTATGTATA
>NC_056512.1:14307540-14308153 GCF_014905685.2 Nematolebias whitei
TATGTATACATATTCAAATATAAATGTGTGTATGTATACATATTCAAATATAAATGCGTGTATGTATACATATTCAAATATAAATGTGTGTATGTATACATATTTAAATATTAATGTGTATATGTATACATATTGAAATATAAATGTGTGTATGTATACATATTCAAATATAAATGTGTGTATGTATACATATGTATGTTTGTGTATGGGCTGTAGATATCTGTCGTTACTGTAGACTGCTCTCTGAATAGAGTAGGCAACTATACGCTTTGACTTTAATCTATTCTTTTTTTTGGTAAATTATTGATTTGTAAAATAGTATTTTATATATTTTTTTCCTTTTTTGTAATGTTGTTAATTTACCAAAATAAAGTTGAGTTTAGTTGAGAGATGTTTGTCCATTGTGAGTGCACGTTGTTCTGACACTCTGCCTCATTTAGTTCAACTAGTTTTAAAATTGTTCAGCTGTAAAGAGCAAAATCAAACTTATGTTGGGCAAGAGTTACATCCATCCATCCATCCATCCATCCATCCATCCATCCATCCATCCATCCATCCATCCATCATCCATCCATCATCCATCCATCATCCATCCATCCATCCATCCATCATC
>NC_056512.1:14308253-14312312 GCF_014905685.2 Nematolebias whitei
CATCCATCCATCCGTCCATCCATCCATCCATCCATCCATCCATCCATCCATCCATCCATCCATCCATCCATCCATCCATCCATCCATCCATCCATCCATCCATCCATCCATCTATCCATCCATCCATCCATTATCTTTTACCTGCTTCTTCCTTTTCAGGTTGCGGGGGTCACTGGTGTCACTGGTATCCATGTCCAGCAGTCACTGTGTAAGAGGTGGGGTCCACCCTGGACAGGTCTCCAGTCCACCACAGGGAGGCTCATATGTAATAAAAATAATTTAAATTTGACATTTTCATCTCAGGCTGAGGCAGCACAGACCAGTTTATTTTAAACAAATATGTTATCAAATAGTATTTTCTGCAGTTATGTACATTTATACTTCTGCATTTACTTAAACTCATTCAGACCAATTGAGCATAAAGAAACACACACACACACACACACACACACACACACACTTGAAGATAGCAATCATGCATCAGGACTCCAACTCGCCCTCGTGTCATTAGGCTGCCAGCCGACAACTTTCCACTGAAATCACAAATGTTCCCAGACGCAGCTGAGGAACGGCACGTAGCACGATTCTGGTGTTTTCCCTCAAAGACGTGTCCACCTCAGCTCTCCGTCTGGCTCTCTCTCGCTCTCACAGTTTGCTCTTTATTCATTTTAGTTGTAATATTTCTTCAGGTTTTCCCACAGGATTAAATAATATTTGAAGAGTTTGATGTAATGTATCGATGTTATAAACTTTTTAAAGGAAAGTTAATTCCTTTAGTTCAAGTCCAAGTAGGTTTATTGTCGTTTTCACCACATGTGGTACACGAGGTGGAACAAAATTATGTACACAGGGTCCCAGTTACATCCAACAATACCAAAAATATAAAGTATAAACAGAAACAGTACATGATGATGTAAGATATATATACTAAGACATATGCTAAACACTAATAATGTAAAACAATACGGTGTATTAAACAGCAGCCCGAACATGAGTTTGTGCTGAGCGGATGGACGTGAAAGAATACAGCAGCATGAAAAAATCAGCAGCACAGATAAGTCACATATAGAAGCTGTTCCTCAGTCTAGTGGTTCTACACTTAATGCTCCTCAACCTCCTTCCTGAGGGGAGCGGGGCAAAAAGTGTGTGTGCTGGGTGAGTGGGGTCCTTCATGATGCAGGTGGCCCTCTTCTTGCATCTGGAGGTGTAGATGTCTGTGATGGTGGGGAGACTGACTCCAACAGACTTCTGTGCAGCCTTCACCACTCTCTGCAAAGCTTTTCTTTCTGCAGCTGTGCAGCCTCCATGCCACACGTTGATGCTGGAGCACAGGATGCTCTCCACTGCACACCTGTAGAAGGAGGTGAGGACTGAGCTTCCCAGAGCAGCTCTTCTCATCCGCCTGAGGAAGTAGAGTCTCTGATGAACTTTCTTGATCAGGCTGGTGGTGTTGTTGCTCCAGCTGAGGTTGTCATTCAGGTGCACACCCAAGTACTTGTAGCTGGAGACCACTTCCACTGCAGATTCTCCTATATTTGGTGGTGGGGGGGTGGGGGTGTGTTTACTCCTGAAATCCACAATAATCTCCTTTGTCTTTGGTTAGGGTTTCAAAGTAAATTATATGAAAATGTAATCATCACATAAAAAAAACAACCTTAAAACATGTTTTTCCCATTGAAACTCGTTAAACTGGAATATTTTATTTGTGAATTACTTTTTTCCTTCTTCTTTCGGCTGCTCCCTTCTTCAGGGGTCATCGCAGCAAACTAACTCGCACAAAGACTTGGAACTTATTTTTACACCGGAGGTCCTTCCTGACGCAACTTCAGCCCACTGAGCTACCGCAGCCCTCTGTGTGGAGCAGAGCTGCCATCGAGGGTGCCTGGGGGAGCAGATGGTGGGGGGTAAGGGCCTTGCTCAAGGGCCCAGAGTGGGGTAAATGAGGGTGGAGGCAGGTGTGGGTGCTTCACCTTTCCCACACACATTTTGATGTTGTCGGTCTGTGGAGCTGAACCGGCGACCTTCTGATCACAGGCTCACCTTCTCTAACCTCTGCACCACCGCTCCCCTGTTTAAGTTAATTACTTATAAAAAAAAATAAAAATCCTTTTTAATTTTTTGGTTGTGAGATATAAAAATAGAAAGAACGGTGTGAAAACTTTTCTGCGTTACTGTCGGTGAATATTGAAATGCAGAGAAGTGTTGGTAGCTCTCAGTTGTCCTCCCACAATGCATTGCTGCTCCACACAGTTCAGCAGTTAATGATAAAAAAATGACTTGAATTGTGCTGAAACTGCGTAGGCTATTTAAAGAAACTGAATAATTGTGGAGTAGAGTTTTAAAAGGCAATTACTTGTTTTTCCCCCTAACAATTGTTCTGTGAGGTGAAATTATAACAGTTTTCAACATTTACACAGTGATAAATCCATTTTAGATGTTTTTACAATCCAATTTAACTTCAAATAGGCTTTGAGATCAGCAGTACTCTAAAAGAAAAGAGCGTTAATTAAATTTTATTCTCCATATTTTCTAAAGCTTGGCTGTGGAGACTTGGTAGACTTTTTTTAAATTTAAGGATAGTTTTCAAGTTAATTAGAGTATATTGAATGTAAAACTGTATGGAAAAAACACTTCAACACTTATTATAAACTCTGAGAATAAAAGTTTCTATCAAGAAAGAGAAAACAACTCTGGTGTCCTGATGGGCTCCACTTTCTTTTTAAGGAATTGAAAACTTGCTTCACATTCTTTTCATTCAAAGCAAATTAGCTTTACTTTGAAATGCAGTTCAAACCTGTTTCGTGTGAAAGCTTCGACTGACTGTGGGATTATTGATGAGTCACTCGTTCTTACGGCGAGTTTACCCAGACTGAGGTCATTTAACGCTCAATTTGCAGGCATGCAGAAGAAAAAAAGACGTACTAATTATGTCAACAAGACCGATTCATCTCAGAGATGATGGATTTTCAGAATAATAACAAAGTATTTGGATAATAGTGCACACAGTGATTAAAGCTGTCCATGACAGAGCTCCTTCATTCTGAATGTAGCCAGGATGGATTTACATCATCCGTAAAAATTAGATGAGTAAAAAAACGTGTTTTTTCTTGTGGTCTTGTTAAAGCTGGTCAATCTAATAAAGTTACATGATTTAACTGAACTGTATTTACAGCAGAGCAGAGCAGGTTGTGCTTTCTGATGCACCGTGCACGCAGATGTGCACGGTGTTCCCAGCTTAGAGAGAGGCTGCAGGTGAGAGCACCATTCATTGTTCACCAGCAGTGGCTCGGCTGTGAGCCCCTCTCCGTCGCAAAGCGCTCACGGAGACACCCCGCCCGCTGCAGTCACTCCCCCCTCGCTGTACTGTGATCAATGATCAAATATGATGGGAAAGTAATATGCCCCTGTTCCACAGTTCCTCCTTGGCCCTGCTTAACCCGAGTGCTGCGGCCGGTTCCTTGCTCTTCTCCACAGGACCTTCTTCGTGGAACTGGACTGTTTTTTCAGTACCTACTTCTCTGCGGTTCCATTGAGGCCAAGCAGGACCCTAAAACATGTCGTCAGCGCACTGTGGGTTACTGATTGGTCAGGGGGCGGAGTCATTGGTCGGAGGGCGGAGTTTCAGAAACTTCCACCGCAACCCGATCCACCATTTCCTTTTTAACCCGCCATTAGAAACAACTCAAATCTGGAGGAGCGTATTTTGGAGTATTTTGAAAGGTATAAACGAACAATAATGTCACAACCGTGGTCAAACGCTGAAGTTCAGGCGTTTTTGTGTTTGCTGGCCAATGAAAAAGTTCAGAGCGAACTAGATGGAGCGACACGTAACGAGAAGGTTTTTAAAGAGGTGTCGGTGCGTTGATAATAATGATCCGCCCACTAAAATGGCATTAACGGACACTGGAAACAGAAAAGGAAGCAATCCAACCTGTATCGGCCCAATAAGGACCAATAAAGGTCAATAAGAGCCAGTAAGGACCAATAAAGGTCAATAAGGGCCAGTAAGGGCCAATAAAGGTCAATAAGGGCCAGTAAGGGCCAATAAAGGTCAATAAG
>NC_056512.1:14312322-14313165 GCF_014905685.2 Nematolebias whitei
CAATAAAGGTCAATAAGGGCCAGTAAGGGCCAATAAAGGTCAATAAGGGCTGAGCTGAGCAGGACCTATGGAAAAGGGGCTTTAGACTACTATAATAACCAAAGCCAATGATCTTGTGACCCTTGTTAAATAACCTTTAACTGGAAGAGGTGTTGATTTGTTTCCTATTCTGAATATTTCACTAATTAAACATATACTGTTTGTTTTGTCTTGGTTGTTTGCTGTGTCAGTATCAACCGTACAGCTGCTGAGCAGATTTCATTGGATGACTTTGTATTATGGAAGGCAAGAAGGGTCAATATTTAAGAGGCTGTTGCTCAGTTTAATCTGTATTTTTGTTGGGAAGTTAGTGTAAGATTTATTTATTGAAAGAAGGGTAAGACTTTACACGGCAGTCGTCCAATTTAATTTGTTTCTTGAAGTGCAATAGTTTAAATTGTCTCAATCAGAAAAGATTCAGACCTGACGGTTGTGCAGTAAATTTTGGGTCTTGATCAAAGTGCAACTGTTGTACAGAGTTTCTCAAGTCTTCTATTGGTGCAATTTAATAATGGCTTATTTTATTGTGTTTATTTTCTACAGTTTGTTTTGTGTTTGTATTGTATACTTTTAAATTCATGGTGTACAGCATTTATGTGTCTTACTATGTGTTTATAGTATTATGCTCGTTTCTTCAATTTCAAGTTTTTGAATAAAATATTCAAAGAAACTGAGTGTCGGTGATGGTATGTCATCCATCCATCCATCCCTCTGTCCCTCCCTCCATTCATCCATCCATTCCTCCCTCCATCCATCCATCCCTCTGTCCCTCACTCCATCCATCCATTCCTCCCTCCCTCCCTC
>NC_056512.1:14313565-14325633 GCF_014905685.2 Nematolebias whitei
GATGTGGGCTTAGGGGACGGGGCACCGAAGGATTTGTTTGCCCAGGGCACCAAGCAGGCTAGGACCGCCCCTGAACCCAGCATACAAACCTGTGCTCACACCATGCTTCCCTTCAGTGAATTACATGAGAAGTGCATCAAGCAGAGACTCGAGATGCTTCAAGAGCTGTGTTTGTAGAACAGACTTGATGCACGTGTGTTCCTAATCATGCTAATTAGGCAGCCAATGCTTCTGTACAGGCATACTCATAAGCAGCATCAGGCAATGGCATCAAGCATTTCAATGCATGCTTGTTTTTTGCAGTCAAGATGGTGTGAGTGAGTGTGGCCAGCTGTCTGTCTCTCTTCATCTGGCTTGTCTTTTTGTTTTTATATTTTGTGCTTGGTATTAAGTCGCTGCTTTCCAATCTCTTCCGGATCTTTGACATGGCGTCAAGAATCAGAGTCAGAGTTTCTTTGTCATTCGCACCATATGTCTCTGTGTGAGTGCAGCTACAGCGTGCGCTCTCAGGACATTATTACCTGCAGTGTTCCCTCAGTGAGGACTGAACTTGACAAAAGGGCCTTCTCCTACTCGGCTCCTGTTTCCTGGAATATCTTACAAAAATATTTGAAGCTCTCGACCTTGACCTCTCTAAGTGGCTTTAAGAATCTGTTGGACTCCTGGCAGGGACCAATGCTGACATGTTCCTGTTTTTAGTTTTTTACATCCACCTTATAATCTAGCTGTTTTTTGTTACTTTTTTTAGCCATCTTATTTGTAAAAAAAAAACCTGCAGTATGACTTTTTATAACTGTTTATTGTTGTCGCTGTTGTCCATTGTTGTCATCATTCTTTGTTGAAATCAGGTCTCTCTTGTAAATGAGTCCTCGAGGCTCAATGGGATGTACCTGTCTAAATAAAGGTTGAATGAATATGTGGTGCATGTGGTGGAATGAGATTATGTACACAGGGTCCCAGTTACATCCAACAATAAAATGTAAAAGAAAAACATCAACTAAAACTACACTGAGCACTAGTAGCATAAAAACAATAAACACAATATGTCAAACAGCAGCATGAACATGAGTCTGTGTGAGCAGATGAGTACAAATAAAATCTGCAGCAACATGAAACAGATCAACAGCGACATGATGTGATTTTTCACAGTGATTATTCTGGTTATAGATTCATGAGTCTTAACAGCCTCAGGGTAGAAGCTGATCCTCAGTCTAGTGGTTCTACACTTAATGCTCCTCAACCTCCTTCCTGAGGGGAGCAGAGCAAAAAGTATGTGTGCTGGGTGAGTGTGGTCCTTCATGATGCAGGTGGCCCTCTTCCTGCATCTGGAGGTGTAGATGTCTGTGATGGTGGGGAGGCTGACTCCAACATCTTCTGTGCAGCCTTCACCACTCTCTGCAAAGCTTTTCTTTCTGCAGCTGTGCAGCCTCCATGCCACACGTTGATGCTGGAGCACAGGATGCTCTCCACTGCACACCTGTAGAAGGAGGTGAGGACTGAGCTTCCCAGACCAGCTCATCTCAACCGCCTGAGGAAGTAGAGTCTCTGATGAGCTTTCTTGATCAGGCTGGTGGTGTTGTTGCTCCAGCTGAGGTTGTTGTTCATGTGTACACCCAAGTACTTGTAGCTGGAGACCACTTCCACCGCAGATCCTCTAATGTTGGGGTGGGGGTGGTGGGAAGTAGGTGTGTTTGTTCCTTCTGAAGTCCACAACCATCTCCTTCATCTTCTTCACATTGATGTGAAGGTTGTTCTTCCTGCTCCAGCTCTCCAGGTGTTCCACCTCTTGCCTGTAGCTGGACTCATCATTGTTTGTGATGCATCCCACCACTGCTGTATCATCTGCAAACTTTACAATGTGACAGCCTGGATGGGTAGCTGCACAATCATACGTGAGCAGAGTGAACAGGAGAGGGCTCAACACACATCCCTGAGGAGAGCCAGTGCTGAGAGTTATGGTGGAGAAGGAGAAGTTGTGGATCCTCACTAACTGTGTTCTGTTTGTTAAGATGTCTAGGACCCAGTTGCAGATGGAGGGGCTTAGTCCTAGTGTGAATAGTTTGTCCATCAGGGTTTGGGGGATCATGGTGTTGTAGGCAGACTTGAAGTCCACAAAGAGCATACGGACGTAGGAGTCCTTTTGCTCCAAGTGGGTAAGAGCAGTGTGGACCACAGAGCAGATGGTGTCCTCTCTTGTTCGGTTTTCTTGGTGTGGTTGACTATGGTGGACAGAAAACTGTACCCCTGCTCCTGTCAGGAGTCCAAATTAATTTCCTCTGGGCTCCCTCCCAGCAGAAAGGTCATCGTCACCGCAGTAAATCTGGTCTGTTGCCTTCATACATCTCCTCCTACATGTCTCTGTGTGAGTGCAGCTACAGCTTGTGCTCTCAGGACATCATTACCTGCAGTGTTCCCTCAGTGAACTTGGCAAAAGGGCCTTCTCCTACTCCGCTCCTGTTTCCTGGAATATCTTGCAAAAATATCTGAAGCTCTCAACCTTGACCTCTCTAAGTGGCTTCAAACATCTGTTAAGTTCCTGGCAAAAACCAATGCAGACATGTTTCTGTTTTTAGTTTTCTACACCGCCTTATAATGTAGCTGTTTTTGTTTTCATTTTTTAAATACCATGTTCTTTCTTTTGTTCTTCTCAGATAGTATGCTTTCTTTTATGATTGTCCACTGTGTCGTCACTCTTTGTTAGAATCAGGTCTCTCTTGTGTAGATGAACAGATGCTGGGATATATTCATCATTTAACGCGGGTTCCTCATTTTTCTGGACTGAATAAAACGTGCATTGAATTTAAGGAAATGCAAACGTGAGACGTCATTTAGATTTGACCCATCAAAATGAATGCGGTCATTTATTTACAGAATCAAATTTAACATCAAACATGTACATTAATTTGGCAAATTATGAAAATAACAACAAAGCAATCAACCAGGAAAAATCATACGGCCATGATTTTTCCGTTGCTGCACCAAAGACATTTATGAAAACTGTACAACTATGATCTTTTGCCCACATGAATGTGGGTGAGCATTTTACACAGACATTTCTAAATATCTGGAAGAATTTCTACTTGATAGAAAAGTTTAAAGATGGGAAGAAGTTTAGAGGGAGTTAAGATGGTATGTGAGGGAAATTAAGTGTTCACCAGAACCGACACTCTCCATCAGAAGCCCAGCTCGCCTCGGTACGCTTGGTAGGAAACTTGACCCATTACCTTTCTGATGATAATCAGCAGATATGGTGTTCCGTTAACGCTACCGGTCCAGCGTCTCCTTAGAATGGCTGTAGCTCGTCAGAAGTAGTGGCGAGGCTCTGTTCGACACACATTCACCTCAGTGGAAAATGTTATAATCCCATGGAACTCGGAAGAGCTTTGTTGTCATGTCAGGAACTCCAACAGCACTCCATCAGAACTCCAGAACTCTAGAAGTCTGACAACTCTCCAACTCTGTGAGTCTGTAACTCCGTGAGTCTGTGTAGACCAGGAAGTACTGACATTTTAAAGACTCTTTCCCGGTTCACTTTTTGGGATTTTTCATTGGTCAGAAACGACCAGAAGGGGTGTGTTTTTGTGACGTAAGAGATTAGAGACAGCGAGAATTGTTATGGGACAGCTCAGAAATGTTCTCACAGACCGAGAGGGTTTTGTTGTGGCGTGTTTAAGAAACAGGTGCAAAACATCTCTATTTACGTCTGAGAGGATTCTAAAACATGACAGTTTTAACATAACAACTTGTTTTTCGTTTGACTGTAACCTTGTAAACGCACACACTTGCTCATTCAAAAGCAGAAATCAGAAAAATGCATAATTACTCTGCAACAGCTTTTAACATGAGTTCTAACTTTTGCATGAGAATAAAAACCATTACTCAGTTAATAAAATTGATTAGTTCACTGCAACATCTAAAATGGTTTGAACTAAGACACTTTGATTATCAACATTTGTAAGATAGTAATGATAATAAAAAGAGAGTGTTCTTTTCACTTGAATCTTCAAGAAAGAAAGTCTCAGGATGGGTGAACCTGTATTTATGTATTCAAATACATGAAATGACAGTTCCTGTCCCACAAGGTTCTAAAGGTCAAGAGTTTTGACCTTAGACTTAGTTTCGACGTAGGCCTAGTCCACTACACTTGTAAATAAGTCCCCGAGGATCAGTGAGACTAACCTGTATAAACAAAGGTTGAATGAAAAACAAAAGCAGAGGACAACTGGTGAAATTAAATATCTGCCTGGTCTATTCCACTTACATTTCTCGGACAAGAAATGGATTATTTCCTGCTTTTGCTGTGGCTTGGCATTTCTGGATCCTGCTGACACCTGTGTGGTACCTGCCACTGGCCTGGATGTGGATATTTGGCCCCACTCTTCATGTTTCTCTCAGCTCCACTGGTGCAGGGTGAACCTTCGAAGCTTGAGGACACTGCCCTGGGCTCCCTAGTCCGTTGGACCACCGGCTGCGGTTCCTGCCAGGATAGGTCTGGTGAACACCAGATCTCTGAGGAACTTTTTCAGTTCTTATTCCTTTGATGCTAGCATGGTGTGAGCAAACGTTTTGAGGTTGCTTCTCCTCATAATTCTGCCTCCTCGGTCATGATTTTTCTGACTCTGCAGAAAGTCAAATAATTACCCTGATTACCGACACGTTCCTTAGTCACAGATAAAAGTCAAACATGACTACATGCATTCTTAGTGTAGGCATGGTGCAGTGGTTGTGTTCTCACTTTCAACTCGCTCAGTCAGTTCAAATCCTACCTGAGGTAGGACATAAGTGTAAAACTGTCCATACTTGATTACAACAAGTCACAAGGAACAGTTTGTGTGTAAATTATTTCTTCTTAATAATGAAATATTTAAAAACAAACAAATAAAAATGTTCTGTACTATTCTGTTTATGTTCACCCCCATGGTTTACCCATGCGGGGCGTGATGTGTGGCCAGCACAGGTAATGGGAGAGATTCACCTGCTTCCTGACTCATGGTCTGATTTCAACATGTGCTTACAAAGAAACTTCAAGCTCTTACAGCCAAACTACATGTTTTTTGTTACCCTGTTAATTTGTCTTTTCTTACCCAGTGCTACCAGTTTTTGCCATTTTTAGATCTTCTGCCTCTGTTTCAGCAGCATTATTCACATCTGGAATGTTGAACGATCCAATGAGCATGATGAGTAACGCCTGTATGTCATCGTTCAGTAAAACTACATGAACAAACACTGAATCTCTCACTTGAAGTCAGTGTTGTGGTCCATGCTGGAGACCTGGTTCAAATTACACATCTGAAAAGGAGAAAAACTGAAAACTACTAAACAATATATACGTCAACTCGTCATTTACAACCTGCAGACATTTATAAGTGGCTTTTAACTTTAGTACACTTTCAGCCAAACAAACATTCAACCTTTCAGAAGCTCTAGAATCTCAACCTGAGTTTGCTTTTCGATGCCTCGTACCAATTTTTTGTAGAACTGTGGCAAATTGATCCTTCAGTTTCTTTTTGAAGGTTTTGAACTGGTTAAATACTGCCCCCTTACAGTATTTCAAATCATTACACATTCAAAGTTCTCTTTTTGAAGGCTTTTAAATGAGGTATAATTAAAAGCAGCTTCTAGGAAAAGATTGATGCATTTCATGCACACTTTTTTCCATCCACCCATCTATCCATTCATCCATCCATCTATCCATTCATCCATCCATCTATCCATCCATCAATCCATCCATCCATCCATCCATCCATCCATTATCTTTACCCACTTCTTTCTTTCCCGGTCACGGGGGTCACTGTTGCCCATGTCCAGCAGTCACTGTGGGAGAGGCAGGAGACACCCTGGACAGGTCTCTAGTCCATCACAGGGACACATAGAGACGAACAAACATTTAATCTCTCTCTCTCTCTCTCTCTCTCTCTCTCTCTCTCACCTAGAGACAATTTAGAGTTGCCAATCAGCCTAACATGCATGTTTTTGGTCTGTGGGAGGAAACTGGAGTATCCGGAGAAAAACCACGCTGCACGGAGAGAACATGTAAACTCCTGCCAGAAAGCCAACAATTTTTTGTTGAGCCATTTCGCCCTCCATCCAAAGGGCTTCATCAGTCTGAGAAGTCACATACAAACTGTTTTCTCCACCAAGCAGTACACTCCTACAGTGGACCAACTAGTTTGCTGGTGATAAGATGGTTTCTGGGGGATGTCCTCTCCCCCGTCAACTCCTCCCGGGCAACCATAGCCAACGAGGTTCAAGACATCAAAGTCTTCTCCGACTGATGAAGCCCTGGATGGAGGGTGATACATCTCTCAACAAAACAAACAAAAAAAAAAAACTATCCAGATGACCTGACTGAACATTGTTGGATTTCTTTACCTGGATTATTGAGCATGAACTTTGATGTCTACCCAGAAATGCCCCCGGCTGGGATTTGAACTGGCCACCTTTTTGATGAGGAGCAACAGCTCTACCAACTGAGCCACCGTGCCACTGCACACTTGTTTTCCATCCATCCATCCATCCATTATCTTTACCCGCTTGTTCCATTTTGGGTCACGGGGGTCGCCGGTGCCCATGTCCAGCAATCACTGTGCGAGGGGCGGGGTGCACCCTGGACAGGTCTCCAGTCCATCACAGGGTCACATAGAGACAAACAAGACAAACAACCATTCACTCTCTCATTCACACCTAGGGACAATTTAGAGTTGCCATTCAGCCTCACATGCATGTTTTTGGTCTGTGGGAGGAAACTGGAGTACCCGGAGAAAACCCACGCATGCACGGAGAGAACATACAAACTCCACCCAGAAAGGCCCCTGGGCCGGGGTTTGAACCAAGGACCTGCTAGCTGAGAGGCAGCAGCTCTACCAGTTGCGCCAGCACACTTGTTTTATCACAGAAAAAAAAACTTTTTCTATTCTTATTCTGCTTGAGCTCTCCTCCTGTTAAAAATAAAGTTTCTATGCTTCACTGTCACTGAAGCACTTGCTTGGGATGGGACATTTTGTCAAGTAAAGAGTTGATGCAATTTTCTGATTTCCTTAAACAGACACCTTCTTTGACTATATGAAATTATATAGCATACTGAATCTGTTTTTATAAATTTGATATGATTTGCACTTCTTACTACATTTTAGACTGCCTTAAGACAACATGTTGTGAATTTGCACTATATAAATAAACTGAAAGGATCAGGTTTTTTAGCTTTCACTGAAAGGCTAAAAAATTTACATTTTCTTTTCCAAATCGAAAATTGTAACTTGTTATTTGCAGGATTCCATCTCTGCTCTTTGCAGATGATATGTGGTCCTGTTGGCTTCATTGTGCCATGATCTATCTTCAGCTCTCACTGAAACGGTTCACAGCCCAATGTGAAGATGAAGGGATGAGAATCCAAATCCAATCCCTCCAGATCTGAGGCCATGGTCCTCAACTGGAAAAGTGTGGTTTACTCTCTTCAGGTCAAGGGTGAGGTTCTGCTTCAAGTGGAGGAGTTCAAGTATCTCAGAGTTTTGTTCATGAGTGAGGGAAGAATGGAGCGTGAGATTGACAGACGGATCAGTGCAGCGTCTGCAGTATTGCGAACTCTGTGCCGGTCCGTTGTGGTGAAGAGGGAGCTGAGCTGTAAGACAAAGCTCTCTGTTTACTGGTCAGTCTACGTTCCTACCCTCACCTACAGTCATGAGCTCTGGGTAGTGACTGAAAGAAAGAGATCTTGGATACAGGAGGTTGAAATGAGTTTCTTCTGAAGGGTAGCTGGACTCTCCCTTAGAGACAGGGTGAGAAGTTCAGTTATCAGGAGAGACTCGGAGTAGAACCTTGAGAGGAGCCAGCTGAGGTGGTTCGGGCATCTGGTAAGGATGCTTCCTGGGCACCTCTCAAGGGAGGTGCTTGGAGCATGTTAGACTGAGAGGAGACCCCAGGGAAGACATCCATCCATCCATCCATTCTCTTTACCTGATTTATTCATTCTGGGTTGCGGGTGTTGCTGGTGCGCATATCCAGCAGTCACTGTCCGACTGGGAGGAGACCCCGAGGAAGACCCAGGACACTCTGGAGAGACTATGTCTCTCGGTTGGCCAGAGAACTCCTTAGGGTACTTCCAGAAGAGCTGAAAGAGGTGCTTGTAGAAAGAGATGTCTGGCCTCCCCAAGCTGTTGCCCCCGCGTCACAACTTTGGTACAAGCAGAAGATAATGGATGGATGGATGGATGGATGGATGGATGGATGGATGGATGGATGGATGGATGGATGGATGGATGGAAGGATGAATGGAAAATTGTAACTATTAGCAAACATAAAAACACAACACAATATCTAATCTTGAAAACCATTAACTACTTGTGTGTGCACTGCCTGTAGAAGTGCCAGATGTATTAGTAACAGTTTTAGTCCAGTTCACAAAATGTCCAGTTTGGTTCAGTATGTTAAAAAGGAAAGCAACATGAATATGGTGATAAAATAATTGAAACAATATGTCTCAGCTCAAAAACCATAAATCTAATCTTATCTCTCAACATTTTAATGAACATTTTTATGACAGATGCTTAAACCTGACCCATGAAACCCATTGTCATTTGGTTTTTAACTCTCGTCTCTCCTTTGTCCTCCAGGTGAAGATCTGGTTCCAGAACAAACGATCTAAATACAAGAAGATCATGAAAAATGGGCCGTGTGGACCTGAGAGAGATCCCCTTGCGCCACCACCACCGTCTTCCTCTCCGTGCTCTCTCTGGGACATCAGTATGGGTGCCAAAGCTGCACCCGCACATTCAGGAGGGTACATGAACAATTTTGGACACTGGTACCCTGGACACCAGCAGGACACCATGCCAAGGACTCAGATGATGTGACAGACAGCAGGATGAAACCATGCTGGGATAAACTGCTGTGTTATACCAACAAACAGCTACAAGCACAGGACAATGACCGTGTTTAGAGGCTGAGCCACTCTGGAAGTGAAACATACATAAATGGTATAAAAATTACCTTCTTTTTAAAAACCAAACCAACTGGACATCTATAATGTAGCTGAAGACATTTTGAATCAGTACTAAAATGTGTCCTGGCTGAGTGAGAATCTTCCTACACCAACATAGACCACAGATCGACTGTACTCCACATGTCTTAACCCTTCTGCATCTGTTAAGACACGTTGTGGTTGCAAAGCAGCTGGGGGTGTTTAAAATGACTCAAGTGAAAACCAAAGTGCAGCTTCATAGTTGCAGTAAACTTTACAGTGGTGTAGTCTACGTTTTTGTAGTGGGCATACCGTGGTAAAGTTAGTTTTACGTTGGCCGTTGGGACACTGCTGAAGCCACGGAGCGCGAATCTTCAACGTCCAACGTAAAACTAACTTTACCATGGTCGGTCCCTATACTGTGTTTAGAAACCAAAGTACACCGGTTGGTACAATGTAATCATCAATTTATTTTTGATTTTTAAGCGTATTGAACATTTCCAAATTTCTCTGATGCTTCTATTAGAATAAATGAAAAACAAACTTTGTACAACAGTTGGCTTTGTATTAAAAACATAGCATTTATAAAACATTATCAAAGCAAAACATGTACAAGTATTAAGTAGTAAGTACAAAAGTATTAATTATACAATAATTCGCTGGATAAGCGAATGTACAAACAAGCGCCCCATACCGATAGATTGTTACGGAAATATTTAACTGCTGTTGAACATGTCGATGACATGTGTCTAATGACATGCCATGCATCATTGGACACATTTAAGTGGGTATACTGAAATTCTTAAGCTTTTCTAGAGGTTATACTTCATATACCTGCGTACCACCTAGACTACACCACTGCCGTACCATTAATATTACCTTAAATAAGTCAATGACAGTTTAAAAGTGAATATTTTTGTCTGGTTCCATCAGGCTTAGCCATATTTTTGTATAAACTGTACTGATTTAGTAAGTCTACTGGTTTGCTATTGTTAAAGGTTCATCAGCTTTAAAGAACTAAATAAAATGAAGGTTCTGTGGTGGAGTTTCATGTTTATTTTTTTGTAAGATGTAGACTTGTTTAAAAAAATGTTATATAATGTGTTACAAAGTCCCAGAACTCTTGGTGTAAAGGTTTTTCAACTTCCATTTAAGAGTGTTATTGTTGCTAAATCATCATGTTGTATGTTTTAAAGGTTTAAATGGATAACAATTAAAGTGGGAGCTCATTCTGAAAGCTATGAATTGTGGCAGCCATTTAATCCATGGTTACTCACACTGGAAAACTTCACATCATGCCTACAAACGAACAGTGTGAACACCTGTGAAGCATTCACACTGTTGTGAGCCATTTTTATTCTGTACATTCTTCAGAATTTTTCTCGTTCCACAAATTTTGTGCTATTTCAACAAATCACACATTCAGCTCTTTCAGGACAATCCTGCTATGACTTTTGGTGTTGGTGCAACTTTAGCTTTTTGAAATATTTACCAATAGTCTTGTCCGCCACTTTTTTTCCTCATAGAAAATGAATTGAGCTCATTTATCATCCTTCAAATCTTTAGATCTGTTTACAACCTTTCACTGCTCCTTTCACATTTTGTTCTGGTTCAGCTTCTTTCAACTTTCTTGTACAAATTAAAACTTTTTGTTCAGCTACTTTCAGCGGTTTTTTCAGCTGTTTTGTGCTCCTTTCAGATTCTTTCTGCTAACTACAACATTTTTATGCTTCTTTTAACTTCTTTCTACTAATTTCAGCTTGTTACGCTCCTTTCAGCTTATTTATGTGTTTCAGCTTTTTCTGCTATTTCAGCTACTATTTAGCTGCTTTTATGCTAATTTTATCTTTTTCAGCTAATTCCACATTTTGCACTAATTTCAACTATTCGTCAGTGTAATTCAGCAAAAATGTGCTCTCTCCACTTCCTTCTTGTAACTTAAACTGCTTTCTGTCTTTTTAACCACTTTTCAGCTGTTTTTTTTTTTTTTTTTGCTAATTTCAGCTTTTTTCAAATAATTTCCACTTTTATGTGCTCATTTCTGCTTCTTTTAGTCTATTTGGGCAAATGTGTTCTTTCTGCTTTCTACTGTGAATTTAAGCTTGTTCTAATTGTTCTGCTACCTTTTAAACATTTTCTTGCTAATTTCAGCTGTTTCAAATGTTTTTGGTACTTTCTGGTACTTTCAGCCTAATTAACTTCTTTCTGATGATTTCAGTCAATTATACTCATTTCAGGGCAGCACGGTGGCGCAACTGGTAGAGCTGCTGCCTCTCAGCGAGCAGGTCCTTGGTTCAAACCCCGGTCCAGGGGCCTTTCTGGGTGGAGTTTGCATGTTCTCTCCGTGCATGCGTGGGTTTTCTCTGGGTACTCCAGTTTCCTCCCACAGACCAAAAACATGCATGTTAGACTGATTGGTAACTCTAAATTGTCCCTAGGTGTGAGTGAGAGAGTGAATGGTTGTTTGTCTCGTTTGTCTCTGTGTGTCCCTGTGATGGACTGGAGACCTGTCCAGGGTGTACCCCGCCCCTCGCACAGTGATTGCTGGACATGGGCACCAGCGACCCCCGTGACCCAAAATGGAATAAGCAGTTAAAGAAAATGGATGGATACTCATTTCAGCTTAATTATTCTAGTTTAGCTTTTTCATCTGTTTTAGCTACTATTTAGCTGTTTTCATGCTAACTCTTTTCCAGCTATTTCCACTTTTTAAAACTCATTTCAGCTCAGTCCACTTCCTTCTGGTAGTTAAAGCTTCTTTCTGCCTTTCAGCTTCTTTTCACCCATTTTTTTGTTGTTGCCAATTTCAACTTTTTTTAGCCGATTTCCTAATTTTTGTACTAATTTCTGTTTATTTAAACCTGTTTCACCAAATGTGTGTTCTTTCTGCTTTCTTCTGCTAATTTAAGCTTGTTCTTCCATTTCAGCTACGTCAGTATTTTTTTTTTAGCTAATTTCATCTGTTTCTCAGTAAGTTCTTCTACAATAAGCATTCACAATGTATTTTCACAGGAAATGCAGTTTCTCTCAGAATTGCAAAGGTTTTTTTAAAATATCCTGATGCATGCTCAATAATCCAGGTAGAAAAATCCAAAAAAGTTCAATCTGGTCC
>NC_056512.1:14326033-14342154 GCF_014905685.2 Nematolebias whitei
GTCCATCATTAAACAGGGGTGGAGGCCTCCGGGTTCAACTGTCCCCCTCTTACAATGCTGTGATTGCTAGTATCACTCAGCCCTCTGTGAACAGTAAACAGCCATCAGTGTGCTAATGATCCATTGTTAGGCTGATGGTCCTTCTTGAGCATGTGATCAGCTGGTTTTGGTTGTCAGCAGCAAACTGGTTGATCCACTCTGTGAAGGTGCTATTTAAGAGACTGAGCTGAATACAGCACCTCAGACTGAGGAAGTCTCTTGGATGAGATACGAAACGTTTCTACATTTTTTTGCTTTGTTTTGTTTTTTGTTTTTTTGAATGTCCAGAGGACCAGATTGAACTTTTTTTTTTTTTTTTAAATGTTCCAAAGGCCCCTTCACACTAAACAACGACTTTGCTGTTCTCTTCATGACCCATTCAAATGTGATTGGATTCCAGCAAATTTAGAAAACCTCAGTTTTCGTCAAATAGCTTTTCTCATGCTATTTTACATGTTCTTGAGATGCTCACCTGGGTTCTTCCTATGCCCTAACTTTTGCATAACTTTCTCCGATTATGTCAGAATACAGCTATATGCTAAAAAAAACATGCCTTGCTAACAGAGTGCTGTTCATGGGTATATTTGAGATTGTTTCCATGACCGTGACCTTGATCTTGTAGTCAGCCTCCTGTTGGAATCTCAGAAGCTGGCTTTTAACACATGCAAACAGGGCCCACCCATCCAAAAAGATCAGTCATCATGTATAACAATCAAATATTTTAGGCCAGATGGCCAACTTGCTACTCACAGAAACAGCCTGAGGACAACCAAGGCCAAAGTGGTTCAGAAAAGGTTCATTCACCAATGAAGGCTACCTACAGGACAGATCTGGTTGGCAGGCCACAGACTGAAGAAGTCTTCCAGATGGGAGATTTCTCATTTAAAGAAATTGCTCCAGATGGCATGATTTTACCTTTTTTGTTGTTAATGTCTCTTAATGTTTGGTGGTAAACAGAGAATAATCTCATAGCATGTTTCATTATAGACTAGCAATCGTCTTGAATGGCATGTCAACACAAATAATTATTTGTAAGTACAAGCCTTTGGAAGGCTACACTGTAGTGCAACGTTCCCAAATTAGTATATTCATACCAACAATTGCACATACAAAACCAGTATCTCTGTATCAATGTATCTCTTATTCCAGTCCCAAACCCAGATAAATGGTGAGAGTTGAATCAGAAAGAGCATCCGGTGTGACACCAGTAAGAGTCAGGTGTCACATTCAGGTTAACAATGACTGCCAATAGTTATTTTGACAAATTGGGTGACGGTGGAAATTGTGCTACTGTTAGCCAAAGACCACAAGGAGAGAAATGTGCCAGGAGACAGAAGATGCAGAGGACAAAGTGAGATTACTGAGGATGACTCACTGTGTAACTCCTGAATATTGAACAGCTAAAATAAGAAGAAAGTGTGGGATCCTGTGTTTTTGTCCTGTCTTTTCTGTAATCCTTGTGTTTTCCTGCTCTCCCTAGTGTTTTTGTCCTTGTTGTTCAGCTCCTGTCTCACCTGTCTCTAATCATCTTTGTCTCAGTGTCTTCAGTGTCTCTGTGGTTTTTCCTCTGTCTGTGGATTGTGCTGTCAAGCCTGTCATGCTTTGTTTCTGTTCCTCTTGTTGTAGCCTTCGTAAAAGTTTTGTTACCCCGTCAGCTTTTTGTGTTGCTTTGTTCAAATAAACTGAAATCATTAATTTTTACCTGGAGTTTACAGTTGTCTGCATGCACATGGGTTCAACACATAAACAGCAGAATCATGATAGAAACAAGAATTGCACAAATAAAAACTCTAATGTTCTTCCAAGTATTTAATTTAATTTAATTCAATTCAATTCAGTTTATTTATATAGCACCAAATCACAACAAAGTTGTCTCAGGGCACTTTACAGGAACATTCACATACATAAAAGACAATTAGTAAAGTTCTCTATCTAAGGAATCCAGCAGACAAGTTGAATCTTGGCTTCGTCACAGTCTCCCATCCTGAGCAAGCACAGTGGCAACAGTGGAAAGAAAAACTCCCTTTTTAAAAGGAAGAAACCTCCAGCAGAACCAGGCTCAGGACAAGCGGCCATCTGCTTTGACCGGCTGGTTTGAGAGGACAGGAAGGAGAGACAGACGAACATAGAATGGTAGGTCCAGGTAAAGATCCAAGTGTATCTGAAAGACAAAAAAACATGTTAAGGATAGAAAAAAAAATCCAAATACAAAACAGGTTGAGCAGAGTAAGTAAAGACAGTAGCAGAGTGAAAATTGTGGTCAGTTTGTCCTCCAGCAGTCTAAACCTATAGCAGCATAACTAAGGGACAGCTCAGGAAACCCAAGCTGACACTAAATATAGGATTTAGCTAAAAGGAAAGTCTTAAGCCTAGTTTTAAAACTGGATAATGTGTCAGCCTCATGGACAGAGATTGGAAGTTGGTTCAACAAGAGAGGAGCCTGATAACTGAAAGATCTGCCTCCCATTCTGCTTTTGTAAATTCTAGGAACCACAAGTAAACCTGCAGTCTGAGAGTGAAGTGCTCTGTTAGGAAAATATGGAACAATAAGATCTGTAATATAAGATGGAGCCAGATTGTTGAGAGCTTTGTAGGTTAGAAGTAAGTTTTTGAATTCTATTCTGGATTTGACAGGGAGCCAATGGAGAGAAACTAAAACTGGAGAGATATGATCTCTCCCACTAACTCCAGTTAAGACTCTGGCAGCAGCATTTTGGATCAACTGAAGATGTTTTAAAGAAGTTGTTGGACATCCAGATAATAAACCATTGCAATAGTCCAGTCTAGACATGACAAATGCATGGACCAGTTTTTCTGCATCATTTTTAGATAAGATGTTTCTAATGTTAGTGATATTACGCAGGTGGAAGAAGGCAGTTCTAGTAACGTTTTTAATGTGGGGGATAAAAGACATGTCCTGATCAAAAATAACACCAAGATTTTCAACATTCGAGCTGGAGGACAGATTAATGCCATCTAAGGAGGGAGAAAGACTGAAAATTTCATTTCTAAGGTGCTCATGTCCAAAAACCAAAACCTCAGTCTTGTCTGTGTTCAACAGGAGAAAATTAAGGGTCATACAGGTTTTTATGTCTTTAGAAAACCAATGTTTTAGCTCATTAAGACAGTTGGTGAGAATGGGGGGTGGGTGAAGTTTGGTTTTGTTGACAAGTAGAGCTGTGTGTCACCAGCATAACAGTGGAAATGAACACCAAATTTGCGGAAGATGTGACCTAGAGGAAGGAGGTAAATGATGAAGAGGAGGGGTCCGATGACAGAGTCTTGGGGGACACACGTGGAGACGGGGGAAGACTGGGAACAAAAGGATTTAAGCTAAATGAATTGAGTTTGGTCAGAAGCTATGTTTACATGCGCAGAATTCTTTGACCGGATTGAAATGTTTTCAGATTAAATAATTCAAATGTATTGTTTACATGGGCACAATCTGTTCATGACGAGTGTTTACATGCAGCGGGCTTTGTTCTGAACAGCAGTACTGACATGCGCAGAGTGGTAAACTCTCCTTAAAAAAACCACAGAAGAAGTAGTTCTACTTTCGGGGTGAACGTAAACAAATCTGAGCACCCAAAATGGACCCGCGACAGGTTTTAATGATGGTGGAGACGTTATTGCACTCCGTGACTGAGCTACAGGTGATACAGATCATTTTGAGCGCTTTTGAAGTTTCTAGTAGAAATGTTGTGTCGCTCACCGACCAGTTTTGCTTCCCTGACATGCTAATATTATTAGCGTTAGCCAGGCGGAAATGGCAAAGTCGCACATGCGCAGTCAGGTCAGTTTTTCACGATCAGATAAAAACGAACAGATCAAGCATTTACATGCACACCGATCGGGTTTCGGATCGGTGTAAACCACCCGTTTCGTTCTGATCACAAATTATATCGGATCGCGCCGAATACACATAAAATAACCCAAACGGAGTGTTTACATGACACACTTTTGTTCTGACCGGCCATTTAATCCGGTTACTTATGTCCATGTAAACATACCCAGAGAGATAAGTTCGACTTCTGGCGAGTGAACGCTGGCGCATCCTGGTTGCCGCTGCTCGTCGTGCCTTCTTTGCTTTTGTTTTGTTTCTGTTTTATTCAACCTTCCTGCCTTTTCCACTACACCAAGTCTCTGATCCGTCTCAATATCAATAGCAATAGTACTAAACAGAAACCTAGGGTTATTTTTTCTCTCCTCTATTAAGGATGAGTAATATAAAGTTCTAGCTTTACGGAGAGCTTTTTTATATGTTAGCAGACTATCTTTCCAAGTTAAATAAAATTCTTCAACATTAGTAGAGCGCCAGGGCAGCACGGTGGCACAACTGGTAGAGCTGTTGCCTCTCAGCGAGCAGGTCCCTGGTTCAAACCCCAGTCCAGGGGCCTTTCTGGGTGGAGTTTGCATGTTCTCTCCGTGCATGCGTGGGTTTTCTCCGGATACTCCGGTTTCCTCCCACAGACCAAAAACATGCATGTTAGTCTGATTGGTAACTCTAAATTGTCCGTAGGTGTGAGTGAGAGAGTGAATGCTTGTTCGTCTCGTTTGTCTCTATGTGGCCCTGTGATGGACTTGCGACCCATCCAGGGTGTACCCCGCCCCTCGCACAGTGATTGCTGGACATGGGCACCCCCGTGACCCAAAATGGAACAAGTGGGTAAAGATAATGGATGGATGGATAGTAGAGCGCCATTTTCTCTCCTGGTTTCTAGATGCCTGCTTTAAAGTACGTAACTCTGAATTGAACCAAGGAGCCAGATTCCTCTGATTGATTAATTTCTTTTTCAGTGGAGCAATTTTATCAAGTGAAGTTTGCATTGAAGTTGTAAGATGATCAACTAGATGATCTAAGTCACTGTTCTTTGATGCATTACTCTGCAAGACAGAGGAAAACATTGATGGAAGAGACTGTTTAAATTTAGTTACAGCATTTTCTGATAAGCACCTGCTGAGATGAAATTTACTCTGTGACTGTGTAGTCATTTAATGTAAACTCAAAGGTTATTAAAAAATGGTCGGACAGAATAGGATTTTGAGGAACTATTACCAAGTCCTTAATCTCTACACCATAGGTCAGAACTAAATCAAGAGTGTGATGATAAGAATGAGTAGATGTGCGGACGTTTTGGGTAAAACCAAATGAGTCTATTAAATTATTAAAGGCTATGCTTAAGCTATCACTCTCAACATCCACATGAATATTGAAATCACCCATTATGATGATTTTATCAGTATTTAATAATAAGTCAGTTAATAATTCTGAGAATTCAGACAAAAACTGAGAGTAAGCGCCTGGTGGACGATATATAACAACTAGTAAAAGTGACTTTTCTGATTTCCATTTTGGATGAGAAAGACTGAGGGACAGTGATTCAATAGAATCATAACTAATAACTGGTTTGGCATTAATCAATAACCCTGACTGAAAAATAGAAGCTACTCCTCCACCTCGGCCAGTTGTTCTAGGAACATGAAAATTTAAATAATTAACAGGAGTGGATTCATTTATGGGCAGCACGGTGGCGCAACTGGTAGAGCTGCTGCCTCTCAGCGAGAAGGTCCTTGGTTCAAACCCCGGTCCAGGGGCCTTTCTGGGTGGAGTTTGCATGTTCTCTCCGTGCATGCGTGGGTTTTCTCCGGGTGCTCCGGTTTCCTCCCACAGACCAAAAACATGCATGTTAGGCTGATTGGTAACTCTAAATTGTCCCTAGGTGTGAGTGAGAGAGTGAATGGTTGTTTGTCTCGTTTGTCTCTATGTGGCCCTGTGATGGACTTGCGAACCGTCCAGGGTGTACCCCGCCCCTCGCACAGTGATTGCTGGACATGGGCACCAGCGACCCCCGTGACCCAAAATGGAATAAACGGGTAAAGATAATGGATGGATGGATTCATTTATACTAACAAAATCCTCCTGTTGTAGCCAAGTTTCTGTCAGACAGAATAAATCAATATGATGATCAGTTATCACAAAGTTGTCCTGAACTATCTTGTAGCTCCATGATTTTTACTGAGAATAACATTGACATGAATAACATTTTGCTCACCTTATGCAAAATGTACAAATCAAATACATTACAGTACACTATGATGATTTGCTTTCAAACATGAAGGTCTAAACATTTTTGATGTCATCAGCTACATAATTTTTAACTTTACCATAATTTCAGGACTATTGAGGACACCTGAATATAAGCCACGCCCATAAAAAGAAAAAAAAGTACATTTGTAGGCCACGCTTGTCTATAAGCTGCAGGTGTCCACTTTGTAACAGGAGATATTTACACAGAAAGTTTTTTGTTTAACTTTTAATTAAATACGTACAGTAAATGTTTTTTTCTGAACAGTGCCTGTGACATGGCTTGTAAAAAAAATACAGTCGCCTACCAGGAAGTCATTGATTGCAATCTGCATCTGCGCCCTTGAGCTTGTGCTGTCCTCCATCACACAGCTATCTTTCAAAACCCATTGGAGACAGAGAATAGTTTTACCTGCTCCGCTGTCAGGATCCATTGACAGACTTGAACTAAAGTTGCTCTGCGCATGCGACTAGTTTTGATAAACCATTTCTTGCCACCAGTCATCCAAGTCTAGGGCGACCAGACATCTCAGATTTTCGGGGACAGTCCCCATTTTGGGAGAAGGGGGTCTCTGCAGACCAAAAGTGTGCGTTTCTGGCGAGTAGGCGTTTATGGGCGGCGAACACTGATTGGCTAACAGTATTTAATAGGCGTTTGTCGGCGGCGAACACTGATTGGCTGTGAGTAACCCTTAAAGTCACGAGGATTATTGATGAGGTAACGTTTCTTTGCGATGTTTGACAAAGAAATATGATTTATTGTACTTATAAAGTATGTTATGTTTTCACTTATGCATTTTATTGAAGTACGTTTATTGTAGGTCACGATAGTTTCGACCGTTCTCTCGTTGTTGTCGTAACGCACTGAGGTAACGTGAGCCTCCACAGCAGCTCTCACTGTGCACGTTTACAACAACTGGGTGTTGCTTTTCAAAATAAAAGCTGAAAATAAAAGTTCTTAATACTTGAAAAATAAATATTTAAAAGCTGAGTATAACTGAAAAATATGAAAAACAAATAAATAATAGTTGTTATTAGCTGAAAAATAAATAAATAAAAGCTGTTAATTATATCTATGTCTTTCTGCCATGTCAGGAACCACTCTCACTTCAGGTTGACTCTAGAAGACCCCAAGATGTTGCTCAACAATGTTGACCAACATCTGATGTTGCTCAGAAACTTTGACCAACATCTGATGTTGACCTTCAAAATAAATCACCTCCAAAGTTTAACATAGTTCATAGTAATAGTCAAAAGTTGCTGACCTTGTTGCAACATGAGTTAACACAAACATGAGTGTAAATTGTCAATGATTCAATAATGAGTAATAACTTATTCAATAAAAAGTCTGTAATTTGTCAATAATAGTCAATAATTCATTCAAGAATAGATTATGGGTGTTTGGTATGGCTCAGTGGCTAAAATGGGTTGGATGTTAGAGAAATTACTTAATTTTAAATTACCTGAATGCACAAATTCCTTCATTTATAGTTAAACTTTAGGAAATCAACTTTTTTTTTCCTTGTGAAAAAAATATCAAAATTAACTTTAAAATCCAATCCAGGATTAAGTAACAACTAGCAACACCCTAACTGTACTATGTTCTGTGTTTCCAACAGATGCTACGATGACTTCTAAAAATGGATGTCCCAATAAACACAATAAAAAAATTCAATGATGCATCAAATGTTGTCTGAGTATGTTTTAAGGTAATAACAAAATGTGAAATCTGGAAAACAAAGAGAATTCCTGAATCTGTCTTGTGTGCTTTGATGTGTACATAAGTTTATTGGAGGTCCTGAAACAACTTTTCTGAGAACACAAAGATTTTTATTGTACCTTTGGCCAAGATGTCAGTTTGAAATGAGGCTGCTTACTGCAAAACCAAGAGGTTTTTTAAGACGGTCTTCATTTGTATTGTTTTGTCGACTAAGCTAAATGTAATTTCTAAAATATGGATAATCTGATCTCATCATGCAGCATAAGCAACTGGGTATAGGTGTGAGGGCCAAAAGTCTGGTTATGTACTGACTCCTAAATGTGCTGGTTTTCTACTGAAACATGGAGTAGGGTTGACCTTTAAAATGTGAGACAGCTGAGGAAGTTAACCAGTAAACAGAATACCTGCTCCAGTTGCAGAAATCTGACAGAAACTGACAATCACTCATCTGCAGTGACTGCAGGTTGAACAAGACAATGTGAAGTTAAAGGAAACCTCCTTTGTCCCAAGGCCAGTTTAAGTATCATTAATATTTTTCTTTCTTTATGAATCGATTGTAACTTTGTTCACATTTTTCAACAACCAAAATGGAATTTGTTTTTTTAATGTTATGGCTAGGTATTAAAAAAAAACCTAACATTTAGCTCTCCCCACTACCCAGTTATGTTGCTCTTATTTTGAAATGTAACCGGAAGTTCTGTGTTAAGAGAGTTGAAAAAAGAAGTTATGGAGACGCCGCGGCAGTATACTGGAGCAATGTCGAACCGAGACGCCGCTAATGTCGAACCGGTTAACACCATAGACATAATATGCCTGTGGTTAACACAATCTGCCAATAACGCCTTGTTTTTAGACATCATGTGTCTGTGGTTACGGCATTTTATCGTTCAGCCTTTTTTTTTCCATCGTCCAATCAGATGTGGCCGTCCAGACATGCCCATTTTTCTATCGTCCAATCAGATCCGGCCGGCCAGAAACGCCCATTTTCCTATCGTCCAATCAGATATGACCGCCCAGATACGCCCACTTTCCTATAGTCCAATCAGATATGAGCGCCCAGATACGCCTTCCGAATTTGCCTGCAGAGACCCCTTCTTGCATTTTGGATGACCTGTCCCCGGCTAAAGCTGTCCTCAAAAATGTCTCCGATTTGAACGTTTGATGAACAAGAAAAAAATAGTTGCATGGTGTGCGGGTGCAGTTGCGCACAACATCCGCTGTTACTGCAGACAGCGAAGAAGAAGAGCAGCCCGTGCCTTCTTTAAAACGGAAAAAGACGAAGAAGCGCAGTGCGAGTTTGTCAATACGGGGAGTTCTCCTGTGATGTATATGAAAAGATTTATTTAGTTTGAACTGGGCTGATCCTTGCTGTGATAAAAGATTTGTTCGCAGTAGAAAATGTTTCCAGTGTTGTCAGCTGTGTCCAGGTAAAAAAATAGGGCTGAGATGTGTTAGTTTTACTAAAGATGAGGACCGTCCCAAACCAAGCTTTTATTAACAAACAGATCAACAAGATTGGCATGAAGAGAGCACAGGAAGTAACTGCAGCTCGAGTGAGAGAGAGAGGGAGAAATCATAACAGATGATGAACTGCCTTCAGGCTCAGTTAAACTGGTTTAGACTTGACACGTTGAATATTGCGTGATGGTGCACGTGTCAAGGGTTCATCCAAAGTAAGATGTTTTAGAAATGATTGGTGACCTTAAGTTTATATTTTCAGAGCTAGTTATGTTTTGCATTAAAATTAAAATCTGCTGGCTCCTCAGATAAATAGTGTTACCTTACTTTTAATATGAATGTTTCTGTTCAGTGTCCTGAGATGACTTCTGTTGTGACTTGGTGCTATATGAATAAACTGAACAGAATTGATTTGTGAACATTGACTTTCAGGCTGCAGCACGGTGGCGCAACAGGTAGAGCTGCTGCCTCTCAGCGAGAAGGTTGCCAGTTCAAATCCCAGTCCAGGGGCCTTCCGGGGTGGGGTTTGCATGTTCTCTCCGTGCATCTGTGGGTTTTCTCCAGGTACTCTGGTTTCCTCCCACAGACCAAAAACATGCATGTTACACTGATTGGTAACTCTAATTTGTCCCAAGGTGAGAGAGAGTGAATGGTTGTTTGTCTCGTTTGTCTCTACGTGTCCCCGTGATGGATTTACGACCTGTCCAGGGTGTCTCCCGCCCCTCGCACAGTGATTGCTGGACATGGGCACCGGCAACCCCCCGTGACCCAAAATGGAAGAAGCGGGTAAAAGATAATGGATGGATGGATTATCTGTGCACTTTCAGTTTGGTGCAAAACCTTTTCTGCTTTTCTTCTATTCCAGACCTCCATGGCCTCCATGGCTGGTGGCTCTTCAGACAGAGGAGGCCTCGCAGAACCAGAGACTAACTCATGTCAGTGGACTACCTGACCTTCACTCACCTCACACATACTAGATATTTTCAAGATGGCCACGCTAAGAGCAGTTGCAGTTTCACAGGCTCCCGGTACTATTCCAGTTTTTAGAAGTTTTGATATTGACTCTGTGCCTGACTCTGCACGATTTATGCGTGTGAACTATAGCCGAACCAAACTGATGAGAATAGGAGCGGATTTGCCATGAAATATAGCAGAAATCAGCAACAAATTCAAAACTACGCTTGGCAGAATGCAGATCTTAAAGTCATCTACCTGGAAGCTGCAGCAGAGGCATTCCAATGAGCAGAGGAGGAAACGCTGCTCCCAGCTTAAGAGGAGAGGATGCCGGGCGGGAGCTATGGTGAGGCTACGAGCTAACGCTAAAGCCGGAAAACTTCCAATGCCGTCTTTCTTTCTGTCGAACGTCCGTTCGTTGGACAACAAGATGGATTTGCTTCGTCTGAGAGCGGGCGCCTCAGAAGAGATGATGAAGTGTGCCGTGCTTTGCCTCACGGAAACATGGATTACAAGTGAATAAACATGAGTAAAAGTTGGTGCACTAACTGTACTATTGTAAAATGCTCATGCTCGAAGGCTCTGGAGGAAATAACAGTGAAATGTCTGCCTCATTATCTACCTCGCAAGTTCACAGTGACTTTCATCACAGTTATTTACATTCCTCTGGATGCTAATGCTAATGATGCCTTGCAAGAACTGAATGATATAATCAGTTCTCTGCAGAACAAACACCCTGAGGCTCTTTATGTTGTAGCCGGAGACTTTAATCATGTGAATGTAAAGGACTGTCTCCCAAGCTTTAACCAGCATGTGGGCATACCAACATGTGGAAACAACACACTGGACCGTGTTTACACAAACGTAAAAGATGCATACAAAGCTGAACCCCGCCCCCACCTAGGACTGTCAGACCACATTTCAATCTTCTTGGCTCCTGCTTATATGTCCCCGCTGAAACGCTCCAGACCGGTACAAAAGAAAGTTAAATGTTGGATCCAAGACAGTGGCCCCATACTGAGAGATTGTTTTGATTGAACAGACTGGCAGGTTTTCAGAGAAGCTACTGAAAATGGAGGATCACTTGATCTGGACCAATACACATCCTCAGTTCTGGGTTACATTAGTACATGTACTGACACCGTCTCCACTATCAGATATGTTAAAAGCTACCCAAACAGAAAACCTTGGCTGAATGTAGAGGTGTGCACCCTGCTGGAAGCCAGGAACACTGCCTTCAGGTCTGGAAGCTCAGAGGAGCTGAGTAGGACAAGAAAAGAGCTGGTTGCTGGTATTAAGAAGGCCAAGGCTTCATATGCACAGAGGATCGAGGGTCAATTCATCTCACAAGACCCTCGGAGCATGTGGAGGGGCATTAAGTGCATAACAGATTATAAAATAAGGAGCGAACAATGCCCCAAAGACCCATCTCTGCCTGATGCCCTCAACCAGTTCTATGCACGCTTTGAAGACCCGAACAGACCACCCAGCACCAGACTCACCTCACCACCGGATGAAGAGCATCTCAGCGTGACCTCAGCCAAAGCAAGGAGTACTTTCAGGAGGATTAATCCACACAAGGCAACCGGCCCAGACAACATCCCCGGAAAAGTGTTGAAAGAATGTGCCGATCAGCTCTGCGAGATGCTGGCAGACATCTTTAACACCTCACTTACCCTGGAGACAGTTCCCACCTGCCTGAAGACTGCCACCATCATCCCAGTCCCAAAAAGCTCTACAGTGACTGGTCTGAATGATTATAGGCCAGTGGCCCTTCACCCCGACAGTCGCTAAATGCTTAGAAAAACTGGTCATGACTCTCATCAAAACAACCATCAACATCAACGAGGACCCTCATCAGTATGGATACCATGAGAACCAATCAACAGAGGATGCCATCTCTTCTGTGGTCCGCACTGCGCTCAACCACCTGCAGAAAGACTCATGTCCATATGCTCTTTGTGGACGTCACATCTGTCTTGAACACTATGATCCCCCAAACCCTGATGGACAAACTACTCACACTAGGACTAAGCCCCTCCATTCGCAACTCGTTACTAAACTTCTTAACAAACTGTCACGATGCACACTTTAATCTTTGCTAAAACACTCTTTTCACTGCTTGGGTTCTAGTTTTCTCTATGTTCATTTGGTTTCTGTCAGCTGTGCTTCCTATCTGCAGCTTTCTGTCTGTCACAACTCCTCTCACTGCAGCTCGTTAGTGTTCATGGGAAACACCTGTGCTTAAAAGCTTCTCTCCCTCACAGTCTGATGCCAGAATATCGAACGCCTTTGGTGAGTAGTCTTCCAGCGTTTTTCTCTAGAATCCTGATCCTGTTCACAGTCTCCTGCCTCCCCCTCGACCTCTGATTTTTGTCTTGCCCTTTTGTACCTCTGCTCATCTGCCTTTTTGCTGCCTTTACCTGCTTCTTTTTTGGACTCAGAGTTTTGCCTTGCTCTTTTGTACAGTCGCCTTTATCAGATCCTGTTGCCGACCTTGTTTCTGCCAACAACTCTGCCTCTGGATCGCCCACCCGAGACCACCGACGTACACCGCCCCTCAGTGACGTTTCCACGCTGTTCAGCGCTCTGCCTCCGGCCCATTGAGCCTTACAAGACCCAGCTCCTTGACTACCAACACCAGCCGAGAGTGACGGCTCTTTATTTATTAATACAATCTTTTAAACCTCCCATGGTCCCTGATAGTGAAGCCTTCAGTCATAGTATCCTGTTCCATAGTTTTGTCTTTTGCCTTGTCTTGCCTTGAACCCTCGCCTGTCTTTTGACTCCTTGCCTTGCCCCTCTCTGGATTTGTCTGCATATCTGTCCACGGTAACAACTCTTGCTCTCCCTTTGACTACTCTTTTAGATCACGACTCGGCCCTGTTCTTGTTTCTCTGCTTCTACATGCTTGACCCCTGCTACGACCATTGGACCACGCCTCTGGATTTCACCTGCCACATTCAGACTGAGAAGTTTGGACTCCTGCCTTGGACCCTGACCCCAGCAACCAGCAGACTAGTTAATAAAAACTGTTCTTGTTTTTGCGCTCCTGTGTCTGGCTTACTCTGAATCCTAAATCCAATCGTGACACAAACAGACCACAGTCTGTGAGGATCCACAATTTCTCCTCCTCCACCATAACCCTAAGCACTGGCTCTCCTCAGGGATGTGTGTTGAGCCTCCTCCTGTTTACTCTGCTCACATATGATTGTGCAGCTACCCATCCAGGCTGTCACATTGTAAAGATTGCAGATGATACAGCGGTGGTGGGATGCATTACAAACAATGATGAGTCCAGCTCCAGGCAAAGGTGGAACACCTGAAGAGCTGGTGCAAAGAGAATAACCTTCACATCAATGTGAAGAAGACAAAGGAGATGATTGTGGACTTCAGAAGGAACAAAAACACCTTCAACCCCCTGAACATAAGAGGATCTGCAGTGGAAGTGGTCTCCAGTTACAATTACTTGGGTGTACACATGAATGACAACCTCAGCTGGAGCAACAACACCACCAGCCTGATCAAGAAAGCTCATCAGAGACTCTACTTCCTCAGACGGCTGAGACGAGCTGGTCTGGGAACTTCCGTCCTCACCTCCTTCTACAGGTGTGCAGTGGAGAGCATCCTGTGCTCCAGCATTAACGTGTGGCATGGAGACTGCACAGCTGCAGAAAGAAAAGCCCTGCAGAGAGTGGTGAAGGCTGCACAGAAGATGTTGGGGTCAGTCTTCCCACCATCACAGACATCTACACCTCCAGATGCAGGAAGAGGGCCACCTGCATCATGAAGACCCCACTCACTCAGCACACACACTTTTTTGCTCTGCTCCCCTCAGGAAGGAGGTTGAGGACCATTAAGTGTAGAACCACTAGACTGAGGAACAGCTCATGAATCTCTAACCAGAATGATCACTGTGAAAAAAATCACATCATGTTGCTACTGATCTGTTTCAATGTTGCTGCTGATCTGTTTCAATGTTGCTGCTGATCTGTTTCAATGTTGCTGCTGATCTGTTTCATGTTGATGTGTTCATGCGTGCTCATCTGCTCACACAGACTCATGTTCATGTTTGTGCTGATGTTCGACGTAATGTTTTTATGCTATTAGTGTATATTTAGCTGATGTTTTTCTTAGTTCATATCTTAGATGTTATTACTGTTTTTCTTATACATTATAGTGTTGGATATAACTGGGACCCTGTGTACATAATTTCGCTCCACCACATGTGGTGCGATTGACAATAAAGAATCTCTGACTCTGACATACACACGAAAAAATACACATCAGCTATGAAACCGTACACTGTGTACTTATACACACCTATGTAAGTACATATATGTTCTCATTTACTCACAAGGTATGCACACTCACTTACTAGTACATAGCCTTGACCCTCCCACCAGTTTTAGTACTACTACTACTATTGCATTATTCATTTTATTACTCTTCGTAAATGTTAAGTGTGGAGAGACACATTCCAGCTGTTATATTTGATTTATATTGTTTAAACATGAATAAATATGTAAAAATAAATGAAATTGTAACTGTTCTCGTTTTTAATTTCATCTTGAAAAAATTTCATTCTTTTTGGTCTCTGAGCAGGAAATGTTCCCAGATTTACCTTCAAAAATCTGGTCACCTTATCCAAGTCTCCCACTGAGCTCAGAGTGTCACTTTAAATGCACGATTCACACTTGTTTTGAGTGGCTGAAAATACTTTGTTGTGCCCCCAGGGAGGAGGGAAACTATTTCCTCTTTTCCATTAGTACCTTTAGTACCAGTATAGCACGGTTAGACTCGGCTAGGTGCGGTACACGTTGTGTTTTCATTCTACTGTCAGTAACGGTTCAAGTGATCGGGTTCAAATTGACGTCACATGCCTCTCACCAGCGGGTGGTGGTAAGACCCTGAAACAGGTTTCAGTACAGGGTGAGAATTTATTTTGAAGTTTCTGGTAAATATATAAAAAATACAGATTATTAATATTATCAAATTAAATAACATATATATATATATATATATATATAAATCCTGCTAATTAACTTTTAATGAACTTTAGTTCACCATTAAATCTCTCATGAACCAGATTCTACAAAAACATTTATATTTAAAATTGTATAGGTTTTCTTCATCATTTGATGTATTTGTACTTGTCTACTTTTATTGTTCAGTTTAGAAATGTGGTTTTGTTTCTTGTTTACAGATTATTTTATTTTATCTTTGATTTAAAGTTTAATTCTTGTTTTTTTATTTGTACATCTGTGGGTTAGAATAAAGTTGAACTAAAGGCTGTATCTCTTCTTTAAACATGTTTGAGGGAAATGTTCCAGAGAGATCCAATCATTTTGTGTCTTTTTATGATTTTTCAGCTGAGTTAACTTTAATTAACAGATTATTTAATGAAGTAATTCAAGTGAAAACATGAGTTCATGATAAAGTATTGGAAAGTATAGTGTCATGTGAAGGATATCTATTTTTTTTTTTTTGTTTTCAATTTGGAGATTTTTCCGTCCTAAGTTGTTTGTTTTTAGTTTTTTTTTTTTGTTTTTTTTTAATAAGGAGCAGATATAAGAACTTTCTTCTTCTTTTTGCACCCTTTTCATTCAGTGTTTTTCCTTTTAATGGATTTGTTGTGTTTTTTTGTTTCTTTTAATTGAATGAATAAATAAATAAATAAATTAATTAATAAAGCCACCACTGTTTTTTTTATTTATTAATCTTCACTGATTAAAAAGAACATTATTTTTTTTAATACATAAAATGTTTTTAAAAATCGTTTCCACCCTCTGTCCCAGACCCGTCCCAATCCGTCCCGATCCGTCCCGATCCGTCTCGATCCGTCCCGATCCGTCCCGATCCGTC
>NC_056512.1:14342164-14348343 GCF_014905685.2 Nematolebias whitei
ATCCGTCCCGATCCGTCTCGATCCGTCCCGATCCGTCCCGATCCGTCCCGATCCGTCCCGATCCGTCCCGATCCGTCCCTCTCTGCCGGGGCTCGGGGTCCAGCCTTGTGCTCTTCTGCAGGTCGGCAGCACGGAGGATCTTCCACGGTGACCAGTGGAGCTTGGAGCCAGGGAGGTGATGCCCTGCCCAGCCTGAGCGAGCTTCGAGGTGGAGGACTGGGGGGATCGGCGGAGCTCCATCTAACTCGCTCTGAATATTGTTGTCAGCCATCAAGCACAAAAAACTCCAGCACTTCAGCATTAGAGCACGGTGTTGTCATTAGTTTTTAAAATCTTAAAAATAGGTCCAGATGTTCCTCCAGTTCAATTTATTGCAAATGGCGGATCGGGTTGTTGTAGAAGTTTCTCAAACAACCAGTGACTCCACCCCCTGACCAATCAGTGACCAACAGAGTTCTGACGTCATGTTTTAGTGCCAGTTCGACACACTTGGTACCCCAGAGAAACAGAGACTGAAAAAGGGACTGGTTCCACGAATCGTTACATCTTGGAGCTGTGCTGAGTCGAGTCGAACCGCTGTACCGTTACTAATGGAAAAGGGCAAAACGTTTACACCCCTCCTTGGGGGAACAGGGAGGGGAGGAAAGAACGGGGACCCAATGGACCAGTGAAACCAAATTTCATTGGCCAGTGACCAGTTTGGTAATTTCAGTGGTCAGATTTTTTTTTAAATTGTATTTAAACTTTATTTATACAAGTAGTCCCATTGAGTCACAAGGACCCCCAAGAGAGACATGTATTGGGCAAATGTGAGCACCTGGGTGTGATGAGGTTAACTGTTTGGGCGGCATTAAGCACTTAAGCACATTAAGCAAAAAATACATAAATTAGTCGCAACATTGTTTAAGCTGCGGGCTTCAAAGTGTGTGAAAGAAATAGCGGCTTATAGTCTGGAAATGATGGTATTTTAAGCGTTATACATTGACCAGAGCCACGGTGACTTTAGATTTCTGCCAAAACAGTTTTAAGAGGTTTTTTTTTTTAATAAATACAGTATACATGTATATATATACTTTGTATTTTATCATTAAGTCCTAGTAATTGATCCTTAGGTTATTATACAGGTTTGTCTTTGAATGCTGGCTTTGGCATTACAGAATACTAAGTAATAGGCTTCTGTCTAATGTAATGTCCATTTTCTCTCTCTTCTTTCTCGCTCTTCTCACAGTTCCAGGAACTCGTCTTAAGCGCAGAAGTGACAGAGCCTTCTCTGTCGCAAGCCCAAGACTTTGGAACAAGTTACCTCTGCTTGTCAGACAGACACCCTCCCTCCATCCATCCATCCATTTTCTTCCGCTTATCCGGGGTCGGGTCGCGGGGGTAGCAGCCTAAGTAGGGAGGCCCAGACTTCCCTCTCCCCAGCCACTTGGGCCAGCTCTTCCGGGGGAATCCCGAGGCGTTCCCAGGCCAGCCGAGAAACATAGTCCCTCCAGCGTGTCCTGGGTCTTCCTCTGGGCCTCCTTCCGGTGGGACGTGTCCGGAACACCTCACCAGGGAGGCGTCCAGGAGGCATCCTAAACAGATGCCCAAGCCACCTCAACTGGCTCCTCTCGACGTGGAGAAGCAGCGGCTCTACTCTGAGTCCCTCCCGGATGATCGAGCTTCTCACCCTGTCTCTAAGGGAGAGCCCAGACACCCTGCGGAGAAAACTCATTTCGGCCGCTTGTATCTGAGATCTCATTCTTTCGGTCACAACCCAAAGCTCGTGACCATAGATGAGGGTGGGAACGTAGATCGATCGGTAAATTGAGAGCTTCGCCTTTTGACTCAGCTCTCTCTTCACCACGACAGACCTGTACAGCGCCCGCTTCACTGCAGACGCTGCACCTATCCGCCTATCAATCTCCTGCTCCATTTTTCCCTCATTCGTGAACAAGACCCCAAGATACTTGAACTCCTCCACTTGGGGTAGGACCTCCTCCCTGACCCGGAGAGGGCACTCTACCCTTTTCCGGCTCAAGACCATGGCCTCGGATTTGGAGGAACTGATCTTCATCCCGGCCGCGTCGCATTCGGCTGCGAACCGCTCCAGCGAAAGCTGTAGATCACGATCTGATGAAGCCAATAAGACCACATCATCTGCAAAAAGCAGAGACGCAATCCTAAGGCCACCAAAATGGATCCCCTCAACACCTTGGCTGCGCCTAGAAATTCTGTCCATAAAAGCTATGAACAGAATCGGTGACAAAGGGCAACCTTGGCGGAGTCCAACTCTCACCAGGAACAAGCTCGACTTTTGCCGGCGATGCGGACCAGGCTCTTGTCACCGATTCTGTTCTGGACACCCTCCCTCTCGCTTTTCAAATCCTGCTTAAAAACGTACTATTTCATAGCTTTCAACACCAGATGATCCGTGTTTGAACCTGGATGCTCCACACGGGTTAATCGTTATATTTATTATCTGCAATGATTTTGTGTCTATGTTCTGATTTGATTCCGTTGTTTTGTGTGTTGCCTGTTTTCTGTTTGTACCTTGTCACTCTTTTAAGTGCTCTACAAATAAAATGGTATGGTATTTAATACGTCTTAGTTGCCAGCTATTTGTACTTGGTAAAAGATCGTAACCTTTGTCAGTTTCTGTCATTCTTTTTGATTTCCTTTTGTTCCACAGCTTTCCTTATTAGATAAGTTGTAACAAGACCCCTATTATTTGAGTTCAATTTCGGGTAGGGGTGGTAGATTAGTTCAGTAACCGATGTTCTGTAAGTTGGAAAACCTTTTCAGGTGATGTTCTAAACCTAGGATTTTCATCTAATGCAAATTACTCTGAGGTTCTCGTCATTCCAATGGAAAGTGCTTACTTAACTTCGATCAGACAGTGGACATAATTTGTTTTTGCACCTTTGACAAACAACATCCAGTTCAGACATCAGTAACATACTCTTAAAATAACATTCTTTCTTTGTGTAAGCTCTTTTTGTAGCCAGTGGCCTGAAGCCAGTTGCTCTAGTCATAAATCAGAAGAAGCAGGTCACGTCATTTGCCCCCACAAACATCTAGAAATGCAAAAGGAGTTGTCAAACATTGCCAATATTTTTTTAAACAACCACATCAATTAGATGTAATTTAGGACATGACTTGGTAAATAAAGCTTTCATTCTGATGCTGTAATTATCTATAATTGTCATTCATACATTCTCCTGCCTGAGGTCCTGAGTGAAGGCAAGGAAGTGGAGGATTGCAACAAACTAGATTATTGATGTTTAATCTGTTTCAGCTTGCTGATTTGATAAATGATGGACTGGAGACCTGTCCAGGTGTCCCCCGCCTCTCACACAGTGACTGCTGGATATGGGCACCAGTGACCCCGTGACCTGAAAAGGAAGAAGAGGGTAAAAGATGATGCATGGATGGATGGATGGACGGATGGATGGATGGATGGACGGATGGCTGGATGGATGGATGGACGGATGGATGGATGGATGGAAGGTTAGTGAATGACGTTCATGCTTTGTCATGTGATTTGTTTTGGTTTTTCCAAAAGAAAAAATGGGGAAAGCAGCTGGGCTATTCTAAATTCAAGTTGTGATATTGGGGCAGCTGTGGCTGAGTGGTTAGAGCAGTCGTCCTCCAATGGGAGAGTTGGGGGTTCGATTCCACCAGCAGTCACATGCCTAAGTGTCCTTGGGCAAGACACTGAACTCCTCATTGCCTCCGATGTGTGTCCCATCAGTGTATGAATGTGATAAAGCACTGATTAGTCTTTGTATAGATCTAGTAGAGTGCTGTATGAATGGTGAGGCACAGATTGTTGTAAAGAGCTTTGAGTGTCTTGATCAGATAGAATATATAAGTACAGTCCATTTAGCATGTTGTGTTTGAGTCTTTGCCTGGCCAAATGGACTTAAAGAACAAATGAAACGACATTCTGTTATTGTTTATTTGTTTGGTTGTTTGTTTGTTTATGTATTTATTTACTTATTTATTTATTTTCTTTTAAAAATCATGTAGAACACTTGTGGCGGCTCACGTGTCTTGAAAATATTTTCTCTTTTCTAAGAATTAAGAAAAAGAGCAATGATGCTATTTTCCATCATCATTGGAAAATTAAGTAAAATAGGACATTTTTCTTGAATAAAGTTAATAACGCAAGTTCAAGTTCAACTTATGTTTATTTGTCATATGCAGGTTAACACAGTACAATGAAATGTTCAGGATGAGAAGAACCGATTTGACTCACTAAAAAAAACAAAATCAAGAAAATACTAAAGCCTTCAAGGGTCACAAAAAATGAAAAAGTGAAAAACGTTATTATTTCAAGAAATGTGAGTTATAAATTAAGACAGAAAAAGTTCAAGTCAAGTTTAAAGCTGCACAAAGTAACATTTTGATTTGTTGATGCAGGTCCTTAGCCTTAGATTACAAACTTTCACCGTACGGTTGTGAAGTTTCATGTCACTCAGAAGATATTCAGCAACAAAGTTGATTGAAAAACTTGTGTCAAGCTAAACAGGTTCTCTGGGGCTACAGTTAGACAGTGAAGACAATTATGATAACTGGTCAACTTTAGCTTTTTCTCATTTTGAACCAATGATTAAAACGATGATCTCAACCTTGTTCAACAAGCTCTATGTCAGATGCTCAGTAGATGATTTTTGGCCCATCATTCTTGTCCCGGGAGGAGACTTAAGACAAACTTGTTCATAAATAGTCAATACACAACCTCTACTGAGCATTTCCAAATAGAATAGCAGTGGTTCTCAAACTGTGGAGCCCTCTAGAGGGTGGGATGTTATTTATCGTTTATCAAGTTCAAGTTCAATTTTATTGCCATTTACATGTGGTACATGAGGTGGAACAAAATTATGTAAACAGGGTTCCAGTTACACCCAAAAATAGCAAAAATACAAGTATAAAAAGAAACAGTACACAAGGATCTAAGATATACGCTAAACAAATGGCAAACAGTATGCTAAAAAACCAAAGACATATGCTAAACACTAATGTAAAACAATATGACGTAACAACAGCAGCCCGAACATGAGTCTGAGGTGAGCAGATGGGTATGAATGAATACAGCAGCATGAAATAACCAGCAGCATTAGATCAGCAGCATGGATAATCAGCAGCACAGAAAAGTCACATATCAACAATTAAAGTGGCATTAAAGTGATTATTCCGGTTGGAGATTCATGAGTCTAACAGTCTCAGGGTAGAAGCTGTTCCTCAGTCTAGTGGTTCTGCACTTAATGCTCCTTGACCTCCTTCTTGAGGGGAGCGGGGCAAAAAGTGTGTGTGCTGGGTGAGTGGGGTCCTTCATGATGCAGGTGGCCCTCTTCCTGCATCTAGAGGTGTAGATGTCTGTGATGGTGGGGAGGCTGACTCCAACAGTCTTCTGTGCAGCCTTCACCACTCTCTGCAAAGCTTTTCTTTCTGCAGCTGTGCAGCCTCCATGCCACACATTGATGCTGGAGCACAGGATGCTCTCCACTGCACACCTGTAGAAGGAGGTGAGGACTGAGCTTCCCAGACCAGCTCGTCTCAGCCGCCTGAGGAAGTAGAGTCTCTGATGAGCTTTCTTGATCAGGCTGGTGGTGCTGTTGCTCCAGTTGAGGTTGTCATTCAGGTGCACACCCCAGTACTTCTAGCTGGAGACCATTTCCAATGTAGATCCTCCTATGTTAGGGGGGGGGGGGGGTTGCTCTGTCTGAAATTCATGACCATCTCATTCATCTTCTTCACACTGATGTGTCATGAACCAGAGGCCAGATCGCAAACAACAACAACAACCACTGAGAGGGTTAAAAGATTTATTGTGAAATAAAGTAAAACTCTGGAGTAGGTCCGGTTCTGGGCTGGTTCCGATCTTCTGATTGGTAGTTCGAGATTGGGTAGTGTTGTAGTGGCGGGCTGCCAGTAGAAGTAGAACTGATGTTAAGGTCCACTGGAACGGAGTCCAACAGGCTTGCAACTAAAAGATAAAGGTTAGTAGATGCAGGGGGAAAAAGACTAATTGGGGAAATTAATCTGTGGGAATCAGATTCAGGGGTAAGGATAAGTCCGTGATACAGAATGAGCTTGACCTTTAATCCATGATCCAAAAAACAGTCAGAAGGGAAAGGCAGAGTTCATACCGTGAAGTCAGTTGTTCAGCAGAAGTATCCAGTACGTGATCCAAA
>NC_056512.1:14348353-14367072 GCF_014905685.2 Nematolebias whitei
ACAGGTGACATGAGTTGAGTGATTACTGAGTGTGCAGCATGACAGAGAAGCTGACAGAGAGCAGAGCTATGACATGATGTGAAGGTTGAAGGTTGTTTAGTTCACCAGACAAAGCCCAATGAGATCACAGATCTGTTTTTCAAGGGAAGCCTGGACTTGAAGGCAGCCTAACATGCATGTTTTTGGACTATGGGAGGAAACTGGAGTACCCAGAGAAAAGTCACGCATGCACAGAGAGGACAGGCAAACTCCTCCCAGAATAGCCGGGATTTGATTAGGTGACCTTCTTGCTGAGAGGCGGCAGCTCTACCAACTGATCCACCACGCTGCCTTGATACATTTCCTGGGGCCAAAATCCCAGGTCTAGTCTTTTGATTGTGTACACTGCTACATATAATCTGCAGTGGACACTGAAACTGAAGATGAACTTTTGGACAATCTGTTCATCTCATATGATTCTTGGTTGGCTCCAGAGTCCAAGCATCCCCCATTGGGTGTTGAACAGGTACATCCCACCAGCATGCCTCACCTCTTGGAGACTAACTTCCTGCCAGCATCATCTACTGTAGATAAGGCACTCTGATGCTCCTGCACCTGGGTATTGACACAGCGCACGTCAAGTCGGGTTTAAGAATTTTTAGTTGATGCAACTTGATAAATATAATTTGCTTACTTGCAGTGCTAATAAATAACTTAAACTGACCAAATTAAATAACTTTCATTTAAACTCCAAAGTAAACTATTTATCAAATAGTAAATTCTGCCCCAAGAATTGTTTATGTTTCATGCAAAATAACATTAATCTTTAATTTGTCCATGTTGCTTATCAAAGAGTGTTACACCATTAGGTCCAAGTATTTACCAAATAACATACTTTTTCAAACTAGCTATTTTCCACATTTGTATTCTTTGTTTTTTGTGTTTTAGAATTTTATTATTCTTGCTGGGCAGCACGGTGCCTCAGTTGGTACAGCCACCGCTTCTCAATGAGAAGGTCGCCAGTTAAAATCCCAGCCTGGGGGGGTTTCTGGGCAGAGTTTGCATGTTCTGTCCGTGCATGCTTGAGTTTTCTCCGTGTACTCCAGTTTCCTCCCACAGACCAAAACTATGCATGTTAGACTGATTGGTAACTCTAAATTGTTTCTAGGTGAGAGACAGAGAGTGAATGGTTGTCTGTCTCGTTTGTTTCTATGTGTCCCAGTGATGGACTGGAGACATGTCCAGGGTGTCCCCTGCCTCTCGCACAGTGACTGCTGGACATGGACACCAGTGACCCGAAAAGGAAGAAGCAAGTAAAGTTAATGGATGGATGGTTAGTTTTGTATTAAAATTTCTTATTTGAGTAAATATTTTTTGTCATGATGTGGAGCATATGTGTCAAACTCAAGGCCCGGGGGGCCAAATGTGGCCCTTGTTGACATCTTATCTGGCCCCAAGATGATAGGTAAAACATAAAATACTTCTATCTCTTGAATTTTTTCAGTAATCTTTGATTATGATGTCCAAAGCACAACAGTGAACATTAAATTAGACCAATCAAACTCTTGTTGAGGAACCTGTGACCAAGAAAAGATGTTGGGTATCTGATTTGAGTCGATGTAGATTCTGAAATTGGCCTTTAGTTTGAAAAAAGTTGGCCTTTTATTTGTCAGTAACCTGGTCTGGTGCAACAATTTTAACAAAAGCAAATATAAGTTTAGTAAGGTGAGGAAAAAGCACCATCCTTCTTTTCTCCTCTCCCAGACCCACTACAACAGAAAACCAGTTTCTTCCATGGTCCACAAAAACATACGGTGACTCTAAATTTCCTTGGGAGTGCATGAATGATTGTCTCCACGTGTCCCTGTGATGAACTGGCGGACTGTCCAAGGTGTTCCCTGTCTCCTAATCTACTACTGTTGAAGATAGAAGTCATCTTCTCATGACCCCAGACAGAATGAAGCCACTAAAGATAATGAATGGACAGAAAAGCTTTCATGCAAACCCACATTTAAAAGGCTAAAGTATTCCTTTTAGGCCTCTGTGCTATTGCATACATATTTAATAGAGTTAACCAAATGACTGCAGGCACTGATTTACGAGCCACATACTGTATCAGTCTGAGTGTGGTGAACAGATTCGACCTGCAGGGCGACAGAGGAAAGTAATGTCAGTTCTTGGTTTTTCATGCTACCAGTATAAATTTGACTTCCATTGAGTTTTTCTGTCAGATCAGCTCACTGTGGCTGATGTCACCTTGTCTCACCGTCTTCACGTTTCCTGCAAATACCAAAGAGAAGATGTAAATCCTTGGCTCACTTTTCAAACGCTTCAAAACGATTTATCATTTTCTTCAGGTGAAAAACAAACTTCAAACAGGCTCTATTATTTACAGAGTTCAAAAAAGAAGAAAAAAAAACCACATTGTGCTCCACTTGTAAAAAAAACAAAAAAAAAACACTTTGGCATGTACATTTAAGCTTCTGATAGGTTTAAAAACAGTTACCTGACAGCCAGGAATTTACAACGTCTTGTTTTTGCCATACAGTATCAGTCACAGGTTACTACAAGCCCTTGTTTGCCCTCACCGCCTGCTTCCGTGTGATGTTCATGAACATTTTTGTGTGACACCTGGAAGCTGAAGACAGCACAAGAAGTAAAAAACCTCAGTAAACACAAAAGGTATATAAGTAAATCTGTAGGTCCAGGTGAACCACTATAATGATGGGATGTGAAGATCCACGGTGCTGTTTCTTTGGCAGTCATGTTTTTGACTACACATAAGTTGTCCTTCAGAGCTTTCACTTTTGTTGTTAAGGCAAGTAAATTGAATAAACAGTAGACTTTGCTTAAACATCTAATCACATGTAAAAGTAAGTTACTGATAATTTGAGACAAAATCTCATGAGTAAATATTCAAGTTTTATAGTTGATAAAGACATCTGATGTTATAATTCTTGTAAATAAATATTTCTGAACAGTGAAGGTTCTAGCATGAATGGCCTCCTGGACTGTGAGTGTTGGTAAACGGACTGAACATAACAGGGGTCGAGGTCGCTGAGTTGTCTGACTTCAAGGCTATGGATGTTGTTGGGCTGTCTTGGTTTACACACCTTTTCAGCATTGTGGCAGTCAGACTCCACCAGGAATGCCTGCTATTACAGATTCTGTTCATAGCTTTTGTGGACAGAAGCCTTCTGTGCAGCCAGGGGGCAGAAGGATTCAGTTCGGTGGCCTCGGAATTCCATCTCTGCTATTTGCAGATGATGTGGTCCTATTGGCGTCATTGTATCATGATCGTCAGCTCTCACTGGAGTGGTTCACAGCAGAGTGTAAGCAGCTGGGATGAGGATTGGAACCTCCAAATTTGAGGCCATGGTCTTCAGTTGGAAAAGGGCGGATTGTCCTCTCCAAGTTGGGGGTGCGGTGCTGCCTCAAATGAAGGAGTCTTAGGGATTTGTTCATGAGTGAGAGGAAAATGGGCAGTGAGATCACAATCACAAGTGTGTTTCTCCAGTTTCTTGTGCTTTTTTTCTGATGTTACAGTTGATTGGGATTGCTAAGTTTGTCACCACTGCCTTCTTCTGTAACTTATGTGCTGGCATAGGCAGTATAGGCAAATGGGTGCTGTCCATCCAGGGGGACATCACAAATGGGGGTAGAGTTGACTGGGACTTTAGCTGCTAGCACTGAGATGACTGGGTCTGCTGGCAATAAAATTGCACTAACAGGAGCTACCCAATGTCCCAGAGAATGATGGCCAGCAGACACAAGAACCCGGAGCTGTAACGGCATCTTGATTTATCCGTTGGCCCCTTTTATGTTGGTAGCATGACACTGGAACAGGTGGTGACAGGGGTTTGTTGGCATAGAGCCTAAAAAGAATAGGAGATGGGCCTCCTGAAAACATCGACATTCTAAGACCGGCACTGGATTTGTTGTGGGAGTTTCCATATTAGGAAATAATGTAAACTGGTTTTATACAAATAATGAAAAAAGTTTATTTTTTCTTACCCATCTCAGCATCCAAAGAAGTAGCCATTCCCATCTCAGGCAAAGAAGCAGCCCAGTCTCAGCTCCTCGAGGTGTCAGTAAGCACTGCTGCATCTCCAGTCTCAAAGCCCACTGTGCAGCAGACAGTCACACTAGAGACTCCTGTGTTCACTGCTCTACCAGAGACTCTTGTGTTCACTGCACCATCAGTGTTCTACACTGGCAATTCCTCCAAAGTTTCCCCAGTCTGCTGCTCATCCTCATTCCCCTGAGCAGCCAGCAGAAGCTCGTCCTCATAAGTTCTTTGAACATCCAGACACCTCAGTACTTGCAGATCCATTGCAGAGTCAGAGTCAGAGATTCTTTATTGTCATTCGCACCTCATGTGGTACATGTGGTGGAGCGAAATTATGTACACAGGGTCCCAGTTACATCCAACAATAAAATGTATAAGAAAAACAGTAATAATATCTAAGATATGAACTAAGAAAAACATCAACTAAATATACACTAAGCACTCATAACATAAAACATTGAACATCAGCACAAACATGAACATGAGTCTGTGAGCGGATGTGCATGCATGAACACATCAACATTGAAACAGATCAGCAGCAACATGAAACAGATCAGCAGCAACATGATATGGTTTTTCACAGGGATTATTCTAGTTAGAGATTCGTGAGTCTAACAGCCTCAGGGTAGAAGCTGTTCCTCAGTCTAGTGGTTCTACACTTAATGCTCGTTAACCTCCTTCCTGAGGGGAGTGGGGCAAAAAGTGTGTGTGCTGGGTGAGTGGGGTCCTTCATGATGCAGGTGGCCCTCTTGCTGGGTGAGTGGGGTCCTTCATGATGCAGGTGGCCCTCTTCCTGCATCTAGAGGTGTAGATGTCCGTGATGGTGGGGAGACTGACTCCAACAGACTTCTATGCAGCCTTCACCACTCTCTGCAAAGCTTTTCTTTCTGCAGCTGTGCAGCCTCCATGCCACACGTTGATGCTGAAGCACAGGATGCTCTCCACTGCACACCTGTAAAAGGAGGTGAGGACTGAGCTTCCCAGACCAGCTCGCCTCAGCCGTCTGAGGAAGTAGAGTCTCTGATGAGCTTTCTTGATCAGGCTGGTGGTGTTGTTGCTCCAGCTGAGGTTGTCATTCATGTGTACACCCAAGTACTTGTAGCTGGAGACCACTTCCACCGCAGATCCTCTTGTGTTCAGGGGGTGTAAATGTTTTTGTTCCTTCTGAAGTCCACAATCATCTCCTTTGTCTTCTTCACATTGATGTGAAGGTTATTCTCTTTGCACCAGCTCTCCAGGTGTTCCACCTCTTGCCTGTAGCTGGACTCATCATTGTTTGTGATGCATCCCACCACCGCTGTATCATCTGCAAACTTTACAATGTGACAGCCTGGATGGGTAGCTGCACAATCATACGTGAGCAGAGTAAACAGGAGGGGGCTCAACACACATCCCTGAGGAGAGCCAGTGCTGAGGGTTATGGTAGAGGAGGAGAAGTTGTGGATCCTCACTAACTGTGGTCTGTTTGTTAAAAAGTCTAGTACCCAGTTGCAAATGGAGGGGCTTAGCCCTAGTGTGGATAGTTTCTCCATCAGGGTTTGGGGGATCATGGTGTTGAAGGCGGATGTGAAGTCCACAAAGAGCATACGGACGTAAGAATTTTTCTGCTCCAGGTGGTTGAGCGCAGTGTGGACCACAGAGGAGATGGCATCCTCTGTTGATCGGTTCTCACGGTATGCGTACTGATGAGGGTCCTCGTTGATGTTGATGGTTGTTTTGATATGAGTCATGACCAGTTTTTCGAAGCATTTAGCAACTATCGGAGTGAGGGCCACTGGCCGATAGTCATTCAGACCAGTCACTGTAGAGCTTTTTGGGACTGGGATGATGGTGGCAGTCTTCAGGCGGGTGGGAACTGACTCCAGGTTAAGTGAGGTGTTAAAGATGTCTGCCAGCACCTCACAGAGCTGATCAGCACATTCCTTCAACACTTTTCCGGGGATGTTGTCTGGGCCAGTTGCTTTGTGCGGATTAATCCTCCTGAAGGTACTCCTTACTTCTGCTGAGGTCACGCTGAGATGCTCTTCATCCGGTGGTGAGGTGAGTCTGGTGCTGGGTGGTCTGTTCGGGTCTTCAAAGCGTGCACAGAACTTGTTGAGGGCATCAGGCAGAGATGGGTCTTTGGGGCATTGTTAGCTCCTTCCTTTATAATCTGTTATGCACTTAATGCCCCTCCACATGCTCTGAGGGTCTTGTATAATCACAATTTGTACAATTTGTACAATCACCTGCAGCCCAAGCCCTCCAAGACCATTCTGAGTCTCAGCTCCAAGAGCTTTCCAAGTTTCACAAGCTGCCACCACTAGCTGCAACCCGAAAGCTTGCAGAAGATTCAGCACCTACCCCTCCTAAGTCACGTGAGCACCCGGCAGCAACACCAGAGAACCATGAGTTGTTAACTCCTTCAGAGTCTTCAGGGTCCCATTCTCTAAAGTCTTCCTTGGTCTTACTCACTGAAACAATTGGGGTCTCTGCCTCTGAGAGGGTAGAAGACAACAAGGCCTCTCAGATTCTTCTGCTGCAGCCTCTGAAGGGTCCTCTGCTACAGACTCATCACCTGCTGCAGCTCTGCGAGCATCCTCTTCAGCTTACTCCTCACTTTCACTTCCAAGTCCTTGAGAGGTTTGTTTAAAAACCTGTCTTTTCCCCCTGCCACCCACTCGAGTTATGTTTTCTCAGGTGCTTTATTTTGATTTTGCCCTTGATTCTTGTTTGCCCCCTCCTCCCACCTGTATTAGTTATCTTTTATTTTGGGACGTCAAGGGCCATCCCTTAAAGAAGGTATACAGTCATAGTTTGTTTTTCTGATATTTATTTAGTCCCTTGAGTTTATCCTTTACTTGCATTTCTCCTTGTGGTTTATGTTTTGTGTTTATGTTTCTTATGCTTTGATTCAGCCCATATGCCCTATGTCAGTTTGTATTTTCAACCTCAGTCAGCCTCCCCAGTTATTCTTCAGTCAGCTTACGTTGTACTTAGACCTGTTTTCAATGAGTAATCACCCAAGTGCTGCCACTTTCCACTGTTCTACTTCATTATTTCCCTGATCTACTTCAGCTATCTCTGGTCACCACCCAAACATCCATCCATCCATCAATCCATCCATCCATCCATCCATCCATCCATCCATCCATCCATCCATCCATCCATCCATCCATCCATTCTCTTCTGCTTTTCCGGGGTCGGGTCGCAGGGGTAGCAACCTAAGTAGGGAGGCTCAGACTTCCTTCTCCCCAGCCACTTGGGGGCAACTCCTCCAGGGGAATCCCAAGGCGTTCCCAGGCCAGCCGAGAAACATAGTCCCTCCAACGTGTCCTGGGTCTTCCTCTTGGTCTCCTCCCGGTGGGACGTACCCAGAACACCTCACAAGGGAGGCATCCAGGAGGCATCCTAACCAAAAAGTGTTTGTGATCTGAGCTGCTGTTTGGCACATAAGCACAAACAACAGTCAGAACCCGTCTCCCCACACATAGGCGGAGGGAGGCTACCCTCTCGTTCACCGGGGTGAACCCCAACGTACAGCACTAAGATGGAGGGCAACAAGTACGCCCACTCCAACTCGGTGCCTCTCGCCAGGCGCAACTCCAGAGTGGAAGAGTGTCCAACCCCTTTCAAGGAAACTGGTTCCAGAGCCAGAGCCATGCGTTGAGGTGAGTCAGACTGTTTCTATCCGGAATCTCTCAACCTCACACACCAGCTCAGGCTCCTTCCCCACCAGAGAGGTGACATTCCACATCCCAATAGCCAGCTTCTGTAGCCGAGGATCAGACCACCAGGGTCCCCGCCCTCAGCCACCACCCATCCCATGCACCCGACCCCTTTGGCCCCTTCCACAAGTGGTGAACCCATGGGAAGGGGGACCCATGCCACCTCTTCAGGCTGTGCCTGGCTGGGCTTCATGGGTAAAAGCCCATCCACCAGGTGCTCGCCAGCGTGCCCCACCTCCAGGCCCGGCTGCGAGGGAACATTGTTTCCATTGATTGTACTCATCATAAAGGGTCTTTGGGCCGCACTTTGTCTGGTCCATCACCTAGGACCTGTCTGCCTTGGGTGACCCTACTAGGGGCATGAAGCCCCTGACAGCATAGCTCCTAGGATCATTGGGACACTCAAACCCCTCCACCATGGTAAGGTGGCAGCCCAGGGAACCACCCAAACAGCGGTTCATTATCCTGCACCAGGCCTGTCTGGATGTCTTGGTTCCTATTGTGCTCCCCTCTGTTTTGTAGGTCTTGCTGCTACGCTAGCCTTTTTTTGTTCATTCAGTAAATAAGTTTTTATTTTACATCAGCTCCTCATGTCTGCCTGTATCTGGGTCAAACCCTACACAAACCATGATAGAGAAAGTATTGTTCAAATGTACAATAAACAATCAATTTCAACTAGGGCTGGCTGCTAAGAAGCACTTGATAAAACTGGAAAAGCACACTCCAGTTTTAGCTTCTCTCCACTGGCTCCCTGTCAAATTCAGAATTGAATTCAAAATCTTCTAACCTACAAAACTCTCGACAACCTAGCTCTATCTTGTATTACAGATCTTATTGTTCCATATTTTCCTAACAGAGCACTTTGCTCTCAGACTGCAGGTTTACTTGCAGTTCCTAAAGTTTCCAAAAGCAAAGTTGGTGGAAGATCTTTCAGTTATCAGGCTCCTCTCTTGTGGAACCAACTTCCAGTTTCTGTCCGTGAGGCTGACACATTGTCCAGTTTTAAGACTGGACTTAAAACTAAATCCTATAGTTAGGGTTGGTTTGGGTTTCCTGAGCTACCCCTTAGTTATGTTGCTATAGGCTTAGACTGCTGGAGGACAAAGTGACCACACTTTCACTATGCTTTTCTTTACTTACTCTGCTCAACCTGTTTTGTATTTGCAATTTTTTTTTTGTTGTTGTTTTATATACTTTATGTGTTTTTGTCTTTCAGTTACACCTGCACTTACTGTAGATCTGGACCTGCCATTCTGTGTTTGTTTGCCTCTCCTTCCTATCCTCTTAAACCCAGCCAGTCAAAGCAGATGGCCGCTTGTCCTGAGTCTGGTTCTGCTGGAGGTTTCTTCCTTTTAAAAGGGACTTTTTCCTTTCCACTATTACCACTGTGCTTGTTCAGGATGGAAGACTGTGATGACGTGAACATTCAACATGTCTGTTGCTTCCTTAAATAGAGAACTTTACTAATTGGCTTTTCTATGTATGTGAAAGTTCCTGTAAAGTGCCCTGAGACAACTTTGTTGCAATATGGCACTACATAAATAAACTGAATTGAACTGAATTGAACTTGATCATAAAGTCTGGGTTATGCATGCAGTTTGGCAAACTAGTTGAAATTTAATGTCTTTTTCTTCAACAGTGGCTTTCACTTTGCTACTTTTCCAGAAAACTTACACTTGAAGAACCCTTGGAAACAGTTCTTGTATGCACAGTCTCTCCCATCTCACATATTGAAGCTTGTAGTTCCTTCAGAGTAGTCACAGGGATGTTGGTGGCATCTCTGATCTCTTACAAATCTGAGTCTTTGCCTCTTATGAAGGATTTTTTTTTTTTTAATCTGGTCATCTTATTCACAAGTAACAGTAAAATGGAGCAAGAGATGACTCAACAGATTGGGGCCTCATCCTCAGTAATGAGGTTTCTTCTTCGGTTGGTTGTGGTGGAGAAAGAGTTGCATTGAAAGGCAAATCTCTTAATTTACTTGTCTGTCTACACTCTAACCCTCACCTTTGGCCATGAGTATTGGATCGTGAATGAAAGAATCAGAATCAGAATAAACTTTATTGGAATTGCGCCGAGGTACAACGCGAATATGTACGTACAGTCATCCGAAAGATGGGCGGAGTGCACAAAGCTGCAAATATAGAAGCGCGGCCATTTTATCCTTATCATTATTAATTATTATGTGATAATAATAAATAGATAATAATAAATAGATAATAAATTATTATTAATTATTACCTGCAGTGTTCCCTCAGTGAGGACTGAACTAGGCAAAAGGGCCTTCTCCTACTCCGCTCCTGTTTCCTGGAATATCTTACAAAAAGATTTGAAGCTCTCGACCTTGACCTCTCTAAGTGTCTTTAAGAATCTGTTGGACTCCTGGCAGGGTCCAATGCAGACATGTTCCTGTTTTTAGTTTTCTACATTTGTCTTGGAATCTAGCTGTTTTTTGTTTTGTTACCTTTTTCCTTTTAGCCATCCTATTTGTTAAAAAAAATTAAAAAAAAAAAAAATAAAAAAAAACTGTAGTATGAGTTTTTATAACTGTTTATTGTTGTCGCTGTTGTCCATTGTTGTCATCATTCTTTGTTGAAATCAGGTCTCTCTTGTAAATGAGTCCTCGAGGCTCAATGGGATTTACCTGTATAAATAAAGGTTGATTGATTATCAGATAATAATCTTAGATAGGAAAAGGGGTAGAAACACGAGGGTAGATAGTGGTATTACAAAAAAAAGATCTTTCACATCTTGTCTATCAGGACACGATTTGAGACATCAAAAAGCTCTACCAGCAAGTACAATTAAAACATGATTACATTTGCATTTGACATCAAGGTGTTGAGATTTGTCCATGAGCATTTTTTTTAGATCAGCCACAGGTTCTGAAGATGTTCCAGCCAGCAGTTCTGATAAGCTTGCACAGAAAGTTCTTCGGGGGGGTTTGCGCGATAGATGAAGCTTTTATCCTTGGGTACTCATGTCCCAGGAGAAATTGATAGTCGGCCTGTCTCTGAGGTCGTCGGGAGTCAGATTTAAATAAGCTTGATTCTTGTTTTTCTTCAGGCAGACAGATTACTTTTTTCTTCAGCCTTGAGTCCATCTGGGCATTCTGGTTCCGAAAATGCCTAATTGTGGGATTCCATTCCACTGATCCATGCTATGAATCTCCTTCAAGGTCAAACCCACCACGCTGACGAGTCCCAGAAGCTGCAGGTGGCCTGCGATTCTCAATCGCCTCCACCTTATGGTTAAGCTCGTAAACCAGACGATTCAAAGTTCCCACAGCGTGGACCAGACCTTCACACTGACTCAGAAGTTTTTCCATGGCCCAAACTGCTGCCCATGTCTTCTTCAAAAGTCGATAAAACAGAGCTGCACCGATGCCAAAAAGCAGAGTCCCTGCTATCATAATTCCAAATATATAAACGTTTTCAACATCCTCTTGAGACAGAACTGAGAGGCACATCATCTGCCACACTCCCCACGAATCCATGACGTACCCCACAGCGTGAGTCTCAGCTGGACACGCTGGTTCTCCAGGACCTTGTCGCTTTGATGAAAAAATCTTATCAATAGAGTTGAACGCCCACAATACCAAATCCATAATCTTCTTAATTTTTGTTCGGGAGATGAGACCCAGGCACTTCAGACACACAGAGAGCAGAGCAGGAAGAAAGAACAAGACCCCAGATATAAGCACCAAAAATAATCTTTGTGGCTTTTATGGGCGGGCTCTGCCTTAGAGATTGGTTACTGAGTTCCATTATCCAATGGCAGCTTGGAGTGGAGCTGCTGCTCCTTTGCATCAAAAGGTGTAAGTGGAGGTGGTTCAGGCATCTAATTAGGATGCCTCCTGAACACCACCCTTTGTAGGTATTTTGGGCATGTCAACCTGGTAAGAGGCCCAGGGAAAGACCCAGAACTTGCTGGCAGGTTTGTGTATCTTCTCTGGTCTGAGAACACTTCAGGGTCCTCCCAGGAAGAGATGGGGAGTGTCAGTGGGGAAAGGGATGTCGGGGTAATCTCCTGGTGATTCAAGTCTGTCTTTATTCTGTGTTTCCTGCACCTCTGTGTTACACAGCTGATCCTCATTCTAATCACCCCTGGTGCTCCTCACTCTGTCTCATTAGTTTTAATATTTATTCTACGTGTTTTCACTCCCTTGTCATCCTGGCTTTGTCCTTTTCACAGATCTGTCCCTGCTCCACCTGTCGTCTACTCCTAGTTTCCGTAAGTTGTGCTGCCCCGTCAGCACTTTGTTTTTGTTAAATAAATAATTATTATTTTTACTACTCAGGCCCCCATGACTTCCTTCAGTACCAAACAGCAGTATCATGTCACCTGGACATTTTGCCTCTGCGATCCGACAACAGATAAAGAGGTAGAAGGTGGAGATATAGATTGTATTAATTTGTAGAAGTTTGATTTTGCTTTGACATTGAAGAAGTATTATAAAAAAGAAATTTGTAATGAAAGCCAAATTTTAAAGACCATGGTTGATTTATGAGAAATTAAAGCATAAAATATCCAGGAGCGTGCATAAACTTCATAATCATTGTACATTGTTTTAATTCAATTCAAATCATTTCCTTTTTTCCATGCATCCATCATCTTTTACCCGCTTCTTCCTTTTCGGGTCGTGGGGATGATTGGTGCCCATATCCAGCAGTCACTGTGTGAGAGGTGGGGGACACTGTTAGAAACATTAATTATTCTTTCTTCATCTCTTTGCTCAAATAAGCCACTCTGAGGACACAAGAAAATGTTTCAACCCTGTTCACTAATTGCAAGGGTGAAGAATTCAAAACAGGTTCACACAGATGTTACTGTGGAGGAACAGGTAGTTGGAACCAACAGATGTTTACCCTAACCGCTCAAAAGTTATGTAATAAATGTGGACCGACCTTGATTACAACTTATAGTGAATTCTTGGCAATGTTGTGATCCCCCTCACTTGAATAAAAAACACAAATCCTGGTAATTTAAAATCACAATTCTGTAACTTTTATTTTCAGTTTGAGTAATGACAATATGGAATTATTGTAACTATGAAATATGAATGAATAACCAATAGTGTTATTTCAGAAGGGTGAATAATATAAGATAGCTTAAAACTTTGAGAAGAGATGTTATTCAACTTTAGGACTAATGTTAAAATTTAGGTAAACTTTATGTTAGATTTGTGACTAACTTAAAAATGTCAAAAACTTAATTGACACAGAGTCGTTCCCTTTCATCAGGAGGAAGATGTTTTGTCCTACCAGGAGAGTCCTCACTCATTACCACAATGGATATGATGCAAAAGCCGGAGGTTCATGATGTCACTGGAAGGGATGTCTTTTCCTTCAAGGACCACGTCTCATCCAGCAAGGCAGTGCCTCATCGCCACATCATTCTGAGGTGTTTGAGTGAGTTCAAGGACTTTCTCCATTTCAAGTGACTGGCTCCGTCTGAAACTCTGACCCACCCTTCAGTGAGAATGGCAGATTATTTACAGTACAGTATTATAGGCAGAGTGTTTTAGCAGAGGTCAGCATGTATTTAATACTTATTGCATTTGATGGGAGCAGTGGTGGTTGTAGAGTCTAACAGCTGCTGGGACAACTACCACATATAGAGAAATTTCACAATATTGCATCAGATTGAACATAACTTTATTCTTAATTTTTGACTAAAACAACTGCCAGTCTGTCTTTCCTCACAATCGTTGTCTAAAATGTCATGAAAGACACTGGGTGCCATGAAGATAACCGCCATTGATTGGCAGTGACATAAATAGTTGTTTACCAGACAGTTACAATAATTCAAAACTTAAAAGCTTCAAATGAAAATTGTTCAAAACAGATAATAACTATAAGACATTTAGCAAATTTGTGAAAATTTATGCTAAAAAATACTTTTTTTATTTCTGTCCCAGTGTTCAACAATGAGCATTTATTATTTTGACTCTAATCAAACTAATTCACATCTTTATATTTATTTGAAATAATGCAAAATTTGCTGTCAAATTGAGAATGTACATTAGTTATTTTGTTGAAAAGCGCCTTATTTATCCCAGCTGATCTCTGACCTCAGCACGTGACATTAGCGCTGCAATTTTACAAAATGGCCGACACTTTAGCAAAGTTTTGTTTCGACTTTAACAAAACTTTAAATGGTTTGAAACCCCTTTTTATGGTGTTTTCTTTGTTAAGTTTAAACCAGCAACGCTTACATGGAGTGATAACATTTCTAAATATTTAGCTTAGATGCTAAAAACAGCTAGCTTCATTACCAATCAATATTAGCTTGCAAAATGATTATCAGCTAAAATTATCAGCTTCATTTTGAGTGTTACTACAAACATTTCTTATGTTTTGAGCTCTGTAAAACCTAGGAGCCATGTTTCAAACTGTTTCTTTCTTGTTACGCCTTCTCTTTGACAGCAGTGTTTGTCAGACGTATACACAAGTCTTCCTCCTCTTACCAAGCGTGTCCCACATGAAAGCAGCGAACGCCCATCTCTCTCCATGTCAAAGGTGTGTTATTAGCATCAGCAGACTCCAGAGTGTCTGCTGCACCGTCACCTCCCACAGCCTTCTTTACACGCACTCGGCTTTGAAGTGTAAAGTATAAAGCAGGGCGCAGTCTGTATGTGCTGTTTTACACACCCTGACGGGCTCATCAGGACAGCAGCGTCAGCACGACACCTTTGTTTGTGCTGCATCCACATGTGAACACACGTCCACCTTTACAAGGCAGCGGCTGGGGGAAAAACAAAACGCGCATTTTAATTTTTACAAGTAGTTAAAGAAACATTAGCAACGTGCTTTACTATTTCATATTTACATTTTAAATGAAGCGCCAGTGTAACAGAATTTTTACATTAAACTAGAAAGTTCCTGGAGAAACGTTGATAGGGACTGCCATGTGGCAGCCATTTTAAAATTTTGATGCGTTAGGGTTCTGTCTCAGCTTCCACCATATCAGATTTCAGCTCCATCCATCCATTATCTTTACCCGTTTATTCCATTTTGGGTCACGGGAGTCACTGGTGCCCATGTCCAGCAATCACTGTGCGAGGGGCGGGGTACACCCTGGACGGGTCGCAAGTCCATCACAGGGACACATAGAGACAAACGAGACAAACAACCATTCACTCTCTCACTCACACCTAGGGACAATTTAGAGTTACCAATCAGCCTAACATGCATGTTTTTGGTCTGTGGGAGGAAACCGGAGTACCCGGAGAAAACCCACGCATGCACGGAGAGAACATGCAAACTCCACCCAGAAGGGCCCCTGGACCGGGAATTTCAGCTCCACATGGCAAACAAATCAGTGAGTTATAGTATTTTTTCTTTCAAGCTATGGTGGCCATCTTGGATTTTTGATTTGGATTCAGCATGTGATGGGGAACGCTCTCAGATTTCACCTCAACAAATTTCAGCTATATATGTGTACAAATAGCTGAGTTAAAGCCATTTAAATTTAGCTTTAGTGGCCATCTTGAATGTTTTATTTGAATTCAGGATTTGGCATTGATCTCAGCCATCACCACACCAAACTTCAGCTCAATATGTTGTAAAATAGCTGAATTTTTTGTTAACAAATTACGTTGCCATGGGAATTCGAAATGCTAATAAGTAACAGCACACATAATGGCGCTGAGCCGGTCGGTTTGATATAACATTTGTGGAAGTACACGTTGAGGTTTGGGCTGCATTAAAGTTGAAGGAAGAGCAATACCTTTTTCATTGGGGAAGTAAATCACCAGCTTTACCCATCCATCCATCCATCCATTATCTTTACCCGCTTATTCCATTTAGGGTCACCAGTGCCCATGTCCAGCAATCACTGTGCGAGGGGCGGGGTACACCTTGGACAGGTCGCAAGTCCATCACAGGGACACATAGAGACAAACGAGACAAACAATCATTCACTCTCTCACTCACACCTAGGGACAATTTAGAGTTACCAATCAGCCTAACATGCATGTTTTGTCTGTGGGAGGAAACCAGAGCACCTGGAGAAAACCCATGCCTGCACGGAGAGAACATGCAAACTCCATCCAGAAAGGCCCCTGGACCGGGGTTTGAACCAAGGACCTGCTCGCTGAGAGGCAGCAGCTCTACCAGTTGTACCACCGTGCTGCTACCAGCTTTACCACAATACGATATATTGATTTGGTTGTATGACGATACGATTTTTCTTGATATCACAAAGTCTGTCACGATTTTGATTCTATTCGATTCACAAGTCTGCGATCAATATATTGTGATGTCAAATGCCCATCTCATTTACATATGAATAAATTTACAAACAATAAATGACCTGTTCAGTGTAGTCTCATAATTCTCATGTTTAAGTGCATCTTTTTTTTTTTTTTAAACGATCCAACATTTTTCAGTCAGGTCATCTGGACAGTTTCCTTTTTTGCTGAAACATTTCACCTTCCATCCAGAAGGCTTCATCAGTCAAGGAAACACAAAACTGATTCTTCCCCCAAACAGCTTACTCCAAAGTGGAACAAACCAGTTATTGTAACGAGTCTGTATGGACCAGCACAACACCTGACTCGGGACAATATTAAAATAAAAGGTTTTATTTATTAAAGGCATTCGTCTGGGGAGGATCCGAGCCTCAGTTCTGGTCCAATCTATGAAGACAGACAGGTTAGTGACTGCAAAAAGGTTCTGGGAGCTGAGAGAGGTGGTGTGCACGTCACTAACCTTCTGTGGCAGGAGCAGGGCTGAGACAGAGAACGTTGGAGGGCTGGGCAAGAAACAGAAACCAGGGACGTAGCAGGGGTCGAGAGCCAGGAGCTGTGTGAACAGGCAAAAGGATGATCCGTAGTCGTGGTCGAAGAGGAGAGCAAGGTTGTACCATGTAGGCCGAGAGCGTGGTATCCAGACAGGGGCAAAGTCAAAGCGAGGAGTCAAGAGGGAAGCTGTGGTCAAAAACGAAGAAACTAGGAACAAGCGAATGCTGGATACTTTACTGGCTGTGAGGCTTTCAATAATCTGGCACTGAGGAGAGTGAGAGTGGAGCTTAAGTAGTGAGCTGAACAGGTGTGGCAGGTGAGTGGTGATTGCAGAGACAGGGTGCAGCAGATGAGTGCAGATTGCTGAGAGAGAGTGACAGGAGCAGAAAATGGATGATAGGCAGTGCAGGACCAAACAGGATGAAATAAACAGAAACTGAGGCAGGAAAAAACGTGAATGACCTTAAAACAGGGGCTGTGATATGAGGAGCAGAGGCTTAGACAGATGGGGGGGAAGCGGGGGCCGCTGAGCGTGACAGTTATGTTGGTGCTAAGATGGTGTCTTTGGCACGCCCCCTCCTCTTGTGCCAGCCCTCTTCCTCATCAACAGTCTTTTTAGTTTTGAACCAGTTTGACATGACTGTCGACAAGGAAGAGGGCCAGCACAAGAGGAGGGGGTGTGCCAAAGAGACCATCTTAGCACCAACATAACTGGTTTGTTCCACTTTGGAGTAAGCTGTTTGGGGGAAGAATCAGTTTTGTGTTGTGTGTTTCCTTGACTGATGAAGCCTTCTGGATGGAAGGTGAAATGTTTCAGCACAACAAAAAAAGAAACTGTCCAGATGACCTGACTGAAATATGTTGGATTATATACCTGGATTATTGAGCATGGACCTTTTTGATTTTTTAAACCAGTTAACTTAAAAGTGCCCTGATTACCTTTCAGTTATAAAGAAATAAAAATAGATATTGAGCTTACATAACATGGCTATCAATGCCGTGTTTCTTCTTCAGGTGAACGGACAAATTTGTTGTTTCCTGAGTATTTAACTCCCACTGGCACCTGTTGCATACGACATGAGTTCTGTCTGTTGAACCGTCCTTCTGTTGGAATCTAAATATTTCCACAGAGTTGATTTAAATCCAGCAGGAGAGAGAAATTCAGTATCTGTGTTTTCTGCCTCGTCTGCCATGTTGCTGAGGTGGCTGCAGAGCGCAGCCATGCACGGAAATGGTGACACAGAGATGCCTTGGGAATTTCAAAATAAAAGCGTATTTTAAAGATGACGATATGAGTCGATGTTTTAGTTTTGCCACAATATAATTGAATCATTAATCATTTAATTGATATATCGATTTAAATTGATGTATTGTTGCACCCCTACTTTTCAGGTGGATAATAATGGGTGGCTGCCTTATAGGAAGTCCCCAGTTACAACAAATAAACTTACAACTCTCAATTTTTTAGCCTCCAGTGCCAAGAGTTAATGAGAAAAAACAAAAGAGCTTCCATTCATAATTAGCACATCAGAAAATAGTAATGACTGGTGTATTTCAAAGGCCTATTAAATTTCAGGTTAACAAAAGAAATTCTGGTGATTCGGTCAGTTTGTCAAGGTATTAGATGAATCACACAATCCTCAAGGTAATATGTTACTGGGCTGCGACTCCTGACACCCAGTTGCAGAACGGCAAGGAAGTCCTCAGAATGTTTTGCAAATTCACAGGAGTTCCGAATTTCCTCAATTGAGTTGTAGAAACTCTCAATCTTGTCACGAATTTTGAACTAAAATTTGTGTAACAGATGTTTTTCTCGAGGCAGCACGGTGGAGCAGTTGGTAGCGCTGCTGCCTCTCAGCGAGCAGGTTGCCCAGGTTCAAATCCCAGTTCGGGGACCTTTCTGGGTGGAGTTTGCATGTTCTCTCCGTGCATGTGTGTTTTCTCCGTGTTCTCCAGTTTCCTCCCACAGACCAAAAACATGCATGTTAGACTGATTGGTAACTGTAAATTGTCTCTAGGTGTGAGTGAGAGAGTGAATGTTGTTTGTCTCTATGTGTCCCTTTGATGGACTGGAGACCTGTCCAGGGTGTCCCCCACCTCTTGCACAGTGATAGCTGGAAATGGGCGCCAGTGACCCCTGCGGCCCAAAAAGGAAGAAGCAGGTAAAGATGATGGATGGATGGATGGATGGATGGATGGATGGATGGATGGATGGATT
>NC_056512.1:14367172-14371665 GCF_014905685.2 Nematolebias whitei
GATGGATGGATGGATGGATGGATGGATGGATGGATGGATGGATGGTGCATTTAACTCCTCACGAGCAGAAAAGCTACATTTTGGTGGCTTCTCCGGACCTCTAACAGAATATATGTCCCGGTTTAAAAACTATGATGATAATAAATATAATTATTTCAAAGCTGGTTCAAAGTACCTTTCTTAGTCAACCTCAGTTAATTAAATCAGCCAAATTAGGTACAAAGCAAGCCGAGGTGGCTAATGAAGTAATGTGTACAGCTTAGCTTTCATGTTGCCAGGTCCTGCTAGAAAAACATGCAACCAGGTCTACAAAGCATGCTGGCCCACCCCCCACCCCCCAAAAAGCCTGGAGATGCATCAAAAATCCAATTTCCACATATTATTAGTTAGTCCTAAAAATCACATATACTGTACAGTTTGAATTGAGCTCAAACTGTATAGCCATTCAAACCATAACTGCCTTTGAAAAAGTATCATAAGCCCTAAACTCTATAATTCATACATTTTGTTTTTCTGTAATATTTGTTTACATATATTGTTAGGTACATGTTATTTACCTACTTTTTAAATGTCATATCTCAATAAAACAAATAATGCCCCTGCTGCCTTGCGATCACTGATAAAGAATCTAGGCTTATTTAATTTATCCATCCTTCCATTTTCTTTACCCGCTTATTCCATTTTGGGTCACAGGGGACGCTGGTGCCCATGTCCAGCAATCACTGTACGAGGGGCGGGGGACACCCTGGACAGGTCGCAAGTCCATCACAGGGACACATAGAGACAAACGAGACAAACAACCATTCACTCTCTCACTCACACCTAGGGACAATTTAGAGTTACCAATCAGCCTAACATGCATGTTTTTGGTCTGTGGGAGGAAACTGGAGCACCTGGAGAAAACCCACGCATGCACGGAGAGAACATGCAAACTCCACCCAGAAAGGCCCCTGGACTGGGATTTGAACCAAAGACCTGCTCGCTGAGAGGCAGCAGCTCTACCAGTTGTACCACCGTGCTGCCTTATTTAATTTAAACAAGTAAAAAATATATATTTTTAAAATTCAAAATCAATTTAGGGAACACTACTATTATAGTTTTCTTCTTAAGATAGGTAATAGTTTATTCAGTAATTGGTTTTGCAAACCACATTCGTTGGGTTAGAAAAGGAGAAAGCTTAATATAAGTTTTCCAAGGAAAGCCAAATAAACGGATCAATCCAAGGAACAGGAGCCAGTCATAGGCAGAGAGGAGCGGGTCATGCATGCCTTTGCCATCCTGCTGTTCTGGACAGATACAGCAGCTGCTGGACAAACTAGGCATTTTGTTTAGTAGGCTGAAATACAGTATGAAATGCAGGAGTGAAACTAAATAATCTACTGCATTTTCTATACGAGCCCCAAAACCTGTACATTGATGGTAAATGGACTGTACTTATATAGCGCCTTTCTATCTTATTTCAAGATACTCAAAGTGCTTTACACTACAATCTGTGTCCTCATTTACCCATCCATACAGCACTCTACTAGATCTCTACAAAGATAATTGAACAAATCATTCTAAAGAGACTAATCAGAGCTTTAGATCACATTCATACACTGATGGGACACACATCAGAGTCTATGAGAGGTTCAGTGTCTTGCCCAGGGACACTTCGGCATGTGACTGCTGGTGGAATCGAACCCCCAACTCTCACATTGGAGGACGACTGCTCTAACCACTCAGCCACAGCCGCCCCAACTGAGACAATTAATACTTTCAAACCAATTTACATTTTTTAAAATCTCTCAAAGCAGACTAAAATTTTAACTTGGCAAGTGTACCTAGAACATAATTTGTAAGTTAAGCACACAAATAAACCACAATTCTGGAAAAAACGTTCATGCAAACTGCAGCCGCAGTGGTTGCTGGTCACTTGATTACAAATATTTAGAATTCTGATACAGCAAAGAAATATTTGTGTATTTTCTCAAAATACTGAGGCAAGTTTGATTTACCAACTTGTCTCCAACAGTCGTAACCAGGTGGGATTCAACTTTTATTTTCATTCACCATGATCCATCTATTATCTTCCTCCACTTGTTCTGGAGTCAGGTTGCAGGCCAGCAGCTTGAGCAAGGGGGTCCAAACATCTCTTTCCACAGCCACCTCTTCCAGCTCTTCTGGGAGGATTCCAAGGTATTGCCAGGACAAGGTCCTGGGTCTTCCACAGGATCTCCTCCCAGTCAGACATGCCCACAGCATCTCTCTAGGTAGTCATCCAGGAAGCATCCCTACCAGATGCAAACCACCTCAACTGGCTCCTTTAGATGGGGAGGAGCAGTGGCTGTACTCTGAGTTTCTCCCAGATAACTGATCTTCTCACCCTATCACTAACGGAGAGTCCAGCTATCCTGCAAATAAAACTCGTTTCAACCGCCTGTATCTGTGGGGTCCAAATTACTGCCTTTTTGAAGAGGGGGAACCACCACCCTAGTCTGCCAATTCCGTGGCACTGCTCCTGATATTCATACAATGTTGCAAAAAATATTTCTAACAAGACAGTCCCACAACATCCAGAGCTTTGAGAGACTCAGGGCAAATCTCATCCACCCCTAGAGCCCTGCCACCACAGAACTTTTTAACTGCCTCAGCAAGTTTAATCTCAATTATAGACAATCAACCATGGATCTACCAGCAGTCACATGCCGGAGTGTCCCTGGACAAGACAATGAACCCCTCATTGCCTCCGATGTGTGTCCCATCAGTGTGTAAATGTGATAAAATGCTGATTGTTCTTTGTAGAGATCTAGTAGAGTGCTGTATGAATGGGTAAATGAGGCACAGATAGTGTTGTAAAGATCTTTGAGTGTCTTGATAAGATAGAAAGGTGATATATAAGTACAGTCCATTTATCATTTACCATCAACCCCAAAGTCCCCCAACTCGGCTTCCTCCATGGAAGATGTACAAGTGGAAATAAGATTAAGAAACCCAGTGTGTTAAGTGCACTAATGATCCATTGTTAGGCTGATGGTCCTTCTTGACCATGTCAGCAGCTGGTTTTGGTTGTCAGCTGCAAACTGGTTGATCCACTCTGAGAAGGTGCTGTTTATAAGACTGAGCTGAATACAGCACCTCAGACTGAGGAAGTCTTCCGGATGAGAGATGAAACGTATCTACTTTTTTTTTGCTTTGTTTTTTTGAATGTCCAGAGGACCAGATTGAACTTTTTTGGATTTTTCTACCTGGATTATTGAGCATGCATCAAGGTAAGATTAAGAAAATTTGAGTTTTCCTTCCACCTCCCCACGACATCACAGGTTGAGGTCAACAGCACCGGACCTTTATGCATCGTCAGCTTAGTTATTATTTTCTGCCAAATTTTTATAATGGCCAGGGAAGATATTAAAAAAGTAATTAGACGATCGGGTTTCTTGGTTAGTGATTTTACATTAGCATTTGCAGTGCAAATGTGTACAGATGTGAGCCAGGAACGATGCTTAAGTCATTAAAAAATATCAACTGGCATGTTTATGTTTATTGACAAAATGCATTTGTAGAATTTGAATTAGATGTTCTGTAAACATGATGTGCAGGAGACCTTCTGGTTTACCACATAAACACTTACCAGTGAACAATAGTCCAGTAGAAATTTGAGTCACTGCAGTCACCACAAAGTTCAGACTTTTGATTTACAAACACATAAGTGTGCCAAATAAACAATAAATATGCTCTACTATCTATACAATGACTGATAAGAACAATGGCAAACAGCCCAAGGTCTAGTCCCTCAAGCTGCTACCCTGAAAATATAGTTTATAAATATATAATTATATATATATATATATATATATACACACATACAGTGGAGAGAACAAGTATTTGATACACTGTTGATTTTTCAGGTTTTCCCACTTGCAAAGCTTGTAGATGACTGTAATTTTTATCATAGGTACTCTTCAACTGTGAGTGATGGAATCTAAAACAAAAATCCAGAAAAATACAATGTATGATTTTTAAATAATTAATTTCCATTTTATTGTGTGAAATAAGTATTTGATACACCAGAAAAATGAAACTTAATATTTGGTACAGAAACCTTTGTTTGCAAATACAGAGATCAGACGTTTCCTATAATTCTTGACCTGGTTTGCACACACTGCAGCAGGGATTTTGGCCCACTCCTCCATACAGATCTCCTCCAGAGCCTTCAGGTTTCGGGGCTGTCGCTGGGCCACACGGACTTTAAGCTCCCTCCAAAGATTTTCTATGGGATTCAGGTCTGGAGACTGGCTAGGCCACTCCAGGACCTTAAGATGTTTCCTACGGAGCCACTCTTTAGTTGCCCTGGCTGTGTGTTTTGGGTCGTTATCATGCTGGAAGACCCAGCCACGACCCATCTTCAGTGCTCTTACTGAGGGAAGGAGGTTGTTGGCCAAAATCTCACGATACATGGCCCCATCCATCCTTCCCACAATATGGTGCAGTCGTCCTGTCCCCTTTGCAGAAAA
>NC_056512.1:14376665-14394484 GCF_014905685.2 Nematolebias whitei
TTATTTATTTAGTGTGTGTGTGTGTGTGTGTGTGTGTGTGTGTGCATGTGCAGTCTTCGTGTCTACTCTGTCAACTTGGATTAACCCAAAGGCTGGAAGCAAAAAGCTGTAATCCAACAAAGTTCAGTCAGGTCATCTGGACAGTTTTTGTTTTTTTGTTTTTTTAAAATATTTCGTCCTTCATCCAAAATACTTCTTCAATCCAAGGAGCCACAAACAAACTCAGTCCCACAAGCAGTGCACTCTCATTGTCGACCAACCAATTTGATGGTGATAAGATGGTTTCTGGGGCCCGCCCTCTCCCCTGTCGACTCCCCTGAGGCAACCATAGCCAAAGTGGTTCAAAACATCAAAGTTCATGCTCTATAATCCAGGTAAAAAAAGAAAAACAACCAAGTTCAGTCAGGTCATCTGGACGGTTTCTTTTTTGTTGTTGACATAAAGCCATGGGTTCATTCAATAATAATAAAATTTGTTTTTAACCCCGGTTGAAAATCAACTTATCTTCAGTGAAGAGAGCAATAAATATTGAAGAATCTGTACGATACTTCAGTAATATTGTACTTAAGTAGAAAAAAAAAAATCAAGATTTGAGGTCATTTTCAGAATAAACTTTATGGGAAAGATTGAAACAACTTTAAAGCATAAATAAGAAAATGTTCAATTCATAAAAATTTACATCAAAATATTGTCGATAATCTTACATAAATTAGTGTAAGCACTGAAAAATACACTTTAATTCACATTGTATCCACAATGATATGAGTTCAACTCTGAACAGTGGAAAAAGTGACCAAGGCGGACACTTCTTTTCAGTCCATGGGTTTTATAGTTGTTATTTGGGTTTTAAAAATGTGTTGTTGTTTTTTTTAGTCATAGTAAAGTCAAAATTATTTGGTTAGGAAAAAAAGGATCCTCCATGTTTACTTACAAGGCTCAATCCCGAAATATATATTTTTTAACAAGAGTCCAATTTCCTGGATCAATAGATGGCTCGCATACTCTGTGTGTCTGATGGAGCTGCTGTGTGGTGCATCTGGTCTGACTGTGGTAAGCCTAAATGCTGCTGCTGGTACCAGTTCTGGTGCATAAACTCGTCCATGTAAGCAGGCGAGGACCCCACTGGAGGCTGATACAGACCCTGTTCCCTGCTGGCAGGATCCAGTACTGCATTGTTCTTAATGCTGCTTGTGTTTCTGACGCTGCTGGTGTTGCTGGTATTGCTGCTCGTGTTCTCCCACACAGCTGGAGATGGGGGAGAGTTGCAGGCCATAGAATCGCTGGCATCTGGGCTGTCTTCACATGCTATTTCCCCAAGTGGAAACTCTCCATTCTTGTAGAGCTTTTTAAACTTGGAGCGACGGTTCTGAAACCAAATTTTGACCTGGAAAGAAAAGCACAAAAGATTAGGATAACTTCTAGTTTGTTTTAAAATTATTCTGACAAAGACCATCATGAAAAGCTATGTTGCATCCCATTTGTTTCAGAAGTCAGAACTTGAATCTGGGAAGGAGGTCATACCTGACCGGGGCTTAATTTGAGCCAGATCCTGCCTGAACAAGATCCGAGAACTCTTATTTTGACAGGGTGCGTTCTGGAAACTGTTTGCTTGGATCCAGTAACTCAAGTCTCTACCTCTAAAAGTCCAAAGTCATCTTGCGGTTTTATTAAAAATCTCAAAACTATAATTAAACAGCACAAATAAATTGCAAATCAGTTCGACAGTTTTAAGTGGATTATTAATAAAAATTTTCATTAAGGTATTAATTAAAAATACAACGAGAGCAGACGTTGCCCTTGGCCTGGCGGACCCAGTCTGTGGAGCAGATATTACAACTGCAGCAGGTGTACCAGTTCCTGCCCAGCAGAGGACGGTATGTCCCACGGGGATGAAGCATCTTCATCCAACACCTTTAGCAGCGTGCCCTGCAGACAGCGCACGTTACGCACAGGAGTGTCTCCAGACAGCTCTACACAGAGAGCGCACAACTGCTGATGTGTCAGAACTCCCACATACATTTCAGACATAAATAAAAAAAGCTTGCAGTAAAAATACAATGACAGAAATGTATGATGTGTGTTATTCACATTACATCACATTTCAAAACAACAACACTAATTTGTCAAAATAACAGCGAGCAAACTGTCGAAAAGACCGTCCAGTTTACTTTAATTAAATAAATGGATGGATTGTCCTTAGTTGGATAATCAGAATCAGCTTTATTGTCATTGCACAGAGCACAACGAAATTACATTTCAGCACAGCCCATCCGAAGAACCACAAACAAACAGACACAGACTTGGGTAGATGGAGTGACTGAGGCGGCAGCCTCTGAGAGGCACTCCGTTTTTATTCATTAGATAAGGCAAGTGAAACACATGAGGAAAGGAAGGAGCTTTAAAAAAAAATCTCACACACTGTGTCTTTGACACACAAACACGATACAGTGTGAGGTAGTGAAAAACTAAATAGACATAAAAGGTTCACAAGACAAAGAGCGGAGCAGGGACAGAGCGGAGGAAAGAAGCATCTGTCTTCGCCGAGGGCAAGCAAGAAAATAAAACAACTATTGAGTGTTCAGAAACTAAAATATTTGCAATTGTTACATACAACGAACAGGCTAACAATGACTGGCAATACACGATGAAAAAATATATACCTCTTTGACTTGGAATATAATGTTGGACCAAGAGTCTTTGCTTTCTCTTGTTTTTAGGAATCAGTTTACAGAAACTGTAATTTTGTACTTTTGGGACCAGAGTCCCAGTGACGTGAAGCTTTAAGTCCCACATACTCCCATCATAATTGTTGTTTTCATTTTCAGTAAAACTGTAGACGTATGTGGCTAAGTCTAAACATGAAACATACAGTAGTTGTGTTTCTTTAAGTAGAGTTTGAAAGAGATCTGCAAACAGAACATGGACTTATAAGAGCCAAGATTCATACATGCCAGTCTTTATGTGACACAAAGAAGAAGACATCGACAAATAAGTCGTAGGAACAGGAAGAAGGAACAGATACACAATGACAGGCCAAGAATCATGTTAAGATAGAAATAGAATCAAATTAAAACTATTCAATTTTAACAATTAATTTAAGGAAATAAGGTCAGTTTGTCCTCCAGTAGTCTCAGCCTATAGCAGCATAACAAGTCAACACTAACTATAGGATTTATCAAAAAGGAAAGTCTTAAGTCCAGTCTTAAAACTGGACAATGTGTCATCCTCATGGACAGAAACTGGAAGTTGGTTCCACAAGAGAGGAGCCTGATAACTGAAAGATCTTCCTCCCATTTGCTTTTGGAAACTCTAGGAACTGTCAGGAAACAGGTTTTTGGATTCTTAATAAGCCAGACACAGGAGTGCAAACACAAGAACAGTTTTTATTAATTAAGCTGCTGGTTGCTGGAGTCAGGGTACAAGGCGGGAGTCCAGTCTTAAAAAGACAGAGGTTAGTGACTTTGGTGAGGACGAGGGGATTCTGCGACTATAGTAAAAGTCACTAACCTTCTCAGTCTGTACGTGGCAGGTGAAATCCAGAAGCGTGGCCCGATGCTCGTAGCGGGGGTCAAGGACAGGGGAGCAGAGAGTAGATAGCCAGAGCCAAAACGTAGTACAAAGAGTAGTCAAGGGAGAGCAAGGGTCGTTACTGTGGTCAGATATGCAGAAAAATCCAGAGAGGGCAAGGCGAGGGGTCAGAAAACAGGTGAGGGTTCAAGGCTGTGGATCAATATTCAATGAAAGGCGTTACTATCAGGGACCATAAGAGGTGCAATAGTCCAGCAGGGACAGAGAGTGAGCATGGAGCTTAAATAGAGAGCTGAACAGGTGCATGGAATGAAGGCTGATTGCTGTGCTTATTCTGAGGGGGTGTGGTGAACTGTTGACTGACAGGAGCAGATGTGAGCAATGAGAGATGGGTGATAAGCAAAACACTGTAGGGAAACAGGAACAATGGCATAAGGGGCAGAAACTATGGCAGGAGAACACAGAGCATGAAGGCAGGATTATGGCAGGATGGACAGAAACATGGCATGAGGAGCAGAGGTGTGTGCGGATGAGGGGTCAGCGGGGGACCGCTGACCATTACAGGAGCCACAAGTAAGCCTGCAGTTTGAGAGCGAAGTGCTCTGTTAGGAAAATATGGAACAATAAGATCTCTAATATAAGATGGGGCTAGGATGTTGATATCTTTGTAGGTTAGAAGTAAGATTTTGAATTCTATTCTGGATTAAATTTTATTAAATTTAATTTATTGTGAAGCAGATGGTTCCATGGTTTGTTGGTCTCAAGGTTCCATCTCTGCTGTTTGCAGATGATGTGCTCCTGTTGGCGTCATCTTGTTGTGATCATCAGCTCTCACTGGAGCGGTTCATAGAAGCAGTGAAGCAGCTCGGATGAGAATCAGCCCCTCCACATCTGAGGCCATGGTCCTTAGCCGGTAAAAGGTGGATTGCTCTGTCTGTGTTGGGGGTGAGGTTCTGCCTCAAGTGGAGGAGTTCAAGTATCTTGGAATTTTGACCAAGAGTGAAGGAAGTATGAAATGTGAGATCGGCAGATTGATCTCTGGGGCTTCTGCAGTATTTTGGACTCCATGCCTGTCTGTTGGGGTGAAGAGAGAGCTGAGCTGTAAGATGATGTAAGATGGTCTAAGTACCGTCATCTAGGGCCACAAACTCTGGGTGACAGAATGAACAAGATCGCAGATACAGACGATTAAAATGTTTCCTTCGCAGTTCAGTTATCCAGGAGCTAGTAGAACCACTACTCCTCCATATTGAAAAGAGCCAGTTGAGGTGGTTTGGGTATCTGGTAAGGATGCCTCTAGGGAGGTGTCCCGGGCATGTCCAACTGGGAGGAGACCCAAGGGAAGACCCAGGACATGCTGGAGAGACTATGTCTTTCTGTTGGCCTGGGAACACCTTGGAGTCCTCCCAGAAGACCTGAAAGAGGTGGCCGTGGAAAGAGATGTCTGAACATCCCTGCTCAAGTTGCTGGCCCTCAACCCGACTCCAGAATAAGTGGAAGATGATGGATGGATGGACATACTACATCCATTACTCCTCTGTGTTCATATTGCTCAATGCACCATTCCAGAAGTTATATCAATCTATGCATCACATTTGGACATTTATTATTTTAAATTTCTGTTGCAAACATTGGAATATTTCTCAACAGACTCTTGAGCTCATTTTTTAAATCTCATTTTCATCTTTTAAAAGTTCAATTAACAAATATCTTTATGATCACAGTTTTTGTTACATTCTTATTGCTTTAGGTATTTCATTGTTATCCATACCTTTGATTTGTATAATCTGATGATTGCTTATCTGTTGTTTATATGTTATCCTTCTGCTGTCTGACCCCTTCTGTTTTTGTTGCCTCTTGGTTGTTAGTGAAAATGAGAATTTGTTCAGTTGACTAACCTGGTTAAGTAAAGCTCAAATAAATAAACATCAAAGTTGACTGGACCGTCCTTTTGATTAAAAACCAACATATTGTTTTCGGTCTTCAGACCTTTTAGATTTCCATCTTCTGCTAACTGATGGTTAAACTGAAACTTGTTGCAAAAGTTATCTTCTGTCACAAATAAACAACACATGATGGTCACATTGCAGACTCACCTGGGTCTGTGTGAGGCCCAACTGGGCAGCCAGTTCAGCCCGCTCCGGCAAGGCCAGATACTGGGCTGTCTGGAACCTCCTCTGCAAAACTGCCAACTGATAGCTGGAATAGATGGTCCTGGGTTTGCGCACCTTCTTAGGCTTCCCATTGACCAACCGAACTTCCATTTCTGGTTCCTCTTTCACTGTGTGGAGCAGAGAAACAAACAAAGTGTGTCACACTTCTCTCTCTTCATTAAATGAAATGTTTTCAGAAGAGAAGGAAAGTTCGTGCCGAGATTTTGTGGTACAAAAATAGAAACAGCCTTCACAACCCTGAACTTTCAAAGAAACTTCAGCAGCTAACTGAACAATTTGGCTTTAGGTTCTCTCACAGCTGGGAAGGGAAACAGAGATTCAAAAGGGAGATGCAAGCTGAGCTACAGCAAAGATTGACTAGCCTGTATACACTGCTCCACCAGAGGTCCCCGAGCAGCCCGGTGAGGCTGAACCTCCTGAGTGCTTGACAGTCACAGAAGCAGCAGTTCCTTAGATCCTTTACCCCAGGAGGTTAGTTTTAACACTTACCGTTTGTACTTTTACTGTTGCGTCTAATCATTGGCATCAGATGCATTTGTAATTTTGGGGGGCGGGGGGTCATCCCTCTGAAAATTTTGAATAAAGTAGATGCAATTTCCTGCATTCTGGTGTATTTTAATGAGTTGTTAAACATCCATGTTTACCTTCATATGTAAACACTTGATTCAATAACTATTTTAAAGAGCAACAAGAAGTAGCCTGACCAACAGCTCTCCTTGTGTGAATAGAGCATGCTCAGCTTCTCTAATGCATCCCAACTCCCCCCCACCCCAGTCTACAACTGCCGTCAACAACTGCTGTCACTAACGTAGCTCTAAGCTAGTGGTGCGTTACACAGATGTGCTAGCTAAGATGCTACAGACATGGCGCTCCGCTTCTCTCACACATCCTAACCCCACACCCTGGTCTGCAACTGCTGGCACTAACATAGCGTTAAGCTAGCATGCAACATAGAAGTGTCCCCCACTCCTTCTCCTGTAAGCACCCTGCTAAGCCAAGTGACCTCAGGGAAATACTGCATGTGGTGAGTTGTTGTAGGTAACCAGGAAAACCTGGAGTGGACTTTTACTGGTTTGAGTTTTCTCCTATTAATCAAATGGAATGGATTTGTTCATGAATGGAAACAGCGCTGGGTGAACTAATGTTTCATGGCAAATGTGTGTGTCTGTGTGGGGGGAGGGGTTTCAATGGATATTTTTTAAATGTGAGGGGGACACGTCCCCTTCACATATAATTGATGTGATACCTATGCATCTAATGTTTAACAGATTATTATTTAATACTTTCATAATCATGTTCTTTTTTATGTGATCTGAAAGATAACATTATTTCCACTTTCTTCCCTTTAGATCGGTTTAAAATGTGACACCTTTCTATACCACAGTCTTCTCAAAGTGTATTTATCACGATATTCAAAATTTTAGATGTACCTGTAATTTGGTGTGGTGATAGCTGAGATACATCCCCATTACATACTCTGAGCACTAACAGGTTGCGCAAGATTTCTGTCTAAAACTTTGGCATGCAAGCTTGTAAAATATATTAATTATTTAGAGGAATGCCACTTATATCTTATTTTAAATTTGTTTTCAAAAGCAAAATTGTCTAGTATTTATTGAAGTGGTACTGATCATTCTTCAGGCTTTCTAAAATCATTTCAGATTTTTAATATTTTGGATTTTAGCTGTTTTCCCACCAACAGCCACCCCCACATGCACTCATGCACAATTAAAATATTGTCTTTCTTGCAGTTTGGTGAGTTGATGGACTGCCTGAAGGCAGACACCTATTATTATCCACCAAAGTTCATGCTCAGTAATCCAGGTAGAAAGCCAAAAATATTCAGTCAGGTCATCTGGACGATTTCTTTTTTTGCCGAGACATTTTGTCCTTCATCCAAAGGACTTCTTCAATCTGAGGAGCCAACAATCAAAATGATTCCCACAAACAGCTCACTCCCATAGTGGAAAAAACAGTTTGCTGGTAATAAAATGCCCTCCGGGGCCCGAATGCCTGAAACGTCTCAACAAAAAAAGAAATAGTCTTGGTTACCTGACTGAACATTGTTGGATTTCTACCTGGATTATTGAGCATGAACTTTGGTGGTTTGAACTACGGCTGTCTCAAAGGAGTTGATGGAGAAGAGGGCGGGCCCCAGAGGCTATCTTAGCGCCAGCAAACGGATCTTTTTCCACTATGGAGTATGCTTCTCGATTGAGAAATCTTCTCGGATAAGAAACAAAACATCTTCTGTTACAAATAAAATCCAATCGTTTTTATCTTGAACTTTTTTGAATTTACGTCCTGGATGACTGAGAATCTTCACCAGCGTATGGAGTAAGCTGTTTGTGGGAATCAGTTTGTTTGGTGGCTCATCCGATTGAAGAAGTCCTTTGGATGAAGGATGAAATGTCTCAGCAAAAAAAGAAACTGTCCAGATGACCTTTCGTCAGTTCAGAATAAAGAGACAAGACAGCCACTGGTTTACTCCTGAGCTAGCTGACCTCCTGCACAGGAGAGATCATCTTTGGGCTGCAGCGAGAAAATCTGAGTCAGAGACTGATTGGTTGAGTTTTCGACAGATGAGGAATAAATGTACAACTGCTGTCAAAGCAGCAAAACATAACTATTTTTTTTATCTCAGACCTCCAAAAATCTAAATGACCCTAACAGATTCTGGAAAACCATCACATCTCTCTCAGGCAACCCCCAATCATCTGACCTCCCATCACAACTTCTCATTAACTCTGTTCCTGTGTCAAATAAGCACGAGATCCTGAACTGTTTCAACAAACATTTTGTTGCTTCTAGTTCTTTATTTGACACAGTCACTAATGGAAGATCAGCCATTTCACTTAATAACCAAACTTCTACAAATCAAATCCCTCCTACAAGTCAATCCTCAGTTAATCACAACTTCTCTTTTTCTCCATTCTCAGTCAGTGAGGTCAATAAACTGTTAAAAGATCTTGATCCTAAAAAATCTGCAGGTCCAGATGAACTTCCACCTTATTTCTTAAGGCTGGCTGCTCATATCATCACAGTCCCTGTGACCCACATCTTCAATCTCTCCATAAGACAAAACTCCATTCCAGACACTTGGAAAACAGCCTTTGTTCTTCCTTTGCTGAAGGGAGGAGACCCCACCTCACTGAACAACTATCGACCAATCTCTAAACTCTGCATTTTAGCCAAGGTTCTAGAAAAACTGATAAACTCTTAAATCAAAAATTACCTGGACTCATTTAACATCTTACCTCCACATCAATCTGGTTTCAGGAAACAACACAGCACAACCACTGCTTCACTGAAGGTTCTTAATGATGTTGTTGAAGCACTGGATGCTAAGGATTATTGTGCTGCACTTTTCTTAGACCTGTCTAAAGCTTTTGACACTGTGGATCATAACATCTTGTGTCATAAACTCTCAGAAATTGGTTTCTCAGAACACACCATTGGTTGGTTCTCTAACTATCTCTCAGATCGGAGGCAATGTGTTCAACATAATGGCACTTCCTCCAGTTATTTAACAGTCAACAATGGTGTACCACAAGGCTCAGTCTTAGGAGCCACCCTCTTTACAATCTACATACGTAATGTTGGTAAAAACATCCCTGATGCATCCATACATTTCTATGCTGATGACACAGTTGTTTATTGTCGAGCTAAAACTGTTGCTAAGGCTTTCCAGCTTTTGAAATCTGCATTCAACATCATCCAGACAGATTTGTTCCACCTCAAACTTGTCCTAAATGCCGACAAAACCAAAGGGATGCTTTTTTCAAATAGGAAGTTGGTCCCAGCAGTTCTTCCTCTGATCTCATCCTCAAATGGTGTCCCCATTGAGTTTGTTGAATCCTATAAATATTTGGGTATCTTGGTCGACTCACATCTCTCTTTTAAGCTCCATGTGGAAAACTTGGTAAAGAAACTGAAAGTTAAACTGGGTTTCTTTTTCAGAAACAGATCCTGTCTAACCCTGAATGGTAGAAAACACGTTGTATCTGTGACTTTCCTTCCCTCCATTGATTACGGTGACATTATTTACATGAACGCTCCTACAAGAACCCTGCAGATGTTGGATGCTGTCTATCATGGTGCACTAAGATTCATAACTGGCTGTGATTATCGTACCCACCACTGCACCCAGTATTCACTGGTTAACTGGACATCATTATCTTCACGCAGACTCTCTCACTGGTATATTTTCATCTTTAAATCACTTCTTGGTCTGCTGCCTTCATACATCTCCTCCTTCATGTCTCTGTGTGAGTGCAGCTACAGCGTGCGCTCTCGGGACATTATTACCTGCAGTGTTCCCTCAATGAGGACTGAACTAGGAAAAAGAGCCTTCTCCTACTCCGCTCCCGTTTCCTGGAATACCTTACAAAAAGATTTGAAGCTCTCGACCTTGACCTCTCTAAGTGGCTTTAAGAATCTGTTGGACTCCTGGCAGGGTCCAATGCAGACATGTTCCTGTTTTTAGTTTTTTACATTCTCCTTAGAATCTAGCTGTTTTTTGTTACTTTTCTCTTTACTTTTCTTTCTTAGCCATCCTATTTGTTAAAAAAAAAAAAAAAAAAAAAAATTGTATGACTTTTTATAACTGTTTATTGTTGTTGCTGTTGTCCATTGTTGTCATCATTCTTTGTTGAAATCAGGTCTCTCTTGTAAATGAGTCCTCGAGGTTCATTGGGATTTACCTGTCTAAATAAAGGTTGAATGAATGAATGAACATTGTTGGATTATCCACCTGAAAAGAGTCTTGATCTTCTTTCAACTTTAATGTGGCACGAACCGCAGTGTCCCCCCGCTAATGTTATATGAAAACATTCGGCTCATCACCATGATGTGTACTATTACTTTAAATGGCATTTTGAGTTACCATGGCAATGTAATTTGCCAACAAAGTTGACATTTTTCTCATTGAAAAACACTGACAGAACTCTTCACAGCCTCTAACTACCACAGGGGGGTCACATGACCTAGAGGCACTGATTAACGTTTGGAGCCATTTTGGTTCAAGATGGCTGCCACAGCTACATCAGAAAACACTAATTTGACTATAATTCAGTCATTCTTTGAGATTTTGAGCTGAAATTTGGTGTGGTCGTAGCTGAGAGAGAGCTGTTATAATGCCTAGTGCAAATTTTAAATCCAAAATGGCCACCTTAGTTAAAAGGAAAAAAATACAATAACTCAGCTATTTTAAAAGATATTGAGGTAAAATTTGCTGTGGTGGTACCTGACAGTGATGCACAGCACATTCTGAATTCAAATTTAAAAATCCAAGATGGTCCCAATAGCTTGAATGTTTGTTACTCGTTGATTTATTTTTTATTTTTTGCCCTATTGAGCTGAAACTTGATATGATGGTAGCTGAAACCCAACACTTAGTATTGTAAAATCAAAAATTTAAAATGGCCGCCACGTGGCAGTCTGTCAAAGTTTCTCCAGAAAGTTTCTAGATCACTCCTCTTTCTTAAAAGGAGTGAATAACGACACAGAAACAAAAGCAAACACAAGGGTCACTAAAAATAATTCAACTTAATCAGAAAACACAAAAGACCATGAACAAAAAAATAATGAAAATTATATTTTTTGGACCATTTTTGTTATTTATACATTTTTTGACTAAAGTAAAACCTGTTGGTTTATGTTTGAGAAACAAACATGTTTTCAAATTAAAAATGATTCTGTTGGTGTGGTCGTTGTTGTTTGTTTGTTTGGGTGTGGGCAGCAGGCCTCGCGTGATAAGGAACCTTCGGCGATGGATGATTCAAAGTCCAAGGCGTGAGAACGTGTCAGGACAACTGATGTGCCATGGCTGTGGGCCAAAGTGACCTGGAGCCATTTTCAGGAGTCAACTCCCAAATGGAATGCTAAAAACACAACACCAGTCTGTCAGGTTCGTTTCCTCTGCAGTTCACCCTGCACCACTCCTACAAGTAGAAGTAGTAGTAGTAAGTATTATGAGTGCATGCGTTTGTATTTGTAATTATTTATATCTTAACATGTCTTTTTGTCTTTCCTCCAAAAGAAAGTGACTTGACATTCTTTGTTTATTTGTTTCTCCTTCCTGTCCTTTTAAACGCCCTCCAAGCAGATGGCCACGCGTCAATTCAGTTTATTTATAAAGCGCCAAGTCAAAACAGAAGTCGTCTCAGGGCGCTGAACAGAAACATTCAGAAAATAATAATTGAACATTATTTATCTGAGGAGCAGACTGCTTTGAATTTAACTCCATCACAGAACTCTCATCTTGAGCAAGCATGAAGGCGAGAGTGGAAAGGAAAAACTCCATCATGAGGAAGAAACCTTTAGCTGAACCAGCTCAGGACTAGCAGACATCTGCTTCAACCAGCTGGGTTTGGAAGGAACAGATACACAATGGCAGGTCAAGAATCATATGTTAAGAGAAATAGTATCAAATGAAAACTATTCAATTTTAACAATTCATTTAAGGAAATGAGGTCAATTTGTCCTCCAGTAGTCTAAGCTTATGGCAGCATAAGAAGCCAACCCTAACTATAGGATTTATCTAAAAAAAAAATATTATGTCCTCTCTTAAAACTGGACAATGTGTCAGTCTCATGGACAGAAACTGGAAGTTGGTTCCACAAGAGAGGAGCCTGAGAACTGAAAGATCTTCCTCTCATTCTGATTTTGGAAACTCTAGGAACCGCAATTAAACCTGCAGTCTGAGAGTGAAGTGCTCTGTTGGGAAAATATGGAACAATAAGATCTCTAATATAAGATGGAACAACTCACCACACCACATACAGTGTTTGTCCTCGGTCCTAAACGGTGCAGGAGGAGGAGAGGGAGACAGCTACGTTAGTGCTGGCAGTTGTTGGGTGGAGGGTGGGTTAATCTGTGTGAGAGAAGTGGAGCACTACGACTGTAGCATCTTAGCTAGCATGTCTGTATTGCACGCAGCTAGCTTAACACCATGTTAGTATCGGCAGATGCCGACCGGGGTGGGGAGGTCAGGATGTGTGAGAGAAGCAGAGCGTGCTCTATTCACACAAGGAGAACTGTTGGTCAGGATACTTCTTGTTGCTCTCTAAAACAGTTATTGAATCAAGTGTTTACTTATGGAGGTAAACGTAGATGTTAAACAACTCATTAAAATACACCGTAATGCAGGAAATGGCATCTACTTTATTAAAAATGTTATGTGTGTCAGTGTGTCCCGCCACATTACAAATGCTTCTGATGCCAGTGACCTGAATGCAAAAGACTATGTGAGCCGCCGGGCCTTCTGGGTAATCTTGGAAATGGACGGACTTTTCAGGTTATTTGTTCAGATGGGTTGACCCTGTTGGTTCTGTTTACTGTTGGACTTGCATTAATGTTCAATTTGTTGTTAGTTACTTAAAAAAGTTGACACCATGAGTCGGATATTTCATTGAAGCTTAAAAAAGGGGGGAACGTACTTCCTGTTTAGCGAAATGCTGCATTTTGAATCAAAACGTATATCGGTGTAAACAAACTGTGACACGACATCATGTTTAGTCATTGCAGCCTCACTTCCTGATGTTCTAGCTCATTAATAATGTTATTTTGTACATCACGGGTGCAGATACTGAACAGAATAACGTTGACCTTCAAAGCTAACTGTTGGTGACCTCTGACCTAATGAAACTCTGACTCCTCAACTGAAGCATCAACAACTGTTTCAAAGAGATTTCAACTGCATCTTTACCAAGACGTATCCATGGTTACAAGTTTTTGTACAGTCTGCTCACACTAAGCAGAGTACACGATTTTTATGTATAGCACAATGTTTTTTTTAACTTAAGTTCTAGTTGAACCACATTAAAAAAATTTTTTTTAATTAACAGGATATTTTCTTAAACATTCTATCATCTAGCTCACAGTTAATGTAAAGATTTTATTATTAAACTAAATTAGTTGGGCTACATTGAAGTGAACTGACTCCAATAATCAATTTGTTGTTGTTTCATTTAAATATATCCAGCGGTTCATGATATATTTTGCTAACAGGGAGTTGACACCAAATATGCAATAGCTACATTTTAAACAAAGGCTTTATTCAATCTGTTATAACTCTGCAGGCTTACTTGCGGTTCCTAGGGTTTTCTAAAGCCGAATGTGAGGAAGATCTTTCAGTTCTCAGGCTCCTCTCTTGTGGAACCAACTTCCAGTTTCTGCCCATGAGGCTGACACATTGTCCAGTTTTAAGACTGGGCTTAAGACTTTCCTTTTTGATAAATCCTATAGTTAGGGTTGGCTTGTTATGCTGCTATAGATTTAGACTACTAGAGGAAAAATTGACCTCATTTCCTTAAATGGATTGTTAAAATTGAATAGTTTTCATTCGATACTATTTCTATTTTAACATATGATTGTTGACCTGCCATTGTGTATCTGTTCTTACCAAACTCAGCCGGTCAAACAAGATGGCCGCTTGTCCTGAGCCTGGTTCTGCTAAAGGTTTCTTCCTCATGAGGGAGTTTTTCCTTTCCACTGTCGCCTTCATGCTTGCTCAAGATGAGAGTTCTGTGATGGAGTTAAACTCAGAGCAGTCCGCTCCTCAGATAAATAATGTTAAATTATTATTTTTATATACGAATGTTTCTGTTCAAGTTCAAGTTTATAGTCGTTCACATCATGTGGTACATGAGATGGGACGAAATTTTGTACTCAAAGTCCCGTTACACCCAAAAATAGCAAAAATATACAGTATAAAAAGAAACAGTATAAGGATCTAAGATATAAACTAAGACATACGCTAAATGAACGCCAAACTGTATGCTAAGAAATGTATAATATACGCTAAACATTAATAATGTAAAACAATACAGCGTAACAACAGCAGCCTGAAAATGAGTCTGTAGTGAACAGATGGGTTTGAATATAGCAGCATAAAGGCAAGATAACAGCAGCATGGATGAAGTGTCAAATCTCCAATTAAAGTGTCATTACAGTGATTCTCCTGGTTAGATATTCATGAGTCTAACAGCCTCAGGGTAGAAGCTGTTCCTCAGTCTAGTGGTTCTACTCTTAATGCTCCTCAACCTCCTGCCTGAGGGGAATGGGGCAAAAAGTGAGTGTGCTGGGTGAGTGGGGTCCTTCATGATGCAGGTGGCCCTCTTCCTGCATCTGGAGGTGTAGATGTCTGTGATGGTGGGGAGACTGACTGGTGTCTTCTGTGCAGCTTTCACCACTCTCTGCAAAGCTTTTCTTTCTGCAGCTGTGCAGTGAGAGGATGTGAGATTCAGTGTCCTGAGATGACTTCTGCTGTGACTCGGCTCTGTACAAATAAACTGAACTGATGCTTCGGGGATCAGTCTCAGCTCACCAAATGTTATCTCAGTACTTGTAAAATTATTTTATTATAGCCATTTTTGTGTTTTTAAGGTCAGTGGGCTTACGATGTCAACTACTGTTAATCAGTTTATCAGTAGTGTGTTTTGTTTTTTTAATGTTTTGTGACCTTTATTGGGATAACATTACAAATGATTTCTAAATATAAATTTCTCCAAATTATCTGAGGATCCTACTTGAGGTCTGTCCCAGGCTGAACTTTGGCAGTCACTTAAAAATAATGTAGTAAATTTTCGGGTAAAACTTGATGTCAGAATATAATAATAAAAAATAAAACCTAGAAACATTATTTACGCGCGCGTAAAACTCGTGCGTAAAGTTGGCTCAGGGCATCCAGTGGCTTATGGAGATTATTATTGGGTGTTTGGCTTATTTTTACACTGTATTATTAATAAACTGATCAAACTTCATCTAAAAGATAGTAATCGAAACGTTGTTAACTCACCGCTGTCCTGCCGCGCTGTCTGCGCCTCTCTGCAGAAAGCTCCGTGCTCCCTGATCGCACCGTGCGGGAGGGGGTAGTCTGCCTTGTAGGGGCCGCTGGGGCCCATCCCATTCAGGCCGTAGTGGTGGTACCCGTACGGGTTCATGTGCTGAGCCGGGTACGGCTGCTGTGCCGCGTAAAGGTCCTGCGAGCCGTGGAGCACGCTGTAGAAGGCCGGGTCATGGGGGGAGGAGGACTCCAGCAAGGTGGGGGGATCCTTAGAACTCCCAGCTGCTGCGGGAAGGACCGGCTTCTTCTCCTCGAAGGCGCGTGGCAGCTGGCCGTTCATGATCTTGTTTGGTTCTTCTGTGGATCCTGTTTGCGCCACGGTCTTTGCGCAGACTGCAGCCGGAGTTCCCAGACTCCCCTGACGCAGCAGCAGTCAGGCTGTCCACGGCAGCGGGCGGCGCCCAACCCAGCAGAGCTCCTAATTACAGGGCGCGCCGAGCTGAGCCGAGCCAGGCAGGACAGAGAGGGGTACATGTCTCCTTCTCATTGGCTCTCCTGTTCGCTGCTTCTCTGCCCTGGAGCCAACAGAGCGCTGAGTGTCGCCTGTCTGGCTGCCTGCTCCCCGCACAAACTTCCACTGAACCTCCCTTGGATCATCAACATTAGCAAGGCTTTTGTCCCGTTTCTTATTTATTTTACCAAAACCTTTATAAAACACATTAAAACTCAAAGGCCTCACATTCCTTGAAAGGCAGTGTCATAAGTCAGACTTTTAGCAAGTGGTGGAACAGAGGTGTCCAAGGCTCTTTCAGGGGGCCACATACAAATAAAGGAAAGTGTTCTGTACCTCGAACTTAGTACCCAAAGAACATACATTCTTTACAATTTTCATAACCCTTATCCCTGAGTTATCTAACTAAACTGTTCAGGCGTCCACAGTTACTGAACACCAACAGCTCAGGGACTGAACATGCCACAAATATTATCATTACATAAACAAACGCTTATTTATGTAATAAATGAATAAATGCATTTATTACATAGGTAAAATAATAAATAAGTAATGTAGGTCAGGTCATTCCTGATGCATCCTTTCATTTCTGTGCTGACGACACAGTTGTTTATTGTCAGCTGGAACAGTTACTAAGTGTTTCAGCTTTTACAGTCTACATGCAACATCATCCAGTCAGATCTGTTCCGTCTTGTGCCAAATGCTGATAAAACCAAAGGGGAGTTATTTTCAAACAGGAACTCGGTACCATCAGTCCTTTCTTCTATTTTATCTTCAAATGGTGTTCCTATTGAGTTTTTGATTCTTATAAATATTTGGGTATTTTGGTCGATTCACATCTCTCTTTTAAGCCTCGTTGAAAACTTTTTAAAGAAATTAAAAGTTAAACTGGGTTTCTTTTTCAGAAATAAATCCTGTCTAACTCTGAATGCTAGGAAACACTTTGTAAACTCGTGTACTACGGTGACATTATTTACATGGACGCTCCTACAAGAACCCTGCAGATGTTGGATGCTGCTTATCACAGTGCGCTAAGATTCATAACTGGCTTTAACTATTGTACCCACCACTGCACCCAGTATTAACTGGTTAACTGGTCATCATTAACTTCACACAGACTCTCTCACTGGTACATTTTCATCTTTAAATCACTTCTTGGTCTGCTGCCTTCATACATCTCCTCCTACATGTCTCTGTGTGAGTGCAGCTACAGCGTGCGCTCTCAGGACATCATTACCTGCAGTGTTCTCTCAAGGAAGACTGAACTAGACAAAAGGGTCTTCTCCTACTCCGCTCCTGTTTCCTGGAACATCTTGTAAAAACATCTGAAGCTCTCGACCTTGACCTCTCTAAGTGACTTTAAACATCTGTTAAGTTCCTGGCAAAACCCAATGCAGACATGTTTCTGTTTTTAGTTTTCTACATCGTCTTATATCCTAGCTGGGTTTTTTTTTTTGCTACTATTCCTCTTGATTGTTCGACTTCAGGCGGGCCAGGAGAGAGGACCTCAGCTGACGAGCCAGGAGGGTGGACGTCGGGCGGACAATGAGTGAGGACCTCAGCTGAACCAGGGACGAGGACCTCAGCTGAACCAGGGACGAGGACCTCAGCAGATGAGCCGGGGTCCAGATCTGCAGCAGATGGTGGAGTCAGGGCTGCAGCAGTGGGTGCTGGGGCCAGAACTGCAGCAGTGAGTGATGGGGCCAGAACTGCAACAGGTGATGGGGCCAGAACTGCAGCAGATGATAGAGCCAGAGCTGCAGCAGATGATAGAGCCAGAGCTGCAGCAGGAGATGGAGCCAGAGCTGCAGCAGGAGAT
>NC_056512.1:14394494-14427601 GCF_014905685.2 Nematolebias whitei
CAGGAGATGGAGCCAGAGCTGCAGCAGGAGATAGAGCCAGAGCTGCAGCAGGAGATGAAGCCAAAACCTCTGCAGAAGTGAAATCTTCAAGCAGGCTGGAATGAGGAGCATCTGCCAGGACCTCCTCACGGCTGGGCGGACCCAGGTACATCACCACCACAGAAGCCTGCCACCATTCCAGCTCCTCCAGCGAGGGAAGGATGGACTACTCCTCCATCAAGTGAGGGCATGGGTTCCTCTCCCCCAGCGAACTCCCCCCTTGCTCCTCCAGTGAACGAGAGCTGTGTTGCTCCTCTGGTGGTCACGAGTATCTCTCCCCCAGCAAAATTTTCTGCCATTCCTCAGGCAACTGAGGGTTGGGGTTTTCCTCCGCTCGCGAGGATCTCCCCTTCTTGCGCTGGGTTTGGGAAGGACCAGCTGTTCGCCCCCTCTCTCCGACAATTTCTTGGGACAACCAGGTGAAGAGTGGGGAAGAGGTGGGCAGCGAGGTGCAGAGGCGAAGCAGAGAGGAATTGAGAGGCTGTGAGGCTGAGGACTCAGGCTTGATAGCCAGACAGGTTCCCCAAAACAGATTCTTCCTCTCCTCCCTTTCTCTGTCTCTCTGGGCAGTCTTATCTGGCTCACAGGCCAAAAATTAGAGCAGGATAATCATCCTCCTGCTGGGTTCGGTTTGGTCTCGAGATTCTATCATGTTCAGCCATCAGGTGTGTTGGAACCCACATTCAGGAGGATGACAAGGATGCTCGAGGAAAAGTAAAAAATATATTCATTAGCACAAAACCAAAAATCAAAATGCTGACAGGGCAGCTAATACTGGGACAGAAAAACAGGCAGATCAGAGCTGACAGGATGAAAGGTTGAACCTGACACCATGGAAGAACAATCCTGAGACAAAGACAAGATGCAGAGGAACTGAATATATACACACACTGACTGGAACTAATAACAGACACCTGCAGTGGTTAACATTAGACGCAGGTGAGACAAGGGCTGAACACAAGGAGGGAAAACACTGAGAGCTGAACTGGAAACATGAGGAAACAGACCGAGACGGGACAAAACCCAGAAACCCTACTGGTAGTAAGTCAGACCCCTTCAGGGTGGGAGATGGACTCCACTAGAGCTGCCCATTGTCACGATTCTGTTCATAATTTTTATGGACAGAATTTCTCGGTGCAGCCAGTAGGTGGAGGGATTTCGGTTTGGTGGCCTCAGGATGCCCTCTCTGCTCTTTGCAGATGATGTGGTTCTGTTAGCGTCATCGTGCCATGATCTTCAGCTCTCATTGGAGCGGTTCGCAGTCGAGTGTGAAGCGGCTGGGATGAGAATCAGCCCCTCCAAATCTGAGCCCATGGACCTCAACTGGAAAAGGGTGGATTGCTCTCTTCGGATCGAGGGTGAGATTCTGCCTCATGTTTAGGAGTTCAAGTATTTAGGGGTTTTGTTCTCGAGTGAGGGAAGAATGGAGCATGAGATTGACAGATGGATTGATGCAGCATCTGCAGTATTGTGGACTCTGTACCGGTCCGTTGTGGTGAAGAGGGAGCTGAGCTGTAAGGCAAAGCTCTCTGTTTACTAGTCAGTCTATGTTCCTACCCTCACCTATGGTCACGAGCTCTGAGTAGTGACTGAAAGAATGAGAACATGGATACAGGCAGTTGAAATGAGTTTCCTCTGCAGAGTAGTTGGACTCTCCCTTAGAGATAGGGTGAGAAGTTCAGTGATCAGGAGAGACTCGAAGTAGAACCACTGCTCCTCCACATCGAGAGGAGCCAATTGAAGTGCTTTAGGCATCTGGTAAGGATGCCCACTGGGCGCCTCCCTAGGGAGGTGCTTCAGGCTTGTCCGACTGGGAGGAGACTCTGGGGAAGACCCAGGACACGCTGGAGAGCCTATGTGTCTCGGTTGGCCTGGGAACTCCTTGGGGTCCTCCCAGAAGAGCTGGAAGAGGAGGCTGTGGAAAGAGACGTCTGGGCGTCCCTGCTCAAGCTGCTGCCCCTGCAACCCGGCTTAGGAACAAGCGGAAAATAATGGATAGATGGATGGATAAATAGTTTATTTTTTAGACATTTATTTTGTAGAGTTAAAGCTGTTTGTTACTGTATGTGCCTGTGTGACAATTGGGACAAAGCTTTGACTCGTAAATATATTTTTGTTTTATGGAAAGAAAAAATATTGAGATATATATTGTATATCGCCATTCATCTTAAAATATCGAGATATTAATTTTGGTCCATATCGCCCAGCCCTAGATCTGAGGAGCAGTCTGCTTTGAATTTAACTCCATTGCATAACTCATCTTGAGCAAGCACAAAGGCAACAGTAGAAAGTAAAAAGTCCCTCATGAGGAAGAAACCTTTAACAGAATCAGGCTCAGGACAAGAGGCCATCTGCTTCGACCGACCGGGTTTGAGAGGAACAGGAAGGAGGAACAGATACACAATGGCAGGTCAAGAATCACATGTTAAGCTCCACATGGAAAACTTGGTAAAGAAACTGAAAGTTAAACTGGGTTTCTTTGTCAGAAGCAGATCCTGTTAGATCCCTGAATGTTAGGAAACACCTTGTATCTGTGACTTTCCTTCCCTCCATTGATTACGGTGATATTATTTACATGAACGCTCCTACAAGAACCCTGCAGATGTTGGATGATGTCTATCATGGTGCACTAAGATTCATAACTGGCTGTTATTATCCTACCCACCACTGCACCCAGTATTCACTGGTTAACTGGACATCATTAACTTCACGCAGACTCTCTCACTGGTACATTTTCATCTTTAAATCACTTCTTGGTCTGCTGCCTTCATACATCTCCTCCTACATGTCTCTGCATGAGTGCAGCTACAGCGTGCGCTCTCCGGACATCATTACCTGCAGTGTTCCCTCAGTGAGGACTGAACTAGGCAAAAGGGCCTTCTCCTACTCCGCTCCTGTTTCCTGGAATATCTTACAAAAAGATCTGAAGCTCTCGACCTTGACCTCTAATTGGTTTCAAACATCTGAGTTCATGGGGAAAAACAAATGCAGACAAGTTCCTGTTTTTAATTTTCTACACCACTTTACAACCTAGCTGTTTTTGTTTCCTTTTTTTTAATATCATTTTCTTTCATTTGTTCTTCTCAATTAGTATGCTTTCTTTTATGATCGTCTACTGTTGCCTTTGTTGTCTACTGTCGTCCTCACTCTGTTAAAATCAAGTCTCTCTTGTAAATGAGTCCCCAAGTTTCAATGGGACTAAACTGTTTAAATAAAGTTTGAATGGGGAAAAAAAAATAATTGTTTTTGTGCCCTGAGACATATGTTGCAGAAAACAAATAACCCTTTTAAAATATTTAAAATATTTTCTTTACACTGAAAAAAGTTTTCTGAATTTGCTGCAATCTAACCATGTTTAAATACAGTATGCTGTACAGTGCAGCAGTCAACATTAAAGTGGCGCTTGAATATTTGTGAACCCTTTATAATTTTCTATATTTCCACATAAATTTTCACACAGGTCCTAAAAGTACAAAGTAGATAAAGATTCAATTCAATTCAGTTTATTTATATAGCGCCAATTCACAAAAAAGTTGTCTCAGGGCACTTTACAGAAACATTCACATAAAAGCCAATTAGTAAAGTTCTGTATCTAAGGAATCCAGCAGACAAGTTGAATCTTGGCTTTGTTGCAGTCTCCCATCCTGAGCAAGCACAGTGGCAACAGTGGAAAGAAAAACTCCCTTTTAAAGGAAGAAACCTCCAGCAGAACCAGGCTCAGGACAAGTGGTCATCTGCTTTGACCGGCTGGTTGAGAGGACAGGAAGGAGAGACAGACGAACATACAATGGTAGGTCCAAGTGTATCTGAAAGACAAAAACATGTTAAGGATAGAAAAAATAATTACAAATACAAAACAGGTTGAGCAGAGTAGGTAAAGACAGTAGCAGAGTGAAAATTGTGGTCAGTTTGTCCTCCAGCAGTCTAAGCCTATAACAGCATAACTAAGGGACAGCTCAGGAAACTCAAGCCGACACTAACTATAGGATTTAGCAAAAAGGAAAGTCTTAAGTCGAGTTTTAAAACTGGATGATGTGTCAGCCTCACGGACACAAGTAAACCTGCAGTCTGAGAGCGAAGTGCTCTGTTAGGAAAATATGGAACAATAAGATCTCTAATATAAGATGGAGCTAGGTTGTTGAGAGCTTTGTAGGTTAGAAGAAAGATTTTGAATTCTATTCTGGATTTGACAGGGAGCCAATGGAGAGAAACTAAAACTAGAGAAATATGATCTCTCCCACTAACTCCAGTTAAGACTCTGGTAGCAGCATTTTGGATAAATTGAAGACGTTTTAAAGAAGTTGTTGGACACCCAGATAATAAACCATTGCAATAGTCCAGTCTAGACGTGACAAATGCATGGACCAGTTTTTCTGCATCATTTTTAGATGTTTCTAATTTCAGTGATAATACGCAGGTGGAAGAAGGCAGTTCTAGTAACGTTTTTAATGTGGGAGATAAAAGACATGCCCTGATCAAAAATAACTCCAAGATTTTTAACATTAGAGCTGGAGGACAGATTAATGCCATCTAAGGAGGGAGAAAGACTGAATAATTAATTTATAAAGTGCTCACGTCCAAAAACCAAAACCTCAGTCTTTGTGTTCAACAGGAGAAAATTAAGGGTCATCCAGGTTTTTGTCTTTAAGACGTGCTTGTAGTCTGAGTAGCTGATTGTATTCATTGGGTTTAATGGGCAAAAGAGAACCCAGTGAAACAAATGAGACAAAAATATTATACTTGGTCATTTATTTACTGAGGGAAATGATCCAATATTACACACAGTATTTGTGAGTGGTAAAAGTATGTGAACCTTTGATTTCAGTATCTGGTGTGACCCTCCTTTGTATCAATAACTACAACTAAACATTTCTAGTAACTGTTGATCAGTCCTGCACACCAGCTTGGAGGAGTTTTAGTCCATTCCTCTGTACAGAACAGCTTCAACTCTGGATGTTGGTGGTTTCCTCACTTTAACTGCTGCTTCAGGTTCTTCCACAACATCTGGACTGGATTAAGGTCAAGACTTTGACTTGGTCATTCTAAAACATGAACTTTATTCTTCCTGAACCATTCTTCAGTAGAACCACTTGTGTGCTGAGGGTCATTGTCTCGCTGCATGACCCACCTTCTCTTAGATCCAGTTCATGGACAGATGTTCTGACATTTTCCTCCATAATCCTCTGATATAATTCAGAATTCATTGTTCCATCATCCGGCCCAGATGCAGCAAAACAGACCCAAACCATGATACTACCACCACCATGTTTCACAGATGGATCAGGTTCTTCTGCAGGAATGCAGTTTTCATTTCTCCAAACAGAACTCTTTTCATTTAAACTAAAAAGTTCTGCTTTGGTCTCGTCAACCACAAAACATTCTTCCAACAGTCTTCTGGTTTGTCCACGTGATCTTTAACAAACTGCAGATGAGCAGCCATGTTCTTGTTGAAGAGCAGTGGTTTCTCCTTCAACCCTGCCATGAACCATTAATGTTCAGAGTTCTCCTGATGGTGGACTCATGAACATCAACATCAGTCAATGTGAGAGAGACCTTCAGGTGGTAGAAGTTACCCCGGGCTCCTTTGTGACCTCACAGACTCTTCCACACCTTGGACTGATCTTTGTTGGTCCACCACTCCTGTGGAGGGAACAATGGTCTTGATGTTCCTCCATTCGTCCACAATCTGTCTGACTGTGGAGTCCAAACTCTTTACAGATGTTTTGTAACTTTTTCCAGCTGATGAGCATCAACAACTGTTTTTCTGAGCTCCTCAGAAATCTCCTTTGTTCCTCCATGATCCACTTCCACAAACATGTTGAGAAGATCAGACTTTGATAGATCCTGTTCTTTAAAGGAGCCTGGTTCTGCTGGTTGTTTCTTCATTTTAAAAGGGAGTTTTTCTTTCCACTGTTGCCTCTGTGCTTGCTCAGGATGGGAGACTGCAACAAAGCCAAGATTCATCTTGTCTGCTGGATTCCTTAGAGAAATTTACTAATTGGCTTTTATGTGAATGTTCCTGTAAAGTGCCCTGAGACAACTTTGTTGTGATTTGGCACTATATAAATAAACTGAATTGAATTAAATCAGTGCCCACGCACACCTGATCATCATTCAATTCAATTCAATTCAATTCAAAAATACTTTATTAATCCCAAAGGGAAATTATTTATTGTTGTAACTCGTTATCCTCATTTCATCAAGAGATGTTACAGATACTGAGGGTGTAGACAGGAAGGATCTCTTGTAAAGGTCCATCCCACAGTGTCGGCTGGCCTCTCGCTTCCTCCAGGCTGTAGGACCGTCTGAATGCCGGGCAGAACTCCTCCCAGCAGTCTGCCGAGCTCCTCATCGCTGCTGACAGACAACTGTAGGTGCCGAGGGACGATCCTGTCCTTCTGCTGTCATGAGCCGTGTTTCCTGCTAGTTCCAGGATCTCAGCGGTCAGGCACTCGAGTGCAGCTGGCAGGTAGATGAGAATGCATCCACAGAACATCCTTTCAACTCATTTGACATTTGGGGCTGTAGTTGAGATATTATTTGAGCTTTTGAGATGTTAATCAGCTGCTGTTGTTGTAGAAAACTGCCTTGTTGCCGTGGTTACGCATCATAACAAATATCCAAAACTAAAAAAAGTTTCAGTAAAAATCCTTCCAGCTGCACAGCATCTGATACCAGAGGAAACAATCATCCAAAAATATGTGATGACTTACATCCAGAAAAAGAGGAATTAAAGTTTCCAAAAGTAAAATCTCAGAATGAAAGTAACAGAGCTGCTCCAACATGCAGCCACCTGGAGCGGCGCAATTCTGGAACAATTTCATCATCCATTGATTGAAAACACACGACTCTAATCTCACCTTCAGATTAACTAATAATCCTAGAGGTTCACATACTTTTACCACAAATATGTAATATTGGATCAGTTTCCTCAATAAATAAATGACCAAGTATAATATTTGTTTAACTGGGTTCTCTTTATTTACTTTTAGGACTTGTGTGAAAATCTGATGATGTTTTAGGTCATTTCTACAGAAAATGTTTACGGCTTCACAAACTTTCAAGCATCACTGTAAACTCTGCTTAATGATTCAAAGAATGAAATTGTGCATAAAAGTGATCAAAGTGAGTTTTCTCCAGCGTGGCTGGACTCTTCCTGAAAGAGCTGGAAGAGGCAACTGGAAAGAGACGAGTGGGCCTCATGCTCACGCTGCTGCTCCTGCGACTCAACTCAGAAACAATCGGACTATAACGGATGAAAGGACAGAACAAAAACCCTGCAATCCATTTCTGTCCTTTGTTAAATGTAAATTGTCAGATCATCATCATGAAGAGCAGTGATGTGGCTTGATGTGTATATACTAACATGCAACAATTTTTATTCCTCATCTTATTTGATCTTAACCTTTATTTGTATTAAAAAGTGTACTGCCATGTCACAGGTAGATGCCAAGGTGGGAGGTGTTTTTTTTGTTTTGTTTAAGTTTTGTAAAAACAAGAAGTGTTAAAATATCTGAAATTAATTTTCTCCCAAATCCCTGCAGAATGATTAACTCCAAATCCTTGACTTTTTATTTCTGAGCTCAGAACACTCTTTCTGCCTGTCTCATTATGAATGTTGTGAGACTGTGACAAGTAGGTGTTACCACGGGGACTTAGATGAGCTACTGGCAGAAGTTTAGATCTTGTTTTCTTGTAGTTCATATTAAAACGTCAGCTTTTTCTTAGTATAGAAATCACAAATTATCATGCTTTAGAATCTAAAGTGGAGATAAAATTAGGTTTAGAACCAGCCACCGCATTTTATGTGAATGCAACAACGGTAGAAGAAATCCTGAGGTGGAGAAGCAGTTGTGTTCAGGTTTTGTTGAGCCAGCTAACATCAAGTACAGCTATGTGGAATTTGTGTCACGATACCTCCCACCTCAAGTTAGAGTCAATATGCAAAGTTTAAGCAGATACATTCGTCCCTCGGTACTCCGCAGTTCAACTTTTTCAGTTTTCAACGTGAGATTGAACACGACGCACGACGGTCAGCATAATATGACTCGTGATTGGGACGGTAAGGGATGAAAAGTTAACGAGAGTAGACTACAGCAGGAACCAATAGGTCAAAAAACAAACGACAAAAACAAATAAAACTTCAGACAGGTGCTGTCATTTTGAAGTTTTCTTCCAATAAGCCTATATACTGTAACACACGACAAAAGAACTACACATCCCAGAAGCCAGCAGTGCTTCCAGCCGCTGCTTCCTGATGAAACTCAGAACAGCAGTGGAGGGAGCAAACACGAGCGGAGAAACTGATGTGGCAAAAATAGATTTTCAACTTAAAGTCAGAAGTAACGATCCATGTTAAACTCAGAACTGGCAGGACAGTCGCAAATAATCCTGAAGCTGAACTTCAAGTTGTAGCATCTTCACTGGTGAGTACTCATAAAATGTTGCAGTACTGTACAGTACTTATACGTATGTTGTTAAATCTACGTAGGTTTTAGAGTTTAGAACATTGCAAGAGTGTAAGAATTTTATTTTAGTATTTACATAGTTTAAGTCTTATAAGACTTAAACTATGTAAATACTAAAATAAATATAGCAGTCCTACTTTGCAGATTTTCACTTTCCGCGGGGGTGTCTGGAATGTAACCCCCGCGCTGTATTTCTATACTGAAGTGGGGCAACGACCTGACAGAGCTGGTGACTGAGACAAAACAAGCTTAAGATGAGAGGACTACTGAAAAAATATTTCCAATACCTAAAAATTACATCACTTACAGATTTATTAGCATTTGTCTTCCTCTATGCCATACATGATAAATCATTTAAGTCTTTGCAAAATTAAAGTTCTCAGAAATGTACATCTTCATTTTCTCTAGGAAAACGTCCTTTCCTGCAGAAACAGCTCATCTCCCAGTCGTCAAAGTTCGACTCTCCGAACGCGTCTTAAACTAAAAACAAGGAGGGGAGGCGTGAAACATTAGGCTCTGCATGAATACAAGAACTTGGCAAATGTTATATACAAACAGGAAGTGCAGAGGAGAGTACGTTCTGTGCTTCCAAGTGGACAGATCAGCGAGCGCCACTGTTCCATAATGCTGTTAAAACAGGACGAACTGCAGAACATCATCACATTTAAAAGGATATTTTGGGATGTGAGGGGCAGCCTTTGTTTGGGTTTATACAGATGCAAAAAGAAAATGTTCAGTTTCAGAGCTGCCTCAGAAATTAAGCAACAGATTCAGACTACCCTCGGACCCTGCTCTGAGAACAAACAAACATTTTATTTGTATGTTACATGTGTGTTTAAGTAATGTACACATATGTTTTGTTATTTTACAAGATTCCCTGATGGCCAGCGCAGACAGGAACGTTTAGGAGAGGCTTGTCCATCTTTACATACAGTGGGGACCAGCAGTGGGAAGAGTGCAGCGCCAGGAGTGGTCCATTAGGGGGCGCACCGAGTGTCTGATCAACCCCAGTTAGAGACAGTAACAGGATGGAGGGAGCAGGGGTCCACATCGTCACATTCGTCCTCACTGGGGGGCAGGGGTCTTCTTAATCTGAACAGTTTATTTGCTTGCTGGATAGTGTTTATAATCTCTTCATCCCCCCCTCTCCTCCCCAGATTGAGGCGAGTGGATGACGGAGATGTGACTGGCCCACGTCACTCCGGACAGGGGGGACAGATGACTTCATTCACTCTGAGGAGAGAAACACTCGTTAGAAATGGAAGAAGTAGAAAGACAACACTTCTGCGCTGTGGTCGAGTCCAACTTTGAGCTGCATCTGTTCTGCATCTGCTGGAAATCATCCATCGAGCAGACCACATCTGGCCACTTATTCAGGAGCTTTCATACAAACAGCTGCTGTGCTTAAACGTTGGTGACAGGAGCAGATGAAAACACCAACGTACAGTCACAGCGGGGACCTCGTGTCAATCCTACGGTTTCATGAATCAACACACGATCAAGAGCGTCACAAACACTTGTCAGTGTAAACACCACCACAAACTTTATTGTTGTGGTGACAGGAGTCAAATCATGACATATTGTTGCTCTTGTCAACATTTACACGTTTATTAAAATGCTCTCTGAAAAGTGCCAACAACTGCTTTTAACAACACACAAATCATCTTCAAGTAACAATGACACATGAGGTTTCAATGTATTTTAACTTAAACAATATAAAGTATGTGCCCCAGAGTACTGCCCCGAAAAAAATTAAAATAAAAAATCAAAGACAACACTACATTGACCAGACACATTTCAGTCAATTAATTTGCAATAAATTTAGAACACTCAACATCACAATCTAAAAGGAAGAAATTCCACAGAGCTGGTTTTAGGACTCCCAGCGTTCTAAATAACTTTCAGAGTAGGAGCTGGAGTCATTTGCAACATAAAGATGTTCTGCACAGTGAAAATGTTTGTGAACACAGATGGTTTAAACACTGATGAAAATGTCTTACAAGCATCAGAAGCATTTGTAATGGGGGGGAGACACACTGCTGCTGGTGGTGGGGGGAGTCATGGGGATACTCCCCCAGAAATTTTTGAATAAAGTAGATGCCATTTCCTGCATTCTAATGCATTTTAATGGGTTAAACATCTATGTTTAACTACATAAGTAACTTGATTCAATAAATATTTTAGAGAGCAACAAGAAGAAGCCTGACCAACATCTCTCCTTGTGTGAATAGAGCACACTCCGCTTCTCTCACGCATCCCAACACCCCCACCCCGGTTGACAACTGCTGGCACTAATGCAGCGCCAAGCTAGTGTGCAACAGAGGTGTCTCCCCTTCCTCTTCCCGCCTCGTCGACAAAAAACCCAGAAGAGATGGGCGTCCCCTGCCAAGCCAAGTGACAGAGGAGAAACACTGCATGCAGTGTGGTGAGGAGTTGTAGGGAACCAGGAAAACCAGGAGTGGACTTTTAGTGGTTTCAGTACTGTAATTGTTAGTGTACAAGCCACTACTTTATTTTTTATTTTTTTATATATACTTTGTAACCCATGATTTATATGTGGGAGAATCTTATTTATGTATTTTTTTCATAATTTTCTTAAGTTATATTTTTATGTTATTTTGACAGACTTCCTGCCGCTGACTAACATTTTCCTTTGACAGAGCTGGGCACTCATGGCTCACAGCACCCCACCCCTCTTGGGGGGCAGACGCTTGTGGCAGAGAGAACGCCCTCAGGTAACCACATGTACAACAACTGTTGCTCATGGTTTCAAACTCCCTACCATAACTCCACCCACTCTGTCATGTGACCAGAAGTCTGACCTGAATGACCAACGAGGTAATCTCGGGGACCATCCCCCAAGATAGATGTGCATTAATTTCTTCAGATAGTTCCCGTGTTGTTCGTGTCACGCACAGACCTGTTCATTTGTTCAGCGAAAATGGAAAATGCATGGAGAATTTCTTATGATGCAGCTTTCGTGTTAAAAGCGATGGATCAGCTGTCAAGGAGGAAACGGAGCTGCCGCCTGTAAGCTTTGCATCAACGAGTTGAAGGTCGGGTATTGGAGACACAAAGCAATCAAATCTGGTAGATGTTTTAACAAAAGTTTTTAAATTATTTCTGTGTGACATCTTTCTGTGTTGGTAAATATACGTTTATATACCAGTATCTCAATTTAAACTCACATTCGAAAATGGAGTGGAGAACAATGGGAGAACAGCGGAGAACAACAGGAGGGGTTCTTCCCCCCTCCATTTTCTGTCATGAGAGCTCAACGGTGAAGTCGTCAGATTTATTTTTAAAGCAGTCAGTCAGTCAAGACTGATATATATTTAAATAAGTTTTAAAAAATATTTCTGTGTATGGTAAATATGTGTTTAAATACCAGTATCTCATTTAAGCTTAAACAGGGGCATTAAACAGAGCGGAGGAGACAACGGGAGGGAGGGAGGGGCTGCTCCCCCTTCCTCCCTCCTGCTCATGGGCTCTGCTGAGGAGAAATCACATCAAATTCATTTAGAAAGTACATTTAAAAACAGCGGCTGTTAACAATACTGTTTAACAATAAAAATCAATGGTACTAACTTAATGAATATTTCATTTGACTTCCGGTAACATGACCTCGATAAGACTACTGGGTAATATTTACCGGTAAATAATTTACATAATTTCAGTTACGTAGGTGTTAGAGACTGTTCTGTCCAGTGATTATGCTAAGATAGTTATCGTGTTCATTTTGAAGGTATAATGGTTGTAACCATGAGTCAGACAGTGAAGCTTCATGAAGACTCCTGCAGATCTTGCAGTGACGCTATGTTGAAAGCAACCTATAGTCTTTGAACGCAACCCGGTGGATGAATCTTGTACGGGTTGAATCTTGTACTACAGTAAGAAAGCTGCACACGGCTGGCCACAGTTCCTGATGATGAACGGTAGATGGCCGGGGCTAAATAACTGGAGCGTCTTATTTGCGTACAAAATTATGATTCATCTTATATTGGATATGTGCGGCTTAGAGACAGGTGCGTTCTGTAGCTCGAAAATTACGGTATTCTCTTATTGATCAAGTGGAATGGATTATTTCACAAAGAAATAGAAACAGCGCTGGGTGAACTAATATTTCATGGTAACTGGGGGGGTCCAAACAAATATTTTTTAAATGTGAGGGGGACGTGTCCCAATCACATTTAAACGACACGACGCCTATGCTTTAGAGCCGTCATTTCTAACCCGAACCCGAACCCCGGCCCGACCCAGATTAGGGCCGGTCTGGGCCGTTATAATGTGATTAATGTGCGGGCCAGGCAGGTCTCGGGCTCTGATGCAGCTTTACGAATCATACAGCACAAATAAAATGAGAAGCTGAAGAAAGAAAGAAAGAACAGTGCAGCAGTTAATCAGACTGTGGAAGAGATCACCAGCGCATTGCGCAATCATTGAGCACATGGGCTCAGGCTCCTGCGGTTTTGCGAATCGTACAGCACAAAAGAAACTAAATAAGAAATATAAAACTGTGTTAATCTACTTGTCGAGGAGGAGTCAGGTCTGACCGGCCGGTTGAAAGAGGTTTAAAAAAGTTGTGTTAAGCTCAAATGGACACCTGTCACCTGCCGTGTGCATCCGCTGACTCGCCGGTTGAAATGCGACCTGTCCAGGGTGTGCCCCACCTTTCGCACAGTGACTGCTGGACATTGGCACCAGCGACCACCGCTACCCGAATAGGAAGAAGCGGGTAAAAGATAACGGATGGATGGATCAATCAGCTGAACGGATGGATGAGTCAGCTGATCACCGGCCGCGCGCGTCTCCACACCTGCTGTCATATGTGGTGAAGGAAGTAGCAGCATCTACAAAAGCTGAAGTGAGCAGTGCATTAATTTAAAATAACCTTGTTCTATATTTTCCAAATAATTTTGCTCTAAAATATTTTTGTTCATCTGTATAACAGCCTGTCTTTACAGTTGATTTTTTAGGCTATTTGTTTTGCATGTTAATATCCATTTGGTGACTTATTAATAAAAAGAAATCTTATATCTTCCTTTCATTACGTTTTTAAAACTATCGTGTCAAAATGATTTGCTTAGAAAAGTAAAAGGTAAAAAATAAAAAGTAGGGTTTTTTGTTTCTTTTTTCCCCTCAGGTTCGGTCCTCTAATTACCGGTAATCTGTTGGGTCCGGGTAGGGCTCGGAAAAAAAAAAAAAATACCAGCGTGGTCCGGGCCATATTTATTAGGCCCGAATGCAACTCTACTATGTTTACCTGCATTGCAGGCATGCAGAGTCTTTTTTTTTTCTTCTTCTTTCAGCTGATCCCTTCTTCAGGGGTCGCCACAACAAACTAATAATAATAATAATAATAATGTCATCACAATGTCAGCACTGTATGTTTCCATACAATGGCGAAATTAGTCTCTGCATTTAACCCATCCACCACCAGGTGGTGCAGTGGGCAGCTATTGAAAGCTCCCGGGGGGGCATTTTGGGGATGAGGCGTGCTGCCCAGAGACGCCACGTGATGTGCAGTGACTGGGGATCGAACCTGGGACTTTCGGGTCCCAAGCCGGCTGCCCTGCCTCTACACCATCTCGGCCCCCAAACTAACAACTCACATGAAGAATTATCAATTACTTTTACACCGGATACCCTTCCTGACTCAACCACAGACCACCGAACTACCACAGCCCTCTGTGTGGAGAAAAGAGCTGCCATTTAGGGTGCCCGGGGGGAGCAGATGGTGGGGCCTTGCTCAAGGGTCCAGAATGAGGCAAATGAGGGTGGAGGCAGGTGTGGGTATTTCACCTATCCCACGCACACTTTGATGTTGTCGGTACCAGGAGTTGAACCAACAAACTTCCGATCACATACCCACCTTCTCTAACCTCTGCGCCACCACTCCCTACAATTATGAAGTCATAATCAGCAGCAGCTGTCAATCAATTTTGTAAAACAAGATAACATATGCTGTGGAAAGAGATGTCTGGTTGAACCTCAGATCCAGGAGGAACAACGTGGGTTCTGTCCTGGCCGTGGAACACTGGATCGATCAGCTCTTTACCCTCACTAGGGTCCTTGAGGGGTCATGGGAGTTTGCCCTTCCAGTCTACATGCGTTTTGTGGACTTGGAGAAGGAATTTGACCGCGTTTCTCGAGATAGACTGTGGGGGGTGCTCCGCGAGTATGGGATTGGAGGCCTGTTGTTCAGTCCCTATACAAGCGGTGCGAGAGTTTGGTTTGCATTGCTGGTAGTAAGTCGGACCCCTTCAGGGTGGGAGTTGGACTCCGCCAGGGCTGCCTGTTGTCACCAATTTCGTTCATAACTTCGACAGAATTTCTCGGTGCAGCCAGCGGGTGGAAGGATTCCGGTTCGGTGGCCTCAGGATTCCATCTCTGCTCTTTGCAGATGATGTGGTCCTGTTGGCGTCATCGTGACATGATCTTCTGCTCTCACTGTAGCGGTTCACAGCAGAGTGTGAAGCGGCTGGGATGAGAATCAGCACCTCCAAATCCAAGGCCATGGTCCTCAACCGGAAAAGGGTGGATTGCTCTCTTCAGATCGAAGGTGAGGTTCTGCCTCAAGTAGAGGAGTTCAAGTATCTCGGGGTTTTGTTCTCGAGTGAGGGAAGAATGGATCGTGAGATTGACAGACAGATTGGTGCAGCATCTGCAGTATTGTGGACTCTGTACCGGTCCGTGGTGGTGAAGAGAGAGCTGAGCTGTAAGGCAAAGCTCTCTGTTTACTGGTCGGTCTACATTCCTACCCTCACCTATGGTCACGAGCTCTGGGTAGTGACCAAAAGAACGAGATCGCCGATACAGGCAGTTGAAATGAGTTTTCTCTGCAGGGTAGCTGGACTCTCAGAGATAGGGTGAGAAGTTCAGTTATGCAGGAGAGACTAAGTGGAACCGCTACTCCTCCACGTCGAGAGGAGCCAGTTGAGGTGGTTCGGGCATCTGGTAGTGATGCCCCCTGGGTGCCTCCCTAGGGAGGTTCTTCGGGCATGTCCAACTGGGAGGAGACTCCGGGGAAGACCCAGGACACGCTGGACAGCCTATGTATCTCGGTTGGCCTGGGAACACCTTGGAATCCTCCCAGAAGAGGTGGAAGAGGTGGATGTGGAAAGAGACGTCTGGGCCTCCCTGCTCAAGCTGCTGCCCCCATGACCCGACTTCGAAACAAGTGGAAGATGATGGATTGATGATATAACATACATTTTCAAAAACCTAATAATTAATTATTTCACAAAGAATTTATCTTTATTCTTTATCTTGCTGCAGTCCCAGCTGAATGCATGCAGAGCAAAAACTTCACTTTGTTTTCTCTAACTGCAGACATCATCATCATCATCATCATCATTATTATTATTATTATTATTATTATTATTATTATTTGATAACAATAATAAAGCGTGAGGTCGTGAGACAAGCAGAGCATTAAGCCAGTACCCAGTACCTAGCGCATCTGTATTGCACACCACTAGCTTAGCGCTATGTCGTCAGTGCCGACAGTTAACAACTGTGTGTGTGTGTGTGTGGGGGGGGGGGGTGTATTGTGGGTGAAGGACATTTTGATAGGCAGGGCACTTAGTTTATCCAAGGAGGGCTCCCCGCCCCGTCAACAGAACCAAGCGCACCATCTATCGAACTGTCAACTGACAGACACGCCAACTAAAAAGCTACAGATAGCGCTCCGCTTCCCTCACCGCGCAACACAGACTTGTCTCCATCCCACCCCCATAAGCCCCCAGTACGGACGTACGCGAGAGTATACTGGGGGCTTAACCCCCATCAAAAATCACGAAGAGACGAGTTCCCTGCCAAGGCATGTAACCCAGAGCAAACGCTGTCATGGGTGTTTTGTGACAGCAATAGAAGCAGAAAACATTTAAGGGGTGAAAACTTTTTATCTGCACCGCATGTCCTTTTTTAAAATGATTTATAAACTTATTTTTGTTTTAACAAAAGCTGCAGTTTTATGTCATTAATGCACATCTGTTAAGATGACGGTTAATGTAACTTTGACCTCGATCAACTTGGTTTTTTAAATTTATTGTCCCATCTCATAGAAAAATAAACCTACATTTCTGTCTGACAATATTAAAGATTCGGTGCACATGCACACATTACTGAGGCTGACCTTATGTGAGCTTTTTTGCTTTGCTGTAAAGTGAGTCCACCACTTTGCTCATGTTCTGAATGGTCTCCAGCGCTGCCTCGTAGGTCTTGTCCACCACCGGCTCTTCAAAGACAATCAGCACACCTTCGCCTTGGTCCAGTATACCTATCAGTGGGAAGGATGGCACACAGAGACAAAATGTGTCAAAATACTACAACAAACCATCGATACCTACAGGCACGCACCGATTTTCAAAATTTGAGAAAAAATAAAAAATAAAGCTTCCAATTTACCGTGAAACTTCTGGTCCAGAATCATCTGTGATAATTTCCTCTCCACATCTCCCTGCAAGGTACACAAAGTCTGACTGCAACCATCCAGCAATAAAAACAACTGATGCTTCAAACAGCTCAATGGTGCCAAGTGAAAATAAAAACTGGTGGCAACGCTCACCTTAGAGAGTTTGATGAGGGAGGAGACGTGTGTAATCTGTCAGGGGGGAGACAGTGTTTCAGGTGTTAGGCAGTGATAAACGTACAGAGCTGCTCAGTCTGGACAGAGCTCAGTGTTTACCTGGACCCTGGAGAAAGGCTCAATGACCCGGATGAGATTTTGCTCCAGCAGGTTGTCGTACAGCTTTGTCAGGTGGGTGCTAATGATGGGGTCGTCCCTCAACTCTGATTTGTAATCCGTTAGTGCCTAAAGACGGTAAAAATGGGACATTTATTGTAAATAAATGGAAGAGACTGCAGCTGTACTGACTGTGTTTTAATCCAACTAGTTTGTCTACAGCCACGTAAAACAACAACGCATCAACAATCTGATAAAACAAACCTTCTCAAAGTCTGCCAGAGATCGGTTCTTACTGGCGTGTGCCACACACTTCAGAGATTCTGTCTGTGAGGAACAAATAAAGAAGAGCTGATGGAAAGACTGCAGACAGAAACATTAAGGTTGAAACTGGACTGAAACATAAAGAACCAGCAGCTACAAGATCTCTGCCGAGTCTGGGCCCATCCCTAATGACTAGGGGTGTAACGGTACATGTGGGTGTAACGGTACATGTGGGTGTAACGGTACACGTGGGTGTAACGGTACATGTGGGTGTAACGGTACACGTGGGTGTACCGAACCATTCCAGTACGTCATGTTCAGTTCGGTCCACGTGTGTACCGTTTCGGTTATTTTTTCACTCATTAAATTTTATTAACAAGAGATTATGCACCGCGGAACTTAAGTTCCTAAGCGTGTTTCAGCACGGTGCTATTATCTTGCAGCACGCGTAGCATTAGCAGCCTAGCAGGCAACAAACGAGCCATCTCGTTGTGGTCCCCTGTTGGGGAACATTATGTCTTTCTTGTTAAAAGACAAGTGAACAAGTCCAAAGCTGTGTCGACGTTGTTTCAGAGAGTTTGGATCTGCAGCAGCAACACGTCGAACTTGTGAACGCTCTTGAAACGACATCATCCGAACGTGAACGTCTCTTCTACAGAAAAGCAGCTTGGTTGGTGCAAAGAGCGATAGCAGCAGCATTTAAACCTTTATCAGGTCATTCAGATCCAAAGCTGACCTACGTCCATATTCTGTTGTCGATGCGCCGGCTTTAAACATATGATTAAAGTTATTGAGCCCCGCTGCGACATCCATCACGTCAACACCTCAAACAAAAAGTTGGAGCAGCACTTTATGAAAAAGCTACAACTGATATTGTCAACAAGCCCTGGAGCAGATTTAAAGCCCTGCCCTGATGATGAGATTCAACCACCACACATGAAAACTGTGCAAGAAGAGGTATTGTATTATTGTGATCTAATTAACTTTTTAAATTTAAAATTATAATCTTAACTTTTTTACATTCAACCTTTTTTTTTAAATCTCTGTGTTGTTTGCAGTGTGAGGATGATCGCAGCAGAGTCTTCTTCATCCACCAGGTCACCTCCAGCTAAGAAGTCTGTAATGACTGAACTTGTTTATTTGGCATATTTTCAAAATAAACATTGTGTAAATCTTTATTTTGGCTTTTTTGTCCCGAAGATTAACGGAACCGAGCCCTCCTTGAAACTGAACCGAACCTAAATGTGATTGTAGCGTACCGTTACACTCCTACTAATGACAGAGGTCAAAGAATGGCACTTTCAGACCAGAACCATTTGTCTTCTACAAGAACACGTGACTATTTTTACAAACATTAAATGTGCCTCAGTTTGCAAGCTTTGAATTTAAATTCTGACTCCATGAGAAAAGTTGTGAGGAACCAAAGAAGTGTGGAGCAAACTCAGCTGTATCGACTTGGAGCGCAAACATCACATGGCACGAAGACACACCAGGAGTGGGTTGGCTTCAACCCCTCTCCACCTCAGTCACAATATTTATTATTTGTTTTTATTACAAACTCTGCTAAATCCGTCTCCACCCTGACCATGAACGAGCTACAGCTCATGCCCTAAATTCCTCGGCTTCCAGCCTCTTTTCCCTCCTGTCTCCCAACAACTGTGCACCCACTGGACAGAAACAGTTATTAAATACTACTTACTAAGTATTTCACACACAGGTTTAAACTTAATGCTTTTTAGTGCCATTAAAGGCCTTAAATTTAGCAAAACCTATTTAGAGGACAGAGATGGTGTAAAGGTAGGGCAGCCAAATTGAGACCAGAAAGTCGACTCCTCGTCGTAGTAGTGCCTCTGAACAGGACACCTAATCCCTAATTACTCCCCGGGTGCTTACATAGCCGCCCACTCTCCACTGCGCAATACATACAGTACACGGTAAAAACTATAGACATTTAGCCTATGATAGAGATCTGTCTTCTACCGGCTAACTGCAGTAATGCTGTGTCTGATGTGAAATCAGAGTTCTCTGATTTAATTGTTACTTTTTTGAGTTTAAAACTGTGCGTAAGTGGTGTTAAAAGTCATTTTTTCAAGAGCGAAGTAGCGAAGCTACAAGCTAACTACAGCCGGCTTGCCGTACTCTTACTCGGATGCATGCGCACAACGCTGCGTTCAGTCGAAAGTTGTTGTTTTTTTTGTCAAAAGTTCGTTGGTCAGCTTTGAAGAGTGCATTTGAGCTAAAAAAAAAAAAAAAAAAGGGGGTTCAACCTGCTCTCTGATCTGTGAAAAGAACGCTGTGTTGTGTGATTTTACTGCGAGACCCTCTGGTCAAAGCCACAGAGGAAACTGGTCACCATTTTGTGTCAGCTCTACTTAAAGCGGAAGGAGACGCCCACTAGAGGGTTGGAGGGTGAAGTGTTTTCAGTTGCTGCTCTTTTGCTGTTCATTTATAAAGTGAGAAGACTGGAAACTGTTAAGAGTTAACAATGTATTCTTTTGTTTGAAACGTATGGCTAAAACTACATTTGATAGTTTATTTTTTATAGAGATGTTTCGCTGTAACAGTTTACTGGAACTCCTCTGACTGATGAAGTCCTCCGGATAGAGGGTGAAACATCTCTATAAAAAAGAAACTGTCCAGATATCGTTACCGCCACTCATCACAATACATATCATGATATGAATTTTATGCCATATCGCACATCCCTACTCTCCACCTGGGTGCATCTCAGGAGTGATGGGTTAAATGCAGAGAACTACTTTCATCATTGTATGGGGACATACACTGATGACAATCTCAGACTTCTCTTCCTTATAACTTTTTATTGCACGCTAAAAACCCTGGATGAAGAGAAACGAAGAATCAAACGTCATACCTGTCTGCCTGTGTATCGCAGAGCTAGTTTGCCGCTGATGAGGGCCTGAACATCCTCTGGGCTAAAAATAAAAAAAAGATCATTAAAAGCCAATATACATCACATTTTTCCAAAGAAACTGAATTTTTTTTTACAACTACATGTGATAACGCTGAAAATATTTATTGAAATGAAAAAGAGTCCGTGTCACCACTAGAGATGTTCTGATCGATCGGCCACCGATCATGATCAGCCGATTTCCAATAAAAGCAAGTGATAGTCCAATACCGATCAATGCCTTTCAGTGCTAATCACAAAAACCGATCACCCCTGCAGCCTGCAGAGTTCCGGTGGTTTATATATTCAAGCAATGTTTTGAGATTTATTTGACTTTCTGCACTTTTGAGCCTGTTGAGTCTTAATACTTTCAATAAAGATCCTGTTAGTGACAGCAGCTCAGTGTTTTTCTGTCGTCCTGTTGACTGAATAGTTGCTGTACTGTGCCCACACCTTTACAGTTTTTGTTTTGAAAAAGTACATACAAACCTGTTTTTGTTCAAATGAAGGTGATTGTTATTGTTGCTATTTTCCAGATCAAGAAGCAAGTAGCACTCATCTTAACTAAATCAAAACATTTATATCCGGTCCATGTGAATGGTATCTGTGATCGGCAGACAAAACCCCGAGCGGATTATCCCTAGTCATCACATTAGCTTGATGTTCTCTGCTCCTAGCATGAAGTCCAACACTCACGCGTTGAGCATGATTTTGCAGAGCAGCATGTATTTCAGGGCTGTAATGGCTCGCGGGCTGTCGATAGAGTCGTAGCCCTCAAAAGCTTCATAGAAGTATGAGTAAGCAGTCTTCCAGTCCTTCTCCTCTGCTGCATGAATGATCCCTGGAAGCACAAACAGATCAATCAGGTCCTGATCACGTTCATGACGTTTTGCAGCTTTGGAGACGTTTTATTTGACGAGCAAAGAGCTCTTGACTGTAAATGTTGCAGACCTCCAACCTGGACGTTTCTCTTCGTACCTGATTGCATGTCTAAAGCTGCTTGCAGTTTGGGGGGGCAGTAGATGGCGTTGGCGGTGGTCCTGGCAGAGGTAAGTGCAGCGCGGGCCTTGGGCAGGTTACTGAGCGCGTGGTAAGTCTTACTCTCCAGCAGCTGGACCTCCACCAGCAGAGCTTTGTCGTCCATCTTCTTGAGCTCCTGCAGCAGCTGGGAGCCTGAAGGAGGCGGGAGGACACAGAGGTGAGGGTTTGAGCGTGTTGCTGCAGGTCAGACAAAGGTAGACACAACTCTGCACTCACCAAGTTGTAACGCCTCCTGGTAGCACTTTGTGTCAAAATACAGTGAGATGAGTCGAGCCTGAGGAGAAGAGAAATTATTTCTGGTTTAATCTACGATGGATTACACGTGTTGTTGTCATGTTGCTGACAGATGAACAGCAGAACCAGGAATTCAATGGGTAACTGTTTTAGACAACATGTCAGAGGTCAGCGCAACAAGGAGGGAGGAAAGAGATCAAAAATGTTTGATCAGCTCCAACACATAAAGGCACTGTTCCTTACAGTACAAAAAGGATCGTTTACTTCAGGTAATGTGGCGTAAACTATGTACAAAGTACAATTCATTACAGAACAGAACACTTCCAAATATGAAAATACAAAATAAAAGCACAGCTGTACACAGGTGGAACTTATTGAACACTGGAGGACATATTTATGGTTTGAAAAATAAAAAAGGACAATAAAAAAGGTTGAATCATGTCATCTGGACTTCGTTTTGTTTTGTTAAAAAGAAACGTTTCGCCCCTCATCCAAGAGGCTTCGTCAGTCTGAGGACAAAGGACACTGTTGTTCCGACACCCTCCTCTCTCTCTCTCTGCACTGCTTCAGTGGCTCACAGCAAACTTTTCTCTGATGCTGATTTGAAACAAGGCGGCTGCGTTCGCTGCAGGCTGAACCCTCATGGTTCATACGTGGAACTCCACATCATTAACACTAGTGGTGTAACGGTACACGTGGGTGTATTGAACCGTTTGTTATTTTTTCATTCATTAAATTTTATTAACGAGAGATTATGCGCCGCGGAACTAAAGTTCCTGTGTGTGTTTCAGCACGGCGCCATTATCTTGTAACACGCACAGCATTAGCAGCCTAGCATCCCGTTGCGGTCGCCTGTTTGGGAACATTATGGATTTCTTGTTAAAAGACAAACGCAAATCCAAAGCTGTGTGTCGACGTTGTTTCACGGAGAGTGGATCTGCAGCAGCAACACGTCGAACTTGTGAACGCGCCTGAAACGACATCATCAGAACGTAGTTTGGTTCAAAGAGCGATAACAGCAGCATTAAACAACCTTTATCAGGTGATTCAGATCGGTTCAAAGCAATAACACAAGCTGTAGGAGATTTTAAAGCTGTGGATCTACGTCCGAATGTTGTCGATGCGCCGGCTTTAAACATATGATTAAAGTTATTGAGCGCCGCTGTGACATCCATCACGTCAACTCTTCAAACAAAAAGTTGGAGCAGCACTTTATGAAAAAGCTACAACTGATGTTGTCAACAAGCCCTGGAGCAGATTAAAGCCCTGCCACATCAATGATAGAGAGAGAATATTCAACCACCTCATATGATGACCGTGCAAGAAGAGGTATTGTATTATTGTGATCTAATTAACTTTTTAATTTAAAATTATAATCTTATTAACTCAATTTTTTTATATCTCTGTGTTGTTTGCAGTGTGAGGATGATCGCAGCTGAGTCTTCTTCATCCACCAGGTCACCTACAGCTAAGAAGTCTGTAATGATTGAACTTGTTTATTTGGCATATTTTCAAAATAAACATTTTATAAATCTTTATTTTGGCTTTTTTTGTACTGAAAATTAACCGAACCGAGCCCTCCTCGAAACTGAACCGAACCTAAATGTGATTGTAGCGTACCGTTACACCCCTACTGCTAACAGAACCACGCTGCTAACAGTAATAGTGTTTATAACTTTTTTATTGTGGTAGATTGTGGTCTGTACTCTACATGTCTTCTGTCTAAAACAGGTCTCTCTTGAAAACGAGTCCTCGTGACTCAGAGTACCTAAATAAAGGTTAAATACACTAAAAATAGGATTAATTTTCTAAATATGCATCAACATTGACACAAGACCTTCTGTTGAAGAAAACTCAGATCAGTGTCTACGTCAGTCCATGACACACGTTTCAGCCGCAGTAGAGATCGCTTCTATCCCACTTCGACTAGTTTTCTAATTATGCACCCGTTTGTGCCTTCGCCCTGCAGGTTTGATGTTGCATGGACTAGTTGGACTTAAATACGTGCCTGGATTGTTTTATTTCAAACAACAGTTTGCTGTTTGCACCGAGCTATAAATCACACTCTTTCACACACTCTTTGCTTTTCTGCAACTATAATAAACACACAAGAGCCTGTCCATGCAACATCAAATACTGTAAGCCCAAGTGAGACAGCAGCTTTGACGCTAAACATTTCGGTACATGTGCCGTCAGTTTGTGACCTTTTGACATCACTGTTTAAATAAACAGGAAGACAAATTTAAAGTATCAATGCAACATTCAGAGTCAGAGATTCTTTATTGTCATTCACACCTCATGTGGTACATGTGGTGGAGCAAACTTATGTACACAGGGTCCTAGTTACATCCAACAATAAAATGTATAAGAAAAACAGTAATAACATCTAAGATATGAACTAAGAAAAACATCAACTAAATATACACTAAGCACTCATAACATAAAACATTGAACATCAGCACAAACATGAACATGAGTCTGTGAGCAGATGTGCACGCATGAACACATCAACATTGAAACAGATCAGCAGCAACATGAAACAAATCAGCAGCAACATGAAACAGATCAGCAGCAACATGGTGTGGTTTTTCACAGTGATTATTTTAGTTAGAGATTCATGAGTCTAACAGCTTCAGGGTAGAAGCTGTTCCTCAGTCTAGTGGTTCTACACTTAATGCTCCTCAACCTCCTTCCTGAGGGGAGTGGAGCAAAAAGTGTGTGTGCTGGGTGAGTGGGGTCCTTCATGATGCAGGTGGTCCTCTTCCTGCATCTGGAGGTGTAGATGTCTGTGATGGTGGGGAGACTGACTCCAACAGACTTCTGTGCAGCCTTCACCACTCTCTGCAAAGCTTTTCTTTCTGCAGCTGTGCAGCCTCCATGCCACACATTGATGCTCGAGCACAGGATGCTCTCCACTGCACACCTGTAGAAGGAGGTGAGGACTGAGCTTCCCAGACCAGCTCGTCTCAGCCGTCTGAGGAAGTAGAGTCTCTGATGAGCTTTCTTGATCAGGCTGGTGGTGTTGTTGCTCCAGCTGAGGTTGTCATTCATGTGTACACCCAAGTACTTGTAGCTGGAGACCACTTCCACCGCAGATCCTCTTATGTTCAGGGGGGTGTAGATGTTTTTGTTCCTTCTGAAGTCCACAATCATCTCCTTTGTCTTCTTCACATTGATGTGAAGGTTATTCTCTCTGCACCAGCTCTCCAGGTGTTCCACCTCCTGCCTGTAGCTGGACTTGTTATTTATGATGCATCCCATCACCGTATTCTGAACAGTATTCTGAATTCCCATATTCTGAACAGAGTGAAGAGGTTCTGTGCAAAAAAGCTTTAAATATTTTATCTGCTGCAGACTGATCTTGAACAACCTCAGTTTAGAGAAATAAAGTTTAATTACAATTGTCTTGATGGTGGGAGAAACACCAAAGCCAGTAAATCACTACTTCCTCCTTTATCTAAAATGGAGTCTGACCGATATGGAAATTTTGGTTATTGCCGATACCAATAATGGGAGGGGAAGGCGACCACCGATAACAGATATAATTGCTGAAATGTTTTGTCCCCCCCCCAACAAGAATCTCAGTAAACAGCAAGTGGAGCTGGGCTTGTTTATTTAGCGCACCCGTTAGCAATCAAGAAGCTAAGCTAATCAGATCCACGCTATACGCAGATCCACTGAAGGTTTACAAGTGGTGCACTGGTCACAAAAACAGTCTTCCTAACGTGCGTTCACATTTTCTATCTTCCACTATTCACCATAAAGTTATCAAATGTGTTACAAAAATATAAATAAACAAAGAAACACTGTTCCCTGTTCATTGTTTAAACAGTCCGTCACGTATGATGAAGGTCTAATTGTACAGAAAGAATAGGTGACGATCTACTTGGGGAAAAAAAATCCATTAAATTCTCTAAAGATAGTTTAGATACAAACTGACAACAGTCTAATCATTTAGTAAACTGAATTTTGTTATGAAACTATCCTTTTTGGGCTTGATTACAGTCAGACTAGTCATTGGTTCATCGCTCTTGTAAGAAATGAAATTAGTTTCTCCAAACTGTGCTTGCTGAAAGAGCCATCTAGAACAGGAAATATACATTTTCATAGCCCTTTCAACCAAAACCCCACTTGAAAATGGACAAAATATCCCTTTAACAGCTAGAAAAAGTCTGCAGTTGTCTGAGACTTTACAATACAACAACATAGAGTGGACAATATGAACAAGGCAACTTAACTTTCAAAGACTCAATCCAGTTTTCATTTTTTCCACACAGCGCATGAAACATGAAGCAAGGCTTCATCATCTGACAACAAACAACAAGCCACTCCAGCGGCTGGAGATGCCACTTAGGGATGAGCCTCACCTCTAGTGCCTGTCTGAGGAAAGTCCTCTTCTCAGCCTTGGCCCACTCGATGCACTCCAGGCACAGCTCCACCTCCTGACCCGTGGCTGCTTCCATGTCCAGGAACAAGTCCAGCAGGGAGCGAACCAGCCGGGCTGCTTTGGCCTTGGAGATGGAGTTGAGGAAGGGCCGTACATACTTCAGGAGGCCTCCGAGCTCTGAGAAGTAGAGAAACCTTAGTAAATGTTATTTCACTGTTTTAGCTCTTATTGTTTGAATCAAGACAGCCATTTTGATCCATTGTGGCAGAACCAGATGTCCCTTTGAGAAACTCCCATCCTGCTCAGATTACCTGCAGCTTGGCCAGTCTTTGCCAGCAGCCCCCCCAGCTCCAGGATGCTCTGCTCTTTAACACGCACCGCTTCCTCATCGCTGTCCTGGATGTCCCTCTTCACTAAAACACACACAGAGCAATGATGTCATTTGCTTCAATACGAACTACAGCAATGCACAATGAAAACACCGGCGTTCATTGGTACTTCCGGTTTTCAAGACCACTTAAGTGAAACTATGTCATGAGCCGACTGTAAAGGCATACAGCCAAGTGGCTAACGAAGCTACTGTAAATACAGGAGTCCATTAATTACACAACGAAAGCAGGTCCACAGCTTGGCTTTCAAACGCACATTAAATATACTAGACAAAAAGCAAAGCGCTTCATTATGTGCTATTCTACATTATATTGTAAATTCATTTACGGGCCTGAACTGTGAACACTCACAGCAGCTAGCTAACAGTTACTAGCCGGCTGTCACAACTTGCAGCCAAATGAATGAGCCGTCAGCTCGGGCTGTGCTGTGGAGCTGGCCGGTGTGCTGCTGACTCACTCCAGCAGAGCGCACGGCTAACACTTAGCTGCGAGGCTAACTAGCACGGCTAGCTCACTGAACACTGGCTGAAAAGCTCGCGTCATGCCCGAGCGTGAAACTGCTCTGACCCCACTGCCCGCCTGCGTCGATTATATTTACCTATAGAATGTAAGATATCGATAGAGGCATTCTGGTCAGTTCCAACAAGAGACCGTGCTCTCTGAAACTCAACCACGGCCGCGGCTGCCATTTCTCTGCTCCCGATCTCTTCTTCTACCCGCGCGGCTTCCGGTTGGGTGTTCAAATGTTTGGAAGGATGCTGCCCCCTACAGGTGGCAACGAGCACACACACGATGGACGCTTTAAATTTAATTAACCTTTATTTAATTAACCTTTATTTAATTAACCTTTATTTAAACAAGTAGTCTCACTGAGTCATGAGGGCTCATGTTCAAAATAGTCCTGTTTGCGAACAGTGGTGCAGAGGTTAGAGAAGGTGGGCCTGTGATCGGAAGATCGCTGGTTCATCTCCCAGTACAGAAAACATAGAAAAAAAAAATGTGGGTGGGAAAGGTGAAGCACCCACACCTTCCTTCACCCTCATTTACCCCACTCTGTGCCCTTGAGCAAGACCCTTAACCCCCACCCTCCACTGCACTGGGTGTCCTAGACAGCAGCTCTCTGCTCCACACAGAGGGCTGTGGTAGCTCGGTGTCTGTGGTTGTGTCAGGAAGAACATCTGGCGTCAAAATAATTGCCAAGTCTTCGTACGATTTAGTTCACTGTGGCAACCCCAGAAGAAGGGAGCAGCCGAAAGAGAATAAATAAATACATCTTGGATTTTAGATGGCCAAGTGCATAAAATTGTTCAGAAGACCATGCCAAATTTAATCCTTTTATCAAATTTTGCACAAATCATGTGCAAATTTGGTTTTATTTAAAATTGGTTCTATTACTCACCTTCCACCATTTGGTCTTCTTCTATGGTTTTACTCGTTTTCGCTTCTTCACAACAACAGTCATTCTACACACAACCATCTGATGTTGTCTGGCCACGCTCTCCCCTGCCACAACTTCACAGTCTCCAACCCCCCTCAGGTTTCCTCTTCTACACCGAATGTAGTCGACCTGCGTACTCCTTCCTCCACTCTTATAGGTCACTCTATGTTCCTCCCTATTTTGGAAATACCACGTGGGCAGGTGTTGATTTCAGCCATTCCCATTTGGGCAAAATCCACCACCATTTGTCCGCCCAAATTCTTGACAGCAATTCCACCCATGACTTCTCATCCTCAGTTTCCTTCACCAACATGGCCTTTTAGCTCTGTTCTGATCACCACTCTCTCTTCCCTGGGAATACTCTCCATCACTTTATCCAGATCCTTCCAGATTTTCTCTTTCCTTTACTACACATTCAACTTGTGGAGCACAACCACTGACAAAATTCAACATCCAACCTTCTTTTACCTTGAAACATATATTATCTGATACTCTTTTCAACTCTTCTGTTTGTTGCCAACTCCTCCTTCATGACCACCCCTACTCCATTTCTCTTCCAGTTCACACCACAGTAAAAGTTTAAACCATGTACCATTGCTGCAGAACTTACTGTCATTCCACCTGAACCAGACACTGATTGGTTGAGTTTTCGACAGATGAGGAATAAATGCACAACTGCTGTCAAAGCTGCAAAATGTAACTATTTCTTATCTCAGACCTCCAAAAATCTACATGACCCTAACAGATTCTGGAAAACTATCAAATCTCTCTCAGGCACCCCCCAATCATCTGACCTCCCATCACAACTTCTCATTAACTCTGTTCCTGTGTCAAATAAGCACGAGATCCTGAACTGTTTCAACAAACATTTTGTTGCTTCTGGTTCTTTATTTGACACAGTTACTAATGGAAAATCAGCCACTTCACTTAATAACCAAACTTCTACGAATCAAATCCCTCCTACCTCAGTTAAACACAGCTTCTCTTTTTCTCCATTCTCAGTCAGTGAGGTCAATAAACTGTTAAAGGTCTTGATCCTAAAAAATCTGCAGGACCAGATGAACTTCCACCTTATTTCTTAAGGCTGGCTGCTCATATCATCACAGTCCCTGTGACCCACATCTTCAATCTCTCCATAAGACAAAACTCCATCCCAGACACTTGGAAAACAGCCTTTGTTCTTCCTTTGCTGAAGGGAGGTGACCCCACCTCACTGAACAACTATCGACCAATCTCTAAACTCTGTATTTTAGCCAAGGTTCTAGAAAAACTGATAAACTCTCAAATCAAAAATTACCTGGACTCATTTAACATCTTACCTCCACATCAATGTGGTTTCAGGAAACAACACGGCACAACCACTGCTTCACTGAAGGTTCTTAATGACGTTGTTGAAGCACTGGATGCTAAGGATTATTGTGCTGCACTTTTCTTAGACCTGTCTAAAGCTTTTGACACTGTGGATCAGAACATCTTGTGTCATAAACTCTCAGAAATCAGTTTCTCAGATCACACCATTGGTTGGTTCTCTAACTATCTTTCAGACCGGAGGCAATGTGTTCAACATAATGGCACTTCCTCCAGTTATTTAACAGTCAACAATGGTGTACCACAAGGCTCAGTCCTAGGACCCACCCTCTTTACAATCTACATACATAATGTTGGTAAAAACATCCCTAATGCATCCATACATTTCTATACTGATGACACAGTTGTTTATTGTCGAGCTAAAACTGTTGCTAAGGCTTTCCAGCTTTTGAAATCTGCATTCAACTACATCCAGACAGATTTGTTTCGCCTCAAACTTGTCCTAAATGCCGACAAAACCAAAGGGATGCTTTTTTCAAATAGGAAGTCGGTCCCAGCAGTTCTTCCTCTGATCTCATCCTCAAATGGTGTCCCCATTGAGTTTGTTGATTCCTATAAATATTTGGGTATCTTGGTTGACTCACATCTCTCTTTTAAGCTCCATGTGGAAAACTTGATAAAGAAACTGAAAGTTAAACTGGGTTTCTTTTTCAGAAACAGATCCTGTCTAACCCTGAATGCTAGAAAACGCCTTGTATCTGTGACTTGCCTTCCCTCAATTGATTACAGTGACATTATTTACATGAACGCTCCTACAAGAACCCTGCAGATGTTGGATGCTGTCTATCATGGTGCACTAAGATTCATAACTGGCTGTGATTATCGTACCCACCACTGCACCCAGTATTCACTGGTTAACTGGACATCATTAACTTCACGCAGACTCTCTCACTGGTACATTTTCATCTTTAAATCACTTCTTGGTCTGCTGCCTTCATACATCTCCTCCTACATGTCTCTGCGTGAGTGCAGCTACAGCGTGCGCTCTCAGGACATTATTACCTGCAGTGTTCCCTCAGTGAGGACTGAACTAGGCAAGAGGGCCTTCTCCTACTCCGCTCCTGTTTCCTGGAATATCTTACAAAAAGATTTGAAGCTCTCGACCTTGACCTCTCTAAGTGGCTTTAAGAATCTGTTGGACTCCTGGCAGGGACCAATGCAGACATGTTCCTGTTTTTAGTTTTCTACATTCACCTTAGAATCTAGCTGTTTTTGTTAATTTTCTTTTTTTTAAATCCTATTTGTTTAAAAAAAAAAATCTGTATGCCTTTTTATAACTGTCTATTGTTGTTGCTGTTGTCCATTGTTGTCATCATTCTTTGTTGAAATCAGGTCTCTCTTGTAAAGGAGTCCTCGAGGCTCATTGGGATGTACCTGTCTAAATAAAGGTTGAATATGGTCTCTTGTACATATACCTTCCTTCTCTGCATCATGTCAGCCAGCTCTCTATCTTAGCCTGTAATAGTCCCTAAGTTTAGAGTTGCTGCCCTCAGTCCTATACCTTTGACTAACCTTTCTCCCTCTGTCTCCTGGCACATTTACCTCCTTGTGGTCTTCGACTAACAGTAGCACAGTTTTATCAACAGCACCAGTGGTAGTCGCTGTTAACCCGGGCCTCAGCTGATCCAGTATGGTGATGTTTGGACTGACTCGCACAACCCTGGCTTGGGACCGACACAAGAGATACACTTGCTTGTGCTCCCTAGTGTCTGGTTTAATCTGATGATAGTGTTTGAAATAACATTTGCAAAAATGGCTTTGAATTTTTAAAGATCAGGGTTGTTTACAGATGGAAACAAACTTTAAATGTGCTCAGCCAATTTTATTATCACTATGACCCAGGGACCCACTGCAATCTTGAAATAGTTTTTAGTTTCATACTATTATTTAGTACATTTTCACATCAGTTTCCTACTAGAAGTGCTACTGCTGCCACTATTTGCACTTGCACGACAAAATTATATGTACAGATTACGTACACAAGGCAGCACTGACAATAGTGTAAACAAATCTGTACAACAGTCTTTGAATGAATCACTATGAGTTTATGAAGAAAAGGAACTGTTATAAATCAGCAGTAAAACATTTTGGTCGTAGCTGAGTTTGGACTAGGTGCTAGCTTGTCAGTCTTTTTAGATGTACTTAGTTTTTAAAACTTTAGTCATTTAGGCGCCATCTACTACAAGTAAAATAATTTTCGACAATATTTGTTCATTGGTTTTACACAGAATACTTTTAACAAGTCTTAACTATCTACGCTGGTTTATCTAGACTTGCTTAGCATGTTTTGAAAATCATGATTTAAAGATAACTAGGAATGTTAATGGAAATTGAATTAATTTTAAATTACTATCAGGTGTACTAACAATGGCAGCAAATTTTATTAAAGTTATTTTTAATGTTTTAGGCAAAATACATCTCATTCAAACTTCTGAGAGGTCATCGCTGCATCTTCTACAAACCCACGTTCAGTTGATAAATTCTGCTAAAGCTAATCCATGTTTGTAAAGAGGTCAAGCTGATTGTCATTGTAAGTCCTTGTTGCAAACGTACAAGTGCCACTTTAAATAACGCTCATCCAGTTGTTTCAATTTACAGCATTTTAAACAACACATTTTCATTATGGCTTAAAATACTTCATAAAATTGAACAAAGCTGTAATTAATGAGTATTTTTTCACATCGATATTGAGAAATGTCAAAGATTTAACTTGCGATTTTCACCTCTCCAACAAATGCCTTCACACATTCAACTATGCAGATGAGTGTGTGGTTTATAAAGAAGCTTCACTGCAAACTTTAATACGAAGCTGTTGAAGCAGTCTGCTGAAAGCAAAGATACCTACAAAATATTTAAAATGTTGTTCAGCTGGCTCAGACACTTGGTGAGTAGGGAAGCGTATAGTGAGCAGAAAACTGCAAGTAGACATTTATATTAAAAACACAACTTTAATTTAGAAATACAAACAAGGAAATTAGATTTCAACAGAAAAGTGACTCATGATGACGGCGTCTTCGTCTACAGGACAACTGACAGGTAGTCACAAACCTGAAAGACAGAAAAAAGTTTTTCATACATTTTACGGTGACACAAATTTAATAAACTGACTGAACCATTTGCTTTTAGCTTCTAAGAGGAACCAATTTCACTTTTGTTGGTTGCCAACAGTTTATTTTAAAGATTACTGAAGATTAGGACACCTTCACTCTGTAATGACCCTGACCATGACCTACACTACATATTAGATTGTAAATGGATTGCAGCAAAGTTAAAAAAACAATCAAAAATAAATAAAATAAATCTCCTTCATTGGGAAAGTAATCATGGCACTATTTCACTCCTAAGGCTCACCAAACAGTTTTTTGTGCTATACGTCGTCAGCGTGCTCTTCTTGCACTCTCACTGAGCCTGTTCTCAGGATGACATCATCACAGACAGAGAAACTTACCACACTGAAACAACTTGAAACCAAACATCTCTAATAAATAACTAATCTTACTCGTTACTTTTGAATTTTGGTTTAACAGAATAATTTATTAAAACAAACTAATAATAACTAGCGTTAACAAAAAGGAGGGTACCATGAGAAAATGTTGAAATGTCTGTAGGCCAGTTTAAATTTAATGGTGCTGTTTGGTCTCGTGGTGTGAACCAAACTGGACATGGACCACAGACAGCTCAGGATGGAGCTACAAGACCATCTTCAAGCAGCTTGATGTCCCTGTCACAACAACTACACAGATTACTTTACTATACTATACTATAGTATACTACAGTATACTATACTACACTAACTACACTATATTATACTATACTATACTACAGTATACTACATTATACTATACTACACTAACTACACTATATTATATTATACTATACTAC
>NC_056512.1:14427611-14436526 GCF_014905685.2 Nematolebias whitei
CTATAATATACTATACTGCACTAACTACACTATATTATACTATACTATACTATACTACATTATACTATACTATACTACAGTATACTATACTAAACTACAGTATACTATACTAAACTACAGTATACTATATTATACTATACTACACTAACTACACTATATTATACAATACTATACTATACTAGACTATATTACACTATACTAGACTATATTATACTAGACTATATTATACTATACTATACTAGACTATATTATACTAGACTATATTATACTATACTAGACTAGACTATACTAGACTATACTAACTACACTATACTATACTATATCCATCCATCCATTATCTTTACCCGCTTTTTTCATTTTGGGTCACGGGGGTCGCCCATGTGCAGTCATCACTGTGCGAGGGGCGGGGGACACCCTGGACAGGTCTCCAGTCCATCACAGGGACATACAGAGACAAACAACATTCACTCTCTCACTCACACCTAGGGACAATTTAGAGTTACCAATCAGCCTAACATGCATGTTTTTGGTCTGTGGGAGGAAACCGGAGTACCTGGAGAAAACCCACGCATGCACGGAGAGAACATGCAAACTCCACCCAGAAAGGCCCCTGGACCGGGGTTTGAACCAGGGACCTGCTCGCTGAGAGGCAGCAGCTCTACCAGTTGTGCCACCGTGCTGCGCTCATGTCCAATCTTACTTTGAAAATTCTGTGATACAGCGAACCTGCGAAAAACGAACCGCGAAGTAGCGAGGGACTACTGTACTACACTACACCATACTGTACACCATTTTATGTATATATACATAATGTATGCTCGTGATTTCCCCTGCGCTCCATAGGGGTGTCAAACTCATTTACAGAAGGGGGCCAAAATGGAAAATAAACTATTTCAAACATTTTCAGTCGTTACATAAACTCCAGTCTGTCACCACCTGTCGTCTTCCCTTGGCAGCAGCTTCCTCAACAACAGATTTATTCGCCTCGTATGTCGTTCTCCGTCTCTTCTTCCACATCAAAATAAAAAAAATTATAGAAAAATTCAAACTCATTTTTCTCAGCTTCAAAGTTGGCCACCTGTCTTCAGAAGTCTGGATTAAATAAAGTATGCTCAGTTTTCATGTCAAATGAGAATAAAAATATTGTCCTTTTAAAAGATCTCGTGGGCCGTGTTTGTCCGTCGGAGCCGAGTGTTCTCTAGAAGAGCGCATCGAGCTAGCACAAGTATTTCATCTGCGCTAGCTTGTTTCCATTCCATGACCATGTCATTCTGGAGATTTCATCTTTCTTTTGTTTTTCAGCAGTTCTGTCAACACCGAGGACACTGATGTCACTGACGGTGTATCTGATGTAGCAGCCACATGCTAATTAGGGATGGGCAGAGATGTTCACATTTTTACACTTGTTAAAACAAATTAATAAACCTTCAAGTGTTCTGGCATCGGTGCTGCCAGCACACAAAGGACAGGGTGGTTGTCTAATCTACAACTACTGCAACCAGTGTGGAAGTAGGACACCTGATCCTCTCAGTATTTGTGGTGAACTCCAAAGAGCAAGTGTGTCTCTGCTGCTCCGTCCGACTGGAACCTGCTTCAACAAACTTTGGCTCTGACCTCACTTGTCTCAGTTTCTAGTTTTAAAAATAGTTTAAAAGCCGTTTTTAAAGATACTTGCAAATGTTTTCATGATTAGTACTGTTGTTGAACTTTGACAGTGAACTGTTAATGTAATTTGTGTTTCCTTGTTTGTTAAAGACTTCTACATTTCATGGTTCTCTTACTTCCCTTGACCCTACAAGGACCAGTTGGTGCTGCCACCAGCTCTGTACAGGAGAACTTGTTCTTAATGTTTACGTCTGCTTAACTAAAGGTGAAATGAAAACCAGCGTGGTCAGACTCTCTTCAGATTCTTGACAACTGAACCACACTGATGTGTTTGCACTCCAAAACACAGGACACCATGCTACTACTGCATCCAGGACCTGAGTAAGACCCGACAAGACCCTCTACATTCTGGCAGCTTTTTTTATATGAAAGCAGGTTTGTCCTCACTGTGACTGAGCTACAAATGTGTTCCACTATAATCAACATGTCCATGAGCAGTTTGTGAATGACTGCAGCAAACCTGGCAACTTATCAGCAGGTTGGAAGAACTATCTGGGTTGGGGTTTACAGAGAAAACTGGATTATGCAGACAGTCCTCCATGTGTTCCGACACCCTGGACTCTAGAAGCTGCTGCAGCACGTCTGGAGTGATGTTCCGCTTCTAAACAGACAACAGTCATGTTCAACATAAATATGTTGCGAAATCTGCAGGTTTTTATAGGAATTACACATAAACTGTATTACAAGCAGACATTACTCACATTTTAGCTTTAACACTATATTTTTATGATCAAATCTGTACATTTAGGAGAGTTGGGCTGACACAAACCTTGGTGTTGATGTAAAGTCCACAGAGACAGGAGATAAAATAACTGTTGATGGTCAAGTTGTTCCTGCAGGATTTAAAAGACGTGTTAAACATGCGTCTTTTCCTCTGTGCAGTTATCAACACAACACTGAACCAACAGTCTGCCTGGCTGGGAAACATGAGGTCGCTGCTGATCAGTACGTGACACTGCTGATCAGTACGCGACGCTGCTGATCAGTACGTGACGCTGCTGATCAGTACGTGACGCTGCTGATCAGTACGTGACGCTGCTGATCAGTACGTGACGCTGCTGATCAGTACGCGACGCTGCTGATCAGTACGTGACGCTGCTGATCAGTACGTGAACACCCAAGACCGTAAAAGTTGGGACGTCGTGTAAAATACAAGTAGAATGCAAAGTTTTGTGAATAACAGGGAAAAAGGAGAAACATGTCAAAATGTTTCAAATAAGAAACTTTACCATTGTAGGGAAAACACTTTTAAATTTTAATTTATTTTATATATATATATTTTTTTTATTTTTAATTTTTTTGGTTGCCTGAAGCTCAGACCTCTCAGCAACTGAAAGCACCACCCATCCTTCCTCCCTTCCTCCTTTTCGGGTCACGGACGTCACTGGTAGACCTGTCACGATAACAAATTTTGCTGGGCGATTAATTGTCTCAGAAATTACCGCGATAAACGATAATATTGTTTGAAATTTAACAATAATTAGTAATTATTGTCAAATTTAAGAAGAAATGTTGGTTAATTTTGTGTGCAGTATCTTTTTTGACCACTGGATGGCAGTATAAGACTGTTTGAACCAAAGGATGGATAGTGAGGGAGCGAGCAGCGTGACTAAGAAAAATGGGAGGGAGGCCCCGTGACGTCACATGGGCTGTCTCTCCTTTCTTTTTCATTCTCAAAATGGCAGACGCTCAGTGTGGTTTGAGCTCTTTAACATAGCATTTTTCACACAAAGCTTTTAATAAAAATAAAAAAAATCAGTAAAAAAAAAGTTCTCAGCTTGTTTTTGCAGAGAAAAACAACTTTATACACGAAGGCACGGGTTTCAACCCTGGATTTTGGAGATTTGACAAGACGGAGGTATTTTCCCCACGGTCGGCCTGTTAGCGTATCTTCTCAGCTTAGCTAATTTTAACGATCCAAAAACCCGATTTTGTACGGTTAAAATAGATTTTAAAGAGAAAAGATTTGAAAAGATTGATTTGTTGTTTATTGCGACAGGCCTAGTCACTGGTGTCCATATCCAGCAGTCACTCTGTGAGAGATGGGGGACACCCTGGACAGGTCTCCAGTCCATCACAGGGACACATAGAAACAAATGAGACAAACAAACATTCACGCTCTCACTCACACCTAGAGACAATTTAGAGTCACCAATCAGCCTAACATGCATGTTTTTGGTCTGTGGGAGGAAATTGGAGCACCTGGAGAAAAACCACACATGCACGGAGAGAACATGCAAACTCCACCCAGAAAGGCTACAGGCCTGGATTTGAACCAATGACCTGCTCGCTGAGAGGCAACAGCTCTACCAATATGCCCTTTGGCACATCATAAAACAAACAAATCTGACAAAGACGACCCAGGACTGTTGAACATTTAGAATCTTCTATCAAACAATATGAAAACACCCCCCTCCAAATTCTAACACAAGAGGTCTCTCAAGGTTTAAAGAGGAGAAAAGAAGAGGAGACACAGCGGTAAAGATGACTAACTGTTTTAGACGTGTTTCTGCCATGAAATTCCCTATCACTGCATATTTTCCTGAAAATGGTACAATTTCGTATTTTCAACACAAGACATGTTTACTGTGTTCTACTGAGAATTTACAAAATGGGCTCATGAAATTTTAAAATCATTTTCATTTACGAAGTAAAATCCCAACTTTTCCAGAAGTGGCGGTGTAAATAATAGAAACTTGTAACTATTCAGACTCACGTATGACATACGGGGCATATGATGTGCGTGTCATCCATCCCGTCCACAACAGACGAGATGTACTGCTGCTCAAACTGCAGGTTCCTCTCATATTCTTCTAAGATAGACATTTCTGGAGGGCAAACAAAAACAAGCAGACTCATTTGAATTTGTTTAAACATGCCTCACACCATCGATCCATCCGACGTCATGGCTTGTTTGTATTTTAGCTACCTGTTGAAATAATTGATCAATAGATGTACCTTGAGATCTGAGCTCCTGTTGGATTTCATCCAGCACCTCCAGCTCGTCGTGCTCCTTCACCCAGCTGAACATCTGCTGGAACAAAAGTCAAGTTCTCCACATGTTCCTCACACAAACACAGCTTGAGCTGAGGAAATGGAAGTAAAGAGAGGAAAGAGCCCGAGAGTCTGACAGACCTCCTGCGTGCTCTGCTCCTCACACCGCAGGGCGCTCCACTCCTCCTCCATCACCTCCTGGACGATGCTGGAGGCCCCGGAGCTGCTCCGCTGCCCATGGCCGTGTCCCATGTGCCGGTACCTCTCCAGCAGCCGGGACCGACTGTTCCTCAGCCGGTCCATACAGCGCTGTCAACACAAGACGAACATGACGGCAGCACAGTGTCAGTCGTGTCAAGATGCTAACAAGCTAGCTAACTGTCGCGTTCACTACAAACCTTGCGGTACGTTTCTTTCCATGACGGAGAACTCTTTTTGTAAAGTGATTGGTGCCGCTCCGAGGCGTCCATTATTAAACACACAAGCGCTCGCACATTTAGACAAGTTCAAATACTTTACACACATTAACCGAGACTGGGACTTTAGTCCGCAAACCAAAACATTACAGCCTAGCTGAAGTAGTGGCGTACTCCCGAAATGCATGATGGGTTTTGTAGTTTGTTTTTTAGGGACAAACGAAAACGCTTCACTCTGTGCTACTTCCGGTAGCTAAAATACAATTTATCATTCAATGCGAACACAAAGATGAAAAGTCAATTATTTAAAATTATAATTTTTAAAATAAATTTTCACTGGAAAAGGAAGCCATAGTTAGTAATGAATATATAGAAACGACAAAAAAAAAAGTTAATTAGAAATCAAAGAACCGGAAGTAAGCGTCTAAATCTCAATGCATCACAAAATACTGACTTTGAGCATGTACAATATTATCTCTAGGAAGTCAATACCACAAATATTAGATTTGTCTTTTTATTTAATTTTTTATGATTAAAAAAATTATTTATGTATATTTATTTATTTTTCAGGTGGCACAACTGGTAGAGCTGCTGCCTCTCAGCGTGCAGGTCCCTGGTTCTGGTCCGGGGGCCTTTCTTGGTCGAGTTTGCATGTTCTCTCCGTGCATGCGTGGGTTTTCTCCAGGTACTCCAGTTTCCTCCCACAGACCAAAAACATGCATGTTAGACTGATTGGTAACTCTAAATTGTCCCTAGGTGTGAGTGAGAGAGTGAATGGTTGTTTGTCTCGTTTGTCTCTATGTGTCCCTGTGATGGACTTGCGACCTGTCCAGGGTGTACCCTGCCCCTCGCACAATGATAGCTGGACATGGGCACCGGAGACCCCCGTGACCCAAAATGGAAGAAGCGGGTAGAAGATAATGGATGGATGTTTCTTTTTCACTTTTGGCGCCTTGTTTTTGTATTTTTGTTGCATGCTTTGATATTTGCTGTTGGTTTTTTTTGGTGAGTCGAGACGGTTCTTCTCATCCTGAGCACTTCATTGTATTGTGGACCTTGTGTTCATTTTACATATGACAAATAAACCAAACCTGAACCAATAAAGTCTGCAGCTGTGGTTATGATCATAACAATTAATGTTGATCTTCACAACACCAGAACCAAAAACAAGTGTTTCTTAATTCTGTGACATTTCAAAAAGTCATTTGCGGGAATATCATATATTTGAGACAAATATCAAGCAAAATAGGACCACATTTCCCTCCAAAAACTCCAGTATTTTAGAACAATTTAAAGGTAAAGTCACACATAAAATTGCATGCTGTGAGGAGATCAACATGGCGGTGGACATGTGAGCTGTATTTTGGCTGAGCTCCCGTCGGCCCCGCTGAAAAACTGCTTTTTATGATTATATCCTCGCTGCCTTCAAGCTGGATTTTGTCTCTGAGACTGGTGTCACCATGTAACTGAATCAACAAACTTGTGATATGGCCTCTAAACAAAAAAAGTCAAAATCTGTGGTCTCTTCTCCCCCGTGGCCTATTATCACTGCAGCAGCCTTGGGTCGCCATGATGGAGGAGCAGGTGGACCTGCAGGTGCGTCAGTCCCACCTTCACTGAGCTCTGGAGGGACAGATGAGTCGTCTCTGAGGTCAGACACTCTGGCCTCAATTAAATCTGAAATCATAGGATGGAAATAAGAGCAGCTCTGACGGATGATTTTAATTTGATCAAAACTGAATTGCAAACATCACTGCGGACCTCAGAGCAGAGTTTGACCAAGTTAAACTTGGTGTTTCAGAGACTGAGAACTGTCTGTCCTTGTGCTTGGAGGAGATGGAGAAGCTGCGTGGGACGGTGACGGAGTTAAAGAGTGAAGTCGATGGACTTAAAAAACAGTTTGAATCCATAGGGAAATACAAGTCATGATAATATCAGAAATAAAGGACTTCCTGAGTTGGTGGGTGAATGTTCATCTACTATGATTACTAAATGCTAATGGAAGTCCTAAAACTGGAAAAATTGCCACTGATTGATTACACGTACCAGACACCAGGCAGAAGAAGCTCAGATGGAGGATCCAGAGTTATCGTGGCCAGGCTTCATCACTATCAAGTACGTGTGGAAATACTACAGCGGGCCTTCAGCAGTGGTCAGCTCCACTTCAAAGAATCAACTACATTTATTGCAGCTGACTAGACCCCAGAAGTTGTGAGGGCAGGAGAGGCATTCATGGAGGCAAAACAGCTCCTGCGGCACCAGCCGGCAGTCTGGTATGGTCATCTTTTCCCAGCACGGCTTCACATCACACATGGAGGGACAGACAAGGTGTTTGTCAACTCCATTAAAGTGATGGAATACATCAAGAAAATTATCATTCCAGTGACAGGCGACGAGGATGGAAATGGATCAAAATAAACCACAGGACCAGTCTCTTTCAAGGTCAAAGTCAAAGTTTCTTTATGTGTCATTCGCACCACATGTGGTACATGTGGTGGAACGAAATTGTGTACACAGGGTCCCAGTTACATCCAACTAAGGTATAAATTGTAAAGAAAAACAGTAATAAGATCTAAGATATGAACTAAGAAAAACATTAAACTAAAAATACGCTAAGTACTAGTAGTACAAAAACAATACGCCGAACAACAGCAGCACTAACATGAGTCTGTGTGAGCAGATACAGTTCAGCTCAGTTTATTTATAAAGCGCCAAGTCACAACAGAAGTCGTCTCAGGGCACTGACCAGAAACATTCATATATAAAAATAATAATTTAAGACTTTATCTGAGGAGCAGACTGCTTTGAGTTTAACTCCTTCACAGAACTCTCATCTTGTGCAAGCATGAAGGCGACAGTGGAAAGGCAAAACTCCCTCATGAGGAAGAAACCTATAGCAGAACCAGGCTCAGGACAAGCGGCCATCTTCTTTGACTGGCTGGGTTTGGTAAGAACAGATACACAATGGCAGGTCAAGAATCACATATTAAGATAGAAATAGTATCAAATGAAAACTATTCAATTTTAACAATTCTTTTAAGGAAATTAGGTCAGTTTGTTCTCTAGTAGTCGAAGTCTATAGCAGCATAACAAGCCAACCCTAACTATAGGATTTATTAAAAAGTACAGTCTTAAGCCCAGTCTTAAAGCTGGACAATGTGTCAGCCTCATGGACAGAAACTGGAAGTTGGTTCCACAAGAGGAGCCTGATAACTGAAAGATCTTCCTCACATTCTGCTTTTGGAAACCCTAGCTATCACGAGAAAGCCTACAGTCTGAGAGTGAAGTGCTCTGTTGGGAAAATATAGAACAATAAGATCTGTAATATAAGATGGAGCTAGGTTGTGGAGAGCTTTGTAGGTCAGTAGCAATATTTTGAATTATATTCTGGATTTGACAGGGAGCCATTGGAGAGAAACTAAAACTGGAGAGATATGATGTCTCCTACTAACTCCAGTTAATACTGGCAAAAATATTTTGGATCAACTGAAGACGTTTTAAAAAAGTATCTGGACATCCAGATAATAAACCATTGCAATAGTCCAGTCTAGACGTGACAAATGCATGGACCAGTTTTTCTGCATCATTTTTAGATAAGATGTTTCTAATTTTAGTGATATTACTGTAGATGAACATATTCTGTGATATATTCATAAATTAAACGGATTCATTCATTTTTCTGGACTGAATAATATCGTGCATTGAATTTAATTAAATGTAACGTGAGACGTTAATTTTCTTTGACCCATCAAATGAATGTGGTCATTTATTTACAGAATTAAAGTTTAACATCAAACATTTACATTAATTTGGCAAATTGAAAAATAACAACATGGCTTA
>NC_056512.1:14451526-14451818 GCF_014905685.2 Nematolebias whitei
GATTTTTGTGGTGGTGATTTTGGTCCATTATACGGGGTTCGTTACACCCAGAGGAAGACCCAGGACACGCTGGAGGGACTATGCTTCTCGGCTGCCCTGGGAACTTCTTGGGATTCCCCCAGGGGAGCTGGCCCAAGTGCATGGGGAGAGGGAAGTCTGGGCCTCCATACTTAGACTGCTACCCCCTTGACCCAACCCCAGATAAGCAGAAGAAAACGGATGGATATATATATATATATATATATATATATATATATATATATATATATATATATATATATATATATATATA
>NC_056512.1:14451828-14471369 GCF_014905685.2 Nematolebias whitei
ATATATATATATATATATATATATATATATATATATATATATATATACATATACATATGTAATATATTTATATAAGTGCCCATATTTTAAGGAAGATTTTCATCTCTAATACATATTAGGATGTAGCTTTGTTGTACGGGGTTCGATATAAGAATTACGATTCCGTTCAAGAGAAAGTGGCAAAAGCCGGAGTTTTAAAAGTAACAAACTAACCATCTTTATTTTTTAGGGACTAAGCAGCAGGTTCTTTTCAGTAAAGTAGATTTATCAGCTGATGATGTCACATGAAAAGAAAATCAGGTATCACACATTTTATTCTGTCTGAACTGTAAATATTTAAAGAAAGTTTGATCATGTTCAACTCTTAAAAAAATCACTTAAAATAGATAAGGGGTGTTTTCTTCAACTCTTTTGACAAAAACTTGATGCAAAATAAAAAGGATCACAGAAATAAACATCTTTCAGCATGGCAACAAACAGGGGAGCGGTGGCGCAGAGGCTAGAGAAGGTGGGCCCTAAGATCAGAAGGTTAACGGTTCGACTCCCAGAGCATCAACATAAAATGTGGGTGGAATAGGTAAATCACCCACACCTGCCTCCACCCTCACTTGCCCCACTCTGAACCCTTCAGCAAGACCCTTAACCCCCACCATCTGCTCCCCTGAGCAGCCCAGATATCAGCTCTCTGCTCCACACAGAGGGCTGTGGTAGCTCAGTGTCTGGTTGTGTCAGGAAGAACATCCAGCATGAAAACAATTCCCGTGTGTGTTTGAGTTAGTTCACTGTGGTGACCCCTGAAGAAGGGAGCAGCTGAAAGAAGAAGACAAATTATACATGTTTCATGCGGTCAGTGGCTATGATGACTTTCTTGACAAGGGACGACTCCAAAATGTATTCATATGTAGATGTACACCCAATTGTTGTTTTCGAAAGTTTAAAAACATGGGATGACTCTCAGCTATCTCCACACCAATTTTGAGCTCAACATCTTTAAATTTCGCATAGTCGTGGCAATTTTTGTGTTTGCTAAGTTGTCTCCGCTATGGCAGCTGTTCTGGGAGGGGTTGACTCCAAAAGTGAATCGGTAAATGGACTGTACTTATATAGCGCCTTTCTATCTTATGTCAAGATACTCAAAGCGCTTTACACTACAATCTGTGCCTCATTTACCCGTTCATACAGCACTCTACATTGCTACAAAGCTAATTGAACAAATCATTCTAATGAGACCAATCAGTGCTTTTAGATCACATTCATACACTGATAGGACACACATCAGAGGCTATGAGGGGTTCAGTGTCTTGCCCAGGGACACTTCGGCATGTGACTGCTGGTGGATTCGAACCCCCAACTCTCGCATTGGAGGACGACTGCTCTAACCACTCAGCCACATCCGCCCAATCGGTGTGCAACAGACATTCATTCAGGGATCAGAGTTTCTTGTTTGCTGGTTCCTGAGATATTTTGTTAACAGTACAAACAATCAAAAACACATCCAGATGTGACAAGGACTTTATTGCTCCTCCTTCACCTGTGGCAGTGGGTGATAGCATACAAAACAAGAAAAACAAGTTTTGTGACAATCTAGCCAAGTTAACGTTATTTTTCTGTATTTTCATATGTTTTTAATGTGGACATGGTAAAGTCTGCCAGGCACCTTAATATCCACCTGAAAAGGGTCTGGATCCTCCTTCAACTTTAATGCGGCCCAAACCACAATGTGTACCCTCACAAATGTTATATCAAAATGACCGGCTCTGCACCGTGATGTGTACCATTCCTTTTATTGGCGTTAGGAGTTACCATGACGACGTAATTAGCAAACAAAGACGCCATTTTTCTCATCGAAAAACACTGACAGAACTCTTTAACAGCCTCTAACTGCCACAGTGAGGTCACATGACTAGAGGGAAGAGGTCCCTGAACAAAAACTTTTGGAGCCATTTTGGTTCAAGATGGCTACCACAGCTACCTCAGAAAACACAAAATTGACTATAACTCAGACATTCTTTGAGATATTGTGCATGACACAATATCATGCAGGACATTTGGTATGGTCGTAGCTGAGAGCGAGTTGTTTTACATTCTTAATGCTAATTAAAAAAAATCCAAGATGGCCACCTTAGAAAAAAAGGGAAAAAACATGATAACTGAGCTATTTTAAAAGATGTTGAGCTGAAATTTGGTGTGGTGGTACCTGACAGTGATACACAACATATTCTGAATTTAAATCTAAAAAGTCAAGATGGCTCCCGAAGCTAATTTCAAAGCTGAAATTTGATATGGTAGTAGCTGAGAGTGAACCTCAACACATAGTACTGTCAAATAAAAATTTTAAAATGGCTGCCACATGGCAGTCCCTGTCAAAGTGTCTCCAGGAACTTCTAGTTAGCATATCAAGACTTATCATTGATGTTTCACAACATAACCACTGACATTTGGTCTGTCCTGTTCATTGCTTGCAGGTTCAGTTTCCTCCAAATTAAAGACACATTGACCCGCTCAAGGTTCTTTAACTAAACCTGTTAAAGAGCTGCTCCTGAGTCCACCCCATCCATCTGTGGAGCCTCATCACACACCATGGGTACAGTACTGTCGCTCTCGCCCAGCTACCGCAAGGCTGCTCTTTTTGAGGATGGTCCGGCCACAGTGGGTCATTACACAGCTGTTCAAAACAGCAAGAATGCCAAGGACACGGCAGCAGCATCCAAGTCCCTCAAACGGCCGTCTATTATTAGCGCTTTGCCATGGAAACGCATCGTGGCTGTGTCAGCTAAGAGGAAAGGTTCCAAAAAGCTCCAGTCTGAAGGAGGGGATGGTGGGAAAGGAAGCCCTCTAGAAGGCAATGCAACCACCACGACCAGCTCAGCCTCCAACAGCTTAAAGCTGAAGAAGTCTCAGTCCTGTGCTAACCTCTCGTCTTACTCGTCAGTCCAGGATCCCTCAGCTGCCACCACTACCTCCTCCCTCCTGCCCACCTCCAAGACCTTGGCAAATGTAGCTACTGTTATTGCTAAAAAGAATTCCCTCACAGGTCCTGGACTCCAGGCTTCCACTGCTGTTGGTACGCCAAAACGTGTCATCGTCCAGGTAACCCAGATGTTTTGTTTTTAAAAATAAAGAACGCAATCTCTTAAAAAAATCAAATCCTCATTCGTTAATGACCACTCTTCTCTGTCTCTGACACCAGGCGTCCACCAGTGAACTGATGCGTAGCCTGGGGGAGTTCCTGTGTCGTCGGTGTTACAGACTCAAGCGTCTTTCCCCAACAGATCCGGTGCTGTGGCTGCGCAGTGTGGACCGCTCCCTGCTCCTGCAGGGCTGGCAGGATCAGGGCTTCATCACGCCAGCCAACGTGGTCTTCCTCTACATGCTGTGCCGGGACGTGGTCTCTGCTGAGGTGGCCTCGGAGCGCGAGCTGCAGGCCTCGCTGCTCACCTGCCTTTACCTGTCCTACTCCTACATGGGCAATGAGATCTCGTATCCGCTCAAGCCCTTCTTGGTGGAGGCAGAGAAGGAAGCCTTCTGGGATCGTTGCCTGGAGATCATCAACCGGATGAGTAGCAAGATGCTCCAGATCAACACCGACCCACACTTTTTTACCCAGGTGTTTGCTGACCTGAAGAACGAGAGCAAGAAAGAGGAAGAGAAGACTAAACTTCTCATAGGCCTCGACCGATAAGAGGGAGCTGGGAGGGATCGAAGGATGAGAAGCTAGGAAAACTAACGTGAAGTGCAAAACTATTCTGGTGTCTGGTGTCTCTGCTGGTTCCACATTTCCTGTTTTTAGTCCAGAGGGAATAATTTATAGAGCTAAAATAAACATGTGAACATTTTAAGTTAGTGAAGTACCAAAATAAAATGGGGTTTCAGTAAATAGCATGCAGCGTCTCACCTGTTGGCAAAAGGAGACATTTTACCATAAAAAGATCAAATCCATTTGCAGTGGTGGAATTTGAATACTTAAACTAGATTAATGATGCGATTTGATCTGATCACAATCTCAGAATTAACTGACAACAACGTAGTGATCATCGTGAAGCTTAAAACCCCTACAATAAATCTTTCAACCACTTTTCTAAGAACAGTTTTGCTGACAGCGACAAGCAGGTTTTTATTGTGAGTCTGGCCGACAGAGTCCCGTCAAACGTATTGCATTGATCTCTCAGGCACAGAGACGTGTGTCAGTCTGATCTGCGTCTTGTTTCATGAGATAAAGAACAGAAGCAACCGACCCAGAGATGCCAGACACTCACGTATACGTTCATACATCCAGTACCAGTGCAACACTGGAACACAGATTCATTACAGTGACATCTTTGACTCCTACTGGATGTATGAATGGATTTGCATGAAGTTCCTCACCATGTCCTTGCACGTGACCAGTTTTTAACTTTATATAATTATATTTACATAGTCCCCGCCCAACCTCAGAGCAGTCACATGAAGCCCCACTTTTGAAACGCACAGAGAATTCACAAACACCAACTAAACCGAGACTGTGCTGCACCGCTAGTTTCATCATTCACTGCTTCTCCGGGAAGCAATTATTTATTTGGAATGGTTATGTAAGATGTAGGTCCCTCCTGCACAAATTATTGATCATTGCAGGGATATTTTAGACACTTTTTGAAGTTGTGGTTGGTAGTTATAAACCATCAGTATCATCTCAGCCATCTTTTATCTTTGAACGAACACAATTCTGAAGATAACAGCTATTCTGAGAGAGGCCAGGACCCAAACAAATTCATGTCAGCTTGAAAACTATTTAAGACTCACATATCTCAAAACACTCCACATGAATCCATTTTTGTAAACCAGTGGAGTTTAATAAAACTGTCATTCTGTGCCCCATTTGGGGAAAGAAACATTTGTCACATTTGAAGGCACACCTCTTGTAAAATTTACCTTTATGAAAGAAAAAAACCTCTCCGCTCCTCATCACTTCTATCCAGGGCACATGCCATATATATATAGGGATGCACAATGTTGGATTTCTGGTCAATATCCGATATGCCGATATGTTAAAACTTATTCGGCCGATAATCGATGCCAATACCGATATTTTATATACGTTCCTTCCTTTGTCAGAACATATTCCTCTTATTTAGGCTTATTTGCTACAAAAATTGTGCAACAGCTGTAAGAGCTGGGGGCATATATTCAGTAACAGCCATATGATATGCATAGTACTTTGACTTATATTAAATTAAAGGTGTTAAATGTTATTTATTAGCATTAGTCACCTGCGATGGTGTCTCACTTGTGGAGGTTTGTTCCAGTTTCCTAGCTGCAGTGTGGGATCCTCTGCACTCCTGTGCATGAAGGACAGACTTTTTAAGTTCAAAGTTTTTGTCTATCCATTGAGCTGTAAGGCTAATCATGCTAACGGGGCTAACACGACGTCCAAATGTCTGTGGTAAAACTCACCCAGCAAGTCGTGCTATCAGCTATTAGCTTCTCAATGACGTCAGAAATGACAACTTGTAACTTGGGTAACGTTACGTCGGAAAAATATCTCAGACTGTGGACGATGTAGCGAGGCTCAACGTAGTCCATAAATCTTCAGAATCCAACATCCTCACCAATGAAAAATAAAACTTCCAAACCGCCGATATTTTGAAATTTCCTCTCTGCCATGAGATCAGGTAGATGCACGTGACATCATCACGTTGTGCTGCCGCTGCAGGCACAAACCACGCCTTTTTTATCGGCCAGTTACTTTAATGGAATGGCCGATGTTCGATATTGAAATTTAACGTTAATATCGGCCAATACCGATACCATGACGATAATATAGTATAGTGCATCCCTAATATATATATATATATATATATATATATATATATATATTTATATATATGATCCCTCACAAAAACAAGTCTGAGCAACAACAAAGTCTAAATACTAATTCCCCTACCAATCATTTTTTTAGGCTGAATAAATAAAATACAATAACAATAGGAGTGGTCATGTGCCACAGTTATTTAAACAGAAATCTATGTTTATATATGAGAACATTTAGCAGCAGCAGCTAGCTGTAGCCCATTCGGTGTACTTTGAAACATTTCCAGCATAAATGTCTTAATAATTATGCTGAATCAACCATGTACTGTAGTCCAAAACTGATGGCAATGTAAAATTTATAGAGAAGTGTTTGCATGAACTGTTAAAAGTTTTGAGACTGATATTGCTTTAATCCAACAGCTCTACATTTTTGTGTTGGTCATTAAGTCATCAGTCCAGTCAGAAATAATTCTGTTTCGCTAAATTGATGTCATTCAGCAGGAAAGATAATAACTGTTCATAACTTTTACACAAAACCCAACTTAAATTGTTAGAATATCCTATTTAACAAGCCCTTTGTAAGATGTTTACATTCACAGAAAGATGGGAAAATGCAATACTGACCTCTCCAGGGCACATTTGACACTAAGTTATTATGTCACCCTGCACCTTTACCAACATACAACAAGTTGGTGATGTGGACTGGAGAAAGAAAGATAGATAGATAGACAGAAAGAAAGAAGGAAAGAAAGAACGTAAGAAAGAACATAAAGAAGGGAAAAAAATGAAAGCAAGAATGAACAAAAGAAAGCAAGAACGAAAGAAAGAAAGAATGTAAGAAAGAACAAAAGAGTGAAACCAAGAGCAAAAGAATGAAAGAAAGAAAGAAAGAAAGAAAGAAAGAGAGAGTTAGTTTTTTTAAATGCTGCACTCTTGCTGTGTGCTTTCCTTTATACTGATGATGTGGTGCTGTGTCATAAAGGTCATCTTTAAGAAGACAACTGAAGAAACTGTGACGATATATGAGATCAGAGGCAAACACAATGAGTCCTCTTCCAAAGCAATCCTTTCAAGTTGGTCTTGCCTCCTGATTCTCAAGGGATTGGCTGCTGCTTGAAGATGGCCTCCCACCTACATTTCTTATGCTCACTGAGCGGTTTGACGTGCATGTGTGCTTCTATAAGGTCTCCCAGCATGCTGCTTTGTGTTGGACACGCCACGCCTTGTGTTACAGAAGAGACTGAGCGGCTGCCACAATGAACTGCTGAATGTTACACTGAGAGATGTGACATCAAGGCGACATGGCACAAGGCATCTCTGACATGGGATCATTTGTAGCTTTGTTGCAATTATATTAGAAAAGGCAAACACACGGACTGGCCCTTCATCCAGATTTCTTCTACCCTTGGTTACGTAGTACTCAGGGGCCTAAAAAGAGTTCACCAAGATTATTTCATCTTCATTGAAGAAAGTCAGGGATAGATTGGGTTAATAAAAAAAACTGATTTCTTATGGGATTTAGGTTCAGTTTTTGAGAGGGTTCTTTGGCATTGTAAAAATCTTCAATTTTCATTTCAGAGAGAGAGATGCTTTTCCTTGATGATTCCATGTCTCAACATCTAACTGTAGCAAATATACTGTCTTCAGTTTCCAAAAAGAAAAATACCCCCTCGGTCTTCTCATGCAGGGCGGAGATCTTGTGCCATATCATAAAGACTTGTTATTTCATACAAAATGAAACAAAAATAACAAAAAAATACCACGAGTCAACTCAGAGTCTGCAACTCCTGAACAAGAGGAACTTTAAAGGATTCACAGACGAGCTTTTTCATAATGTTATATTGCGTGACTGAGGGGTAACACAGAAAAAAGTGACTTTCTTCCTAACAAAAGGACATTGAATGATAAAAATGAATTTTAGAACAGAGGAAAGTTGTCCACCTACTTTGGACTCATCGAGAGCATTTACATTGACACGTTTTAAGGTTTTCATCAAAATAACTGGCTCTTTCCAAAAGGTTACCAAACTGAGCCAGACTTACTGGTGCATTTAGATTTGACCACAAAAGAAATGGGATAAACGGCACAAAATGTTAGACTGATTGGTAACTCTAAATTGTCCCTAGGTGTGAGTGAGAGAGTGAATGGTTGTTTGTTTCATTTGTCTCTATGTGTCCCTGTGATGGACTGGAGACCTGTCCAGGGTTTCACACAGTGATAGCTGGATATGGGCACCAGTGACCCCCGTGACCCAAAAAGGAAGAAGTGGGTAAACATAATGGATGGATGGATGGATGGATGGCACAGAATCCAGAGAAAGTGTCTTCTTTATTCAGGTCATTTTTACCTCCTGTTCTTTATGCTCACATGACACCCAACCGGGCTGTTGCAACTGAGGACAAACATGTAGCTTCCGTACAGAGTCAGACCCAGGTCTAATACGTGCACAAGAATCCGTAACAAACAAATGTGTTCGCTCATCATTCTTGCTGGTTGTTTTGATCGACTGATGAGACAAGTAGCATTTCTCCTGATGGCATACAATCTGTTGAACAGTTGTGATGACTGACCCAAAGTGGGTGCTGTAGGACAGCGGTTTAAGAAAGCATGGCCAGAAAGGTTAAAGACAAGATGCAGATGGTCATAAAAGTGAATTAAAAAAAGTTTCATTTATTTCAATGTTACTTTGATGTAGACGTGGATGATAATTATTTGAAGTAATTCTTAGCTGATGTAGATTCTTGGCGAATATCAAAACAGTTTGCTAAGGTCCTGTCACACTGAACGAAACCATCGTAGTTTGGATTGTGGCTGGATCGATGGAGGGTCTTAGTTAAGTTTTCAGGGGTGTATTAGGAACACATGCAATCCCCCATTACATTTGACAGAGAATGGTAGATTGTATAGTTTTTTTTTTGAGCATATACAAAACTTTTGTAGAGAGACCATGGCGCTTTGTGAGAGTCCTGGGAAGAGTTGAGTGTTTACGTAGTGGAGCACAAGTAAATAGGGGTGACTTGGTCACTGAAACTTTTAATTCAGACTGGTGGCCATCACACCCGCGGCACACTAGCAAGGCTCAAAGTAAGGCATGGCAGCGCTCTTTGTGATGAAGCGTCTTCATGCAATGTGTCGCTGTCTTACACTGAACAATAAGATCATGCTACTCTCACCATGCGACTGTAATGAGTGAGTGCAACCCCAAACTTCCATCCATCCATTATCTTTACCCGCTTATTCCATTTTGGGTCACGGGGGTCACTGGTGCCCATGTCCAGCAATCACTGTGCGAGGGGCGGGGTACACCCTGGACGGGTCGCAAGTCCGTCACAGGGACACATAGAGACAAACGAGACAAACAACCATTCACTCTCTCACTCACACCTAGGGACAATTTAGCGTTACCAATCAGTCTAACATGCATGTTTTTAGTCTGTGGGAGGAAACCGGAGCACCCGGAGAAAACCCACGTATGCACGGAGAGAACATGCAAACTCCACCCAGAAAGGCCCCCGGACCGGGATTTGAACCAGGGACCTGCTCGCTGAGAGGCAGCAGCTCTACCAGTTGCGCCACCGTGCTGCCTACCCCAAACTTTCAATGCATCAATAAATTCTGCATGATACTCAGCTGCAGTGATGCCAAATTAGCAGCACTGGCTACATTAGGCAAGTATTTAGACCCCGCTAGCAATTTGTTTAAAAAAGTGACCAATTTAGCAACTTTTTTGTTTTGTTTTACTTTTGTAGACTCACATGAAAGCAAGTTTTTTGTTGTACTGGTACTTCTTAGCTGCGCTGCTATGGGCTCCTCCTCCCCATTTCAAAAGCTTTCACCGGTGGTCCAGTTCTTGCTCGGTATATCTCCCAGCTGCAGTTAGAGCGGGTGATGTTCACTCCTCTGCATCCAGACTTCAAATGTCTTGTGCTCGTACAAAGTCACTTTTGACTGATCCCATCCTGGTTTACAATCAGAATTGGTTTACTGAATTAAATGAGTCATGAACAACAAGTAAAACCAACCCAGACTTGAGAAACTGAAACTAAAAAAATAACAAAATACCCCTAAAGTTACAGTACTTTAGAGTATCGCCTTTGGGTCACTTTTGCGGCTCCTAAATCTGAATAAAGGAGGAGAGTTGAAACTGTAACACTGAAAATACAAGAATTGAGAAAAAAAAAAGTTGTAGGGTGTCTTTTACTCACTTTTTGTCTTCTCCCACAACATTATTCCTCTCTCCGACACCATCTGTTATAACTAGATGCACATGAGCAATTATGCAAGTAAATTGACAACATTGCTTATTTTTAGTGACTTTAGGAAGTAATACTTGTGGTGGTAGCATTACGCTAACATTGCACAATGTTCTTGTGCAAAGCTGCGCTCTGACGCCAAATGAGACAGTTCCCAGGACAAGTACCAAAGTGTTCGGAGGGCACAGGAGGGCGACTACTAAGAGCATAGCATCAGCTTGATTGTCTTCAAACTGAAAGTTTTCCAAATTGCCAGACACTTTTTAATGTTCATAGCTGGGTGATGGAGAGTGGTGAAAGGTCATCAGTGGGAAACACCTGTAAAGCTGTTCTGTGGCATATATGTAGTAGGTCAGGTGTGCCCACACTTTTTCAGCATGCAAGCTACTTTAAAAATGACCAAGTCAAAGTGATCTACCTGCCACAAGGCCCCGTTTACAGAGAACAACCTCTGGAAATGTTAGTGTTTTACAATGTTTATTGGGGATAGTAAACAAGAAATGAGCAGCTTTACATGAAAATGCTGTAGTTTCCATGTCAGTTGGGTTGCCAGATAAGAACTTATGAGCTATAATACTGTGGCTTTAAAATGATAGTATTTTGACCCTAAACGGTCATATGTGCTGAGTAAAGATATTCTAAGATGAGGTGTGTGTTATGATTGATGAACATGTGCACAGAAAAGGAGGGAGTAAATAAGACATTTTAAATATATCTGGCAACCCTGATGCAGAACTCTGCTGCAGTCGTTGCACACGCAGCGTCAGTTGTCCAAACTGGTGAATACACTAACGTCTCTTTGGAGTCTGGATATTATTAGTTTTGCTCCTACATGCTGAAAAAGGTGAGCAGCACAAAAACACTCTGCTCTTTGCCGTTTATTATAACTGTTGTTAGTGCAGAAAACTTTGGCCTGCAGCCGCCTGTAGTGCGCATGTGCGACTTCACACTTGCGGAGCATTTCACACCTCCGCGGAGGTGGGTCCCCTGAAAATCTCCACTCTGAGACCTGGATTCAGAAACGTTCAGTTTCAGAGAGAATGACGCTGTTGTCTGTAAAAGAACGGCCGAACGTTTCACGTCGTGTAAACGGGGCCTCAGACTGGCTGCCCTGTCTGTCAATCAAGAGACAAATTTCATAGTTGGATGAAAGGCTGACATCTATTTTATTAATGCCATGTGCCCATAATACCTTTGCGATCGACTGCTCACAATTGACGTGTTGGGCACCCCTGCAGTAGGTGCTACTCATGACAAGGCCGTTCTTTACTTTTGAGTCTGAAAAAGGCAAACAGAAAGAATAACTCACTGTTGTTGCCTCCGCCTGATTTTACTGTTAATTATCTGGTGTAAGTTAAAGGCTGTGCTCAGTCACAGGTCTTGTAGCGAACAGTCCATCCATGTTGGACATAAAGTCTAAGTCTTCTCTAGTTAATAAAAACATAAACAGTATTTTTAAGGTGTAAAATTAGTTGATTCTGATATTGGGACTATTACTAATATGAAACCAGTTTTCATCTTTTGATCATGTTTTTTTCACACGAGACTGAAATATGTAACGTGTTGTGAAGTCGTGCTAGCGGGTTTGCCAAAGTGTTAGCATACACAAAGCAACAATCTTCTTCCATTAGTTTAACTCTGAAAAGCTTATAAAATGCATAAAGAAACAAACAAAACAACTATTTACATCACAATGGAAGTTTAAGGCCCAGAAAAGTGTTATTTTGGTGCTCAGTCTTAAAGCTAAACGATTGTGTTAGCGGTGGCACAGTTAGCTGCACAAGCTAGTTAGCTAGTTTCTTTCATCAACCTTTTGAAATAAAATGGGTATGTTTGAGATTGTTGCGAAACCCAAAGCCTGACAGAACTATTGTGCCAAATTACAGCTGCTAACGTGTGATTGAACAATCAGTCTAGAAAGGAAGTTTTTTTTTTAATTTAGATTAACTTTCTGCTCAAGTTTGGAAACTTTAGAAGTCCAAATGTAGAAAATGCACCCCCTACACACTCCCTGAATATCACAGTATCATCAGTCACTGCCATGTAGTTGTCAGACAAAATCTTTTAGGAGTAATGTATTTCAATGAAATCAAAGAAAAACATCTTTAAACATTTATTCCTATTCTTGCACGTGACTGCTCCAGCCATGTGAGCTGCTATTAAACAGGATAGAGGTGAGGAAACAAGCCGATATCTCTGAACGAGCTACTGTATTCTCCTAAAGTTGGTAAGGAAAGTGTGAGTTGATTGTGCCCTCTCACGTTCAAACTTTCATAGATCAACTCATGACATCGTGCCATATTTTATCTTGTAACATGTACGAGAGAAAAAATATATTGTGCAATCTTCTAATAATGATGAAGTCAGTTCAGTTGGACTTTTTCTTTCATTTGTGACTCGTGTAAAAACAAGAATCTTTGTTAAACAAAAGTGAAAGCTACTAGTGTTACTGGAGTGCTAATGCTGCAATCTGTTACTGTGGATGTATGAATATGTATGTGAGAAATATGAACAATTTGATCAACTGTTACAGGTACTTTATATAAAAAATATTTACAAGAAAGTGGTTGTTGTTTTTTTTCCAGGTTGAGAGATTTTTATGAAATGGGAACTTTTAAGTGTGACCACAAGAGGGTAACAGGGAGTCATTAAAGGATGGTGTTTTAGTTAGAGGTGGCCTGATACCATTCCCCCCCCCCCCCCCCCCCAAATCGAGTAGTACTTCAGTTTGTGTACTCACTGATACTGAATACAGATACCAAGTACTTACTACTTACTGAGTTAGAAAATAAATGCAATGACTTAAAAACACATTTATTTCAAACAAGATGGTGCTCCTTATTTGGAGCCATACAGTCATGGCGTAAGCTAAGGTGGAGTGATTAAAATGTCCAACTATTCTTCGTCTGACAGAAACCACGTCAGCTGCACTCCTCTGAGCTAAAGGCCCCTGGTTAACAGCCAGCTGGAGGGTGTGAGCAACACACGGGAGGCTAGCATCACTCACGGCCTTTATCATGTTTTTAGCGTTGTCTCTGAGCACAACATGAACAGAACTTTTGGGAATATTCCACGCCTGAAGCATTTCATCAAATGGACCTGCTATGGTTCTGCTAGCGTGTGAACCCTGAAGCTGCTTTGCCTGTAACACGGCTCTCTGAAGGGTCAAATCTTCAGCAATCCACTGCACAGTTAAACTAATAATAGATAATGGACTTACCCCCACCCCTTCTTCTTTCAGCTGCTCCCTTCTTCAGGGGTCGCCACAGCAAACTAACTCACACGAAGACTTGGCAATTGCTTTTACACCGGATGCCCTTCCTGACGCAACCACAGACCATCGAGCTACCACAGCCCTCTGTGTGGAGCAGAGATCTGGGGTTCCAGGGGGAGCAGATGGGGGTTAAGAGTCTTGTTCAAGGGCCCAGAGTGGGGCAAATGAGAGTAGAGACAGGTGTGGGTGCTTCACCTATCCCACCCACATTGTGATGTTGGTACGGGGAGCTGAACTGGCGACCTTCTGATCACAGGCCCACCTTCTCTAACCTCTGAGCTACCACTCCCCCCTATCGATAACGAACTTACGCTGCTTGTCCGAACATCTGTAGTCAAACTGAATTAAAAAACATCCTGCAACAGGCTGTTGATGTGTTTTATTTATGAAGTCATACATCTTCTGCAAAGTTTTTTCAACAATATGGTGGCAGCTGGGAATGTTGTACCGAGGCTCTAACACCTTGAGAAGACGTCGAAATCCAGAATCATTCACCACTGAAAACATCTGGTCGTCAAGAGTGATGAATTGGGTAAGAGCTTCAGTTATGATTACCGCACGTGGATTGTCTGGAGCCATTTTGTCACGTTTCTGAAGAACTTGCTGCAGCGTTGGTTGTGATGTGCTGCTAGTAGCAGAAAACTTTTAACTCTGACTCATGTTTCATCTTTTTTATTTTTATTGTACTCTAATCCCCAATGAGAAAATTAATTCTCTGCATTTTTTCCATTGTACATGTGAGCACACACACAAGCAGAGGGCTGCCATCTAAGGTGCCCGGTCTTCAGGTGCCTAATTAAATGACTTGTGTTGAAGCTGCTAATCACTTCTCCTCTGGACAGTTTACCTGAGCACAGCAGACAATCTACTTTTTAATATCATCTGTGTTTATCTTAAAATATTTCCAAACTACAGACTTTTTTTTTTACCTTCGGTCACTTGTGCAGCAGAAGCAGAAATGGCGCCACCAAGCATATAAATTGTATTGGTCAGGGGCGGACTGGGACATTTCAACCTTTTATTTAGACAGATAAGTCACACTGAGCCTAAAGACTAATTTACAAGTGAGATCTGTTTAGACAGACCAAAAGTAGTGAAAACTGGACACATGTAGGAATTGGAGGCGAAAAAATTTCTATCAGACTTTTTTTTTTTCCTGCCTGAGAAGAAAAAACTCTGATATTAAAAAACACCTCGCACAAACAAGCACATAGTGACATAGACATTCTGCAGAGGGGGGACGACGAGAGCGGTGAGCATGTTCACAGATGCTCTCGAGGACATTGTAAGAGTTCTGATAAAGATGTAATAATCAGTCAATGTCCTCCGGTGAGATCCATAAACATTCTGAGGTATGTCTCCCCTCAGCCCCTGGTTTGTCTCCTTTTTATGTTGTTTTTGGTTTTCAACCACCCATTGTCTCTGTTCAAGAACGTGAAGCATCTGTTCCCACAACCCACATGGCTGCCCTCCGCTGCCAGAGAGTCTGGCGGAGGGCTAAACAGGCTCTTTTAAAATCTAGGGCAGCCTACACTAGAAAGGCTAACCGCCACAGAACCCCCCAACCTGACTATACTGTGGGACAGAGAGTGTGGTTGTCCACTAAGGACCTCCCACTCTAAGTATCGTCCCGCAAACTCGCCCCCCGCTTCATCAGACCCTTCCCCATATCCAAAATTATCAATCCTGCTTCTGTTCGTCTGTCATTACCCAAGTCTTTTCGTGTTCATCCCACATTCCATGTCTCATGTGTTAAACTGGTTATTTCCTCCTAGTACCACTCCCCTGTTTGCTCCCCCCACCCGCCCGTCTGATTGATGGCTCTCCCGCCTACACTGTTCACCGACTCCTCCGTTCTAGACGAAAGGGTCGGGGGCTCCAGTATCTCATTGATTGGGAGGGATACGGACCGGAGGAGCAGTCCTGGGTTCCCTCCCGTCACATCCTGGACCGCAGCCTCATCCAGGACTTTCATCGCCTGCACCCTGATCAACCTGGTGGAACGCCGGGAGGCGTTCCTTGAGGGGGGGGTCTGTCACGAATCACGTCCCATAAATTATATTTTCTGTCATCCTGTTCACCCTTTAAAGTTTGCAATAGATCTTTTCTGTAAGTTTCATTTATTCTGTCCGCTCAGGCAATGTTTATTTATATATGTGAGTTTTAGTTTGTCTTCTTTGCATGCTGGTTGAGGGTGAAGTCACGGTTGTTTAGTTTTGTCTTCACTGCAGCCAGCAGCAGCTGATTGAACTCAACTGGTTGCACCTGTCTCTGTCACCCTTTAAAAGCTGCACTCTTTCTCCTCTTCGGTGCCCGGTAGTTGAAAACAGTTCACTGTAAGTAGATACCTCGCGTTACTCATCCTGCCTTGCTCCCCATTAGCCTTTCATGTCCCCTTGTCATAGTTTACCTGTCTCCTCGTTCCTGTCCCTCTCCTGGTTCCTGTCCTTCCCTCTTGGCTTGACCTCCCGGCTCCTGAACCCACGACTTACCTGGACATCGTCTCTCGCTCGACCCTTTGGATTACCACGTCTTCTGTCTTCGGTTCTGACCGTTGCCTGCACGACTACGATTACGCCTCCTCGTCTTCTCCTCCGGTACCTCCTGTCATCTGCTCTCCGGTTTTGGACCCAGACTTGAGTAACCACGTCTCTGCGCTCATCGGACTCACCACCCACCTGTCGCTGCGGCCAGCTGCAGCCCCTCACCGGACTCAGCCTCTCCTGCAGCGGTCCGGATCAGTTTGGACTTCGTTACTCTCCAGAAGCCCCAGGATCATCTGAGACGGTTGGTGGTCCTTCTTATTTGACTTTTCTGCTCCCCATAATCTCTTGCATGACCACTAACCGATCTCTATCTCATAGACTTGTCCCTGATCCAGAACCAGTACCAGAACTCGAACCCAAACCAGAACCAGCACCAGAACCGGTCCAATCTGCAATATCTCTCCTAGAAAATAAATACTATTTAATTTTCTTCATTTGTGTGGTGATTTTGGTCCAAACTAGAAGGGGTTCGTTACACTAGAGCAATGTGGATATCCTAACTGGGCCTTCCTGAAAGCAGAGAAGAAACCCAAACAGGACTCCAGTCAGCCATCAGGTGAAAAGGAGGAACCCAGACCAGTGGTCATTCCGTATGTTGAGGGAGTATCAGAGAAACTGAGACGTTTATTTTCTAAAAATAATGTCCCAGTGGATTTAAACCCCAAAATACATTACGGCAAAGACTGGTTCATCCCAAAGATCCAGTCCCCCGGCACAAACAGAGTAATGTTGTGTATGTTGTTCAGTGTCAGGAGGGCTGTGATCAGTCTTACATCGGGGAAACTAAACAGCCACTGGCCAAAAGGATGGCCCAGCACAGAAGATCAACATCATCAGGCCAGGACTCTGCGGTCTTCACTCATCTCCAGGCCAGCGGTCACTCTTTCAGGGATGAAGATGTTCACATCCTGGACAGAGAGGAACGATGGTTTGAGAGAGGAGTAAAGGGGGCCATCTTTGTGAAAAGAAATCGTCCATCGTTAAACAGGGGTGGAGGCCTCCGGGTTCAACTGTCCCCCTCTTACAATGCTGTGATTGCTAGTATCACTCAGCCCCCTGTGAACAGTAAACAGCCATCAGTGTGCTAATGATCCATTGTTAGGTTGATGGTCCTTCTTGAGCATGTGATCAGCTGGTTTTGGTTGTCAGCAGCAAACTGGTTGATCCACTCTGAGAAGGTGCTATTTAAGAGACTGAGCTGAATACAGCTCCTCAGACTGAGGAAGTCTTTCGGATGAAAGACGAAACGTTTCTACTTTTTTTTTTTTTTTTGGAATTTCCAGAGGACCAGATTGAACTTTTTTAGATTTGTTAAAAGGACGACTCTAAAAAGCCTCAGGGATGAGCTGTCCATGGTGCTGAATTTAGAATCAGCTCAACAGACTCAAAACTTCAAAACAGAACTGAAAAAGTTTCACAGAAATTAACAGTAAATTTAACATTCAGTCAAATTTTACTCATCCACAACATTCTGTGTGCTGGTTACACAAGATTGTTTTATTACACTTTGCTGTTAATTATTTAGAGTAAACTTCTGTTAGCAAAATAGCTTTTAAACCATTGCACATATTTTAATGAAATATTCAGCTAATATTTTTTCATTCAACCTTTATTTATGCAGGTTAATCCCACTGAGCCTCGGAGACTTATTTACAAGAGAGACCTGATTTCTTTAACAAAGAGTGATGACAACAGTGGATAACAACAACAGACAATCATAAAATAGGCATACAAATTTAAGTTTCTCTTTTTGTTAACAAATCAAAACAATCAACACAAAATAGCAACCAAAAGGACAATCAAGAGGAATAGTAGCAAAAAAACACTTAGATTATAAGGTGATTTAGAAAACTAAAAACTGGAACGTGGAACACATTTATTGGCATTACAGCTATTTCAGAGCCAATCTAATCCAAGATGGCCACCACGACCAACTGAACACAAAAGAACACAAAAATGGGTATGATTCAGTCAAGTGTGTGATGTGGTAGTAGCTGAGAGTTATTTACTACACATACAGAGAGCATGATCCAAACTGCTGCGCCCTCTCAGCAGACGGGCGATATGCATTCGCGGTATGCAATACCTTTAATGGCCACTAACACGTGCAGTGTTCTAAAACGATGGTTATCCCTCGCCAACTCCCCTCCCACGCGCTCCACTCGCAGTCACGCGCACACGCACTCCCATTCCCGTGGGCTCGCTTCCGCCGGCCTCAGCCAATCAGCGCGGGATGCGCCGCAGCTTATAAACCATCTTCCGTGGAACCGTCCGCCCTCCATCCTGAGGATTATCGAGCGCGAGCTGCACCCCTCATATCACCGCAACCGTGAAGATGGCGTCCCGGGTAAGACTCCGCCTGTTTTCCTCCCGCAGCGGCGCTTTTCTCCTTCAGACAAGCACGAGCAGGTTGAGGCGTGACGCAAAATGTCGGCGGAGCCTTTGATCCGCTGTTTAAACTCCTAGCTTTAAGCCCCAGGTCTGAATGTCACGGTGAGTGTGCAGAACACGGTGTTCACGTGATGTCACGTCACGCTCGGTCCCAGCTCCGGCTCTACCTGTGCATATGTTGGAGGCTGTGGTCAGCAGCTTGCAGCCACAGACTGAGCCCCCCCCCCCCCCCCCCCCCCCCCCCCCACACACACACACACTCTGTCCTTGAGCCTCTGCGCCTCGAGCCCAAAGAACAAGTTGGCAGAATGTCCGGCTGGTCCGCAGGTTCTGGATCTGCCGCGGGTCTGATGTGCGGGGTGCTGTTTGCGGGGTGGAGCACAGCAGAGAATGGCTGATGGAGGACTGTGTGCATGGGTTTTTTTGTTTTGTTGCTGTTTGTTCGTTTGTTTTGTGTTGGGGGGGGGGGGGGGGGGGGGGCTGTTGTACAACCTGTCCTCACAAAACGGAGAAGATATGTGGACCTGGTTCACATATCTTTCTGCCTGCTGTCCCTTTCATCACCCCCCCCCTCCCCCTTCCACTCCTGCACCCGCAATTTTGAACTGAGTCCCTATTTAGTCTTTTCCCAAAACAAGTGACCTCTAAGTACATTTTCCTAATCAAGCCGTTTACTAATCATCCATCCATTTATTTTACCCGTGTCCTCCTTTTTGGGTCACAGAGTTCATTGGTGTCCATGTCCAGCAGTCACTGTGTGAGAGGTGGGGGACACCCTGGACATTTCTCCAGTCCATCACAGGGACACATATAAACAAACGAGACAAACAACCATCCACTCTCTCACTCACACCTAGAAACAATTTAGAGTTACCAATCAGTCTAACATGAATGTTTCTGGTCTGTGGGAGGAAACTGGAGTACCTGGAGAAAACACATTGTTTTAATGTATGTGTTTAATGTAAATGCAGTGGTGGGCCAATACAGCTAATGTGCTAATAGCTGAACTAACTCTCCATTTAGTGGGTTAGTGTTTTTTCATTCTCTGCGCTAAAAGTGTTCAGTAGAATAATGATTTACACGGAGCAATGCTAAATTATGCTAAGCTTAGCAAAGCTAAACACCACCCAGTGAGATCACCATCGTCACCGTGTTTTCACCCTTATATCTCCTGCAGTCTCTGACTCACGGTGTCAGTTTACAGCTAGTAACGGAGACTTTAACATATATGTCAAACCAAACCAGAACATGGTTAATAACATGTTAAGAGCATGGTTAATAACATGCTAA
>NC_056512.1:14471379-14472243 GCF_014905685.2 Nematolebias whitei
AACATGGTTAATAACATGTTAAGAGCATGGTTAATAACATGCTAAGAACATGGTTAATAACATGTTAAGAGCATCGTTAATAACATGTTAAGAGCATGGTTAAAAAAATGTTAAGAGCATGGTTAATAACATGTTAAGAGCATGGTTAAAAAAATGTTAAGAGCAAGGTTAATAACATGTTAAGAGCATGGTTAATAACATGTTAAGAGCATGGTTAAAAAATGTTAAGAGCATGATTATTAACATGAAAAACCCATTTCACACTCAGAAACATTGTAAATATACAGAAACATTGCACACATAAGTCCAACCCATCATGCTTTGCAATGCTCACACTGTCTCTGGGATGTGACTCTCTCACACATTTCACACATCTTTACTTTAATACAAAGAGATTTATTACACAGAGAATAGTGATGATGATGCACAGCAACATTTTAGTTAATTTATAAAGGTAGTTAACCACAAAGAAGATCGCTAACGTGAGTTAATTCATTATAGTAAATAACACAAGGGAGATGTCCGACACACGGTGCATGCCCCACTCTGTTTCAGCGCAGCAGAGTTCTGCTCTGCTGCTTTGCTTCTGATGGACGGGATTCATTTCTGAAAGCTCACCTCAGAACAAGACATGGACGCTTTACTTGTGATTTATGAACCGTGTTGTGTTGTGTTCACTTTGAACATTGTCACAGTCTTACAGTGTCAGCGACAGCAGTGGATGATGAAAGTTAGCGCTTTAGTGTTAGCTTCCGCTAATTTTTCCAACCTGTTTAGCAGTGTAGCATTGGCAAATCTAACGTTTTTAGTTTGTGAATTACTGGTTAGCTGAGCTAATTGTTTGCCTATAAAGGGAATATATAT
>NC_056512.1:14492243-14515957 GCF_014905685.2 Nematolebias whitei
AAAAAAACGAAGTCCAGATGACATGATTCAACCTTTTTTGTTGTTATATACCTGGATGACTGAGAAAACAAACTTTGTGTTTTTGAAACCATTAGTGAAAAGGCCAGACTTCAGGGGTATCTGAGGCAGGCTTGAAACACAAGAGTCAGGGTGGCTTCTGGGTAATACCAGATGGCTAGGCCTCAGACTGACGAAGCCTCTTGGATGAGGGGCGAAACGTTTCTTTTTAACAAAAAAACGAAGTCCAGATGACATGATTCAACCTTTTTTGTTATTTATTATGTAATTACTTGCAAACCATGTCTAATGTGGGAACAATGTTATGGATTTAATGTTGTTTTAGGATTCTTATTGACATTTGTATTTGTTTTAATCTTTTTTTTGCAATGATAATGAATATACAGTACAATGTACAAAAATACTGTGATGTAAGAAATTTTAACTAGTTTACAGATGGAACAAACCTTCATTATAGCATCTGGAAGACCTGCAGTCATCCTGGAGAGCAAATGTTTCACAGCCAGGGTCTTCTGCATCAGAACTTCAAGTGTGGGCAGTAAAGTCCCATAAGGACAGTCACCTTGTAAAATGTCCAGAGCTGCAGTCAGGGGCTTCACGATGGTGCAGGACTCATGCAGGAACGGGTACTCTCGGTCTATGAAGCACTTAACTCCCAGCTTGTTGCGTAGAGTATTCAGCTCAGTGCAGCCTTCAGATTTCTCTCCATCTCTGCAGACTCCTTCTGCAGATACGCAGGAAAAGCTCCTCTGTGAGGCAGCTCAGCATTTACAGGGGTGGGGATTCAGTTTATTACGGCACAAAACTGAAGGCGGGTCAACCGTGTTGAAGAGCAGCATTTCTTCTACTACAAACCGTGCAACCATCTTTTTATATCTCCCCTATTTACTGGTTTTGCATCGAAGTCAAGTTTTTTGTTGTTTGGTGGAGGGGGACCTCCTGTCCCGGCTCTCTGCTCCAAACCACCTGGCAGGGCTTGCTCCATCAGTTACTGTCCGTGCTGCAACTCCAAATGTTTCTTCAGATTTGATGTGGTGTTTTTGAAACCAGACATCACTTTCTCTCCAGCACAGAGGGAACAACGAACCTTCATATTGTCATCCTTCGCTGGCAGAAACTCAAACTACTTCCTGTATTTCCAGCTACAAAATACGCGGACTGACAACACCAAAATTTGGGTGGGAAAGGTGAAACACTCACACCTGCCTCCACCCTCATTTGCCCCACTCTGGGCCCATGAGCAAGGCCCTTAACCCCCACCATCTGCTCCCCTGGGCCCCCTAGACAGCAGATCTCTGCTCCACACAGAGGCTGTGGTAGCTCAGTGTCTGTGGTTGAGTCAGGAAGAACATCCGGTGTAAAAATAATCACCAAGTCTTGGTGTGAGTTAGTTTGCTGTGGTGACACCTGAAGCAGGGAGCAGCTGAAAGAAGAAATAAAAACTGGTTATAAAGTTTTATTTATTATTAAATCTGTATAAACGTGTGTTTAACATTTTATTATCGATCTTGCTTTACATTATTTATACCTGCACACAGCCCCTTTATAAGCCTTGAGTTGTTGCCATGGTTACCTCTTCAGACGGTCAGGTTCTCGTGGTGTGTGTTGGAATGTCTCTCAGTGTCTGTTCTTTTCTGGTGTAGAGCTGCACGTTCTGCAAAAAACATGCTCTATCTTTATATCAGACACTGTGTCGGTGCAGAAACTGATCAGATAAAAGAAGGGGCTCCTCTTTTTATCCCTTTTTTTCCAAATTGTTGTTTTAGTAAACTGGGCCTGCTGAGAAATCTGACAGAGGAGCCAGAACTGGTTCAGAAGAATTAAAAGCTGCTAATGTGACACTGACAAACGCGTAAAAGCCAAAGTGTTTTATGAACATTATGCACAGAATATTTTAGAAAAAGTCGAACAATTTGTTTTTTCAAGTTTCCATCCATCCATCCATCCATCCATCCATTATCTTCCTCTTGTTCTGAAGGTGGGTCATGGGGGCAGCATCTTGAGCATGGAGGTCCAGACATCTCTTTCCACAGACACCTCTTCCAGCTCTTCTGGGAGGACTCCAAGTTGTTCCCAGATCAACCGAGAGACAAAGTCTCTCCAGTGTCCGGGGTCATGAACATGCCCGAAGCACCTCCCTAGTGCGGTGCCCAGGGAGCATCCTTAACAGACGACCAAACCACCTCAACTGGCTCCTCTCAATGTGGAGGAGCAGCAGTTCTACTGATAACTGAACTTCTCACCCTGTCTCTAAGGGAGAGTCCAACTACCCTGCAGAGGAAACTCATTTCAACCTTCTGTATCCATGATCTCATTCTTTTGGTCACTACCCAGAGTTCATGACCATAGTTGAGGGTAGGAACATAGACCGACCAGTAAACAGAGAGCTTTGTCTTACAGCTCAGCTCTGTCTTCACCACAACGGACCGGCACAGAGTCCATAATACTGCAGATACTCCACCAACCCGTCTGTCAGTCTCATGCTCCATTCTTCCCTCACTCATAAGCAAAACCCTGAGATACTTGAACTCCTCCACTTGAGGCAGAACCTCACCCTCAACCCGAAGAGAGTAATCCACACTTTTCCAACTGAGGACCATGGCCTCAGATCTGGAGGTGCTGATTCTCATCCCAGCCACTTCACATTCAGCTGTGAACCGCTCCAGTGAGAGCTGAAGATCAGGCATGATGACGCCAACAGGACCACATCATCTGCAAAGAGCAGAGATGGAATCCATCCATCATCCATCCATCCATCCATCCTTCATCCATCCATCATCCATCCATCATCCATCCAGCCAACAGGACCACATCATCTGCAAAGAGCAGAGATGGAATCCTGAGGCCACTGAACTGGACTCCCTCTGCTTCCTGGTGGCGCTTTATAAGCTTTTGTCCTATAAGCTCAATTTAAGCTATATTATTATTAATATTTATTTCAAATATTAAAACCATTTTGTTGCTGTCCTTCCTTCTCGTTGAAAACATGACTCATAAAACCATTAATTAAATTATATGTCTGCATTATCGCTTCTTTTGGTGATGCTAAAAGGTTGCCTGTGGTCATTCTTGACTCATTTTCTGATGCATTCAGTGATGAATCATTTTTTGTTTCCAGGCTGAGAGCCAAGAAAACTCTTCACTTCAGTTTGCTGCAGACACAACACTTTCTTTTTCTCTGATTGTAAATGAGGAGCGTGAACTGTGAAATGTTTGCACAAATGTTGCAAAACAAACTAATTGAACTCTAGTTTTAGACACCAGGTGAACGTGAGTGATGGTTTATTCCAGGGCGATGCAGGTTACTAAAAAAAAAAAAACCAATATTCTGTTGAGCTCAGCAGTGAAATATTCTGAACCATGGACATTGTGAGTTTACTTAAAAAGTCTGAAGTAGATTTACTTTTGATTTTTATATTAGACAAACTGGAAGTTCATGCTTAGTAAAAATGTTGAATGGCACACAAGAGTATAATTTTTCAGCTGGACCATAATAATAAACCAGTAATAAAATGTGTTTTTTTTTCCCTCCACCTTCTCCATCTTTGCCTTTGCAGAGCATGCAGGCGGCGCGATGCCCGACAGACGAGCTGTCGCTGACAAACTGTGCTGTCGTGAACGAGAAAGATCTGCAGTCAGGACAGTAAGTTGCCATTGTTGCTGTTTGTCAGCACCAGCACCCCATCTGTACAAGACGTCATCAAACAGGACAACCACTCACTGCCAGCAGCTGTAACGTCTCTATGAAGTTTGATTCTCTGGCCACTTCTTACACATTTATACATCAAAACACATGCATTTAGTCAGTTTACATTATTATAAATCAAAGGTGGGGGGAGTGGTGGTGCAGAGGTTAGAGAAGGTGGGCCTGAGATCGGAAAGTCGCTGTTCAACTCCCCAGACCAACAACATGAAAATGTGGATGGGAAACATCCTCCACCCTCATTTACCCCACTCTGGGCCCTTGAGCAAGGCCCTTAACCCCCACCATCTGCTCCCATGGGTGCCCTAGATGGCAGCTCTCTGCTCCACACAGAGGGCTGTGGTAGCTCAATGGTCTGAAGAGCATCCTGCATAAAAATAATCACCAAGTCTTCGTGCGAGTTAGTTCACTGTGGTGACCCTTGAAGAAGGGAGAGGCCGACAAAAGTATAAATTCTAAATATACGTCCCAAATCACTATTGGGCCTTAAAGAAGAATGCTGATGCTGGAATTGTAGATCGTATTTGCACTTTTTTTATTTTTCTAGTTTGTGCAGTGGCTAAAAACATTTGTTATGCTGCCAATGTCTGTCCTTCACCTGCTGTCATTGTCAGCTCTAAACAAATGCCTGAACATGTAGTAAAGAGGATATTTGACCTGCAGACATGTGACGGTGAAGACCACGCCAAACCACAAGTATGTGTTTACTGTCAAGACCCATCACACTGTAGCTGCTGGAACCATCGCCTTCAGCCTGCCACAGGTACATCTGGCACACGCAAACACACACACATGTACACATTGGTGGACATATCTTTACTTTTCTTTTTATTTCTCTCGTTTAGAGAAAATGGGCTGGCCTTTCCATTGGCCAGGAGGTTGAAGGTAAAAGTTCTTCTATTTGACATTTACACTGCAAACAATGACTGTGTTTGACTGTTCATAATGTTTAGTTACCACCTCAGGCTATAGGTCCAACTCATTTCTTAGAGTTACTTTTTTCCTACCTCTTAGCCTTAAATAAGAAGCAATAAGTAGTCATTAAAGTGCTTCACAGCGCTATAGGATGGTCCTTCCAAAAGTCCTCTTCAGTAATCATATGAGACATTAATTTGCTTGTGTATCTTTTGTAAAAGTATTTACCAAGATGGTAACATGGTTACAATGTTTATGTTTCAACTATTGTTAGGGAAAACTGACTTTTATACGTTATGATACACCAGACAAGACATTACAATGGTGCTTCCCTTACCGTTATCCAAGGAGGGCGCCCCGCCCTGACAACAGAACCAAGAGCCCCGCCTACTGAAATTGTCCTTCACCCACAACTCCCCCCACATGTCAACAACTGCTGGCACTGATGTAGTGCTACACTAGCAACGTGCTAACCCTACCCCCTCACCCCCCATCGACAAAAGTCCACAAAGACATGAGCGCCATGCCAGTGGAATTGACTTAGGGGAAACACTGAATGGTTATGACTTTAACACATTTTGATGGTGAAATCTATCCATCCATGCATCTACTTTACTCAGTTGTTATTTACAATTTAAAGTTGCCCGTTAAGCTAACATACTGTGGGAGGAATCCAGGGAGGGCATGAATACTTCCTGTAGAAAGGCTCCAAGCCATGGCTGAACTCACCACCTTCTTGCCGTGAGGCAACAGTGCTAACCAACAATATCACTGAACAGCTCAGGGAACATACATTGTTTGATTAAAAAAATTGATTTGTTTTGTATTTTATGTTTTTTACAAACAAATGAAAATGGTATGGAATGTAATATGATACTTTACTATTTATCATCTTGTAGTGATGGGAATGGCAGTTCTTTTGAGTGTACTGAATCCCTAGAATCAGTTCATTAAAAGGATTTGTTCAAAAGATTCATTCACTGAATCCTTCAGTTCATGCAGTTTATTTGTGTAGTACATGGGTGAGTGGCACACCATCATTTCCAGCACAGTCCCCAACAATTTCAGGGCTCTGGAAAATGACTGGTCCACAGATCCATGGCAGACAATCTCAATGGAGTAGAATACGTAATAATAAGAGTGGATGGTGTCTGGTACTGTCTTCAGTATTTGGTTATAACACCAGCAATAATGGACTTTTTCCAGGATAATTGAGCAGCCGCTCAATGTACACTCTGAGGATCTTCTTTCATAGCACAGCAGAAACACCAGACCTTAGTCTAGACCCCAGGAGAAAAACTTGATTGTGCTGGGGAGGGAATCATAGATGAACTGTATTGGGAATTTGATGCAGTGCGTCAGCTTTTCAAAACTGTGATCAGGACTACTAATCTATAACCTACTCCAGTGAATTCCACACCACCCGTTGCTGCATTTCTGTATGGGCCTTGAAAATACATTTGTGAGAAGTGTACCTACAAGCACATACCCTCATACACTCAATGTGCACCCCCACAAGTATTATATCAAAATGACCGGCTCAGTACAGTGATATGTGCTATTACATTTATTGGCATTTCAAGTTAACATGAGTAATTAGGAATTCTGGATAACCTGGAATTCAAGTTAGGCTAAATTGTCTCTAGGTGTGAGTGAGAGAGTGAATGGTTGTTTGTCTCCTTTGTCTCTATGTGTCCCTTTGATGAACTGGAGACCTGTCTAGGGTGTCCCCCGCCTCTTGCACAATGACTGCTGGATATGGGCACCACTGACCCCCGTGATCTGAAAAGGAAGAAGTGGATAAAGATGATGGATGGATAGATTGGGTTATCATGGCAACATAATTTGCAAACAAATAAGCCATTTTTCTCATTGAAAAATCCTGACAGAACTCTTCACAGCTTCTAACTGCCACAGCTCATGAACATCTTGCTGGATTTTTTTTTTAAACTCCCCAAAGTAGTCATCAGCTGTATCTCTAGAACCGATAAACCTATGGAGGCTCCATAAAAAAGTCAATTAGTAAAATTCTCTAAGGAATTTTCCTGACATCAGCTGGTCAGTGATTTCACCTCATCTCTGTAGACACTCTCATTGTTGTTGGTGATAAGGCCCAAAATGGTGGTGTCATCAGCATACTTGAGGATGATGTTAGACCTATGCTTGGAGGTACACTCATGTAAATAAAGGGTACAAGAGTGGACTAAGGACACAGCCTTGAAGTGTACCGGTGCTGAGGACTAGTGTGGAGGAGAGGTGACTGCCAATTTTCACTGCCTGTGGTTTGTTGGTGAGGAAGTCCAGTATCCAGCAGTAGATGGACTTCTCCAGGCCCTGTGTGGTGAGCTTGGAAACCAGCTTGGAGGGGATTATATTATGATATTGAATGCTGAGCTGTAGTCAATGAAGAGCATTCTCACATAGGTGTTTACCTTCTCCAGATGGTTGAGAGAGGTGCTTAAAGCTAGTTGTGCTTTTTGTGTGTTTTATATGTAGATATATGTGGTAACCTGGTTGCATAAGTTTAGTCTTTGTTAAAACTAAACTGATTTTGTACAAAGTGTTTAATAGATTGTGTGTGTAAAATTTACATTCTTACATATTGACTTTCATTGTGAGTTCTTACCCTGTGTCGCTCTGTGGAATGAAAACATCTACTGCAGTAACTATTTTAAGTTATTAGTAGCTTTTTTGTTTCTTTTTTGCCTTAATTTTGGTCGATAAGACAGAAATGCCTCACTAAATGCTTCAGGTAACACCATGAGCTTCACTACCTCCACCATTACAGGTATCTTGTTTGTTAGTTTGTCCGAGGTTCGCTCAACCTGTGTTACATTTCCTCATAGGCGAAGCGATCTTATACTCTTCATGTATATTTGATAATGTTCTCATAGAAACAATTCCTGAATGTTGTTCATACTGTGTTAATGCTACATGTTTGTCTCTTGACCCTACAACTGGGTAAGGCTACAGTAGACCTAGCCCATTACTGGAGTTTTAATTAGGTATTTTAAGCTGCTAATAAACATGATGGATGATGATCATATTGCTTTATGTTAGGCCATTGGTAAGAAGGAGTGATTACTGTTATTGTTTCATATTGGCTAGTGATTTTTCTTCCTAAAAGTTAACTTAGGCTACACTACGGTATGTTTCTTAGACTGTGACTAGGGTACATGAGAAAAGTGGAGTGTACTCTATTCACACAAGGAGAGCTGTTGGTCAGGCTACTTCTTGTTGTGCCATTAACTCTATAATAGATATTGAATCAAGTGTTACTTACAGTATGTAGGCAAAACTAAATGTTAAACAGCCCATTAAAATTCACCAGAATGCAGGAAATGGCATCTACTTTATTCAAAATTTTCTGGGGGAGGACCCCCAGCCAGTGTGCTCACCTCCCCCAAAGTACAAGCTTCTGACTCCAATTCTGACATTGTTCAAGCCAAGAGCCATTGTCAGCACTGGGGGCTAAAAGCGCCCCCAAAGGGCAGATTCTAGAATTGCCCCTGATGTAAGCTTATAATTACATGATTTCAATAATAATAGGTCGTGATCTAAAGTGGGCCACTCTGAGGCTGAAACTCCAGGGCTGAAAATGAGTCCCACTCCAGCCCTGTTTGGAGCCGTTTTGGTTCAAGATGGCTGCCACAGCTACATTAGAAAATACAAAATTGACTATAACTCAGACATTCTTTGAGATATTGAGCTGAAATTTGGTTTGATTGTAGCTGAGAGCAAGTTGTTATACATAGGCCTGTCACAATAACAAATTTTGCTGGGCGATTAATTGTCTCAGAAATTATTGCAATAAATGATATATTGTTTGAAATTTGACAATAATTAGTCATTATTGTCAAATTTAAGAAGAAATGTTGGTTAATTTGTTTAGAGTGTAGTTCCTTTTTTGACCACCCGATGACAGTATAAGAATGTTTGAATCAAAGGATGGATAGTGAGGGAGCGAGCAGCATGTCTCTTTAAGAAATATGGGAGGGAGGCCCCTTGATGTGACATGGGCGGTCTCTCCTTCCTTTTTGTCGGATCTCAAAATGATGAATGCTCGGTGTGGTTTGAGCTCTTTAGCATAGCATTTTTCACATAACGCTTTTAATTAAAAAAAAAAATCTATAAACAAGTTCTCAGCTTCTTTTTGCAGAGAAAAACAACTTTTTACACAAAGGCACGGGTTTCAACCCTGAATTTTGGAGCTTCGACAAGACAGAGTTTTTTTTTCCTCAGGTCAGCCTGTTAGCTTACATAGCTCGTAGCTTAGCTTTTCAGCTTAGCTGCTTTTAACCGTCCAAAAACACAATTTTGGACGGTTAAAACAAATTTTATGAGAAAAGAGAAAGGGAGGGGATCAGTGAAGCACACCAGAGTTGAGCCGTGTCTTCAGTAGAACGAGAGAGACACACGAAGAAACGATAAAGCCGATAAATGAAAACGAGGTTGATCATTTTCATTTATCATGAGATTAATTGATTTATTGTTTATCACGACAAATCTAGTTATACATTCCTAATGTAAATCAAGAATGCAAGATGGCCACCATCTACAATGTGTAGATGAACAGATGCTGGGATATATTCATCATTTAACGCGGGTTCCTCATTTTTCTGGACTGAATAAAACGTGCATTGAATTTAAGGAAATGCAAACGTGAGACGTCATTTAGATTTGACCCATCAAAATGAATGCGGTCATTTATTTACAGAATCAAATTTAACATCAAACATGTACATTAATTTGGCAAATTATGAAAATAACAACAAAGCAATCAATCAGGAAAAATCATACGGCCATGATTTTTCCGTTGCTGCACCACAGACATTTATAAAACTGTACAACTATGATCTTTTACCCACACGGATGTGAATAAGCACTTTACACAGACATTTCTAAATATCTGGGAGAATTTCTACTTGATAGAAAGTTAAAGATGAAAGAAGTTAAAGGGAGTAAGATTGAATGGGAGGGGAGGAATGTTCACCAGAACCGACACTCTCCATCAGAAGCCCAGCTCTCCTTCGGTACGCTTGGTAGGAAACTTGATCCATTACCTTTCTGAAGATTTATCAGCAGATATGGAATTCCGTTAACGCTACCTGTCCAGCGTCTCCTGATGGTGGCTGTAGCTCGTCAGAAGTAGTGGCTAGTGAAAGTTATAATCCCATGGAACTCGGAAGAGCCTTTTGTCATGTCAAGATCATCCCGTCTCCGACAGAACTCGAACAGAACCAGCAGAAAACTCTCCAGCACTCCAGCAACTTCAGAACTCCAGAACTCTAGAAGTCTGACAACTCTCCAACTCTGTGTAGACCAGGAAGTACTGACATTTTAAAGACTCTTTCCCGGTTCACTTTTTGGGATTTTTCATTGGTCAGAAACGACCAGACGGGGTGGGTTTTGTGACGTAAGAGGTTAGAGACAGCGAGAATTGTTATGAGACAGCTCAGAAATGTTCTCACAGACCGAGAGGGTTTTGTTTTGGCGTGTTTCAGGAAACAGGTGCAAAACATCTCTACTTACGTCTGAGAGGATTCTAAAACATGACAGTTTTAACATAACAACTTGTTTTTCGTTTGACTGTAACCTTGTAAACGCACACACTTGCTCATTCAAAAGCAGAAATCAGAAAAATGCATAATTACTCTGCAACAGCTTTTAACATGAGAATAAAAATCATTACTCAGTTAATAAAATTGATTAGTTCACTGCAACATCTAAAATGGTTTGAACTAAGACACTTTGATTATCAACATTTGTAAGATAGTAATGATAATAAAAAGAGAGTGTTCTTTTCACTTGAATCTTCAAGAAAGAAAGTCTCAGGATGGGTGAACCTGTATTTATGGATTCAAATACATGAAATGACAGCTTCTGTCCCACAAGGTTCTTAAGGTCAAGAGTTTTGACCTTAGACTTAGTTTCGACGTAGGCCTAGTCCACTACAAATGTGCTAATCTAGATGGTGTTGTGGTCTATACTACAACGCAGCTTTATACTACAACACAGATATTTTAAAAGATATAGCGTGATATTAGGTATGGTACCTGACAACAATTCACAACACATTCTGAATTCAAGTCTAAACATGCAAGATGGCTACCAAAGCTTAAAAAATAAATGATTAATACTCACTGATTTTTATTTTTTCCTTATTGAGCTGAAATTTGGTGTGGTGGTAGCTGAGAGCAAACCACAGCACAAAGTACTGCCAAATCATTTTTTTTAATGGTTGCAATGTGCCAGTCCCTGTCAAAGTTTCTCCAGGAACTTTCTAGTTATTTTACTGTTGTTTTCTCATCTTTTATTTTATTTTAATTGATGGTCATTGTGAAAACATGTTGATGTGACATATAATTGTTTGTCTGTCAAATCAGTGGCCAACTACAACTTTGACAAGTCCAAGCAGTGCATCGGCGCCATGACAATCGAAATTGACTTCCTGCAAAAGAAGAGCACCGACTCCTCTCCGTACGACTCGGACAAGATGGCGTCTGAGTTCATCCAGCAGTTCAACAACCAGGCCTTCTCTGTCACCCAGCAGGTTGATACTCGCCAGCCTCCAAGCATCAAACCTCAGACAGAAACACTTGGTTTCATGATGTTGCAGTTCGTTTTGAATCCACTCTCTTGTCGCTGTCGTTCAGTTGGTGTTCAGTTTCTGCGACAAGCTGTTTGGTTTGGTGGTGAAGGACGTTGAGGCCATGGACGCCAGCATCCTCAAAGGTGATCCAGCTTCTGGAAAGAAACAGCAAAAGGTACCTGTTCCTCTAGAGAGACTAAACATCCAAACCACAACAGGAAAAGGTGATGGACGTTAGGTTGTGTTGATGTGATCCAGTTTTTTTTTAACTTTCAGCTTTCTGTTGGCGAGAAAAGGAGAAAACTAGAATCTGTGTATTGTGACGCTGGAAGTGTCTGATTCTGATGAATTTTTGATCGAAGCCTCATCGTGATGCAGTTCTGCCGCCTGAGAGAGTTCCCTGATTGTTCTGAGCAACAACATTAGTTCTCAGTAATTAAACTCCAGAGAGTGAGCTGGAAACATTAAAATACAACACAAATCATTACAGTCGAGTCATGGTGGGTGTGTGTGTGTGTGTGTGTGTGTGTGTGTGTGTTTTCTAAATAGTTATTACAATTTCACAATAATAAAACGGAAGTGATTTATTACGCATAGTACACAACATTTATTTGTTAACACATCTTTAAATCAATTATAATATTTTTTCATAAATAATATTACAAAATTGACCCTGTGATGAACTGGAGACCTGTCCAGGTTGTCCCACCACTCGCACAGTGATTGCTGGATATGGGCACCAGTGACCCAAAAAGGAAAAAGCGGGTAAAGATAATGGATGGATGGATGGATGGATGGATGGATGGATGGATGGATGGATGGAATATTACAAAATAAAAATTGTTTGAAACCATACATTTGACTTTGAGACACTGAATTTTGTTTTGATTTTTTTGTATACTGTATACAGTATATTTATATGTACAGTATATATACACCATATATATATACACATAAAGTGTCTATATACTGTACATACGTATGTAAGGGTTACACAGTTCCTGTGGTTTTCAGGAGATTCATATGCTAAGAATAATCTTTCTCAGTATTTTGAGATCTTTAAAGTTGATCTTCTCACGTCTCAGTGACATGACGTTCATGCTTCATCATTTTGTGAAAATGTTTTATACAGATTTTTATAAAAACAGTGAAATATTCATTTAAAAACTCTGGAGTAAAGAAAACCAAGACTTGGATTACAATTTTGGACTTGACGCTTTTCTGCCCATTTTTTAATCTGTTTTTAAAAAGTATTTATTTATGTTTTGACAGATTGACGTTGGTCTGATGGTGGGAAACAGCCAGGTGATCTTTGAAAAGGCGGAGAATTCCTCTCTCACATTAGTCGGTACGCTTGTTTTGTCCTTTATCAGACACCTGAACTTTCTACAAGAAATTCCTGTAATTTATTTTAACTGTCTTGTTTAAAGAGTTTCAATAGTTCAGTTATCAACACTGGCTTCAATATAACCAACATGTCATCTCTTAGTGTGCTCATGTCCATTTGTCCCACAGGATGGCAGCAGAAACAGATTTCTACACATTTCTATGAATTTGACACATTTATGAAAACCTGAAAGACAAACTTAGATTTTAAACTTTCCATTCACCAAATTACTTCATTCTCTTTGGCTTTTAAAAACTCATCAGATATGAACACAAACAAAATAACTTCTTTTTTTACAACACTTTTTTAATTTAAACAGGAAAGGCAAAGACCAAGGAGGCCCGGCAGACAATCATCAACCCAGACTGGAACTTTGAGAAAATGGGAATTGGAGGTCTGGACAAGGAGTTCTCCGACATTTTCCGCAGAGCCTTTGCTTCTCGAGTTTTCCCTCCAGACATTGTGGAGCAGATGGGTGAGAAATGTCATCATCTGTTCACTTTTTATGGCTTTTTGCCCACATTAGTGTCATACCAACATATCAGACTACAGAGTGAACACGATCAGTTGTCAGGTGGCCACTCAGTAAAAAACTGAAAAGCAAAGATTTTCAGTAGACAATTAATTTATTATTAACCTTTATTTAGTCCGGCCAGTCCCACTGAGCCAGACAAGGCCTGGGCCTGCAGGCAAACTGTGGCAGGAAACCACAGAAAACCTAACAACACAAGGAGATCATGCAAACTCCACACAGAAAGACCCCACGTCAAAACGTAGGATTGAACCCAGGACCTTCTCGCTGTGAGGCAACGGTGCTAACCACTATGCCATCACGCTGCCCAACCACTGGAGCCAGATGAGGAGAAAACAGGCTGAGACATGAAAGACAAGGGTTAGTATTAGCATCACTAAGAAGAAAACATAAATTTAGGAAAACAAATTTATTTTAATTCGGAGCTTGTAGTTTCTGAGTTTAAAATAAAGTTGCCATTTTCAAATTTGAAGGAGACTTTATCGTCATTTGCATCACATGCGGTACATGAGGTGGAATGAAATTGTGTACTCAAATTCCCAGTTACACTCAAAAAAGCAATATATATAAAGTATAAATAGAAAAATAAAGAGAATACAAGGAGCTAAGATATACACTAAACAATAATATAATATAATATAATATAATATAATATAATATAATATAATATAATATAATATAATATAATACGATGTATTAAACAACAGCCTGAACATGAGTCTGTTGTGAGCAGATGGGTAAGAAATCAGCAGCACAGATAAAGTCACATAAGTAAAGTGGCATTGCAGTGATTATTCTGGTTAGAGATTCACGAGTCTAACAGCCTCAGGGTAGAAGCTGTTCCTCAGTCTAGTGGTTCTACACTTAATGCTCCTCAACCTCCTTCCTGAGGGGATCAGGGCATAAAGTGTGTGCTGGGTGAGTGGGGTCCTTCATGATGCAGGTGGCTCTCTCCCTGCATCTGCAGGTGTAGATGTCTGTGATGGTGGGGAGACTGACTCCAACATCTTCTGTGCAGCCTTCACCACTCTCTGTAAAGCTTTTCTTTCTGCAGCTGTGCAGCCTCCATGCCACATGTTGATGCTGGAGCACAGGATGCTCTCCACTGCACACCTGTAGAAGGAGGTGAGGACTGAGCTTCCAGACCAGCTCTTCTCAGCCGCCTGAGGAAGTAGAGTCTCTGATGAGTTTTCTTGATCAGGCTGGTGGTGTTGTTGCTCCAGCTGAGGTTGTTGTTCAGGTGCACACCCAAGTACTTGTAGCTGGAGACCACTTCCACTGCAGATCCTCTTATGTTCAGGGGGGTGTAGGTGTTTTTGTTCCTTCTGAAGTCCACAATCATCTCCTTTGTCTTCTTCACATTGATGTGAAGGTTATTCTCTTTGCACCAGCTCTCCAGGTGTTCCACCTTTGTCTGTAGCTGGACTCATCATTGTTTGTGATGCATCCCACCACCGCTGTATCATCTGCAAACTTTACAATGTGACAGCCTGGATGGGTAGCTGCACAGTCATACGTGAGCAGAGTAAACAGGAGGGGGCTCAACACACATCCCTGAGGATGACGGTCTCAGACTGTTGTTTGTGCTTATAACTCCTGTAGACACATGAGGGAGTTTAGTCATCGCAACAATTTTATGTGAAGGGAATGTGCCCCCCCCCCATACACACACACACATATTAAAAAAAATATTAATTTGGACATCCCCCCCACACACACACACATTTACCATGAAAGATTAGTTCACCCAGTTTGTTTCTATTCCTTTATGAATCCCATTACACTTGACTAATAGGAGAATACTCAAAACATTTAAAGTCCACTCCGGGTTTTCCTGGTCACCAACAACAACTCACCATGCAGTGTTTCCTCTGGGGTCACTTGCTTTGGCAGGGCGCTCGTCTCGGGGGTGGGGTGGGGGGTGGGGTGGGGGTGGGGGGGGGTGGTGGTATTCTGTTGATGAGTCAGGGGGAGAAATTGGACACACCTCTGTGTTTCATGCTAGCTTAGCGCTACATTAATGCCGACATTTGTTGACTGGGGTGGTGGGGGGTGTTGGCCAGGCTACTCTAAAATATTTATTGAATCAAGTGTTTACTTATGTAGGTAAACATAGATGTTTAGCATCCCATTAAAATACACCAGAACGGAGGAACTGGCATCTACTTTATTCAAAATTTTCTGTGGGAGGACACCCAGAGCCCCCCCACCAGTGTGTCTCCCCCACATTACAAATGCTTCTGACACCAGTGCCTTGGAACAGCTGCAGGAATAGGTTGGGTTCTTTGTACCTCAGGGCTCATGGTGGCCCAATCATCAATGTCCCAGGAGTTAAAATCACCCGGAGGTGATTTTCTCAGATGGAGGGAATCGTGAAATGGATTCTCACAGATGAAGATGGAGACAGATTCTGTCTGGTTTGCACCATAGTAGCTTGAGCAGCTACAAAAACAACAAAGTTCATCTGAATTATTTATCAAAAAGGCGTCATAAATATATACTTTGTAAAAAGATCTGTTCATTAAACAGTTCAGTCACCAAAAAAAAATTAAGCCCCATAAAGTTAAGATGAAGAAACTTTTCCTCTCTTGGCTGTCAGAGAAAGAAGCTGTCTGATGCTGCCTGTTTTGTTTTTTAAACAGGAAAGAGATGCAAGAGACACCAAGGAGATTTATACAGACTGTTTTATACGGACTTAAACCCCGTAGGGTCGTCTTTAGATTAACTGACCAAAGAAAGAAAAGGCACATTTCTCTGATGCACATCAGAACAAAGATTACTGATGTTTTAATTTAAGTACAGAAATGTTGGCATTTTTTAAACTAACCTTCTTAACCCAAAGATGACCAAACGTTGTCTGTACTTTTAAGACAAAACAAATCTACCTTTGTAAAGACTTTGTAAAGACTTTGTAAAGACTTTGTAAAGATTTTGAAAAACCGCGATAGAGTGAATCTGCGATAAATGAGCCACAAAGTAGCGAGGGACTACTGTAGTTGGGAAAGCTAAAATTAGCATAAACAGCTAAATAGTAGCTGAAAAAGCAGAAAAGAAAAACTGCATTTCCTGTGAATATGTGTGAATGCTTATTGTTGAAGACCTTGCTGAAAAGCAGCTGAAATTAGCTAAAAACTTGCAGAAATAAGCTGAAACGAAAATAGCAGAAAGAAGTTAATTAGACTTGAAGTAGCCGAAATTACCACAAAAAAATGGAATTATCTGAAAACAGCTAAAACTAGCCTAAAATGCTAAAAAATAAATAAATAAAAAGTTAGTTGAAAATGTAGAACAAGTCTAAATAAACAGAAATAACACGTTTGCCCAATTTGGCTGAAAGAAGCAAAATGAGCACAAAAAGTGGAAACTATCTGAAAAAAGCAGAAATTAGTAAGAGAGAAAAAAAACAGCTGAAAAGTAGCTAAAAAGGCAGAAAGAAGCTTAAATTGCCAGAAATAGTAAATGGACTGTACTTATAAAGCACCTTTCTATCTTATTGAGATACTCAAAGCTCTTTACACTACAATCTGTGTCAATCATTCTAAAGAGACTAATCAGAGCTTTAGATCACATTCATACACTGATGGGACACATCGGAGTCAATGAGGGGTTCAGTGTCTTGCCCAGGGACACTTTGACATGTGACTGCTGGTGGATTCGAACCCCCAACTCTTGCATTTCAGGACGACTGCTCTAACCACTCAGCCACAGCCGCCCCGGGAAAGTAGAGAGAACCCCAGTTAAGCTGAAAAAATTTAAATGAGTAGAAAAACATGGAATTAGCTACAAAAAGGGGGTAAAATTAGCATAAAACAGCTAGAAGCTGAAATAGCAGAAAAAGCTGAAACTTGCAGAAATAAGCTGAAATAAGCATAACAATCTGAAATCAGCAGAGTTAGAAGAAGCACAAAAAAGTTGTAGTTAGCAGAAAGAATATGTAAGAAGCACAAAACAGCTGAAAAAACAGCTGAAAATAGCTGAACCAGAACAAAATGTGAAAGGAGCAGTAAAAGGTTGTAAACAGATCTAAAGATATGAAGGATGTAAAATGAGCTCAGTTCATTTTCCGTGAGAAAAAAATGGCAGAAAATGCTAAATATTTCAAAAAGCTAAAGTTGCAACAACATCAAAGGATTATCCAGAAACAGCTGAACATTTTGATTTATGATTTGCTGAAATAGCACAAAAACTGTGGGATGAGGATCGCACCAAGAAACGTATGGAATAAAAGTCAAGTCAACTTTATTTATAGAGCACATTTAAAACAAAACCTGTTATCAAAGTGCTTAACAACAACAATCAATGAGAGTAAAATTAAAGAGAAAAAAACCTATAAACTAATAATAATAAGTGCGAGGCCATTTAAGCATTTGAAGGTCAACAGAAGAATTTTAAAGACTATCCTCGTACGAACAGGGAGCCAGTGAAGGGAGGACAGAACTGGAGTAATATGTTCAGACCTACGAGTTCTGGTTAAAAGCTGAGCAGCAGCATTCTGGACGAGCTGAAGACGAGAAATGGAGGCCTGGCTGATCCCAGCATAGAGTGTATTGCAATAGTCCAATCGGGTCATGACAAAGGCGTGGACTAGTTTCTCAAGGTCGGGTCTGGTAAATACTGGCTTGAGCTTAGCTACCTGTCTGAGTTGGAAGAAGCTTTTCTGCAGAATAGAGTTGATTTGTTTGTCAAACTTGAAGTCAGAGTCTAAACCATCCCGATATTTTTACCAGACTGCTTCAGATATGGCTTAAGAGAGTCCAGTTTGACAGGATCAGAGGTGGCAGTTGAGCTAGGGCTAAAAACAATGACTTCAGTCTTGTCATTGTTAAAATTTAAGAAATTTGAAGCCATCCAGGCCTTAATGTCGTCCAGACATTTTAACAGCGGGTGAATGGAGCAAACACTTGCTGGTTTCACAGGCAGGTAGATCTGGCAGTCATCAGTATAGCAATGGAATGAAAGACCATGTTTCCTCAGGATGGACCCCAGTGGGAGCAAATAAAGTGAGAACAGAAGGGGTCCAAGAATCGAACCCTGTGGGACCCCACAAGAAAGAGGTAATGAGGCAGATACATTATTACCAACCTTGACACAGAAACTCCTGCCACTCAGGTATGAGCGGAACCATTCTAATGCAGCACCTGTGATCCCAACCCACTGTTCCAGCCGTGATATAAGGATACTGTGGTCAACAGTATCAAAAGCAGCAGTAAGGGCCAGGAGCACAAGTACCACAAATTGACCAGAATCGTTTGAGATCATAATGTCGTTACAAACCCTTACTAATGCTTCACCATGTTTCAGTTCTGTGGAGTTGCTTAAAACCAGGTTGAAAAGTCTCAAAGATTCTGTTCTCATTCAAAAACTTGTTTAATTGAATGAAAACTTTTTTCTCCAGGATTTTGGACAGGAAGGGAAGTTTTGAGATTGGTCTGAAATTTGAGCAAGTCGAAGGGTCAAGTCCAGGTTTCTTAATTAACGGATGAACTACTGCACGTTTGAAAACATCGGGAACCACACTTGTCACAATACTACTATTTATAATAGTAAGAACAGAGGGTCCAATCGTGGGTAGAACTTGTTTGAAAAACGACGCAGGAATGGGGTCAGTGGGGGAACCGGAGGGTTTCATCTGACCAACAACTTTGTTCAGAAATAGGAGTGAAATGGGTTCAAACTGTTTGAAGACAGCTGAGGAAGGGACAAAGACAGAGGGGTCAGTAGTGGACTGGGGGATGGATGACCTAATCAACTCTACCTTATCAGCAAAGTATCTGGTAAAGTTGTTGCAGATGTCAACAGAGGCCTCCATGCTGGCAGACCGAGGCACGTTTAAAATGGAATTTACGGTATTAGAACACGGGGATTATGACTGTTTGACTATAAAAATGGATCACAGAGTGAATGCTTCATAAACATTCTCTGTGTTCGGTGTTAGCCATCAAACACGTCTCAGAGTTCATTAAAGATACATTTTTAAGCTCAGATGCTGGAGGGAGAAAACAGGTGAAATGAACCATTATCAATTAAAACAAATATACATTTTGAAATCATAAAAGGACATCTTGTGCACATATTAAAAACTGAAGAATGAATTAATGAATGGATAAAAGACGAAACGTTTCAAGAAAGAACCCGTCCAGAGGACCTGGCTCAACCTTTCATTCATCTACCTGATTATTGAGCAGCATCAGGATATATTCCGTAAGATTTTTAAAACATGACACATTAACTCAATAAAGTAATCCTCGTTTTGATTCATCTAAATGCTCAGTGTCTGCGTGTCATCCTGCACCTTCTCTTGATAACACATTTGTTCTTGTTTAACTTTACCACGGCTGTAATGACCATATGAAAGTTTGATTGTGCTGTGTGTATTTTTTAAATAAAGTTAAAAGAAGACAAAGTTTGCTACAGTTTATTTTAGTACAGTTCATGAAAAGAAGAAGAGATAAAACCCTTGGCCAACTTTATATATATATATATATATATAATCATTTTGTCGTTCCAGTGTTTCCTCTTTTGGTTCATTCTTGTTTTTCCTCCTGACCTGCATCTCCACTGTCACAGTCTTCTTTCCTTCTGTCAGTTTTCATGTCTTCCTGTCGTTGTTCCAGGCTGTAAGCACGTGAAGGGCATCATGCTGTTCGGACCTCCAGGATGTGGTAAAACACTGATGGCCAGGCAGATTGGCAAGATGCTCAACGCTCGCGAGCCAAAGGTTGTCAATGGTCCCGAGATCCTCAACAAGTATGTGGGAGAGTCAGAAGCTAACATCCGCAAACTGTTCGCGGAGGCAGAGGAGGAGCAGAAGAGGGTAGGGCACCTTTCTGCCACGTGTGTTCAACGGGTCAAATACCAGGAGTAAATTTTATTTTATTTTTATTTTAGCTGGGAGCCAACAGTGGGCTCCACATCATCATCTTTGATGAGCTGGATGCCATCTGCAAGCAGAGAGGCACGGGCGCCAGCAGCACTGGTGTGCACGACACTGTGGTCAACCAGCTCCTGTCTAAGATCGACGGTGTGGAGCAGCTAAACAACATCCTGGTCATCGGTAAGGATAAAACCTGCGGGCCCAAATCACCTTGACTTTATATTTTACTCACTTTGACCATGAAGAATGAGCTGCAGATCTATAAACTGTCTGAGGTTTGTACCGAGTGCTGGATCCAGCATGTGTCAAGTTGAACAGAGGATCAACGTAGATGATCATTTTTGTTGTTGTAAATAACTCTTTGAGCAGGCTAATGTCAGAGGAATATCATCATCATCAACAACTTTATTTATAAAGCGCTTTAACAGCAGCCACAGCTGAAACAAAGTGCTGAACATCAGTAATAAATGAGATCAAAGAAAGCATAAAAATAAAGTTACAAAGCCAAGCACACAAAAATTTAAAAACTCAGTTGAAAACACAATAAAACGACGAGTTAGACAGATAAAATCTATAAAAATGAAGTAAAATCAAGTCTCAGTTGGGTTGAAGGCCGATGAATAGAAATGAGTTTTCAGACAGTTTTCAACATGGACAGTGAAGGAGCCTGTCGAACGTGTGAAGGCAGAGCGTTCCATAACTTCGGGGCACTAACAGAGAAGGTCCTGTCTACTCGGAGTTTCCTCCTACTCTTGGGAATGACCAGAAGCAGCTGGTCAGAGGACCTGAGTGACTGAGGGGGAGTTTAGTGGTGGAGAAGCTCTGTTAACTAAGACGAGGCAAGGCTGTTTACAACCTTAAAAACAAACTAAATAATTTCATAATGAACTCTAAAATACACGGGCAGCCAGTGGAGAGAAGCCAGGACAGGTGTGATGTGCTCTTTTTTACGTGTTCCTGTTAAAAGACGTGCAGCAGCATTTTGCACCAGCTGCAGACGTGTCAGTGAGGACTGGCTGACTCCGAGATCGAGAGAATTACAATAGTCCAGCCGTGATGAAATGAAAGCATGGATTACTGTTTCCAACTGTCACCTTGAAAGAATAGAATTTACCTTTGCTATTTTTCTTAAATGATAAAAACCAGACTTGACTGTCGAGTTTAAAATTACTGTCCATCTTAAAACCAAGGTTTGTAACTGTGGACTTTACGTACATTGTCAGGGGGTTTGGAGGGCTCGAACAAGCTCCACTAGGTCCAAAAACAAGCACCTCTGTCTTTTTTTCATTAAAATGCAGGAAGTTTAGGGCCATCCACACTTTAAGATCCTCGAAACACGATAAAGAGGTTTAAAGGACCAAGCATCAGCTCGCCTTAAAGGCACATAGATTTGGCAATGATCAGCGTAGCAGTGAAAGGAGATGCTGTGTTTTCTAAATATCGATCCTAGACGAAGTAGATATAAAGAAAAAAGCAAAGGCCCAAAAATTGAGCCCTGATGAACCCCTCGACAGAGGAGAAAAAAGGATTCACACCCTGCAATTTTTACAGAAAATATAATATACTTAAAGGTCTTAAATTGAAGAGCTAATGGCTAGTCAGAGTGGGGCCAAGACCAACATTTTATAATGATTCATATGAACACTATTGTATGAGGGGAGTGGTGGCACAGAGGCTAGAGAAAGTCACCGGTTCAACTCCCCATATCGACAACACAAAATGTGGCTGGGCATGATGATGACATGTTGTTTTTTTATGTTTATTTTTCAGACTAAATGTTATTCTGGCTCTGTATGTGGAATGACAATGTAAGGCTGTTTCAAGATGGCATCAACTCACTTCTTGACTCTTCTTGACCGTGTTCAGACTGTTAGCTCGTCAGCCAGGTCCACATTCATCTTAGTTCTTCCAAACTGCAGTCATAAGATAATAATACGTCATAACTTTTCAACAAAACCTCACTTAAAGAAAATTCAACTATCAGTATAAATACAGTTACATTTATGGCCTAAAGAAAGTTTTTAAATTGTAAATACCTTTTCTATGTCAGACATACCATCTTTGTAGGCTAAAGTCAGGTAGCAGTGGTGGCCAATAGCAGATGCTCTACTTTTTTTAATTTTTCATTTCACCTTTAATTAAACAGGTATAAACACTAAGAACAAATTCTTCTGTACAGAGCTGGTGGCAGCACCAACTGGTCCTTGTAGGGTCAAGGAAAGTAAGACAGAACCATGAAATATAGAAGTCTTTAACAAACAAGGAAACACAAATTACATTAACAGTTCGTTGTCAAAGTTCAACCACAGTACTAATCATGAAAACATTTGCAAGTATCTTTAAAAACGGCTTTTAAACTATTTTTAAAACTAGAAACTGAGACAAGTGAGGTCAGAGCCAAAGTTTGTTGAAGCAGGTTCCAGTCGGACGGAGCAGCAGAGACACACTTGCTCTTTAGAGTTCACCACAAATACTGAGAGGATCAGGTGTCCTACTTCCACACCGGTGCTAGTCGCAGTAGATTAGTTAAATATGGAGGTGAATGACTTGCAACGTTTTATAAATGATGATAAACTAATGAATTTCATGACGAGTAGAAGGACATTTAACCAGAGAGTAGAGGAGACAGTGATGTGTCCTATAAGGAACATCTGTAACAAAAGCAGTGGCAGAGTGATAAATTGTGTCCAGCTTACGAAGGACACCTTTACAAGCATGTCTGTAAATTATGTCTCCATAATCCAAAAGAGGTAGAATGATTTTTTTTTTTTTTCAACAATGGTGCATTTTGCAGCCAGTGTCAAGGAAGATTGATTTCTATATAGATAACCAAGTCTCACTTTGACCTTAGATTGTAAAACATTAACATAATGTGAAAAGGACAGAGCACCATCAATCCAAATTCCAAAGTATTTATAAACTGTTACCTCTTCTACAATGTCACCATTTACAGTTGTTAAGTCCACAAAGGTGGGTATGGTCCCTTCTCCATGACCGAACCATATCATTTTTGTTTTCTTGGCATTTAAGAACAAATTTAAGTCAGAAAAGGCCTGCTGGATTACAAGAAAACCACATGAAGGGACTTCACAACCTCATCCAGAGTAGAAGCAGAATCATATAAAACTGTGTCATCAGCATATAAATGAATGGAGGCCTCACCGACCTCACTTGGTAACCTTCAGCTTCTTTTAAAAACTTTGCGTAATGATACAGAGATGTTTGTTGCTCATCTTTTAGGGTTGTCATTCACTTTGTTTACCTCTGTTGTTATGTTGACAAATAATTTTATGTCTTTAGTGATGATCAGTTTGCCTCTGTGTCCTATGAACCACTGCATATTCTTCTCCCTCTTGAATTGTAGGCATGACCAACAGGCCCGACCTGATCGATGACGCCCTGATGAGGCCCGGCAGGTTTGAGGTGAAAATGGAAATCGGTGAGTTTTATTCTGCTATCTCTAGACACCTCTGCTGAGCTTCCATTTAGTCATTTATCTCTATCATGTCTCAGCCTGAGGATTCAGATGGGATCTAGTAGAAACTAGTTTCAGATGGACATGAGTAAATCAGTCACATCTCCAGATTTAAAAACTCAGTTGGATAAAAATCATATACAGTAGTCCCTGATTTAACTCAGAGGTTCTGTTCCCAACCCCCCGCGATAAGTGAAAAACTGCAGAGTAGGGATAGT
>NC_056512.1:14516357-14535819 GCF_014905685.2 Nematolebias whitei
TGTTAGCAGCATGGTCCTGTTAGCAGCATGGTCCTGTTAGCAGCATAGTCCTGTTAGCAGTTTGATTTTGTTAGCAGCATAGTCCTGTTAGCAGCATGGTCCTGTTAGCAGTTTGATTTTGTTAGCAGCATGGTCCTGTTAGCAGCATGGTCCTTTTAGCAGCATAGTCCTGTTAGCAGTTTGATTTTGTTAGCAGCATAGTCCTGTTAGCAGCATGGTCCTGTTAGCAGCATGGTCCTGTTAGCAGTGTGGTGCCGTTGGCCACATTGTCCTGTTAGGCCCATGACCTCGTTTCGTCCAGCACCCAAAGTATGAAATTACTAATAAATCACAGCACAAAAATAGTCAGCCAATCCAAGCAATCAGTCAAAGCACACGATCAGGACAATCTGAAACACTGCTTGAGATTATCCTTGTGGGCACTCAGAACCAGTGTGTCTGGTTAGCTTAGTGAGATGCAACATATATGTAAATATGTACATATTTATATATGGAACACTTGCCCCCTCCAGGTCTGCCTGATGAAAAGGGCCGTGTCCAGATTCTCAACATCCACACAAGCAAGATGCGAAGCTTCAACCTCCTGGCTATAGACGTTGACGTCAAAGAGCTGGCTGCTGAGACAAAGAATTACAGCGGTGCTGAGCTGGAAGGGCTTGTCAGGGCGGCACAGTCCACCGCCATGAACCGACACATCAAGGTCACCTAGAGACATGTTCATAACAAAATCAAGGCCTAGCATTCCTTACATACATTTATACCATCTGCTGCTGTTCCTGTTAGCGTTGTAGACAAAGATCATGTACGATGAGAAGGGACAGAGTTATAAATGGAATATGCACAATCTCATGCCAGATTATGAACTCTTGTAAAAGGTTTTAATGCTCTGAGTATACAGTTAGAATGACTCATAGCTACTACCACATCAAATATTAGCCCATTATCTGGCTTATAGTCATTTTGGCTAAGCTCTATTAGCTGTGGCAACCATCTGAATTGGATTAAGTAGATATGCATCCAATGATTGCTTTATGAGTTTCTTTAAAATACATCCACTGGTTCGTGGGATATTTTGTTAACAGAAAGACTGCTAACTCCAAAAGTTAATGCCAAAATTTTATGACAAAACATGTAAATTGTATCGTTTGGAATACGAATTGTGAATAATTCTCAACTACTTCTGCACCAAGTTTTATATCAGTTTCTGCAAAACTAAATTAATTTTGTGTCGGTAATGTTGATTAGCTGTACCGATCATCTTGGAATCAGGTGACTCCAAACATTAACCCGTCGTGGATGTACACCCTATAGTTACTTTATGAAAGTTTCATTAAAGTCCGTCAATCTGTCATTTGATATTTTTCTAACAGATGGACAGAGCTAACTCCAATGGTCAATGACCATTGAGTTTTAAAAACAGAGCTCGCATGATCAGTTAACACATGAAACAAGTTGGGAATGACTCACAACCACTACCAAACCACAGTTTCTTTTAATTCTGTTCAGTGGTTCATGAAACATTTTGCTGTGAGCATGTTCAGCAAAAATGCAGAATGAATGCTAAATGACAGCAACTAAACAAAAGTAGTGTAACAAAGCTTATTTTCTTCAAAAGACTGAGCATCCAAATACAGTTTCTTTACTGTTTATTTGCTCATCTGCAGAAGACAATAAAGCAAACATGTCATTTGTCTTGTGTGTGTCCTGCACTTCTGGCTCCTACACATGCAAAAATACAGTCAATGTTACACTGTAGAATGGCTGCAAACCATCTGCAGTCATTACAGTCAACGACCACAAGAGGGCGCACTAAACTGAAAATGGTGCCAAACTAGCTTACAACTGGGACAATAAAACATCTATAAAACTTTTTTTTTCTTTTGTGGTCATAATGAAAAATAAAAGTCACAAGAACATTGTAAAATTGATATCAAACAACATGCCAAAAGATTTATTACTTAAATAGCTACATTTACAAAGATAAGAAGAAGAAATAAAAATAAAAAAACGCCAACATTTTCACACTACTTATCCTAACATTGCATGGAGGCAAATTGAGGTAGAGCTACCTACCAGGACAAAATGTATTACATCATTTCCACCTTTCACACATTTCAAAATAAAATACCTCAATAAGATAAAATTCACAAACGTATTATTAATACAGTAAACAATTCTAATAATTCTGAGTCGTGTCATCTGGACAGTTTCCTTTTTATAGACGTTTTCACCCTCTATCCGGAGGGCTTCATCCTCTGACTGAGGAAGCCCTCTGGATAGAGGGCGAAATGTCTCTATAAAAAAAGAAACTGTCCAGATGACCCGACTGAGAATTATTGAATTTGGTACTTGGATGATTGAGCATGAACTTTGGCTGACAGTAAACAAATATTTCAGAGTACATTTTAACTCCATTACACCAGCAAACACAAAGATATAAATAAAAATAAAAACTAAATATTTCAATGAATGCAACCTTTTTCAAATGTTAAAGAGATATTTATGTATTTCTATAAGGAAAACAATTGTAAAAACAAGCAAAAAGAATTAAATATATAAGTCGTAAACACCAAACGTCATAACCGTAACTATAAAATTATAAACTGCTAAACAATAATGCTGACTTGGTATTCACACAATTTTGTCCCAATAACATGACTGTTGTCTTTTGTTACTTTCCAGGCTACGTCTACGGTGGAGGTGGACATGGAGCGGGCAGAGAAGCTGCAAGTCACCAGAGATGACTTCTTTGGATCACTTAACAATGACATCAAACCTGTAAGCTGCTTTCAACATTCATATTGTGTGAATGTTGGAGGAAAATATTCTCTCTTTATCTGTTTATCAAAAGGAGCCACACTCGACGACAGGAGAAGAATTGTAACCGTTTTTTCCTTGCAAGGACCGATTTTTAAGACAGGTTACACAGATATACAGGAAGTGCACATGAAGCCCAGCCATGAGGATCTGCTGCGAGCCATCTGTGCAGCTTGTTTTTATCCACTTATCAGTTCAGCCGAGCTCACAGACTCAGAGGCGACCTTGGAGCGACAGCTGCACGCTGCAGATTCACCCTGCTCCTCATCCAGCTCTCCACTAACTCAAACATATGGTTCATGGGCAGCGTTAACTTTCTCAGCCATTTATAAATTTTGACCAAAAACTACAGTGAAAACATTTAAAACACTAAAATCAATGAAGAACGAGGTTATTCACTGCTTCTTTTCCACTTTATTTTTAGGCGTTTGGTACAAATCAAGAGGATTATTCCAGCTACATCATGAACGGTATCATCAAATGGGGCGACCCAGTTACTCACGTCCTGGATGATGGAGAGCTGCTCGTACAGCAGACCAAAAACAGCGATCGCACACCACTGGTGGCTGTGTTACTGGAGGGTAAGACAGTTCTAAATTCATTATTGTCTGCCACCAAAGGTAAAAGTCAGTCATTTTCTCTCTGTGCTCTCGGTGAAAGCAGACACATCCTCTTCTGCTCCATCTCCCAGCTTCCCTGCTTTGCTCTCTTGTCTTGTGAACCCTTCATAGAGCTTCTTTTTTTTTCTGCACACCTTCCTAATTTGATGGATTTAATCAGCTGGTCTCTCAACGAAATCGATCAACTTCTCCCGACAGGAAGTCAGGGTGAATGGAGGACCCTCTTACCTCGACGGAAACAAAATTGGATTCATGATGACAACTGGATTCTGCTGTTTGGGTTGATGAAATCTGGATTGTTTACAAATTCATGTGGAATGTGTCGAAGCTTGGCAGCACTCAGACTGAATTATGTGGAGCTGCGTCAGAGCTGAAGCAGGCTGATATCAGGACTGTGAACTTTCTGGCAGCATCCATGAATGGTTGGGAATAATCTTGGAGAAAGCTGTAAGCTTGACTTTCGGCGTAAATAATCAATTTGGCTGTTTGGAGTCACCATCAGAGAAATGTTCCAGTGAAACTTTAAAAGGCAGAAACAGCAATTTATGAGTTCTGCCTGACCCAAACTGAATCTGGACCTGGCCTTGAAGGTGGACTATCGCAATTCCTCCTGGGATGTTATGAAAAACAAAGACGCTCTGTCTGTCTCCTCACCCCCTCCCTTCTCCAAGGCCATGGACAGAACCTCAACCGAGCTGATGATAACAAACACCTCTTATCTGGACAATGGCTGAGGGAGGCTCTGGACTATGCTACAACCTTCCCTTAAGACCCAATGTCTTCACCGGCCTATATGTATCATGTCTATTTATGTTGCTTTGCTGTGGTAGGTTTTTTGATGCCTCAGACCGTGTACTGTCTAGGACATGGTGTGAGAGATTTTTTTATACCTTCTCTCCTCATGTTTTCTTCCCCTTTTTTCATCTAAGCCTAAGTGTATTCTGAAAAGGATAAGAGGCCGCGCTCTTAAAGAGCAGCAGCTATGTGCACTCAGCCCATCTTTTGGACAACTGTACAGACATACTCTCGTTGTATCTCGGTGCAATGATAATAAAGTTTATTCTGATTCTGACTCTAATGTGGCAGCTATGACTGAGTGGTTACAGCAGTCGTCCTCCATTGGAAGAGTTGGGGGTTCGATTCCACCAGCAGTCACATGAAGAAGTGACCCTGAGCAAGACACTGAACCCCTCAGTGCCTACAATGTGTGTCCCATCTGTGTTTGAACGTGATAAAGCACTGATAAGTCTTTATATAGATCTAGTAGAGTGCTGTATGAATGGGTAAAGGAGGGCACAGTTGTGTTGTAAAGAGCTTTGAGTGTCTTGATAAGATAGAAAGGTGCTGTATAAGTACAGTCCACTTACCATTTGTGATATAGATTATATACAAGCACCACAGCCACTCGGCAAAAGCCAACACAAAAGGGCTGTATCTCAGTCAGTAGTTGTTATGAGTCAACACATGCTTCAAATAGATCACGTGAGATTTTACAATATCCTACAAGATTGTGCAGAGCATCATTCAACACTTGCTCTTCTCAAGGGCGGATGTCTTCTCCTCTCCCTCTCCGCTTTGCTTTTGCTCTGTCCTGTCTATGAAACTGCTTTAGAGCCTCTCTTCTACAAATCTTCCAAATCATAACTATGGACTTGGATTTGGTCAGTTGGTCCCTCAACACAACTGGTAACATTTCTTTGAAGAGAAGACTGGCTTTAGGCGAGCCGATTTGCCCTGTTAGTACACACGCAGCTGGATATCTCATCGACTTTGAAGACTTGATGACGTGTCTATCTCTGCTGTCATCTGTGGATTTTAAGGATGCGTTTATAATTGTATTTATGATAACTGGTTCCTGCTTTTTGGATTTTTCTGGTTCCTGGTCTATCAACAAACAAGGAAGTCGTCGGCAGCAAATCTGGACCTGGTCAGGCTGCCTGCCTTATATGATGGCTTGGTTCGTGCCTCGAGCACCCAGACTTTTGGCAGAATGGATCAGATCTCGGGGATTATTCTCAGGCACATTCCGTTGGTATGGTCATTTAATTTGGACGTTTTGGAACCGAGTGGACTGACACAGACTCAAGGTAGAAGTCAGTAAAAGTTCTGCCTCTCCCCAAAACAATCATGTTCATCATGAATTCAGCTCCCTGACTGGCCTTGACAGGCCATCTTATCTCAACCCGCCTGGAAGTTTTGTAAATCTGATGCTCAGCTCCTTCCTCCCTTACTACTGAGGAATTGGACTTTTCAGAGGAGCCCAGCTGACTAAACATTCTGTCATCATTTCAGGACTCTGGATTCGTCTCTATTCGTCCTCTGCACCCCCCAAGTGTGCACAGATCTCTCCACAGGGAACTATTTGAACTGAGTGATTTTATCTGAACTCTGCAGTGCCTCTGTGTGTTGTCTCTGACTGTTCACCACTCTTACGCCCCCCCCCCCCCCCACACACACACACGTAATATTGGCATCATTATGTGCTCGTGTGAGAGATTTTTTTTTCCATTATCACACTGTTGACCTTCAAACAGAGGTTAAAAGCGTGTAAGGATTTATTTTTTTTTGTCTCCAAACCCTATGTGTCATTTTTCACCACTTTTATTGTCTGTCCAAACAGGTCTCACTTGTAAATGAGTCTTTGAGGATCAATGTGACTTATCTGTTTAAATAAAGGTTGAATAAATGAATCAGTGTCTCTACTTGGCTCAAAGGCCATGCCAAAAATGATGGTAAAAACGATATACAAAGTATGATAATAATGAATAATACTGTTTATTGTAATAGTTGCAGAAAAAGGGAATAATATTAAGGGCTATGTGAGTAAAAACAAAAATTACTTGACTTTAAAGCCAAAGGAAAGAGCCAAGGTGCCAGCAGGATGTCATAAGCTATTAGTTTAAAGCTGACATTAAAGACTGTGGGCAGTATGCGCTAGGCATTTTATTATTCAGAGCAAAGTATGAAGGAACAAAAGTGTTCTGATGCAGACTGTACGTTCACAGGCCCGCCACACTGTGGAAAGACGGCGTTGGCGGCTCAGATTGCAGAGGACTCTCAGTTCCCCTTCATTAAAATCTGCTCTCCAGACAAGATGATTGGACACTCAGAGATCTCCAAGTGCCAGGCAATCAAAAAAGTAAGGCTGCTTTCTGACTGTGGAGTTTGTCCGTGCAGTGCACGTTCAAATCTATCAATTTGTTCTATCTTTGTTCCAGATCTTTGATGATGCTTATAAGTCTCAGCTCAGCTGCGTGGTGGTGGATGACATTGAGCGTCTGCTGGACTACGTTCCAATTGGTCCTCGTTTCTCCAACCTGGTCCTTCAAGCTTTGCTGGTGCTGCTAAAAAAGCCTCCACCCAAGGTTAGAGCTCTCCTGTTGACATACCACGTCACTCGTTATACCATTCTGGTGTCAGCAGATGAAGTGTGCTGCGAAAATACTCTGAACCCTTGGTAATCGTTCTGTTTTGTTTCCTTACAACCTTCAGTTTCAAAAGATTTTTAATCTGATTACAAGTAATTATTCTAGAAAAATACTTAAGGTTATGGAAGTTAAATGAAAAGAAAAGCTGAGTGGTTAGAGCAGTCGTCCTCCAATGCAAGAGTTGGGAGTTCAATTCCACCAGCAGTCACACGGTGAAGTGTCCCTGGGCAAGACACTGAACCCCTCATTGACACTGATGTGTGTCCATCAGTGTATGAATGTGATAAAGCACTGATTAGTCTTTGTATATATCTAGTAGAGTGATGTATGAATGGGTAAATGAGGACACAGATTGTTGTAAAGAGCTTTGAGTATCTTGATGAGATAGAAAACGCTATAAGTACAGACCATTTACCATTTCTGTCAAAAGTCAAAAGATGAAATAAACAAAATCCATATTTATGAATCTAATTGCCAAATAATCTCATTATCTATACACCTGTTCTGATGGTCTCCAGTCTCAACACCAGTTCCACATCTCTAAGCTGTAAGGTTTCCCTTCAAGCGAGAAACGGCATGAAAATCAGTTAACTTTGAAATTTGTGGAAACTAACAGATCAAGGTTGGGTTATAGAAAGTATCCCAAACCCTAAACATCCCACAGATCCCAGTTAAATCCATTATTAGGAAATGAAAATATAAACCTGCCAAGAGAGGACTGTCCACAAAAACTCAGCCTGCACAAGGGGGGAATTCAGTAGAGAAGCAACCTCGAGACCAAAGACTGAGGTGTGGGATTAGGGTTCTGACCACTTGAAACTTCACACTTCTGTGTTTTGTGAAAGTGACTAGAAAGAGATATTGCAAATAAAATAAAAGGTAGTTTTGAATTTGCCAAAATGCTAACTGTAGACTCCCTAAACATGTGGAAGGAAGTGCTGTGGTCAAATAAGACCTAAATCAAAGTTTTTAGTATTGAGGGCAACATCGTCTATTGCAAACCTAACACCCATCATCAGGCTGTGGACACTATCCCATCAGTGAAGAGCAGTGGTCGCAATATCATGGTGTGGTAATGCTTTTCATTTGTAGGGAAGGAGAAATAGTTAAATGTCCTGGAATGGTCCAGTCAAAGTCCAGACCTTAACCCATCTAAGAACTATTAAATTGGTTTAAATATTGTTGGATACAAGGAACACCCATCCACCCTGATTGAGCTGCAGCAATTTTGTCAAGAATATGAACAAAAGGTCCAGAGGTTACATCGACCATGTTGTGGAAACACAAAGACACAAAGGATTGATTGTTGAGAGCTGAAAGGTTTGGTCAAAAACTTCATTGCCTTTTTAACATATCTCAAAAAGGAAACATAGTGGTCCTTTCCTGTTTCCATATTGTTTCCTGTATGTTGTCTTGCAGGGCCGTAAGCTGCTCATTATTGGCACCACCAGCAGGAAGGATGTTCTGCAGGAGATGGAGATGCTGGATGCCTTCAGTACCACCATTCACATCCCCAATATCTCTACTGGGGAGCAGCTAGTTGAAGCCTTAGAGGTATATTATACTCAACACTGGGTTTGTATGTGCTAACGTAATCTTCACATCTCCACTAACTTTGCTGTCTTTACAGCTGCTTGGGAGCTTCACAGATAAAGAGCGTGCCAGCATCGCACATCAGCTCAAAGGGAAGCGAGTCTGGATCGGCATCAAGAAACTCCTGGTGCTCATTGAGATGTCCCTGCAGGTATGGAAGATGAAGAAACGACCTCAGACAATAAAACTGATGAACCATGGTCGATATATTCAGGTCAATTCAGTTTATTTCTATAGCTCCAAGTTGCGACAGAAGTTGTCTCAGGTTGCTGTACAAAAACATTGACATACATAAAAAGCCAATTAGTAAAAAAGATTTATCTAGGCAGCCAGCAGACTCGTTGAATCTTCACTTCGTCACAGTCTCCCATTTTGAGCAAGCACAAAGGCAACAGTGGAAAGGAAAAACTCCCTTTTAACAAGAAGAAACCTCCAGCAGAACCAGGCCCAGGACGAGCGGCCATCTGCTTCGACCGGCTGAGTTTTAGAGGACAGGAAGGAGAGACAAACACAGAATGGCAGGTCCAGATGGACTTTCTACTGGAAGAAAGTCCACCACTTGTTCAAAGACAAAACATCTCTTCCAAAATATCATCATTTTGTAGGGATTACTGGAAGTAATAACTTTCTAATGCTTCCTTGTTCATCACCATTTCTATTTGGTAACTCATAGGTCCGTTACTTTATCTTGATGAATGAGGAAGCGTTAGAATTTTACTTCTAGTAATCCATATAATCCATTGTATATCTTTTTTCTTTTTTTAAAATTGTATTATATTTGTTGTTTGGATGAAATGAAATGAATAAATAAAACATACATACATACATACATACATACATATAAAATTATATTTTGAAAGGGCTGTTTTGCCTTTGGACACACAGTTTAGCTAGCCCAGCTGTTTCAAAGCAAACGTAATTAGCTGTGACTATATACGATATTTATTTGGTATATATATATATATATATATTTTGCATTAACATACTGAACCTTCAGCAAAAATACAAAAAAGCATATTTTATAAAATAGTGATTTGTTATTAGTATATGTTGCTTTGTAGCTTTGTTTGGACCATATGAGTGTTTGTTCTGCTGATCATCTTATAGACATACATTGATGTTACAGAAATATTTTCTGACGTACTCAACAAGGCCCAAAATAACTTTTGATAGTGACTGTACTACTTCTAAATGTTCTGCTTAATTTCCCTGTTTGTAGATGGATCCAGATTACAGAGTGACCAAGTTCCTGTCTCTGCTCAGAGACGAAGGAGCGTGAGTACAATCCCTTTACCCCAAGCTCATGACTTTTTATTACCTGCCAACATCCATCATTTTAAAACTCATCCTTTATTGCCATCTTTCTTTTAGAATGTGCTCTTTTCCTTGGAGTGACACTATTTTACTATGATCAAACACTTGACCATTGTTGCCATTTGTCACTTTAACAATGCAGACAAAGGCTTACAAAAGATGACCTTCAAACTAACTTCAACGACTTTATTTTGCAATCACCAGGTTGAATGAAGGTGATCAAATCCGAATTTAAAGGTGCTGATTGCTCATGCTGTTTACCGGTAAGATTAACAACAAAGTGATGAACCTAGAACTAGAATATCCTGTAGTTTAACTATTAGAATACCATTTATGTATGTTTCCCATGTGGTGTAGAACTGCAGTATCAAAGCATCAAGTCAACAGTTGTGGGGCTCTGTTGTGCAACTAGTTGGGTCAATCACTTCATTTTCTTAAGATAACTAGAACTTCCTGTAAATTCTCAGGGTTGAATAACTTTGCTGAAGTCTGCTAAAATTTGATACTGAGTTGTTAAAGCTAAAAAAGGCAGAACTCTAGCTAAAAGCCAAAAATAACAAAACACTAACTAAAAACTAAAATGATAAAAATACTAGTTAAAAGTAACAAAATACTAGGTAAAATCTAAAAGTAATAAAAAGCTATGTAAAAGTTAAAAATAGCAAATTGCTAGCTAAACGTAGCAAAACGCTAACTACAAGCTAAAAGTAGCAAAATTGTACCTTATAGCTAAATGAAGCAAAAAGGCTAAAGGCTAGCTAAAATCCAAAAGTATTCTAAGAAGACAAAAATATGTGTTCTAAATAAAATAGAAAAGACAATAGCATTTACAGAGTAATTAAAGAGATTTCAATGTATTTTGGGGTAAAACTATTTGTAAGTAAAGTAAAATCTTTTGAAAAGTACAAAAGATACAAAATTTGAAATTTTATCAAGTCGTTGCACCCACCTGACTAGGCTGAATGCTTTAATGTATTAATGGATAATTTTTTTTTTTTTTTCATTTGGCCTTTATTTATCCAGGTTAGTCTCATTGAGCCACGAGAACTCATTTTCAAGAGAGACCTGTTTAGGGAGCACATGGTGGGGTTAAGGGCCTTGCTCATGGGCCCAGAGTGGGGCGAATGAGGGTGGGGGCAAGTGTGGGTGTTTCACCTACCCCACCCACAATTTTTGATGTTGTCGGGGCCGGGGCGTGAACCGGCGATCTTCGGATCACAAGCCCACCTCTCTAACCTCTAATATATTGTCACTCACACCATGTGTTCCAACTACAGAGGTATCACACTCTTAAGCCTCCCTAGTAAGGTCTATTCAGGGGTTCTGGAGAGGAGGGTCCTTTGGATTCAGGAGGAGCAGTGCAGTTTTTGTCCTAGCTGTGGAACACTGGACCAGCTCTACACCCTCAGCAGGGTCCTGGAGGGTGTGTGGGAGTTTGCCCAACCAGTCTACATGTGCTTTGTGGACTTGGAGAAGGCATTTGACCGCGTCCCTCGGGGAAACATGTGGGGGGTACTCCGAGAGTATGGGGTACCAGGCCCTTTGATATGGGCTGTTAGGTCCCTGTATGACCGGTGTCAGAGCCTGGTCCGCATTGCCGACAGTAAGTCGGGCTCATTCCTGGTGAAATCTGGACTCCGCCAAGGTTGTCCTTTGTCACAATTCTGTTCATAACTTTTATGGACAGAATTTCTAGGCGCAGCCAAGATGTTGAGAGGATCTGTTTTGGTGGCCTTAGGATCACATCTCTGCTTTTTGCAGATGATGTGGTCCTATTGGCTTCATCAGGTCATGATCTACAGCTTTCACTGGAGCGGTTCGCAGCCGAATACGACGCGGCCGGGATGAAGATCAGTTCCTCCAAATCCGAGGCCATGGTCTTGAGCCGGAAAAGGGTAGAGTGCCCTCTCCAGGTCAGGGAGGAGGTCCTACCCCAAGTGGAGGAGTTCAAGTATCTTGGGGTCTTGTTCACAAATGAGGGAAAAATGGAGCAGGAGATTGATAGTCAGATAGGTGCGGCGTTGGCAGTGAAGCGGGCATTGTACCGGTCTGTCATGGTGAAGAAAGAGCTGAGTCAAAAGGCGAAGCTCTCAATTTACCGGTTGATCTATGTTCCTACTCTCATCTATGGTCATGAGCTTTGGGTTGTGCCCGAAAGTACGAGATCTCGGATACAAGTGGCCAAAATGAGTTTTCTCCGCAGGGTGTCTGGGCTCTCCATTAGAGATAGGGTGAGAAGCTCGGTCATCCAGGAGGGACTCAGAGTAGAGCCTCTGCTTCTCCACATCGAGAGGAGCCCGTTGAGGTGGCTCGGGCATCTGGTTAGGATGCCTCCTGGACGCCTCCCTGGTGAGATGTTCCAGGCACGTCCCACTGGGAGGAGACCCAGAGGAAGACCCAGGACACGATGGAGGGACTATGTTTTTCGGCTGGCCTGGGAACGCCTTGGGATTCCCCTGGAGGAGCTGGACCAAGTGGCTGGGGAGAGGGAAGTCTGGGCCACCCTACTTAGACTGCTACCCCCGCGACCCAACCCCAGATAAGCGGAATAAAATGGATGGATGGATGGATGGATGCTGCTCAAAGTGTGCAGAAGACGTTAAATTATTAAAAAAACATACAGAAAAATTAAAAATCAGTATAAAAAAATGTATGAATGAATCCAAAAAAGTGGATTTTTATTCTGAAGCTGAAGACCTTTCACTTCCTATACAGGAGTCTTTATCAATTCTAAAATGTCAGGAGGGTGTGGTGCTCCAAGCTTTTTTGCTCATTATGCCAATTTGTAAAAATAACGGTACATTTTCAAAATAGATCAATCCATACTAACAAATGCAGCACACCTGAACAAGTCAGAGGCAACAAAGTGCTCAGTGATGGGGCTTAGAATTCTGGAGATACATATTTCCAAGTTTTGACCATAATTGTTGCGCCACCTGTAGGTTGATGGATTTCTTTAGTATTATTTAGCAATTAGCACAGTTTATTTTTCATTTGAAAAGCTTCTGAATATCTCTGACAGTTTAGACTCTATACCTGATTTTGTGAGAAAAAAACAAATAATTGAGACACTATAGACCACGCCCACTTCTGCTTTAGAAATAATATCCTAGATGTATAAGCTCAGGGCTGTATCCTAAAGGTCTGTACTAAATATTTTAAAGATCCAATCAGCCTTATTTGCGGGAAATTTGCCTATGCACTAATGTTTATCAAATGTGGTCCAGAAACTCAAAATGAACTCATCTCACAGTAGTTTGAATTTCGATTTAATGAATAATATAGTTTTAATGTTTGACTAAATTTGTGTTTAGTTTGCTTGTTGCCCAAACTATTTGCCTAGATATAACTTTCATATTTTTTAAAAGAGAATTACTCTGTCTTCCAAACATCAAATCCATGTGGTGTCTAGATTTTAGATGGTGAGTTTTCTAGTGATCAAACTTAAATATTTAAAAACAGTCAAAGGTAGGTCTTTCAAATTTTGCGGCAGAAATGAGCATGGCCTATACCAAAATTTTACATCTTACGTTTTGATGTTAGAGGACCAAATGCAAAGTCTACAATTATAGCACCTCCTACAGGTAGACATGTCTGAGTACTCTTCTGTGCCGTACGTGCAGGCCATAATTATTACCTTGTATATATCATCTCAGGACGCCTTGCAGTTTGGGCCGCAGTATAACTTTTAGTGGTGTAAGTAAATTAACAATATATACATATTTTTTTTAATTTACCAGTAACTGTTGCAGAGTTTTATGCTCCGCTGGAAGCATGGATACTCTGCTGCTTTTCAGCTGCGTCGTCTTGCCTCCACGGGCTTGGACCGCTAATTAAATATAAAAGCATCATCATATCACTGCAGAAACTGTCACCACTTTTTTTTTTTTAAACATAACTATTTTTTGGTCATCATCATTATTCTAAAACATCATGACAAAGTTCCATGTTGCTTCTCATTTTGTTTTCTTTTTCTTTCATTGTATTTATTGTTCTTGTTATATGAACATTTCTTTATTTCTCTGTAAATCATTTTATATGCTGTTTGCATGTTATATTTTGACTACAATATTCTGAATGTCACTTGCACTTGGAGCAGTACTGCTCTTTAAGATAAGGTGTCACAAGCTGGTAGAACAATTTTATAAATTTACAATATGTCATTATTAGGGTTATCATTAGGGTGCCAAACATTTGCTGGCTGCTTTATTAGGCACAACCATTACCACACATGTGTAATCGACCAATCACATGGCAGCAATTTAGACAGATTTAGACATCTAGCCACACAACACAGATACCTGCATGATGAAGAGGACTTATTAAAGTTCAAACTAAGCATCAGAACAAGAAAGAAAGAAAGGGGGTTTAAATTAGAGCCCGACCAATATGAAAATTTTGGCTATCACCAATACCGATAGTGGGAGGGGGTTGCCCACAGATAACCGATATAATGACTGAAAATATTTGAGCTTTGTTCACCCCCAAGAATGTAAAAAAAAAGCGAGTGGAGGCGGGCTTGTTTCTTTAGCACAGCTGTTAGCAACCACGAAGCTAAGCTGATCAGAGCTATGCTATATGTAAACCTACAATAGGTTTACAAGTGGTGCACTGGTCATAAAAACAGTCGTTCTAACGTGCGTTCACATTTTCTATTCTCCACTATTCACCATAAAGTTATCAAGTGTGTTACATAAATATAAATTAAACAAAGAAACACCCTCCCCCGTTCTTTGTTTAAACAGTCACATATTGTGAAGTCCTAATTAGTATTGACCACAGCAGAGGTTTTTTTTTATTTGCAGAGAAGTAAAAATTCAGAAAAAATGCATTTCATTGAGGACAACAAAGAAAACATTACTAACACTGATATATATTTACCACATTAGATTTATTGTTATGGATTAAAGTCTTACATTAGCATTAGCTTATGCTAGGTTATCTAAACGTTAGCTTGCTAACTTGAGAGGCATGTAGCAAATGACAAGCAGGTTGGAGGTTTGAAGATAATTTATTATTGTTGATTTGTTTTACAGATCAGTTAAATAAACTTACCATGCTCTGTTCAGCCAAATACACTAGACAGTATTGCTCACTGCTTCGTCTGTCCGGAATCTGAAAGTGAAACTTAAGTGAACGACAATAACTTGAAAGTAGTCCTCATGTGCCCTCTGCCGGATACATTGTACAATTAAGGCTGGTTCCAGCATTTTAGGGGTGAAAATTAGAAGTGCTTATACCGGTGCCTCATGGGACAAATATCATGATACGATATGTCTTTAAACATGTCTTTAATTTAGAGGCCTAAATTATCGGCCCTACCAATATATTGGTCGGGCTCTAGTTTGAATGACATTTGGACCAACAGGTTTAATTGTTCCAGGGCTGCAATAGCACAATGCACTACGGTGTCGTGATCTCGTTATCTTGAGGCTGCAATTTCGTTTCCAGGTTGCGTTAGGAAAGACATACGGCATCAAACTCTTGCCAAATATTTCATGTAAGTTCACTCACTATAGCGAATACTGCAGAAGGGAGCAGCCTAAAGGAAAACAACAACAATCTAAAGTGATGGTTGAAGAAGTGGTTGTCAATGAAAAAATCTCAATAGATCAGATCAACCTGTCTGGCATCGACAGCCATGTTTCCATGTTAAAGTCACTTTAAATCCCTTTTTCTCTGTTCTGATGCTTTGGTTGAACTTCAGCAAGTTGTCATCTTTCATAGATATACTTAGTATTTTTAACCAAAGTTCAAAATACTGTGATTGAAAGAACACAGAGACAAAATGTAACAAAGTAAGTGGTTTATTTACAATGTATTGGGGGAGTGGCGGGTAAGAGAGGTGTGTAGGAGGTTCACATAAAACATTGATTTAGTTATAGGTACATTTGTCTTACTTTGTGACGTTTGCATGCCATGCATGAAGAGGGGAGAATGAAAAGATTCCAGAATCAGGGTGATATAAGAATTTCCAGGAGGTGGCGGGCTGGTTTGGAGAGTGGCAGGTTGGTCCAGAGGTAGAAAGGCTGTTTAACCAGTGGTTCTGTAGTAGGGTGAAGTTAGAGACTTTAAGGCAAGGATGTCCAATCCTAGTCTCCAAGGGCCACTATCCTGCAAGTTTTAGAGGTTTCTTTACTCTAACACACACAATTTGAATCAATCAGTGATTACCAGCATTTTGTAGAACTTGAAGAGGTAATTCAACATGGTGTGTTAGAGCAGAGAAACAGGTAAAACAGTGGAATAGCAGCCCTCAAGAACCAGGATTGGGCACCGCTAGGGTGAGGAGAGCAGGCGATTTGGATCCAGGCTCAAGGAGGTAAGGCACAAAAAGGCTGGGAGTCTCAGGAGGTAGTGGATCTAAGCTTGAGGAGAGGAGTCACAAAGAGGTATTAGTGTTTAATGTTCTAGTGAAAAGCTGTGGTCTATCTCAGCCTGATGTCCAGGCGTAGAGCTCACCAGCTGTCACTGGAAACAGCTAGTTTGAATATGCCCAACTACCTTTCTTTTTGAGGGTGGCTGTGGCTGAGTGGTTAGAGCGATCGTCCTCCAATGCAAGCGTTGGGGGTTTGATTCCACCAGCAGTCAATGCTGAAGTGTCCCTGGACAAGACACTGAACCCCTCATCGTCTCCAATGTGTGTCCCATCGGTGTATGAATGTGATAAAGCACTGATTAGTCTTTGTAGATATCTAGTAGAGTGCTGTATGAATGGATAAATGAGGGCACAGATTGTGTTGTAAAGCACTTTGAGTATCTTGATAAAATAGAAAGGTGCTATATAAGCACAGTACACTCCATTTACCATTCAGTTAGTGGAAAGAATAGTAGAAACAGACACTGGAATCCTCACCCAAGTCATCTTTACCATGTCAAGATGTCTACATGCATCCAGAGTTGCTACAATGTGATTGGATCATTAGATATTTATTTCAATAAGAAATTAAACACAAGTACTTAATAAAGTAGGTGAGTGTAAGTTGAGAATTGTCTCTAAAATGTTAGCCAATAAAATAATTTGCAAAGCTCTCTCATCACATTTTCTTATAGTCAAGTTAAAAACCTGGCAGCACAAGACACACACAGCTCACTAGTTGCTTGCAAATTCTCAGAATTCAATCAGACTGAAATTGAAAATTAGTAAATTTTTTCAAATGTTTGGGTTGCCAGTTAGCCTCTAATTGTCACAATGTGGTGAGATACTGGTTTCTGAAAGCTACTGTGTTGGAGTGGTGATGCAACACAACCTGTACATACCGGTACATTCAATTGCCTTCTTCCTCCAATTTTTTTCCTTTATACAGAGATCGAAGCTTATACGAATAAAGGAAGTTGACAAGAGCAAGAAAACATCTCACCATCTACAAGTTCACCTGCAGGCAACAATACAAAGAACAAAACAGAAGAAAAGTCCCTGTTTTCTGTCCCACCACAGATCAGTCTATAGTCTACCTTGATCCAAGAGAACTGAAAGTCCTTCGTATCTCTGCATGTTTCCACAGACTAAATGTCACTGTATCTCCTCTCTTCTTTTCCTCATCAACACCACCTACAGCACTTGTTAACATCAACATATCACAGCAAATTATTGGAAGTTGTACTGTTACAAATCTGTTATCTGTATGCAATAGATAACTGTAAAGAATACAGCGTTTTGTGCATTGTGCAAATAAAAAAGCAGTGTATGTTTTAGCTATACTGTTTGTTGTATCTGTTCCATATCTTTTGCCCTGCTAACAGTAGATAATGTTGTGAATCTTGTCAAGCAGAATAAACAGAACACACACAAAAAGTGAAAAAATCCAGTCAAGTAGTAAGATGTGAATCAATAAAAGGCTTTTTGTGAATATGTATTGGCTGTAAAAAGAAGCTGCTTTATGTATAAATGTAACCCCTTTAGACAAACAGTATGGAAACATTCTGTAAATATATATGTAGATATATAAATTACAGTATATCATTAAAAAAAATCATAGTTTATCAGTATGATCTTCCTCGCCGTGGCTCTGCAGATGTTGACTTTACCTTGTTAATGTGGTAGTGAAAGTAAATTATGGATCGTTGATCAGTCTGTTGGCGTTGCACACAATACAGTTCTTTGGTTCATTGTTGGCATTTGTGAGGAGCTCCATGTGCGTGTCCGGTGTGTGAGTGTGAGAGCGTGTGTAAAGGGGTGGAGTCATGGGAGCATGTGTGTGTCACTTTGTGGACCTTAATGTGTTTAAATGACAGGTTGTTAATTTGTGTTTTATCTCTCTTCTTTATGTGTTCAAAGCTAAAAAAAAATAAAATCCAAAGTTCTTCTTTTATTCTGACCATTGACAAAGTGTGTATGTGTGTGTGTGTACAATGTGCAGATGTATCATGCAATAAAAAGCACATACGCACATAAACTGAAGTGTTTGCTTAGTTGTCTGTTTTGTTTGTACAGTATTTTTTTTCTTTTCATTCATTCAGCCTTTATTTATACAGGTTAGTCTCACTGAGTCACGAGGACTCATTTACAAGAGTTGTTTTAAACAAAAACCATAATGAGGTAAAGACAACTATAAACATTCATATGAAAGCATATAAAATGAAAAGTATATAAAAGAAGTGATATAAAACAAAATAAATAAGATGCTACACTATAAAATGGTGTAAGATACTAAAAACAGCCTGCATTGATTTTTGCATTGAACTTAACAGTTGTTTAAAATCCTTTAGCGAGGTCAAGGTCAAGAGCTTCAGACCTTTTTGCAAGGTGTTCCAGGAAACAGGAGCGGAGTAAGAAAAGACCTTTTGCCAAGTTCGGTCCGCACTGAGGGGACGCTGCAGGTAATGATGTCTTGGGAGCGCACGCTGTAGCTGAACTGACGATGTGACATGTAGAAGATGTATGATATTTTACTCCATATAGCTTTCAATGAAAATGTATGGATATTTTTACTATTTCACATGCTTTTATAATAACATAATATTTTAAAGCTAAACTGAATACTCAAAACATTTTTAGTCATTTAGATCAATATCAAAAGAACTGTGAGATTTAAAGTGAGTTCAAAAATCATTCACCTCCTTGGTAATCTCTAATCTGTTGCCTTAAAACCTGGATTTTAAAATGAATCACGGGGGACTGAGTCATTTATTTATACAACCATTGGTGTCAGAGGCATATTTAATAGGAGTGGGGGGAGGAACAGACTGGTGAGGGGGCGGGGGTGTCTGGAAGTCCTCCCCCCAGAAATTGTTGAATAAAGTAGATGCCATTTCCTGCATTCTGGTGTATTTTAACGGGATGTCAAATAGCTACGTTTACCTACACAAGTAAACACTTGATTCAATAAATATTTTAGAGTGTCCAGCACAACCAGAAGTAGCCTGACCAACAGCTCTCCTTGTGTGAATAGAGCATGCTCCACTTCTCACGTTCCCCACCCTCACCCCCGGTCGACAATTACCGACACTAACGTAGCACTAAGCTAGTGGTGCACAATACAGACGTGCTAGCTAATATGATGTAGACGTAACGCTCCACTTCTTTCATGCATCCTAACCCCCCCACCACCAAGTCAACAACTGCCGGCATAAACAACGTGGCACTAAAAGTTAGCGCACAACACGGAGGTGTCTCTTCCCCCGCCCAGCCAACAAAAAACCCCAAAGAGTTGAGCTCCCTACCAAGCCAAGTTACCTCGGGGAAACACT
>NC_056512.1:14535829-14537797 GCF_014905685.2 Nematolebias whitei
AGTGGTTTCAGTATTCTCTTATTAATCAAGTGGAATGGATTAGTTCACGAAGAAATAGAAACAGCGCTGAGTTAACTAATATTTCATGGTAAATATGTGTGTGTGTGGGGGGGGGGGGGGGTACCAAATTTATTTATTTTTTAATATGAGAGGGACATGTCCCCTGCACATATAATTGATGTACAAACATATACAAAAATACTACTTTAAAGAGTCATTTCATTGTTATTAGAATTGTGAAACAAACAAAATAAGACAACAAAAGACAGAAAATCTAAGTATCCATTACAATCCTCCACTGAAGTCTGCACTTTACAGAGCCACCTTTTGCATCAGTTCCAGCATCAAGTCTCTTCAGTTACAACTTTACAAACACAGTCAGTCTAGCTGCTAGAAATATTTTCTGTTTATCTTTCCTAAACTGCTCCAGCTCCTTCAAGGTACTGTACATGGCCACCAGCTGTGTACAGCAATCTTTAAACCAAACCAGAGATTCTCAGTTGCCAAGAAATGGTTAGTGGGCACATCCTCTTTTTGCTTAAGTGGTTTAGCTCTGACTGTAAACAGCCCATAGGCGTCACATCAAGAATATGTGAAGGGGACATGTCCCCCTCACGTAAAAAAAAAATTACGGACCCCTCCCCCTCACCCCGAAACACACACACACACACTTGCCATGAAATATTAGTTCACCCAGCACTCCAACATTTTTCTCATCTGGACAGTTTCTTTTTTTGTGCTGAAACGTTTCGCCTTCGGTCCGGAAGGCTTCATCAGTCCAGGAAACACACAACACAAAACTGATTCTTCTCCCAACAGCTCACTCTAAAGTGGAACAAACCAGTTCTGCTTTCAGCACACACACAAAAAAAGAAACTGTCCAGATGACCTGAGTGAAAAATGTTGGATTGTATACCTGGATTATTGAGCATGGACTTTGTTGTTTACCCAGCGTTGTTTCTATGTCTCTATGAACACATCCATTCCACTTGATTAACAGGAGAATACTGAAACCAGTAAATGTCCACTCGAGGTTTTCCTGGTTACCTACAACAACTCACCTGACCACATTAAGTGCAGAACCACTAGACTGAGGAACAGCTTCTACCCTGAGACTATTAGACTCATGAATCTCTAACCAGGATAATCACAGTGAAAAAAAATCACTCTAATACCACTTGATTGTTGATATATGCTGCTGATTGTCCATGCTGCTGATTTATTTCATGCTGCTGTTGCTCGGCATATTGTTGTTGTACTACTAGTGCTGAGTGTATTTTTAGTTTACCGTATTTCTTAGTTCATATCTTAGATCTTATTGCTGTTTTTCTTTACAATTTATACTTTTGTTGGATGTAACTGGGACCCTGTGTACACAATTTAGTTCCACCACATGTACCACATGTGGTGCGAATGACAATAAAGAAACTTTGAGCTTAGCACTACGTTAGTGCCAGCAGTTGTTGTCCAACCAGAAATACTGAAATGCTATTTTGCTCAAATGCTCACTCTGTCCATCCAACTGCCCACACTTCATTAGCGTAAATAAATTAAATGGATTCCTGAAAACCCTGTGTACACACGTTTGTGTTGGAGTTTCACCATTTTATGATAGAAGAGCTTATTTTCATGGAGCCTGCAAAGAAAGATGGGTTTCACATGTGTGGCAAAACTTTCAGGATACAGTAATTCGATTCGTAAAATTATATATATATATATATATATATATTTAAATTTTCTTCTTTCGGCTGCTCCCTTCTTAAGGGGTCGCCACAGTGAACTAAGTTGCACGAAGACTTGGCAGTTATTTTTACGCCTGATGTCCTTCCTGATCCAACCACAGACACTGAGCTACCACAGCCCTCTGTGTGGAGCAGAGAGCTGCTATCTAGGACACTGGAGGAGCAGATGGTGGGCCTTAAGGGCCTTGCTCAAGGGCCCAGAGAGGGACGAATGAGGGTGGGGGCA
>NC_056512.1:14538197-14551120 GCF_014905685.2 Nematolebias whitei
ATATGTATATATGCCTGTAAGTTGCTAAAATGTGTTACTACTATTCTGTAAAGTGCCTTTTAAAAGGACAAAAACTTTTTTTTTTCCATTCTTATAATGTTGTTTTTCTTGTTTGTTAGTTTTTTTTATATTGTGATTTGTTGGGGAGCATGTAGAAACATTTGTAACTTGCAATACAAATAGAAAGTTATTTTACGATTACTGCTGTTATCACATTCACATATCTTTTTTATTCCAAGGTGCGGTGCTTGTTGTGTTCCACGGAATAGGCATCAGATTTGTTGAGCAATCATATTAATGATGACAATAGCAGTACTACATTAAACACAACAATCATTGCACATGTTGATTGAGTTTTGTACCTTTTAGTCTCAACAATGTATAATCTCTTCTAATGGAGCCCCAGTGGCCAGAAAGGGGGGGGACTGGATGAGGCTTTGGGCTCCATGATGAGACAAACAGCCAACGTAGTCTAGTAAGTTTCTTTCGGCTGCTCCCTTCTTCAGGGGTCACCACAGGGAGCAAACTCACATGAAAGATTTAGCAATTGTTTTACACTGGATATTCTTCCTGACACAACCTGGGCCCGAACCTGCAACCACAGGATTAGAAGACCATGGCACTGACTACCGAGCTGCCCAAACAGCCTGCATAGTCGAAAATAAAGAATTCACTTTGTTGCCTAATAAGATCCAACCAAAGTTCTCCATACCAAAAAGTACGTGTGGTGACGTTAAATTGGGGATAAGGGAATGCTCATGAATCTCAATATTTTACCACATCTAGCTTCTCACCCTGTCTCTGCAAGGAAGCTCAGTCCGATCGCTGGTATTCAGGATCTCATTCTTTGGGTCACAATTCAAATCTCATGACCGTAGATGAGGGTCAGAATGTAGACGGAGCAGGAAATCGAGAGCTTTGCCTTTCGACTCAGCTCTTTCTTCTCTGCCACTGAAAGAAGCAACGCCTTCTTTACTAAGAATGAGGCCCCAATTCATCGATCCATCTCCCGCACCCTCCTACCATCACTCATGAACAATACGCCCAGATACTTGAACTCCTCCACCCGAGAGTAACCCGCCCAACCAGAGGGGCCATTCCACCCATTTCAGGTCAAGAAGCATGGCCTCGGACTTAAAGAAACTGACTCCCAAGTCATCTACACATTTACGTACGTAAACACTTGATTCAATTACTATAAGTTGAATTGTGTACATCTGAAAACTGCTTATGTGTTTGTGAATCTTGCAGAATGTATTTGTAAAAGTTGTGGTACTCTTGTGGCTCTTATTGACCACGCACAGATCTTGTATGGCCGTGTGACTACTTTTGAAACCATTTTACCTTCGTACTTTAAGCACGTGTTGAAGTTTAGATCGTTGCAGCTCATCACCCTTTAAATGACACCATAAGTGCATTACTGGATTGCAATGTTAATTTGAAAATAATGTGTGATTCAGTAGTTTGAAATGCTTATTTCCTTGTCATGTATACAATTATTTATTGACTCTGCAATTATTATTAATTAGTTTAAGTTGTAGCTTAATTTACTGCATGAGCGCTACACTTTACTTGTTATATATTTGTTAATTCCTAACTGTGAATCCTTTCTTTCTGCAAATTCAGAAAGTTATACAGCGTATTTTATTTCTCTTTATAACTGCATTAATCTCTGTATTATTAAATTGTGAGGTTTAATAGTCTTGGAATTGACCTGTGCATTGTTTGTTTCTATTTTAGCACCACACACAAATACAGTGTATACATGTATACTAACTGGTATAAAAAGAACATAAAACAACTACAGGAACGTCTTCATTGGACAACCAATTGGTCTCAACAATTAAAAATGTTAAAGTAATCCAGCTTCAGAACACAACATGTGCCATTTTTCCCCTGAAGTGAAAGTGTTTGATAAAAACAGGAACGAGGAAGTGGAGTATGTTTGTAACTTATTCCATTCTTCACGTTCATAAACTAAATACCAGTTACCAAACATCTGAGCTAAGCTTCAGCAATAATCTCACATGTCCAAGACAACAAACACTAATCCCTCCAAACAATTTATTGTCTCATTTTGTCTAAAAATAAAAAATACAATAAAAATAATCTACCAGAAATTAGGAAATTATGCATTTTATCTGAAATTAGAAATAATAAGACAGCACAGTGGCTCAGTTGGTAGAGCTGCTGCATCTCAGGGAGACGGTCGCCGGATCAAATCCCAGCCTGGGGCCTTCTGGGTGGAGTTTGCATGTTCTCTCCGTGCATGCGTGGGTTTTCTCTGGGTACTCCAGTTTCCTCCCACAGACTAAAAACATTTCGATTGGTAACTTTAAGTTGTCTCTAGGTGTGAGTGAGAGAGTGAACGGTTGTTTGTCTCTGTGTCCCTGTGATGGACTGGAGACCTGTCCAGGGTGTCCCCCGCCCTTCGCTCTGTGACTGCTGGACGTTGTTTAATGTGAAGAGTCAGCTTTGATTTATGTACCTGTGTTAGAACAAATCCAACATATTATTTAGTTTACGTTATTCCATGTCACCAGTTAAAACTTACATTTCTGCTGGATTTTTTTTATATATAAAACATTTTTACTGAGAACAAATGACTTGTTTATTAAATTAGATATTTAGCAGCTTCAGTTTCTAGGTTATTATTATTACTGTATTCATATACTGTCTTTGGCCAAATATCTCCTCACAGGCCTAAAGGCTCCCTGGGTCATAGACCAAAAACATGCATGTTAGACTGTCAAACCAAAAGGGGCCGAGATGAAAACTTTTTTCAAACTAAGGGCCTGTTTCAGAATCTACATGAACTCACATCAGATACCAACATCTTTTCTTGGTTGCAGGTTCCTCAAAAAAAAAGAGTTTGTCTGGTCTCATTATTTTCTCTGTTGCACTTTTGACATCATAATCAAAGATTCCTGAAAACAATGAAAGTGATAAAAGTATTTTACATTTAAAATAGCCCGCCTCTCACACAGTGACAGCTGGACATGGACACCAGTGACCCATCATGTAAACATGATGGATGGACGTCCTGCTCTCTGGATTATATAACTCCCCCTACCGGCCGGTAGAGGGCGCTGCGGAGCCGGTTGATGATTCATCCCCGGCGGCTCCGCTTCTCCCGTGTCAGCCTCCTGACCCGCATTCACCCGCACCGTACAGTTGCGTGGGTGGACCGAGCGTGGAGAACTCCCCAGACCGAGCCGTCTCCTCTGTGGACCGGGACTTTGTGCTGCGGCCGCTTGACGCCTCCTGCCCCGTGTCAGGCGCACCTGGGAGCGGACTGAAAGTGGAGCTCGGTCCGGGCGGAGGAAGAAGCGGCCGGAGACGATCGAGCCGACACGGCGGCAGGAATATAAATGTTCTTGTTGCTGCACGGCCTGAACCCTGTTGGTGCCGGCGGGCTTCATGCTGACAGCGCGGGAGGGGGGAGGAACCGACACGAGCTGCCTCACCGGGACAAGGTGAGTGTCCTCACGTCAACCCTGCCTGCTGACCGTCCCTGCACTGACAGCCCCCCCGGGTCCACCACAGCTTACAGTCATTGCGTTATCGCGTGACAGTAACAACAACAACAACAATAATAATAATAACAGCAATAATAATGATGATGCTGGGTGCAGGAGGGAAGTTAGACCTGTGGACAGGGTCAGTGGAGCACCTGTGCGTCATGTTGGTGACTTTCTGCTTCCAGACTGGTTTACATGTTGGACGCTTGCTGGGAGCCTTTTACAGTCTGCTCCCACAGGGCCAGGCTTTGCTGCGCGTTCATGATGTGAGGACCGATGGAACACAAACACACGGGGTCCAAAGAACCAGTCCTGGGGAATTCCTTTTATTGTCACATTCCTTCTGTAGGCTTTAGTGATTTGATCAGCTCTGAAACAGATAAGTGTCACATTCAGACACATGGACCTGGAACAGAGGTCATCTGCAGTATAGTAGTAATACAGTAGTATAGTAATATAGTAGTAATAGTATAGTTTTGTTTTTGTTTGTTTTTTCTTTCGGCTGCTCCCTGTCTTAGGGGTCGCCACAGACTTGGCAGTTATTTTTATGCTGGATGTCCTTCCTGATCCAACCACAGACCACTGAGCTACCACAGCCCTCTGTGTGGAGCAGAGAGCTGCCATCTAGGACACCTGGAGGAGCAGATGGTGGGGGTTAAGTGCCTTGCTCAAGGGCCCAGAGAGCGAAGAATGAGGGTGGGGGCAGGTGTGGGTGCTTCACTACCCCACCCACATTTTTGATGTTGTCGGTACTGGAGCTTGATCCTGCGATCTTCCGATCTCAGGCCCACCTTCTCTAACCTCTGCGCCACCACTCCCCTAATAGTATTAGTATAGTATATTACTATACTGTTACTATACTATACAATAGCAATAGTATAGTATAGTATAGTAATAGTAATATAGTAGTAATAAAAGAGGTCATCATCACACTAACTGTGTGTGTGTGTGTGTGTGTCTGAATAAACTTTTAAGAGTTCAAGTCAGTGCAAATAAACAAACAGACACTCCTAATAAGAGCAGCAGGTTTGGAACGTGAAGTGCCATCAGTGCCGCTGATCACTGGTCAGTGAACATGGACTCTGTCTGCAGGAAGGCTCAGAGCAGGCTCTACTTCCTGGGGAGGCTTGGGTCCTTCAGTATCTGCAGGAAACTACTGCTGATGTTCTACCAGTCTGTGGTAGCCAGTGTCCTCTTCGGTTGTGTGTTGGGGAGGCAGCATGAAGAGGAGAGATGCATGGCAACTGGAAAGCTGGTTCTGTGCTGGGAACAGAGCTGGAATCCGAAAAGGTCCCTCAGGAATCTGCTGTCCATCATGGACAGTGCTGACCATCCTCTGCACAGCACCATCATGAAGCAGAGGAGCTCGTTCAGCAGTAGACTGCTGTCCCAGCCCTGCTCCACACATTCAGGAAGTCCTTTGTCCCTCAGGTCGTCAGACTGTTCGACTCCTCCCCGTACGGTAAAAATAGAACCTTGTAAATCTTCAGCGCACCAGACACTTATGTATGTACAGTATATGTACACGTACATATGCATATGTATATACATGTTTATATGTATGCTTAGATGTGTATGTATGTATACATATACATACATACATTAATCGAGAATGTAGTACTCCCTACATATTGTGCATGTGCATATTGTCTTTTTCCACATTTGTGTATTCTGCTTCTTTTTTGATTATTTTATGTGGGGGTTTTTTTCTGTATAATTAGAAAATGCTACTGGACGCCTTGAATTTCCCCCTGGGATGAATAAAGTATATATCATCATCATCTCTCTCTATGTTGAACATTCTGAGGTAAAATCTCTAAAAATCATAAACCCCAAGCTGTGAAAATTCATCCATCCATCATCTTTTACCCGCCTCTTCCATTTTGGTTCTTGGGGGTCACCAGTGCCCATGTCCAGCAATCACTGTGCGAGGGGTGGGGGACACCCTGGACAGGTCTCCAGTCCATCAAAGGGACACATAGAGACAAACGAGACAAACAACCATTCACGCTCTCACCTAGAGACAATTTAAGAGTTACCAATCAGTCTAACATGCATGTTATTGGTCTGTGGGAGGAAACCCACACATGCACAATCCTTAATTTTCACATGTTGCCTTTGGGGTCCATTTATAGAAAACACTACATCCCTGTTTTTTGCTTTGCTGATGATATTCAGGTGTATTTGACCATCAAGTCAAACAGGACTACAACACTGGAACCACTCTTGAACTGTCTAAACAACATTAAAGTCTGGTTAAATCTAAATTCCCTGACTTTAAATGAAAATGAAATGGAAGTCATCAGCTTTGGTAAATGTAATGATCTTGACACTCTTGACCCCTGGGCTTCATACAGCCACTCCACTGTCAGGAATCTGGGAATTATTTTTGATAGTGCTTTTAATTTAGACAAACAGATAAATCCAGTTTCTTCCATCCACGACTCATTGCCAAGGTGAAGTCTTGTGTCCCTGTCAGCAACCTTGAAAAGGTGATTCATGCTTTTATGACCTCTCGTTGGGACCACTGTAATGTTCTGTCAGTTGCTTTAGATAAATCATCTCTACATGTCTTACAATCTGTCCAGAACGCAGCGGCTCGTCTTTTAACAGCAACTAAAACACATAAACACATAACCCCTGTCCTGGCTTCTCTCCACTCTTCCTGTCCACTTCAGGATTGATTTTAAGATTTTATTGCTTGTTTTTAAAATCTTTAAATGTAAATGGACTGCACTTACATAGCACCTTTCTATCTTATCAAGACACTCAAAGCTCTTTAAAACACAATCTGTGCCTCATTCGCTCATTCATACATCACTCTACTAGATCCATACAAAGACTAATCAGAGCTTTATCACATTTATACACTGATGGGACACACGTCGGAGACAATGAGGGGTTCGGTGTTTGTTCAGGGACACTTCGGCATGTGACTGCTGGTGGAATCAAACCTCCAACTCTTGCATTGGCGGACGACTGCTCTAACCACTCAGCCACAGCAAGGTCTGGTTTCTTCCTATTTATGTGATCTTCTTAGCATCTACACTCCATAGCACTCTGGTCTACCAACCAGTTCCTCTTAGATGTCCTAAGATCCAAACTGAAGTCCAGAGGTGATCGGACTTTTGAGACTGCTGCTCCAAAACTGTGCAACAGTTTACCTGATCATTTAAAGACCACTGAGACTGATGAGACTTTTAAATCTTTGCTCGAGACTCATCTGTATTCCTTGGCATCTGATCCACGCAGAGTCTGAGAACAAGTTAGAGCAGGTTTTTATTGTTGTTGTGTGTTGGATTTCATTCTTAACTTTCTTGTTCTTCCTGAGTGGCACAAGATGTCATTGTTTTTGTTTTTGTTTTTATTGTTTTCATTTTAATTTGACCAAATTGTAAAGCACTTTAGTCTGATTTTCCTGCTTTTGCGTGCTATATAAATAAATTGACATTGTACAGAGAGAACATACAAACTCCACCCAGAAAGGTCCCGGGCAGGGATTTGAACCTTCAACCTTCTTGATGAGAGGCTACAGAACCAGCTGAGCCACCGTGCCACCCTTATATTCTATATAAATATATGTAAATCAGCATAATATTGTGTAAAAACAATTTTAAAGAAGTATCAATATGTCCATGCAGCTGTGTAATGTCTAACGTTTTGTGACCTGTTTAAACTTTGAATCAGGAGAAATGTGAAGTATTTCAGAGTTACAGAGCTTTAAATTGTGGTTTTTTGTTTGTTTGTTCTGTTTTAGACAGGTTTTTCCAAAACTATGAATCATGATTTCAGAACAGAACGTCTTATTTGTTTGAATATTTATTACTCACCAACAAAGTTGCACTAAATATGCTTTAATGCTTATGCACTGACAGCCTTAATTATTAAAGCTGAGCTCCTGCAAGTCTTTCTGACGCGAGCGCCAGTATTAAAGAGCTACATGTTTACAACCAAGCTTCAGACTTTTACAGGAATGTGATACCTGATACACGGAAACTCTTGGTGGGGTCAGCGTGATGTAAGAGCTGTCATCACAGAGTGTACCAGGATCCTCACACGTGATAGCGCACACTTTGTTGTTACTGTACGGACTTGTCTGATGACTTGTTTTACATAACGTTCCAGTGCCGTACATGGAATGCAGCACATCACGTATCTTCTATGAGAAGAACAACTATTAATGTCTTTAGCAGAGTGCAAACAGGTTCATAGCATGCATCTGAGTCACTGTCATTCTACAGTTCTTTCACAGCATATGTCCCAGCATGCACCCTGAGACAGTAATATGTATGCTTGGTAAATAGATAAAGCAACATTAATAGGTTCATATGGTTAATTTTGCTCTGGACAGGTTCCTTTTTTCCACATTTTTACGCAGAGCACAGTATCTACATCTACGGAAATTAAAACTAGGTACGAACACAACAAATCCTGTTCGTATGGTTATAAAACTCTAAGGTACGTGTTTATCATACCACACCAGCTGTCTTGCACAGGTATGAATAATACAGTGACAATCACTGTTTCATCACATAAAGGTAAACTCATCCAGAAGAGGCAATAGTTGGATAATTATTCCATTGTTCTCTGTTTTACTCAAACTCAGCAATGTTTGACATTCAACCATCAGCATGGAAAAGGACAAAGAGAGAGATCTTAGTGGCGGTTGTGGCTGAGTGGTTAGAGCAGTCTGCCTCCATTGAGAAGTTGGGGGTTCGATTCCACCAGCAGTCACATGCTGAAGTGTCCCTTCACAAGACATTGAACCCCTCATTGCCTCCGATGTGTGTCCTGTCAGTGTATGAATGTGATAAAGCTCTGATTAGTCTTTGTAGAGATCTAGTAACGTGCTGTATGAATGGGTAAATGAGGCTCAGATTGTAGTGTAAAGAGCTTTGAGTGTCTTAATAAGTTAGAAAGGTGCTATATAAGTATAGTCCATTTACTATTTAGTACCAAACAACATTTCTGTTCCACACCGTTAGTAAAGGCAGATAACACAGAATCATTTCAGAAAGTGATTTTTTTAGGCTGCTTTCATCTGCAGGGTTCTCAGCAGAAAGTGAAGTCGCAAGTAAGATTTAAAATATCAGTTCATGCTGGATGCCCCTGTGGATGAAGCCTGGCCTTCAATTTGCAGCTTTGAGATTAGAAGACCATGGCAAACTACTGGAGCCCCAGAATAATTTCAGAAACAATATAATAAGGCTGTGTGAGCCGTTCTCTTGGAAATAGTCTAATAGCTCAGGATTGATTGATTTTTTTTTGTTATGATTGGACTGCAAAAGCTCAAATGTTTAACCCTTTGTTCGTCTTAGGTTTTCTAATATTTGCTCAGGAAACAAAAATAAAAATAAAACTACAACAGTGGCAGTTGATCCATAGGACTAGGAGCAAGTGGGGTGCAGCCCCACCCAAAAAATTAATTTGTCCCACAAAGTCGTTTCTCCTAATAAATAATGTAAATTACTTATTTACTGAGACTGCTGTGTAGTACACCACATGTCGTGGTGTCCTTGAGCAAAACAATTAATCCCTAATTGCTCCCCAGGTGCCTACATAGCTGCCCACTGCTCCACCTGGGTGTATCTCACATGTGGTGGGTTAATGCAGAGAACTAACTTGGTCATTGTTTGGAAACATACATTGACAAAGCATGACACTTTCTTCTTCGTTGTTGATTTACTCTGTGTGTTTTTCAATTATTTTGACAATTTAAACCATTTTAATTTAACCTTTATTTATACAAGTAGTCTCAATGAGTCACAAGGACTCATTTTCAAGACCTGTTTGGGAGCAGATGGTGGGGGTTAAGGGTCTTGCTCAAGGGCCCAGAGTGGGCAAATGGGGGTGGATGCAGGTGTGGGTGTTTCACTTTTTTCCACCCACATTTTGATGTTGTCAGTCCGAGGAGTCAAGCCGGCGACCTTCCGATCACAGGCCCACCTTCTCTAACCACTGCGCCACCACTCCCCTGAAATGAAATTCAAAACGAATTTTAGAGATTAATTCTCAGTTTTGTACTTATGTACTGTTATGGGGCAGAACCGTTCATCAACTCGTGATTGTTAAGTGGATCAAACCATGTCACCGGTGATCTGAACAGCCTGCTCCAGTAGTCTCATTTGGGTGTTCTTTTTTCTGCCATGTAAACACATTCAGCCACTTTTAGCACACTGATACGACCTCTACCAACACCTGCCCTGGCTTGAGCTGCAGTGCAGCCTGCTGTGTCCAACCATGGAAGTATTCTGTTAAAATCCATTTGGAGCAAACAGAGGAGACCAAAACAGAAACCTGAGGAGAACAGAGGAAAGAGAAAAAAACATCACATTTTTGTTACCATGGTATGATCTTATTTAACCAGTTTGGTACAGAAATGGAGTACATGGAGGAGGTAGAAAAGAGAGCCTTGACGTCCTTTTCAGGGACACCACCAAGTCATTGGTTCAGGTATGTTGACGACACCTGGGTTGAAATCAAATCTCAGGAAGTCCAACATTTTACTGACCACATCAACTCTGTGGATAAATACATCAAGTTCACACGAGAAGATGTAAAAAATGGCAAGTTGGCTTTCTTGGACTGTGAGGTCTCAGTCTCTGATAGAGGACATTTGCAAACTGAGGTGTACCGCAAACCCACACACACAGACCAGTATTTGCAGTTTGACTCCCATCACCCTTTGGAGCACAAGTTAGGAGTCATCAGGACTCTGTACCACAGAGCAGACAGCGTCCCCACTAGCTCAGGAGCCAGGCAGAAGGAGAAATCCCACACAAGACAGGCTCTAGAGCGCAGATGTCTAACTCTAGGCCTTGAGGGCCGGAGTCCTGCAACTATTAGATGTGTCTCTGATGCCACACAGCTGAATCAAATAAGGAGGTCATTAGCAGGACTTTGGAGAACTTGACTGCACTGAGAAGCTAATTCAGTCACATGATTCAGCTTTGTGGCATCAGAGACACATCTAAAAGTTGCAGGAGCTCCAGGCCCTTGAGGCCTGGACTTTGACACCCCTGCATGTGGATATCCTAACTGGGCCTTCCTGAAAGCAGAGAAGAAACCCAAGCAGGACTCCAGTCAGCCATCAGGTGAAAAGGAGGAACCCAGACCCAGACCAGTGGTCATTCCATATGTTGAGGGAGTATCAGAGAAACTAAGACGTTTATTTTCTAAACATAACGTCCCAGTGGCTTTTAAACCCCAAAATACATTACGGCAAAGACTGGTTCATCCCAAAGATCCAGTCCCCCGGCACAAACAGAGTAATGTTGTGTATGCTGTTCAGTGTCAGGAGGGCTGTGATCAGTCTTACATCGGGGAAACAAAACAGCCACTGGCCAAAAGGATGGCCCAGCACAGAAGATCAACATCATCAGGCCAGGACTCTGCAGTCTACACTCATCTCCAGGCCAGCGGTCACTCTTTCAAGGATGAAGATGTTCACATCCTGGACAGAGAGGAACGATGGTTTGAGAGAGGAGTAAAGGAGGCCATCTTTGTGAAAAGAAACCGTCCATCATTAAACAGGGGTGGAGGCCTCCGGGTTCAACTGTCCCCCTCTTACAATGCTGTGATTGCTAGTATCACTCAGCCCTCTGTGAATAGTACACAGCCATCAGTGTGCTAATGATCCATTGTTAGGCTGATGGTCCTTCTTGAGCATGTGATCAGCTGGTTTTGGTTGTCAGCAGCAAAACTGGTTGATCCACTCTGAGAAGGTGCTATTTAAGAGACTGAGCTGAATACAGCACCTCAGACTGAGGAAGTCTTTCGGATGAGAGATGAAACGTTTCTACAATTTATTATTTTGAATGTCCAGAGGACCAGATTTAACATTTTTAGATGTTTCTACCTGGATTATTGAGCATGCATCAGGATAGTTTGGTGGTGTGTTTGGGTCCTTGGGCGAAAATCCCATGGGAACCAAAATGGACCCCCACAAAAATAATTTTAATTTTTTTAATTTATATCACCTGTCTGACGTCACATGCGCTGCAGAATGGTAGCACTGACGGGATCTCCGCTTCGATGTAATCTTTTTTTGATCTTGTTGTTTTTGTTTGAACTTTTTTTGCTGCTACACTGCACATGGTACAGGTATGACTGTGACACATGTGCAGTTTTGTGTGTCGCTGCCTTGCCATCATGCCATCCTAAAACTTTTGAACTCCATGTAGATCAGTCTCAATTATTCATCAACCAAGAACTGAGGAAACAACACAAATATTTTATGACATTGACCAGTTCTCAGCATTGTTCACCTTGCAAAGTGAGCGCATTAAAACTCTTTAGTTACCGTGGCAGAGTTTTTGTCTACACGTTTCCATGGCAACACCTGAGCTCTGTATACGTCTCTGTGGTTGAGATTAATTTTTCATTTTGGACTTTTTCATTGTGTATGGATGCATGTCAGATGTTTTGCGGCTCGTCCTTATAGTTTAAATGATTTTATAATTTGTAAAAGGAAGAAGCTTTTGTTGTATGTCACACGAACGCGTGACCAGGAAGTGAATCAAGGCTTCATAGAGAAAAAACAAAAAAGTAGCGTGCTGCTGGTGTAGACAGATGTTCAATCAAGGCTCCTGTTAGTTCCTGCAACTTGTCTACTTGGTGAACACATTAATGAAAGTTTAATTTTCATTTTGTTTTACTACAGTACATTTGACTGTAAAATACTCTTAAAAAATATTTATAGAACTCCCTGTTACCAACCCTGCAATGATGAGGTGGAGTTTCTGCCCTTGTAAGTCTGGCTGTGATAGGTCAATAGTTAAATCAGTGGTCTAGTAACCAGAAGTCTGTGGGCTCGATCCCTGCTTGGATTTTTTTATTTTAATCATCCATTCATCCATTCTCTTTACCTTCTTCTTCCTTTTTGGGTCACGGGGGTCACCGGTGCCCATGTCCAGCAATCACTGTGCGAGAGGTGGGGGACACCCTGGACAGGTTTCCAGTCCATCTCAGGGACACATAGAGACAAACAAGACAAACAACCATTCACTCTCTCACTCACACCTATAGAGACAATTTAGAGTTACCAAAAAGCCTAACATGCATGTTTTTGGTCTGTGGGAGGAAACTGGAGTACCTGGAGAAAACACACACACAGGTGGAGGTAGGATTTCATAGGGTGCTTAGAATGTGTGAGAGAAGCGGAGCGTGCTCTATTCACACAAGGAGAGCTGTTGGTCAGGCTACTTGTTGTTGTGCCATGCTCTCTAGAATAGTTATTGAATCAAGTGTTTACAAATGTATATAAACATAGATGTTTACCAACCCAATAAAAACTGCAGTAAAGCCCAGATTCGGAAACCACTCTTGTTCAAATCCAGAGTGCCTGAGTACAACAACTTATAGTAATTGAATCAAGTGTTTACGTACGTAAATGTGTAGATG
>NC_056512.1:14551220-14569486 GCF_014905685.2 Nematolebias whitei
CCCCCCCCCCCCCCCACACACACACACACACACACACACTACAAATGTTTTTGGCACCAATGGGTAAAATCAGGGAACAATTCTAACCCTCTCTCTCTTTACCCACTTTAAACACACAGGCACGCACACACACACACACACACACACACACACACAAACATACACTGCCCCGCCCACTCCTCCTCAGCATATTTATGTCTGAGATGGGTTACATAACAAAAGGCCAGGCGTCTCAGACCCCCCGAGGTCCCTCAGCTGGATGATGTTAAACGGATTGGATGATTTGATGAATGTGTATCCTCATTTTATTTTTTATTATCAGATGAAAGCATATCTTTACCGCATTATTTTCATTTCACTAAACGTTTTAAGCCTTTGGCTGCACAAAGTGTAAGACTGACAAGAGACCATTGCGAGTCCATAATCAGCCAGAAATGATCGCTGCAGTTATTATATAATTTAGTTGTTTTGATTCCATCATCGTCTGCCGCCCAAAAAAATCTATGCAAGTGTGTTTGTTGTGTTAGCAAAACTATCTAATGAAGCGCTCAGACATTAATCACTGGTTATATATCTACAATTAATGTATTAACTCCATTCATGACGACAGCCACAACTAAAGCGCCTCAGAAAATACAAAACAATTTAATAATTATATTGTAATGACAAGTTCTCTGAGCTGTGCAGATTTTTGGCAGCAGTAGAATATGGGTATACTTTTTTGCCATCCATAGGAAATGTGCTTAGTAATAGATGAAGCTTCGTTACATTTCAGTACATCTGTTCTCATACGGATCACGTTTTTATTACCCACCACCAAAGAAGCTGCGTTGACATTATTATAGCCTGTGTGCGTGTGTTTTGTCTGTACTTTTACCAAAAAGCTGATGAACCTCACTTAATGTAAACCCACAGTGAATAACCTTTATGAGTCAACCCAATTGAACTAATGTGCTGAATCAGCCTGAATTAACAAACATGGCTTTGTGTCAACCAGTTTAACCAGTTTTACAGATATTAGGCTCAAATTTGTTCGTAGCTACAGTAAATTTAACATCACATACTTTGAGTGTTAGTAACACCGTATGAGACCAAGAATAATGTATGTATTTTTATTTATTTGTTTTAGTTTGACCTAAATGTATACACCTGGGGCGGGTATGGCTGAGTGGTTAGAGCAGTTGTCCTCCAATGTGAGAGTTGGGGGTTTGATTCCATCAGCAGTCACATGTTGAAGTGTCTCTGGGTAAAACATTGAACATTGTCTCTGATGTGTGTCCCATCTGTGATCTAAAGCTCTGATTAGTCTTTGTATGGATCTAGTAGAGTGCTGTATGGATGAGGGCACAGATTGTTGTAAAGAGCTTTGAGTGTCTTGATAAGATAGAAAGGCTCTATACAGTATAAGTACAGTCCATTTATACATTTACCTTCATTATTTCTCAACAATAGATGATCTCAATTTAAAACTCTGGCATGAACAACAACAAGAAATAAGCATGTGTTTAAGGAAGTGTAGGCCTTTCATTTAGATTATTTAGTCTTCACTAACAGGTTCCTTTAATCTCACTTCTTTGTGCTGAAACAACAGAACATGACTTCACAGGCTGACAGCTTAAAATAATTTCCTCACTACACTGAAACCCTGTGAAGATGGAAATAGATGCTGCAGTGATTGAAACGTGCAGGCTTTGTATGGTTAGTCACCCTGCACTTTGTTTGCTCAGGTAGATCTGAGCTCAGTTTGGCACATGTAAAGTTACTCAGTACATGAAACATGGGGACTGCCTGAAGGCAGCCACCTATTATTATCCACCTGACAAGGGTCTTGCTCTTCTTTCAACTTTAATGCAGCTCAAACCTCAATGTGTACCCCCACAGATATTATATCAAAACCACCGGCTCGGCTCCGTGATGTGTGCCGTTTCTTTTATTGGCATTTCGAGTTACAATTGACATTGTAATTTGCAAACAAATAACTCAGCTGTTTTACAAGATATTGAGCTGAAATTTAGTGTGATGGTAGCTGAGAGCAATGCCCAATAAATCAATTCAAATAAAACATTCAAGATGGCCACCGAAGCTAAATTTAAATGGCTTTGACTCACCTATTTTTACAAATACGAAGGTTAAATTTGGTGTGGTTATAGCTGAGAATGTTCCCATCACATACTGAATCCAAGTAAAAAGTCCAAGATGGCCAGCATAGCATAAAAGAAAAAAGAAAAAACTTCAACTCATTGATTTTTTTGTTATATTGAGTTGAAATTTGGTATGATGGAAGCTGAGGGTGAACCCCAACACATGGTACAGTCAACATTTAAAAATGGCCGCCACATGACAGTCCCCGTCAAAGTTTTTCCAGGAACTTTCTAGTTTGAACTTGTTATCTCACAATATGGAATGAAGTTGGCATCACATTGTTTTCTGGATAGGATCAAAATGGCTATACCTCCATAATTTTGGTGTATTTATTGGCATATTTATTAGAGCAAAAACAAAAGACCCTTTTGTTCAGACATTAGAGTAAGAGTCATGTTATTACTACCATACTTGTCAACAATAGTCAGGCATTGAAGTCCTGCCCTTGTTAAGACTTTACTTTCCTGTGTTGGATTAAAACCTGAAATGCTTTAGTTAAAGCAAAATCCAACAACCTCACAGAGGCTGCTGCAGCCTCGGCTTTTTACCGTCTGACAGATGTGTTTCTGCTCTTGACGTCAGATACTCTACTTTGCCACCTGTAGGAGCTGAACACAGCTGGCAGCTTTATTTCTCCTCTGCTCTCCATCTCAGTGAAATTGGTGGTTGGGCTGCAAAAGCTTGGCCAAGATTTTATCCTGACTGACCAAACAAATAAATAAATAAATAAAAACTTATTAAAGGTCAAAGCATTTTTTGAAAGCGTGCATATCATCTGCTGTCTTTGTTTCCAGAGTAATGGACTAAGATAATCTTATGTGAGAAATGTGTTGTGAATGACTCACAGCCATTGGCGTCAGAAGCATTTGTAATGTGGGGGGGGTGGGGGCACACTGGTGGTGGCCTGGGGGGAGGGGGGTATGGTCTGAGGGTCCTCTCCCATAAAATTTTGAATAAAGTGGATGCCATTTCCTGCATTCTGGTGTATGTTAACTGGTTGTTAAACTTCTACATTTACCTACATAAGTAACACTTGATTCAATAACTATTTTAAAGTTAATGGCACAACAAGTAGTAGTCTGACCAACAGCTCTCCTTGTGTGAATAGAGCATGCTCCGCTTCTCTCACGCATCCTAAAACACCCCCCCCCCCCAACCCCCGGTTGACAACTGCTGGCACTAACATAGCACTATGCTAGGGGCACGCAATACAGATGCACTAGCTAAATGCTACAGATGTAGCGCTCCGCTACTGTCACGCATCCTAACCCCCAACCCTGGTCAACAACTGCTGGCACTAACCTAGCGCTAAGCTAGCGCATAACACAGAGGTGTCTCCCCCCCTCCCCCCACCCCATCAACAAAAGCCCCTCAGAGATGAGCCCCTGCCAAGGCAAGAGACCTTGGGGAAACACTGCATGTGGTGTGATGAGTTGTAGGTAACCAGGAAAACCCGGAGTGGAGTTTTAGTAGTTTGACTATTCTCCTTTTACTCAAGTGGAATGGATTCATTCATGAAGAAATAGAAACAGTACTGGGTGAAATAATATTTCATGGTAAATTTGGGGGGGATTCAAATGAATATTTTTTAAATGTAAGAGGGACATGCCCCCTTCACATATAATTGATGCGACGCCTAGGCTCTCCAAAATACCACATTCAAAGTTTGGCTTATTATCGGTAAACTTGATTATAGTGTAGCCATTTTTCTGTTGGCTAATGTTGATTAGCTGTACGGACCATTTACAATTAGACTGACTCCAAAATTGAATCAGTTGTAGATGTATAGTACATCCAGTGGAGAATGAAGATCGCCCAAAATAAAACAAGCAGAAAACACCCTGAAACACTTAAAGACAGCTGTGCAAATATGTCACAAACTGTCAGTTGTAGGACTAACGAAGGTCGATGTAAAAAGTTTTAGCCTGTTGCTCAACACTTTGTTATGCATGAATGGACTGTGAAGAGAAGAAACAAAGCGGTTAGGACTTTGATACTGCTCAATATAATATATTACCTAACAATACAACAAATTGTAAAGCATGCTCATTCTTGTTCAGCCCCAGGTTTTTTATTTTTTGGAATTCCTGATATTTTAATATTAAGAATGTCTTTATACACAGATTATATTTAATTACAGTTATCAAATCTTGGCAGCACGGTGGCGTAAATGGTAGAGCTGCTGCCTCTCAGCGAGTAGGTCCTTGGTTCAAACCCCGGTCCAGGGCCTTTCTGGGTGGAGTTTGCATGTTCTCTCCGTGCATGCGTGGGTTTTCTCTGGGTGCTCCGGTTTCCTCCCACAGACCAAAAACATGTATGTTAGGCTGATTGGTAACTCTAAATTGTCTCTAGGTGTGAGTGAGAGAGTGAATGGTTGTTTGTCTCGTTTGTCTCTATGTGGCCCTGTGATGGACTTGCGACCCGTCCAGGGTGTACTCCGCCCCTCGCACAGTGATTGCTGGACATGGGCACCAGCGACCCCCGTGACCCAAAATGGAAGAAGCGGGTAAAAGATAATGGATGGATGGATATCAAATCTTGTAATGCATGTCTACATTTGTAAAAGAAACAGGGACACTTTTTTTTAGGGACACTTTTTTCAGGGACACATTGACCAATGGTTGTAAAGTATTCAAATGGCAATAGGAATTGAAAAGTAGCCAAAGTATGCGTGTATCCAATACTGTAGTTTTTTTCACCAATATTACAGTGAGAGTAAGACTTGCTCTATTTTGCAGAGATCTTAGTTGCATCTAGATTAAGTACAGTATAGCTATTAATGGTCTAAGCTAAACTGACACCATTTGTCTGATAGAAACCATTTATTATTTTCAAAAAGTATTCAGAACCGCTTAACCTTTCACAGTTTTGTTATGTTGGAGCTTTATGCTACAGTTGTTTAAATACGTTTTAATTTTGCATTATTTCTACACTCAGTACTCCAAAATGACAAAGTGAAAATGTAATTTTACACAAATTTGCAAATTTCTTAAAAAAAAAAGAAAATGAAAAAAGAAACAAACTGCCGGTATGTCACAGTTACATCCGTATTTGGACTTTTTACTTAATACTAATTTAGCAGCAGTTCCAACCTGGAGTTTTTTGGGGTTTGATGAGATATCTTTATTTGCAAATCAGTTTGGTCTTATTACTGTTTTTCTTTAACATTTTATACTTTTGTTGGATGTAACTGGGACCCTACACAATTCCGTTCCACCACATGCACCACATGAGATACGAATGACAATAAAGAAAACCTTGACCTTGACCTTGGTTGGATGGCAACTATTGGTAGAGCCATTTCAGGTATCTCCAGATGTTCTAAAGGATTGGACGGCTCCAGGACATTCACAAAATAAGTTAAACCCCTTAATTTCTTGTTTTCACTGTGAACTTTGGGTCATTATCATGTTGGAAGGTGAACACTCTTCAGCCATATTCATTTTCCCTGTCCCTGCCACTGAAAAACACCTTCATGGCAAGATGTTGCCAACACCATGCTTCACTGTTGGGATAGTGTTAAGAAGGTGTTGGACAGTTCCTGCTTTCCTTCATTTAGATCTGTGGTCAAACAGTTCAGGCTTGGTTTCATCCAACCAGAGACTCTAGTTCCTCACAGTCAGAGTCCTTCTAGCAGCTTTAAAGTTGTCTTACACCGAGGAGAGACTTTTGTGGAGACACGTAGAAGCAGATCAGCAGAGGCCAGCAGTCTTGGCAATTAGACCAATCTCCAAATAGGATCTCTGAATCTCAGTCAGAGTGATAATCAGATTCTTGGTTACTTCTAACAGTCTTCCAACAAAGTTAAGTCAGGTCCTCTGGACAGTTTCTTTTTGCTGACACGTTTCGTCTTTCATTTAAAACGACTTCTTCAGTCCGAGGAGCTACAACAAACTTGAAACATGACAGTGGGTCATGTTGGTTGACCCACTGTGAAGGTGCTGTTTATAAAACTGAGTTTGTTATGGCTCCTCAGACTGATGAAGTCTTTTAGATAAAAGATGAAACATTTCAACAAAAAGAAACCATCCAGAGGACCTGACTTAACTTTGTTGGATTTTTCTACCTGGACTATTGAGCATGAACTTTGATGTTCTAGCATTCTTCTTGATTGCTCAGTGTGGCCAGGTGACCAGCTCTTGAAAGAGTTATGATAGCACTAAAGTTCCTCCATTTGAGAATCATGGAGGCCACTGAGATCTGAGGAAACTTCAGTGCAGCAGATTTTTTTTAACCTTCCCCACGTCTGTGTCTTACAATAATCCAGTCTCTGAGTTGAGCAGGCAGCTCCTTTGACCTGATGCTTTGGCTTTTGCTCTGATTGTCAGCAAGAAAATCTTCTATAGAGAGATGTACACCTTTCCAAATCATGTCAAAGTAAGTTAATGTACCATAGGTGGACTTCAATCAAGACTGTATTTTCTTAGCAGAGAAACATGGAAGGCGCCTGAACTTCATTTCAAACATTGTAAATGGTCTGAATGTATAAAGGGTTTTGCATTAGCGAATGGAATTACAGCAATTTTCAGGGCCAACGTAATTTGGCTTTGAATAATGACAACTAGTTGTCAAAAGTCTTCACTTCATTTTGCTTCAATTTAACCAAACTTAACTTTAAAGTATGTATTTAGCATAGTGTACATTGTATTTGTACAGTTCCCATAGTCAGTCAACTGAACAGTGCTCCATTGATCACGTTTCTTTATTATATTTGTGCATGTCCTTAACTTTGGGTGGAAATACTCAGAGCTGCAGAAAGTCATTGTAATCAAATGTTCTGGAAATTAAAATGGACTTTTTCCACTTGAAGTAAGTTAAATTAATTTGTTGAACCACTTTTCTGGATTGCCCGTCAGATGGCCAAACAATCACAAAGATAAATCATATTCCACAAGAATTACATCTGCCCAGAACTGATCATAAGAGGTTCAATATAAGAAGACCGCAATCTGGTATGGCACTAAAATCCAATATGGAATGAGAATAGGGAAAGCTTTAGGCTTTCAAAACAATGAACTCCCAGCAACTTATTGTACATGTTGGCATGCAGATGCATTTACCTGAGCCATGTAACCATAAATGGTTTTGTTTATCTACACAGAAGTCTAATGGGGCGGAACAGATTTGTAAATGGGTCATCAAACCTGTGAACAATGACTCAAAAAGACGAAGCTGTATGTAAGAACTAAAGGTGACTTCACTAAATTATGGCACATCTCTGAAATCTGAGACGCCGCTAATGTCAAACCGGTTAACACCATAGACATAATATGTCTGTGGTTAACACAAACGTCTTTTTATCATTCAGCCTTTTTTTTCTATCGTCCAATCAGATGTGGCCGGCCAGACACGCCCATTTTTCTATCGTCCAATCAGATGTGGCTGGCCAGACGCACCATTTTGTTGCTAACTTCAGCATTTTTCCAGATAATTTCCCCTTTTTTGTGTTCACTTCTTCTTCTTTCAGCCTAATTGGGCAAACATGTTTTCTTTCTGCTTTCTTCTGCAAATTTAAGCTTGTTGTACCTTTTCAGATATTTTTTTTTTTTTTTTTTAGCATTTTTCATATACAGGTCAGTCTCAGGTAATTTCAGCTGTTTTCAGATAAAGTTTTTCATGATAATTTCTGCTCCTTTCAGGTTTTTTCTGCTAGTTTCAGCTTTTTATGCTATTTCAGCAACTTTTTTTTGCTGTTTTATACTAATTTTAACCTTTTCAGCTAATTCCACATTTTCTGAGCTCATTTCAGCTCTTTCCACTTCCTTCTGGTAGTTCATGTTTTTTTCCGCCTTTTCAGCTTTTTTTTAAAGATACATTTCCTACTTTTTGCTAATTTATACCCAATTCAGTAAAAGTGTGTTCTTTGTACTTTTTTCTTCTAATTAAGGCTTGTTCTTCCATTTCCGCTACAAATCACTTTTTTTTGTTGCTATTTTCAGCTGTTTTTCAGCAAGTTTTTCAGCAATAAGCATTCACACTGCATTTTCGCAGGAAATTGAATTTCTCTTATTTTAATTAGAGTACCTTGATGTTAAACAACAGTTACTAAGCACGTGATCATCTATCTAAAAATATTCAGTCAAAATGCTGAAATGCCTTTTATAAGACATGGGTGATTAAAAATACCAGTTTGTGAATAACTGATCAGACACACATTTAGTTTTATTAAACTTTTTATTACTTATCATCTGTATTTTTGTGGTTCTGGCTTGATTTCAGTCTCCTAAAACTCAAAATGTAACCCCACTTCAGTTGGTTACTAGTCTCCATAACCCACGTCTCAAACATGGTAGTTATCTGCTTTGGCCTGTCAGAGCTCCATTCTGTTTGATGCTAGTCATAGTTCTGTGGTTGTTCAAGCAGGAACCTAAAACAGTTGCTAAGAAAGCACTGGCTCCAACCCAGCACTGAAACCGGTTTGGTGACAAAAAGTCTGGCACTGAATGTTTTGTTGGTTTATGTTCCCATGAGGTATTAAAGATGTTGTGCTTGCAGCTTCAGACACAATTAGCCTGCAGCGCTGTATCCTGGTAATCAAGAGCTGCTTCCTTCAGATCAAACTGTTTTGTTCATCAAGCTCAGAGCTTCTTCTAATTTTTCCTAAATTATGTTTCTATGAAGAAAAACAATCCGTATCTGTATCATGTGGTGCTGAATGATGACCAGTGAGATGTGTTGTGCAGGAGACGAGTCACTGCCTTTGCTACATTAGAGAGCAGACCTGGAGGACTTCAAACAAAACTCTGAAGCACATCAGAACAACTAAACTCCAGTGGAAACGTTAACTTGAGACTAATTAAGACTGCAGATGGAGAATAACTGGTTCAGATAATGACTCATTATTCACCTCGCTCGTCTCTCGAGCCTCTTCCTCACGCCTACGTCTCCTCCTCTCTGTCTCTGCAGGCTCACAGGACGTGCACATGAAGACGGTTCACACATTTAGGAGCAGTTAGGTCTGTGGAAGGGTAAAAAGCACAGGTTGCTCCTTTTTATTCAGTTTTGGCAGATTAAGTAAACATGGATTCATTTAATAGCTAAGCAGCAGGAAACAGGACATCTCTGGGTGACTGGGAACTGAGGGCAGTCTCCTTATTATTATCCACCTGGACATGGTCTTGTTCTTCTATCAACTTTAATGTGGCCCAAACCACAACATGTACCCCCACAAAGTTTATATCAAAACGACCAGCTCGGCACCGTGATGTGTACTATTACTTTTATTGACATTTTGAGTTACCATGGCAATGTAATTTGCAAACAAATAACTTAGCTATTTTACAAAATATTGAGCTGAAACTTGGCGTGGTGATAGCTGAGAGCAGTGCCCAATAAATCAATCCAGAGTCAGAATCAAATTTATTGTCGTTGCACTGTTAAGTACAGCAAAATTTTGTTCTGTACAGCCGTCTGAAGGGTAGACGGAAGTGTCCCAGGGCTGCGGCATCTATGAAGCGCTGCTTTTATTACTTAGATAAGAACAGGGGAAGAAAACATGAGGAGAGAAGGTATTAAAAAAAATCTCTCACACTGTGTCCATGACACAGGGCACAGTGTAAGACAACAAAAAATCTACCTCCGTACAAGCAACATAGATAGACATAATTCATTTTGCAGGTTTGAGGACAACAAGATGGTGAGATTGTCCACGAACACTTCCAGATAGTTTCCATAGTCCTGATAAAGATATTACAGTGTCTATCAGCCGGTACGACTCTGATAGGGTCCCCAGATGTTCGGGGGGGTGGGAGATTGAGCAGGAGCAGAAAGTCTTGTTTCCATATCATCCAAGGAGAACCTGAGATAGTCAGGCTTCCAAGGCCAGAACCAGATTCAGATTTTAACATTGTTTTGGGTCAGGCCGAGCTCTTTATCAACCAACCTTTATTTAGACAGGTAAATCCCATTGAGCCTCGAGGACTCATTTACAAGAGAGACCTGATTTCAACAAAGAAAGATGACAACAATGGACAACAGCAACAACAATAAACAGTTATAAAAAAGCATACTACAGTTTTTTTTTTCGTTTTTTTTTTTTAACAAATAGGATAGCTAAAAGGAAAAGGTAACAAAACAAAAAACAGCTAGATTCCAAGACAAATGTAGAAAACTAACAACAGGAACATGTCTGCATTGGACCCTGCCAGGTGTCCAACAGATTCTTAAAGACACTTAGAGAGGTCAAGGTCGAGAGCTTCAAATCTTTTTGTAAGATGTTCCACGAAACAGGAGCGGAATAGGAGAAGGCCCTTTTGCCTAGTTCAGTCCTCATTGAGGGAACACTGCAGGTAATAATGTCCTGAGAGCGCACTCCGTAGCTGCGCTCACGCAGAGACATGTAGGAGGAGATGTATGAAGGCAACAGACCAAGAAGTGATTTAAAGATGAAAATGTACCAGTGAGAGAGTCTGCGTGAAGTTAATGATGTCCAGTTAACCAGTGAATACAGTGTGCAGTGGTGGGTACGATAATCACAGCCAGTTATGAATCTTAGTGCACCATGATAGACAGCATCCAACATCTGCAGGGTTCTTGTAGGAGCGTTCATGTAAATAATATCACCATAATCAATTGAGGGAAGGAAAGTCACAGATACAAGGCGTTTTCTAGCATTCAGGGTTAGACAGGATCTGCTTCTGAAAAAGAAACCCAGTTTAACTTTCAGTTTCTTTACCAAGTTTTCCACATGGAGCTTAAAAGAGAGATGTGAGTCGACCAAGATACCCAAATATTTATAGGAATCAACAAACTCAATGGGGACACCATTTGAAGATAAAATCGGAGGAAGAACTGCTGGGACCAACTTCCTATTTGAAAAAAGCATCCCTTTGGTTTTGTCGGCATTTAGGACAAGTTTGAGGCGAAACAAATCAGTCTGGATGTAGTTGAATGCAGATTTCAAAAGCTGGAAAGCCTTAGCAACAGTTTTAGCTCAACAATAAACAACGGTGTCATCAGCATAGAAATGTATGGATGCATTAGGGATGCTTTTACCTACATTATGTATGTAGATTGTAAAGAGGGTGGGTCCTAAGACTGAGCCTTGTGGTACACCATTGTTGACTGTTAAATAACTGGAGGAAGTACCATTATGTTGAACACATTGCCTCCGGTCTGAAAGATAGTTAGAGAACCAACCAATGGTGTGATCTGAGAAACCAATTTCTGAGAGTTTATGACACAAGATGTTCTGATCCACAGTGTCAAAAGCTTTAGACAGGTCTAAGAAAAGTGCAGCACAATAATCCTTAGCATCCAGTGCTTCAACAACATCATTAAGAACCTTCAGTGAAGCAGTGGTTGTGCTGTGTTGTTTCCTGAAACCAGATTGATGTGGAGGTAAGATGTTAAATGAGTCCAGGTAATCTTTGATTTGAGAGTTTATCAGTTTTTCTAGAACCTTGGCTAAAATGCAGAGTTTAGAGATTGGTCGATAGTTGTTCAGTGAGGTGAGGTCTCCTCCCTTCAGCAAAGGAAGAACAAAGGCTGTTTTCCAAGTGTCTGGGATGGAGTTTTGTCTTATGGAGAGATTGAAGATGTGGGTCACAGGGACTGTGATGATATGAGCGGCCAGCCTTAAGAAATAAGGTGGAAGTTCATCTGGTCCTGCAGATTTTTTAGGATCAAGACCTTTAACAGTTTATTGACCTCACTGACTGAGAATGGAGAAAAAGAGAAGCTGTGATTAACTGAGGATTGACTTGTAGGAGGGATTTGATTTGTAGAAGTTTGGTTATTAAGTGAAGTGGCTGATTTTCCATTAGTAGCTGTGTCAAATAAAGAACTAGAAGCAACAAAATGTTTGTTGAAACAGTTCAGGATCTCGTGCTTATTTGACACAGGAACAGAGTTAACGAGAAGTTGTGATGGGAGGTCAGATGATTGGGGGGTGCCTGAGAGAGATTTGATGGTTTTCCAGAATCTGTTAGGGTCATTTAGATTTTTGGATGTCTGAGATAAGAAATAGTTGCGTTTTGCTGCTTTAACAGCAGTTGTGCATTTATTCCTCATCTGTCGAAAACTCAACCAATCAGTGTCTGAGCCAGATTTTCTCGCTGCAGCCCAAAGATGATCTCTCCTGTGCAGGAGGTCAGCTAGCTCTGGAGTAAACCAGGGGCTGTCTCGTCCCTTTATTCTGAACTGACGAAAAGGAGCATGTATATTCAGAAAATAAATGAAATTATTATGGAAATAGTTCCAAGCGGAGTTCACGTCATCAGTTTAAGTCTCGCTAGTACATCTCATGGTGACTCCAAACATCTGAATTGTGATTACTTACACCAAAATCGGGCTTACAAATTCTCCAAGATCTCTTCCTTCCAACTGTCCGTGAACACTGCCAGAAGTTCCACAGTCCTGCCTGCTCAGCTCTGATACAGGTCCACAGATAGTTCTCACACAGTCTGAGTGTTGTCAAGCCCGGCATACACATTCCAGACAGCTTAAACAGCTGCTGATGTTTCCAAATATGTCGATAATACAGATTTCTACCAACTCCCAAAAGTAGAATGCAGTTATCATAAATCCAATTATGTTTCTGAGGTAAGAGGGATCTCCTTCATCCTGTCTTCTTGTTGAGAAAATGTGATCAATTGTGTTGAGAGACCAGATGAACAAATCTGTAGGTTATAATTCAGAAGGTATGCAAAAAAGGGGCTATGAAAAGGTTCACAAGACAAAGAGCATAGCAGGGCCGGAGAGAGGGAAGAAGAGTGACCGTCTTCGTCGAGGGCAAGTCAGAAAAAATATAAAACAATATATTCAAATAAAGACAAAAAAAATCAATATAATGCAAATAAATTCAAATAAAACATTCAAGATGGCAGCCAAAGCTAAATTTAAATGGCTTTAATTCACCTATTTTTACACATTTGATGTGGTTATAGCTGACAATGTTCCCCATCACATACTGAATCCAAATCAAAAATCCAAGATGGCCACCATAGCATTGATTGACTAATTGATTTTTTTTTTTTTTTTTTGTCATATTGAGCTGAAATTTGGCATGATCAATCAATCTTTATTTATACAGGTAAATCCCATTGAGCCTCGAGGACTCATTTACAAGAGAGACCTGATTTCAACAAAGAAAGATGACAACAATGGACAACAGCAACAACCATAAACAGTTATAAAAAAAGCATTCTACAGTTTTTTTTTAATTTTTTTTTAACAAATAGGATGGCTAAAAGGAAAAGGTAACAAAACAAAAAACAGCTAGATTCCAAGACAAATGTAGAAAACTAAAAACAGGAACATGTCTGCATTGGTCCCTGCCAGGTGTCCAACAGATTCTTAAAGACACTTAGAGAGGTCAAGGTCGAGAGCTTCAAATCTTTTTGTAAGATATTCCAGGAAACAGGAGCGGAGTAGGAGAAGGCCCTTTTGCCTAGTTCAGTCCTCATTGAGGGAACGCTGCAGGTAATAATGTCCTGAGAGCGCACACTGTAGCTGCACTCACGCAGAGACATGTAGGAGGAGATGTATGAAGGCAGCAGACCAAGAAGTGATTTAAAGATGAAAATGTACCAGTGGGAGAGTCTGCGTGAAGTTAATGATGTCCAGTTAACCAGTGAATACTGGGTGCAGTGGTGGGTACGATAATCACAGCCAGTTATGAATCTTAGTGCACCATGATAGACAGCATCCAACATCTGCAGGGTTCTTGTAGGAGCGTTCATGTAAATAATGTCATTGCAGGTCCACGACTGTGGAATGAGTTGCCACTGAGTGTCCGGCAGGCTCCCACACTCTCAGTCTTTAAGTCTCGCTTGAAGACCCACTTCTATTCGCTTGCCTTTAACACGGTGTGATTTGTTTTGGTCCGGTCTGTTCTCTACTCTGTTGGCCATTTTAGTTAGCTTCTGCTGCTATTTGTATCTGTATTTCTATTTTATGTTTTCCTGTTCGCTGTGCATGTTTGTGTTTCTTTTGTACAGCACTTTGGTTGGCCTTGTTGCTGTTTTAAGTGCTATATAAATAAATTGGTATGGTATGGTATGGTACTGTAATCAATGGAGGGAAGGAAAGTCACGGATACAAGGCATTTTCTAGCATTCAGAGTTAGACAGGATCTGTTTCTGAAAAAGAAACCCAGTTTAACTTTCAGTTTCTTTACCAAGTTTTCCACATGGAGCTTAAAAGAGAGATGTGAGTCGACCAAGATACCCAAATATTTATAGGAATCAACAAACTCAATGGGGACACCATTTGAGGATAAAATCGGAGGAAGAACTGCTGGGACCAACTTCCTATTTGAAAAAAGCATGATGGTAGCTGAGAGCGAACCCCAACACACGGTACTGTCAAATCAACATTTACAAATGGCCGCCACATGGCAGCCCCCATCAATGTTCCTCCAGGAACGTTCTAGTCTATATTTATGAAACTCACAGCTCCTTCTAATTATCTTTTTACGTCTTTATTTCTTCTGCTTTACGTTGCCGCTCACTCTATCATGTTTTTCCTTCTACAACTTTTATTAATAATAAATAATTTGTCTAGATTAAGCCTGCTTCAATCTTTTTTCAAATACTCTTATCTACTCATGATGAACAATTTTATTAAGTTAATTTCATTTGAACAGTCTGGTGAGTGGTGGCTCAGAGGTTAGAGATGGTGGGCATGTGATCGGAAGATCGCCAGTTCAAAAAATCATCATTGATTATATTTTTAAATTTAAGAAATAAAATTTGCAAGGATGTATATTTTAAATGAAAATGGTTAATAAACATTTTTAAAAGAAGTAGTTTTAAGTATACAGTTTAGCAATCTTGTTTGGAGTTGAAGTTCAGAATCATGTGTAGCCCACTCCCATCGCTACACCGGTGCAGCTACAAGCTAGTTTTACCTCCCAGAGGGGAAAATGGCAGGAAAACATAAGAAAACACATTTGCACAGTGACTGGGAGGAAACGGTCTATCACAGTGTTGAAAGTCAAGTGTGTCTGTGTCTCATTAGTGGGCTGGGGCGACAGCAAAACACACCGTGGAGCGACACTTCATCAGCTGACATGTTAGCTTCAATGCTAACTACTACCGCAGGTGTCTCAACAAACAGAAGAACGTCAGCGCTGAAGGCAGCTTTGAAGAAATGGTAGACGATTTTCATGAGGCATTTTCAGGTGTGCAGCTCTTGAAAGAAGCTACAATGAAATACGTGGAAAATAATTTATTTAAAAAGAGTAAAAGATGCGATGTTTAGTTAAAATGATTTTATATGTACAGCACTTTGTTGTAGCTGTGGTTGTTTTAAAGGGCTTTATAAATAAACTATTATTATTATTATTACTATTAATAAAAATGCTGCAGATCTGAGGATCAATACTAATGTCACATGAGTCATTTAAAGATGTCACTTTGTTTATTCAGTACTGATATTTTGTATCTGCAAGAGTTAAAGAGTTATTCTGAAATGTTACAACAGTTTGTGCAAACAGGGCTTGATTGGATAATTTTATTCTTAATAAGTTTTTAAAAAATGCTACAGATTTGTTAATAGTAAAAGGCATATTTTGAATGAATGATAAAATTGTGTTCATTCCTACAAAACAGTTAATAAAATGTTTATAAAATACACTGAATTTCAAATGTTACAGATTGAGATTAACATAAAAGAAATAGTGTTTTATGTTTATATCAGTAAGTAAGTCATCCATTATGCCCTTTTGTTTAGGACTGGAGCCAGTCTCAGCTGCTTTTGGGTGAAGGCAGGGGACACCCGGGACAGGTCTCCAGTCCATCACAGAGACAGACAAAGAGACAAACAACCATCCACACTCCCAGTCACAGCTAGGAACAATTTACAGTCGCACAGAAAAACAAAACAGGATTCAAACTGAGGACTCAAGTTCTTGACTGAGAGTTCTAATCACTAATTATCAATAATAATTGATCACATGCTAAATCCTTACTGATAATCATTGTGTGGAGTCTTTAATAATACAGATCAGATGTGATCAGGCAGTCATATATATATATATATATATATATAGGTCTATGACCTGGTCACCCGCAGGGACCTCATATAGTCATAAAGTCATATAGTCATGTGTATATAAATATATTATTATTAATACTATAATTAAAGGTGAACCGTGCATATTTGTTTGGATCGAACAAGTAGCCCTTCATGTCTCTCGGTCCCACTGAAGTAGCTCTCAGTCTCAAAAATGCTGGTGACCCCTGCTCTAAGTAATAGCACTTGCATGAACCACTAGAAAGTTTTGGAGATCGGAGATGTTTTCAGGGCAGCAGTTTACTTTGGTCTTAGCTGCGTTGGGACTACCCGTTAGCTCTGGAATAGACTTTTCTAATCCCTCAATCCATCTATTATCTTTACCTGCTTGTTCCATTTTGGGTCACGGGGGTCGCCGGTGCCCATGTCCAGCAATCACTGTGCGAGGGGCGGGGTACACCCTGGACGGGTCGCAAGTCCATCACAGGGCCACATAGAGACAAACGAGACAAACAACCATTCACTTCTTCACTCACACCTAGGGACAATTTAGAGTTACCAATCAGCCTAACATGCATGTTTTTGGTCTGTGGGAGGAAACCGGAGCACCCAGAGAAAACCCACGCATGCACGGAGAGAACATGCAAACTCCACCCAGAAAGGCCCCTGGACCGGGGTTTGAACCAGGGACCTGCTCGCTGAGAGGCAGCAGCTCTACCAGTTGCGCCACCGTGCTGCCCACTTTTCTAATCCCTCAATCCAAAATAAAATGTAACTACATTTGAACCTACAGACACAGAAATGTTGACCATAAACTCGTTTTAGTTATCCATTTCTTAAGAGACACCGACCAAAATCCAAACCACATGAGGGTGAGTGTTCAGTCGCAGCACGGTGGGGTGAGGAGGCGTGTCAGTAGAGGTGGGTCTTGTATCAATATGGCCGACACCTCATGAGTTGCTTGATTTGATGTTTAGTGACTGCATCGTGAACTTCAAGAATCGATTTTCACAACCGTCTGCATTTATATTACAGGACGTTTAGTGTTCTCCCACATGCCCTTAATGTGCCGCGCACAGTAGGTAGCACACCCTCCCATCTAGAAAACTGTCCGGTGAACTCCCCTGGTCATCCGGAAAATGTTCCTGCACATACAGTGTTTATATATCAGCACAGAGGGAGGGGGGGACAAAGATAAGCAAACTGCACAGTCACGTTCACAAGCTTATTGTGACTGTAACCAAGGGCAGAGATTTTATCTCATTATTGGGGGGTCAGTAAACTGGGACTGTTTTAAGAATCATTTTTGAGGGGGTCCCATAAGATGCAGTCAAATGTACTGTGGCAAAACAAAATGAAAATTAAACATCCGCCACCACGTTCACCAGTAAACCAGTTGTAGAAACTAATGGGAGAATTGACTGAACGTCTTTCTTCTGCCCTGCGCTAATATTTGTCTCTTAAAGGCGCTTGATTCACTTCCTGGTCACGAAGTCATGTGACTTACAATAGTTTATTCTTCTTTGTTGACAACAATATAAAACCACATGAACTAAAAGAACAGGTTGCTGAACAGCTGACATGCATTAATACACAACAATAAAGTCCGAAATGAAAAATGAATCATGTCCACAGAGAGATATGCAGCGCTTCAATGTAGCCATGGAATTGTGTAAACAAAAACAAAAAAACAAGGGGGGCGGGGGTCAATTTTTGGAAGGTATAAAAGCATCATATTGCAAATAAAATATATATCTGTACGCCTCTTTTATAGTTATCTATTGTTGTCCATTGTTGTCCATTGTTGTCATCATTCTTTGTTGAATCAGGTCTCTCTTGTAAACGAGTCCTCGAGGCTCAATGGGATTAACCTGACTAAATAAAGGTTGAATGATATGCGTTCTTTTTCTTTATATTGATTAAAATTATAGTTGTTTTTTTGTTTGTCTGTTTTTGGGTGTGGGGGGTTCCAGCTGTCCCCCCCCCCCCCCCCCCCCCCCAGGCAATAACTTGGGAAAGATTTGTTTTAAATGAAAACAGTCAAATGACATGCAGGCAACCATGAGCTTGATCACTTTCATCAGTTTTAGGTTAATTGTGGCACACTTCCTAAAACAAGCTTCACTTTACGTTGGTGCAACTAGTGTGTGTGTGTGTGTGGGGGGGGG
>NC_056512.1:14569586-14573469 GCF_014905685.2 Nematolebias whitei
GGGGGGGGCTGCCTTTTTAATGACTGATATTAATATATGAAATAACTATGCCGTCTGACTAATGCTGTGTTTTTCCTTTAGTCGTAAACTTTATCTCTGCGTTATGCAATCTGTTGCGCCTTGCTTCTGCTATCAGCTGCTGTTCAACTTGATTAGAAGTGAGGACAGAACAGTGGCGACGGGGAAGGAATTCACACTGCGACAAATATTCTCCAGCGGGCAGGGGTTTTATCTCAGAACAAGAACAGCATGTCAACAAGTTTGAGATTTATTGTGTTATTACTGACAAACAGAAAAACCACTAACTGCTTGCTGGTTAATACCAGAAGGATGTGTAACTTTATTACATTTAGGATCTCACCATCCTGGTGGGTTTGTATCAATATCGTTCCTTATCAAGGTGGGTGTAAGTGTCCATCCTTTTAAACCTCAGCCATCATCAAGTCAAATATACAGTTTATAGTGAAATCAAACGTTGAGACAGTACATTAATTAAAGCAGAGCTATCTTTATTCTTTGTTCTTTATAAAACGGAGAACAACAATCAGCTGTTCTGCCGTGAGAGCTAACAGAGTGCAACAAACTTGTACTTGGAAAGAATCGTGAAGAACGTGTGTGGCAGGGACACGACAGCAGCTTGTACAAACGGAGGAAGGTTAACAGGGTAGGTGTGTTTGTGTTGTCGTGCATGTGTGGCTGCACATTGAGCACATTCAAATGTGAATTGCCGACAGCAGACATGGACAGCAGTGGCTTTGCATGCACCAAGTCCTACAGTTTGTTCTGTTGCACAATAAACTCTGCACATTTGTTTGTTATTGACACCCGTCTCCACCACAGAGCAGTTGGGACATACAGTATGTAGAAACTCGTTTTTGCATAAAGTTTCTTGGACCGTTGCAGTTCCACAAATCTGCTGTAGAAAAACGGTTGATGTGAGCGGAACGATAGATTCAGCTCTTCTGCCTTAGTTGTATTTGTAAATGCAACTAACATTTAGTTTTAGCAGCAAATTTGCTGGGGCAGATTCTCCGTTTGGGGCCGCTGTGGTGTAGAGGTAGAGCAGCTGACTTGGGACCAGAGTGTCACAGGTTCAAGTCCCCACCATGCCCACATGTCATGGGGTCCTTGAGCAAGATACCTGATCTCTAATTGCTTCCCGGACGCTTACATCGCTGCCCACTGCTCCACCTGCGTATATCCCAGGTGTGATGGGTTAAATACAGAGAGCCGATTTCATCTCTGTATGGGAACATACAATGATGACAACACATATCACTTTTTTTTATAGTTACATATCTTAGTTTGGCTCTATCTATATATGTACTTGTAATTCACCTTTCTGTCTTATCCAGATTTTCAAATCTCTTTACAACACAATCTGTGTTACCCATTCATACAGCACTCTACTAGATCTACAATCAGAGCTTTATCACATTCATACACTGATGGACACACATCAGAGACAATGAGGGGTTCAGTGTCTTGCCCAGGGACACTTCGGCATGTGACTGCTAGTGGAATTGAACCCCCGACTCTTACATTGGAGGACGACTGCTCTAACCACTTATATACGCAAGTTTAACTCATCCCGACAACCACAACACCTTGTTATTGCTATAATCCTGTGTAGAATTTAAGAATGGGCAGTACACAGTTTACACTGTGGTGTTTTTAATAACTGTGGGGAAAATGCCTTTTTTAATTCCATTAAATAAATATTTGACAGAAAAAAAAAGTACAGTGAGTTTTTTAACTAAAGGGCCTTAAAGCATTAAATTTTATTAAAATCATTTAAAAGTTGGATTTTTTTTTTCAGGCTGAGATAAGCTGTAAAATATTGACTTGTTTATTGAAGAAAATATTTAATAGTAATTAAATTGTATTTTTATGCAGTTAAGTATGTTGGTCACATTCCTCCTGCCATGAATTCTGAAGAATTTCCAGGGATTAATATATACTTTGTATATATATATATATATATATATATATATATATATATATATATATATATATATATATATATATATAAAAACACGAGGAACTTTATTTTACAAAAAGACTGGATGATATTTCTAAATTATTTAGGCTCTACATGCAGATTTTAAGTCACGTTACAAAAGCGTTGGAGGTTCAGTGTTGCTATTTTATTTTTTTAGATTTGTCAAGATTTATAAAATCTTTCCTATTGTCCTCTTTAGTTAGTCATTTTTTTAAAATGCACTGTAAAACATTTTAGATGGAAAGATGTGGTTACAGTGTTCAGCATGAAAAACAGATTTCAGAGCCTAACGATATAACAGAGGTTCACTGTATTACTAAATTTCTTTGAGTTTATTTTTCATACAGTAGCCTACATTAAATGAAGCCTTTTAAGGGAAAATTGAACAAGAAAATCCCAAGGAAAAATTAACATTTGAGGCAATTCACTTTCTTTCAGTGTGAAAAAATGCTGTTTCCAAACTCACTGAATAATACATTTATAATCTTGATTACAATGTTGACCAAAATAAAAAATGATAACTTTGTCTTAATCTAGCTGTTCTAGTTTTAAGACTACAATGGACTCCTCATTACACAAGACAGAGCGTGAATGATCCGTGGTGCGTTTGAGCATGCATGAACTTCTGAACCACGGTTGTGGTGGTTGTTAATTGCGGCCTCAGAGGCTGTGCATGCATAATGTGTGGCCTGTACACACCAACGTGGCTTGGTAGAAGGTAAAGCTGAACTGATCACGCTGGCTTTATGCCCTGGCTACAAACATGATTGGGACAAAGTCATGGAGAGAATCTAGCACATAGAGGTGGGATATATATATATATATATCAGAGTCAGAGTCAGAGTTTCTTTATTGTCATTCGCACCTCATGTGGTACATGTGGTGGAGCGAAATTATGTACACGGGGTCCCAGTTACATCCAACAATAAAATGTATAAGAAAAACAGTAATAACATCTAAGATATGAACTAAGAAAAACATCAACTAAATATACACTAAGCACTCATAACATAAAACATTGAACATCAGCACAAACATGAACATGAGTCTGTGAGCAGATGTGCACGCATGAACACATCAACATTGAAACAGATCAGCAGCAACATGAAACAGATCAGCAGCAACATGAAACAGATCAGCAGCAACATGATATGGTTTTTCACATTGATTATTCTGGTTATAGATTCATGAGTCTAACAGCCTCAGGGTAGAAGCTGTTCCTCAGTCTAGTGGTTCTACACTTAATGCTCCTTAACCTCCTTCCTGAGGGGAGTGGGGCAAAAAGTGTGTGTGCTGGGTGGGTGGGGTCCTTCATGATGCAGGTGGCCCTCTTCCTGCATCTGGAGGTGTAGATGTCTGTGATGGTGGGGAGACTGATTCCAACAGATTTCTGTGCGACCTTCACCACTCTCTGCAAAGCTTTTCTTTCTGCAGCTGTGCAGCCTCCATGCCACACGTTGATGCTGGAGCACAGGATGCTCTCCACTGCACACCTGTAGAAGGAGGTGAGGACTGAGCTTCCCAGACCAGCTCGCCTCAGCCGTCTGAGGAAGTAGAGTCTCTGATGAGCTTTCTTGATCAGGCTGGTGGTGTTGTTGCTCCAGCTGAGGTTGTCATTCATGTGTACACCCAAGTACTTGTAGCTGGAGACCACTTCCACTGCAGATCCTCTTATGTTCAGGGGGGTGTAGATGTTTTTGTTCCTTCTGAAGTCCACGATCATCTCCTTTGTCTTCTTCACATTGATGTGAAGGTTATTCTCTCTGCACCAGCTCTCCAGGTGTTCCACCTCTTGCCTGTAGCTGGACTCATCATTGTTTGTGATGCATCCCACCACCGCTGTATCATCTGCAAACTTTACAATGTGACAGCCTGGATGGG
>NC_056512.1:14573869-14601847 GCF_014905685.2 Nematolebias whitei
GTTTGCTGGTTTGGTTATATATGTATATATATATATATATATATATATATGACTCTTTGAAGGGAACTGGATCTTGAAGATGCGTTTGTTTCAAAGAGCCTTTCAGTGTTGGATGGTAGTGACGTCACTGTAGGTTGTACATGAAGTATGATACCAGGGCTGTAGCATATGTGTTGTGAAGCGGAAACGGATCAGGTATTTTTATAATGATGTTTGCACATGACGTTGTGAACTAGAAACAAGGAGCAGGTGGAAGATAATTTGGAGAGTTGGAGGCATGCACTCAAAAAAAGAGAAATAAAAATCATCCTTAGCAATACAGAGATGGGAGAGAGGCAGGGGGAATTGTGAGGCTACAAGAAGTAGAGGTCACAAAGGTGCATGACTTCAGTACTTGAAGTGCTTGAAGTCATGTGCTTTATTTTCCAACACATCCCATTTTCAAGGAATATGGGATGCGTTGGACAGAGGTGAAGAAGAGAGTCTACGCAGGATGGAGGGGATGGAGAAATGTTCTAGGAGTGATTTATGAAAAAAGGTCAAAGGTCAAAAGAAAGGTTTACAAGAAGTGGTTAGACTGGCTTTGTTGTATGGTCTGGGGACTGTGGCACTGACAAAAAGACAGGAGACAGAACTGGAAGTAGCAGAAATGAAGATGTTGAGAATCTCCTCAGTAGTGACAAGGATGGATAAGATCAGGAATGAGATCATCAGAGGTACAGCACAGGTTGAACAACTGGGAGATAAAGTTAGAGAGACCAGACTGAGATGGTTTGGACATGTCTAGAGGAGGGACAGTGGTTTGGACATGTCCAGTGAAGGGACAGTGAGTATATTGGTAGAAGGATGTTAGAAATGCAGCTGCCAGGAAAAAAGACAAACCAGAAGGCAGAAGAGGAGAAATGTGGATGCAGTTAGAAAGATCGTGGCGGTAGTTGGAGTGAGGACAGTGGATGTAGACGACAAAGTGTGATTAAGGAGGATGACTCATTTTGGCGACCGCTGAAAACGGAACAAAGGAAAAGGAGATGAAGAAAATGGCAATTGGCATAATCCCCTCCCACCCACCCACACACCCACACGGGTTGACATCTTGGATAAACTGATCTGTTGTTGTTAAGAAGAGCCAAACAAAGTATTTTTTTAAATCATCAGAATCATTTTGTCAGAAACACTAAGGATAACAAACCAACTACCTAGTTGTAACAAACACTTTGCTCTTCACCTTCCACGAAGCTAAAGAAGGAACAAAAGGCAATTTTTTATCTGCCATCAGTTTCTTCTTTTGGCTTTTTCAAGCAGCTTTTTCCTACTTTACCTCGGGGACTTCCACCCACTGTCTGTCTCCATAAGGATCTGCAACACCCCAACTAACCTTTTATTCTTTTTACCACCTACTTTATCATCCAAGCCCATGTCACTGATGTTCAGCATTACCCTTGGACCTCAAACCTTTTTTAAAGCTACTTCTTGTACCAGTGTCCTTGTTAGCCTGGACCACAAGAGTGTTTTAACAGGAAGGAAGAAGAAAACTACACGCCAACAACTACCTCAACATTGATTCTTTGAACTTTCAGGCAGATTTATTCGTCGGCTGTCACACAGTTTTGGATCCTTGAAACTCTATGGTGAGGACACTAAGACAGCTTTTCAACAGCAGCGTTCTCTGCGGGGCTTTATTCTGTCCAGCAAGTGACTACTGCACCGGTCTCCCTTTGCCTTAAGGGTAAAATCTGTATTCAGGGAGTCCCCCAGAAACAAAGTACCAGCTGGCAGGAAACATGGCTTTATATACTCCACACTAAACAAGCTTCACAATATAAGCACTACATAAGTCTGCAGTAGTCCACAGAGTTTAGGAAGGAGCCTCAGACAGCCACCTCTCCACCACCCTCCTGACTGAAGCCAAAGTACACAAGACCAGAGAAGGGTTTAAGAACCTTGTCAACTGTTCTGGCTCTTCAGGTAAGACTTGAATAATTATGTAGCAGTCCAAATGGATACTTTTAGAGTCTCTACAAGAATAAAGACAGAGAGGACGCATATACTCTGACAGTGAGGGTTAAAGGTGGAGAATAAATCATAACAGCTAAAGAAAATGCCACAGAGAGAACCCGTTTCTGTTATTTATACAGGTTTTCTTCTTTGTGTCGTTAAACTCATTAGCGCGATACACTTGGACGACCAAATGGACAGTATAATTAAAGGTATCACACAGGCATCACATTCCTTTATTGTTTTTCAACTGTTATTTTTTTTATTATGTTCACGATTTTCATTTACTACTACTCCTGCTTCTTTGGAGAAATCCAAGCAACAAACATGAACGATTACAGAGACTTATGGACTTTATTCAGAAAGTTGTGTTGTTTGGTGTCAGTGCATCATAGACAAAATTTGTAACAACAACAAAAAAAAGCTCAGAAGTTCCACATAGACGTTTTAACGGGTCAAGGAGAGTTGGACTTTGCACGACTGAACTTATATCTTTAACTTTTTTTTTTTACACAATCACAAATAATATGCTTTTTTTCCCCCCTAGATTTCCATTAAATGTTCAACCTTGTCACTACTTTTAATTCTAACTTTTAAGCTGTGTAAAATATTATTTTAAAAATTATTAAACTTTTTATGCAGTATAAACATTGAATTGTTTTTTTGTCTTCTTTCACCCTGTGTCTCTCTCACAGCTATAGGATTTACAGTGCTCATTAAAATCCTCCCAAGGAGTTGAGTGCACACACCTTTACCACCAAAATGTCTCAGCTCAAACATTTTCATTTCAAAACTTGAAAGGAAGAGGGTTTTTTTTTTAACTTGTATGACTTTTACAAAACAAAACAGACACAAAGATTTAGTTGAGATGACCAGACACGTCTGCCATCTCAGGTCTTTTTACACATCTTTTACATGATTGAAAACATTAGTATGGCAGCTTAGATCACTTCAAAAGTAAGTCCCAAAATCCTATTGAGTTTTATTTAAAAAAAAAAAAAAAAAAAAAAACGTGTTAGGCATTGGCATCAGAAACATTTGTAATGTGTGGGGGTTACACTGGTGGGGGGTCTGGGTCCTCCCCCAAAAATTTTGAATAAAGTAGATGCCATTTCCTACATTATGGTGTATTTTAACTGGTTGTTAAACATTTATGTGTACCTACATAAGGAAACCCTTGATTCAATAACTATTTTAGAGAGCAACAAGAAGTAGCCTGACCAACAGCTCTCCTTGTGTGGATAGAACACGCTTTGCATCTCTCCAGTTCTCTCATGCATCCTAACACCCCACCCACACGAAGTTGACAACTGCCGTCACTAATGTAGCGCTAAGCTAGTGAGCAATACAGAGGTGTCTCCCCCTCCTCCCCTCACCCCGACCACAAAAAAACTCCTCAGAGATGAGCGCCCTGCCAAACCAAGTGACTGAGGAGAAACACTGCATGTGATGTGGTGAGTTGTTGTAGGTAACCAGGAAGACCAGGAGTGAACTTTTAGTGGTTTGAATATTTTTCTATTAATCAAGTGGAATGGATTTGTTCATGAAGAAACAGAAACAGGGCTGGTGGAACTAATGTAAATGTGTGTGTGTGTGTGTGTGTGGGGGGGGGGGGGGTCCAAATGAGTGCTTTTTTAAATGTGAGGGGGACACGTCCTCTTCACATATAATTGTAGCCTATGATGTTGGGATTTCAGGCAGTAACCTTGGCACACTTTATTTTTTTCAAAAGTTTTCTAGTTTTGTAGTGTGGTTTCTTACATAGCCCCATCACTTGCCTTTTAAAAAAGATGTTATTTTCATTTTATTTCCACGCACCATTATCTGACATTTAAATGACATTTCTGTCATATTACACATTACCAAGCTGAGACAGACACGAGATTAAGGAAAGGAAACTAAAAAGCCTCCTGTGCAGTAAATGTCAATAACTCAAATGGAACTTATTTGCCATTTTGGGTAAATGTCTGGAAAACCTTTAAACTAAAGAACATTGACCTTTGAAGCAACCCAAAGAGTGTTTAAATCTGTACAATTAATTTTATCTACATAACACATTAAAAATGTGTGGCTTGACCAAAGAATGCATATTTATCTGTTACTTAGCTATCCATCCATTCGTTCTCTTTATCTGATTCTTCCTTTCTGGGTTGCTGGTGCCTATGTCCTGTTTTTACTTTGAGAGGTGGTGTACACCCGGGACAGGTCACAACTCAGTCTGATTTGAATATTATTACGTCTTAAAAACATTGTCACAAAATGAGAACAATGTTTAGAGCTTGGGGCACTGAAAAACGTTGACCTACCTGCATGTTGTAATCTTGTCTGGGACAGTATGCACAACTGTACATTGATTCAGTCTTTGTAACTCTTAAAACAGTTTTAGTCCACATTGCTCCCCCAACTGAACAATTTTTTTGGTGAAACTACATTTTTTCTAGAGGAAGAGGTAGGTCTGTCCCGGCTGGAGGTTGCTGCGGAGTTCCGCCTTTCATCTCATCCAACCAAATTGGGTTTTCTCCAGGTGCTCCAGTTTCCTCCCACAGACCAAAAACATGCATGTTAGGCTGATTGGTAACTCTAAATTGTCTCTAGTTGTGAGTGAGTGAGAGAGTGAATGGTTGTTTGTCTCATTTGTCTCTGTGTGTCCCTGTAATGGACTGGAGACCTGTCCAGGTGTCCCCCACCTCTGTGGCGTCTGTCTCCACAGTGACTGCTGGACATGGGCAGCAGTGACCCCCGTTCATTGACTCAGTTCTTCTGACGGTGAAGTGATGAACAATCTGAAAAGCTCTGAGGTGTATCAGTATCTACACAGGGAAAAGGCTGGTGGTGTTTTGTTAAAAGAGGTGGGACACAATCTTATTTACCTTAAAGCAGACAAAGAGCCCAACCAAAGCCTTAAAGTTTTCCATCACCAAGCTTGGGTTAATTGCAGAGAAAGTCGTAATACTGAAGACGAACAAATATTATATAGTAGTCCCTCGCTACTTTGCGGTTCGACTGCCGTGGACTCGCTCTTTCACGGTTTTTCAACATGAGATTGTACACAACACATGATTGTCAACTTTAATGTTGCTCACGCGATTGGGACGTTACGGGATAAAAGTTAATGGGAAAAAAGATACTTTGGACAGGTGCCGCCATTTTGTAGTTTTCTTTCAATAATCCTATACTGTAACGCAGGTCAAAAGAACTACACAGCCCAGAAAACAACAGTTCTTCCAGTCGCTGCGTTCTGCCAAAATGGAGGGATAGTTTTGCAACACAAAGTCAGAAGTAACAATATATTTATTAAGCTCACAGAACTATTCAACTATTCAATAACTATTTTTAGAGAGCATGGCACAATCCCCCCCACCCCCCCCACCACCACCACACACACACACCACCACCACCACCACCAACTGCTGGCACTAGTTGTCAAATGGCCTATATCTCCTAAAGTGAAAGAAAACCATTTAAAATAATAAATAAGATATATCCTGCAGCCATGTTTCTGCACAGAAGATTTAAATTTGATGTTGATTTGTGTGCCTTTTGTAAATCTGAAGATGAATCCCTTGAACAATTGTTCTTTTCATGTCAGTACTCACAAAGTTTCTGTACTGACATTACAAACTGGATTAATCTAAAACTTAACATTCCTTCTTTTGATGCTGATGCCATTTTATGTTATATGGATCATTTAAGCTCAGCTTACTCTGATGCCATAAATATAGTCGTACTTATAGCAAAGTACCACATTCATTGCAGTAAGTGGAGGGATAATAAGTCCTCCTTCCCGTGTTTTATGAACAAATTCAAGTCGTACTATTCTTCATTAAGTAGATTAAAAAACTGGAAAACTGCTAGAACCATCTCACTAAAAACTAAAAACTTGTTGTTTTAAGTTTCTCATATTGTCTTGCTCCTTTTTGTTTCTTTTTTTCATTTATTGTGTTTTTATATATGTATTTCTCAATTTTCATCATTTTGTAACCCCCCCCCCCCCCCCCCCAGCTTGTAAACTGTAGTTATGACACCCTTCACGAGAGTTTGTATATGTCGTTCTATTTTGTAGTGTTCTGTAGTTCTGTGTGTTTATTAATTAATAAATAAGAATAAAAAAACTAGTGTAACGCTCAGATAATGGTGTGGAATACAGATGTGCTAGCCAAGTTGCTACAGGCGTAGCCCTCTGCTTCTCCCACACATCCTATAATCCCCTACTTCAGTCAACAACTGTCCGCAGTAATGTGGTGCTAAGCTAGCGCGCAACACAGAGGTGTCTCCCCCTCCTCCCCCCGCCCCATCAAATGACCTCGAGGAAACACTGCATGCGATGTGGTGACTTGTTGTAGGTAACCAGGAAAACCTGGAGTGGACTTTTAATAGTTTGAGTATTCACCTATCAATCAAGTGGTGTGGATTAGTTCACGAAGAAAGAGAAACAGCGCTGGGTGAACTAATATTTTATGGTAAATATGTGTGTGGGGGGGGGGGGTGAGGGGGGCGTCCAAATTAATATTTTTTTATATGTGATTGGGACACGTGACCTTCACATATAATTATTGCAGCACATGCTACTGTAGAAACTAAAACCTATAGCTGTTGATGTCTTGTAATTAAGTTGATAATAGTGATGTTATTAGACATAAAATTATTAATTTCTAAGTGCTGCTGAATATTCAGGATTATTGATGTAATCCCCCCACTAGTGTGAGTTTTAGGACAAGCAGAAATCATATAACCTGAAGAAACTGCAGCTCACCTTCTCCAGACTCAGTATGGTCAAAGTATTCAGCAGTGAGGTTCATGTTAGCTCAAGGTTTATTACTTTTCCCAATATCATTTCCAGTAGCATTTCACAGTGGCTTTAACCGATAGTATCAAGATTTGTTGGCTGCGAATATGAGGGAGGATTTGCAGGTTATAAAAAGGCAACGCTTCGATGAGGATGGAGATGTCAGCGAGATAAAACCTGGACTAGAAGTTCAGCCCATTCAATAACAGAATGGGTTACGCAGAGTTCAAAACAAGATTAGTGATCTAGATGAGGCATTTCACTCTTTTCCAATTATCGGAGTGAAAGTGTTTTTTTGCCTGTGTCTCTGTGTTTGTGCATGTGTCAGCATTAACAAAGTATCTCTCGAACCAGTGGATGGATTAGAAATCCTATGAAAAAATTATTAGCTGTGCTGTACAACTGATTAACGTTGGTAATCATCAGCCCACGCATGCACAGAGAGAACATGCAGACTGCACCCACAAAGGTCCCCGGCTGGGATTCTATCCGGTGACCTTCTCACTGAGTGGCTACAGCTCTACAAACTGCGCCACCGTGCCGCTCATGTCACGAACCACTAGACAGAAAGTAGTCTTTGAATGCAAGCTGAATCAACTTTTGGAGTCACTACAGTTCAACATGGCGTCCACAGCTTATTGACATTAGCAAACAAAAATAGTTAAAGCTCAGTCAGTTGTTTAGAGTTTGAGCTGAAGTTTCTGAGAGTCATGCTCACAAGTTCTCTCAGAGTTGACACTTCTTGTGACGTCATACAGTAAGGCATAAAACCGTACATCATCATTTACAAGATTAACTTTACAATAACAGGTGATATGCATTCCTTCAAGAGTGCCAGGCTTTAATTTAAATGTGTCCTGATCAACTGCAGCTAATGGCAATGCAGTTATTTTGTGGTGGGGGTGGGGATGGTGGGGGCTTCAATTTAATGAATCTACGTAAACAGAGAGGACAGGCAAAACCAAGGACAGCCATGGCAAACTTCCATTCTTGGCTGTCCTCAGCTCAGCTGATTATCAAAGAGCGAGGGAACAAAGAGGAGGAGACGCTGGACGCACTGAGAGCTGTGATTTCAGGAGGTCGGTGCTGAGTTGTGTGTTGCTGATATGTACAGGGAGCTTTTACTCTCTTAAAGAAAGGAGGAATAGAAAGGAAAGTAATTTGCTTGAAATGAAAATCTGTATGAAGTTTGTACTTTTTGTGTGAATGTTTAAGCTTTCACTCTACTGTGATCCATTTTTCTTCTGTATGTTTTTCGGTGGGATTCTCGTCTTGTAGTTTTCAAACCATTTTAAAAAAATCATAAATCAAAACGTTCGGCTCTTTCTGGACAATCCCGTTATGACCTTTGATATTGATACAACTTTAGCTTTTTGAAATTTTTATCCTTTTTTATGTTTCCTCATAGAAAATGAATTGAGCTCATTTTACATCCTTCAAATCTTTAGATCTGTTTACAACCTTTTACTGATCCTTTCACGTTTTGTTCGGATTCAGCTTCTTTCGGCTTCCTTCTGCAAATTTAAACTTTTTCCAGCTTTTTTCATCTAATTTCAGCTGCTTTTTCATCTGTTTTCTGCTCCTGATTCTTTCATTTTTGTGCTTCTTCTAACTTCTTTCTGCTAGTTTCAGTCTATTTATGCAAGTTTCCCATTTTCTGCTATTTTAGCTACTATATAGCTGTTTGTATGCTAATTTAAGCTTTTTCAGCTAAACATTGTTTGCACTAATTTCAACTTTTCTTCAGCCTAATTCATTAAAATTGTGCTCTCTCCACTTCCTTCTTAAGCTTCTTTCTGCCTTTTTAGCTACTTTTCAGCTTTTTTTGTTTTGTTGTTGTTGCTAATTTCAACTGTTTTCAGATAAGTTCAAATTTTTCTGGTAACTTCTGCTACTTTCAGCCTAATTAACTTATTTCTCCTAATTTGCTAGTTTCACATTTATCTGCTATTTCAGCTACTATTTAGCTGGTTATTGTGCTAAATTTAGCATTTTCAGATAATTCCATATATTTTTAGTTCATTTCAGCTTCTTCCACTTCCTTCTGGTAGTTTCAGCTTCTTTTTGCACTTTCAGCTACTTTTCAGCTGTTTTTGCTAATTTCTGCTTATTTAAACCTAATTCGGCAAATATGTGTTCTTTTTTGCTTTCTTCTGCTAACTTAGGCTTGATCTTCCATTTCAGCTACATTTCAGCATGTTTTTAGCTAATTTCAGCTGTTTTTAGCTCATTTCAGCATGTTTTTAGCTAATTTCAGCTGTTTTTAGCTAAGTTCAGCATGTTTTTAGCTAATTTCAGCTGTTTTTAAGCTAATTTCAGCTGTTTTTCAGCAAGTTTTTCAGCAATAAGCAATCACACTGCATTTTCACAGGAAATGCAATTTCTCTAGTTTGTTTTGTCTTTATTTTACAAATGTGTCAGTTTGCTCTAGATGGTACAGCATCATAGTTTACTTAAGCTGTTATGGTAGATAATGGGAGGGGGGTCTCATGTCTGCTTTTGACCCCTAAATTAAATGTAAAACATTTAGTTTGTCTGTTTCGTCTCAAATTTTATTTGATTTTCAATAAAAAATGGGAAAATGTTCAGTAAATGTTTTTATGTTGTGTTAAATGCTTTATGACAGTTTTCTTGTGTTATCTGTAATAATAACATCAATAATGTTAAATGTGATTTTACCGTTTGATGTGCTTTTAGTTGAGAACATTAACAATTTGAAAACTTGATGTTTTGAAACAATGATTTTGGCGTGATGATTAATTTTAATAGATGCAACATTCTAGTAATATGTGCATTAAAAATTAAAAAGTCAGAATTATTGTCTTGTCTTCTCATCAGTACAAACAGCTTATTTATAACAATAATAACAGAACACATTGTCAGTTAAATGACTAAATGTGAATAGTTAACTCATAATACACACACCTTGTAAAAAAATATCTGTAATGATTGTTTTTTTCTGTTTATCAGTTCAAGACATAATTCTTTTAGAATAAATGATAAATACAGCAGATTAACTTTAATGCTAAAACGCTGTTTGAAGGCTGAGCGTTCAGCTGAGATCAGAGCTGCTCCAAATTCATTTGTGAAATCTCACTTCTAAATAATTTTGACTATAAACCAGAAGACTGTGACAGTTTGTCTTTGTTAGTCTGAAGTACATGTAAACGTGTGTAAAGTGGAAGTTACCTCATTTCAATGTGGCTCTGCTGAACCAACACTCCAGTGGGTTAAAGAGGAACCAGTTAAATGTTCTGAAATAGTCCAGTCAAAGCAGAGATCCAAACTAGAATTTCAGGTTTGATGTACAGAATGTACAAGCAGCACCTGAAGGAGCTATTTGATCACAAAGAATGGATGAGAAGTCCAGTGGCTATATGGACGAAGACAAACCTGAAGTATTTTTGTAGAATTGGTTCAAACTAAATTAAAAAAAACCAGACAATTAAAATGTTGGTTGTAAAACATCAAATGGAAAGATTAACAAGAATAAACTCTTCAGAAAGTTAATGTAGTCTCATTTACTGACGTAAAATTGTTTCTATTGCCTCGCTCTACGGCGCCTTGATTTGGATCAGAACTCTTGTTGTGGACGTTCTGAAGGCAGCCACCGTATTATCCACCTGAGAAGGGTCGTACTTTTCCTTCTACGTTAATGCGGCTCCAACCACAAGGTGCACCCCCACAAGCGTCATATCAAATCGACCGCCTCGGCACCGTGATGCGTGTTGACCGTGGCGACACAATTTGCAACTAAAGACGCCATTTTTCCTCAAAGAAAAACACTGACAGAACTCTGAACAGCACAAACTGCCACAGTGAGGTCACATGACCTAGAGGGAGAGGTCTCTGAACAAAACACTGACTAACTTTTGGAGCCATTTTGGTTCAAGATGGCTGCCACAGCTACCTCAGAAAACTCTAAATTGACTATAAGTCAGGAATTATTATTACGACTTCTTTTACATTTCTGATGCAAATTAAAAAGCCAAGATGGCTGCTTTAGCTGAAAGGAAAAAAATACAATAACTCAGATATTTTAAAATATATTGAGCTGAAATTTGGTGTGGTGGTGCCTGACAGTGATGCACAACATGTTCTGAGTTCAAATTAAAATATCAAGATGGCCACCAAAGCTAATTTCAAATGGACATACAACTCAGATGATTTTAGAGCTTTTCAGCTGAAACATGGTGTACATGTAGCTGAGAACAATCCCTAACTGATTCTGACTGCAAATCAAAAATCCAAGATGGCCACCTAACCTAAAAAAGAATAATACTATAAATCGACAATTTCCTGTGGGATCAATAAAATTCAATCTTATCTTATCTTTATCTTAAATCAGCCTTTTTTAGAGATATTAAGCTGAATTTTGATGTTGTGGTAGCTGAGAGCAATGCCTAATAATGACTGAATTCAAATAAAAAAATACAAGATGGCCACCAAAGCTACATTTAAATGGCTTTAGCTCAGCTATTTTTACACATATGGAGTTGAAATTTGTTGTGATTATAGATGGAAACGTTTCCAATCAAAAATCCAAGATGGACACCATACCTTAAAGTAAAAAAATGACTATAACTCCTTGAGTTTTTGCCATATTGAGCTGAAATGTGGTTTGGTGGTAGCTGAGAGTGAACCCCAACACACAGTGCTGTCACATCAAAATGTTCAAATGGCCACCACATGGCAGTCCTTGTCAACGTTTCTGCAGGAACGTTCTAGTTGGATCATATCCTTGCAGTTGAGGGTGGAATCACAGTGGATCATTTTTAGCTGCTCGTGTAACTGGATCAGGTCGTTGGCAGTATGTGGAGATACATGTCGAATCGACCACAGACCAGAGAGGCACTACCCCATCGACTACTCCTTTGATCAGAGTGCAGTTTTAAAATACAGTTTTAGTGTGGAGACAACATTGGTGCCTCCTTAATTTGTAGTTAGTAAAAGTATTTGTTGATGATGATGTACATTGTCAAGGAATTAGTCCAACACTTTGGATTCAGTAAAACTTGCACAGAGGTTTACTGCTAGAAATATGGGTACTAGGAGTTGGAGGAGGTATAAATATTTTAAAGTTTTTTTGCACAAATTGTTCATTTTTTAAATTATCGTTCACTAATGGCCTAGCATGTAGTTAGATAAATAAACTATAAGTGCAGATGAGGTGCAGAAATGGTGCGTGGTGGGAGTTAGAGAGCAGGAAGTTCTGAAATGGATGTTTTTATGGGAACACTTAAATCAGTCATCAGCTGTCTCACACAGATTGCAAATCATTATTGCATAAATAGTTGTCGCCTGCATTCACTCACACAAAACCAAGAGAAAACACAAGTGCACACATGCGTGCGACAACACATTCACACTACCCCATCATTCACTAATTACAGTTGCTGGCAAAGAAAAAGCTGCCAGACGTAGTGGACGGGAAACAATGAAGGCACAGAGCGGATGATTGCTGTAAATAAGAGAGTGAAAGTGGAGCGAGGGAGGACATGATGCTGCTGGCACACAGAAGAATGGACAGAACCAGGGCAGAGAAGGAAACGGAGGACGGGGAGGCATTGATTTGGAATGGAGTCACTTTTTCTTCAACTTCTCTCTTAGAGCAAAACTCTTTTATCTCGTGTGTAAAACAACGAGCCAAAGACAGCACTGTTTGTTCTTGAACTGACAGAGGCACTGTACACCTTACATCAGGTGAAGTTCAAGAAAACATAACAAGCAACACTTGTACTGGATCCAAACCAGTCTTCAGATGCTGGAGATCATCGTTTGTGTCTTCACCGCTTGGTTTTCAGAACACGCTGTTCTTTGATCAGCGTTCTCAATAAACTCGAGAATGTACACACAGTACGCGCACACACGCACGCACGCGCGCGCACACACCCACTTCACAGAACCATAAATGTCATTTCAGAATAAACCCCTATGCAGACACACCTGCTGACTTTGTTGTGTTGCCAGTTCAGCAGCACACGTTCCTCTGAACCACTCGTTGCTTATTGTTCTAATAATAATCAGCCACCTGTTATTATCCGCCTGACAAGGGTTCGTGCTTTTCATCAACTTTATTGCGGCCCGAACCGCATTGTGTACTTCCACAAATGTTATATCAAAACGACCGGCTCCGCACTACAATGTGTGCTACTACTTGTATTGGCATTTTGAGTTACCATGGCAACATAATTTACAAACAAAGAAGCCATTCTTCCCATTGAACAAGCCCGACAGAACTCTCAACAGCTTCTAACCACAGCTCATGAACAGCTTGTTGGATTATTTTGAAACTCACAGAAAGTAATCACATGTATCTCTAGAAGTGATTAACATTTGGAGCCATTTTGGTTCAAGATGGCTGCCACAGCTACCTCAGAAAACACTAAATTGACTTTAAGTCGTTCGTTCTTTGAGATACTGAGCCGAAATTTGTTGTGGTTTTAGCTGAGAGCGACTTGTTTTACATTCCTAATGCAAATCAAGAATCCAAGATGGCTACGTTAGGTGAATGGGGAAAACATAATATAACAGCTCTTTTAAAAGATATGGAGCTGAAATTTGGTGTGGTGGTAGCTGACACAACACATTCTGAATTTAAATCTTAAAATGAAAGATGGCTGCCAAAGCTAAGTTCAAATAGCTATAACTCAGATGATTTTTAGAGCTACAGTATCTAATCAGCTGAAATGTGGCGCGTGCACCATTTATTGTGTTAATGTATATCAAAGGTAATATTGTCTGGGAGTCTCAAACGTGTCCATTAGGAAAACAAAAACATCAACTTTTGGTTACTGGGCGGCTGTGGTGTAGCTGGCTTGGGAGTGTATCTCAGGTGTGATGGGTTAAATACAGAGAACTAATGTCGACATTGTATAGGAACATACATTAAAGACAACATAGCACTTTCTTCTTGTTTTGGACGATGTTTTTGGTCTATAAATGCTGACCGTGTTTCTTTTTTACACATTTGAAATCTTTTCTTCAGTCTGCTTGTTCATTCTGCTCAAGTGGAAGGGACCGACTGCACTGAACGACTCGTGTAACACTGGATGATGACATGTCTGTGCAGGTGCTCGGTAATCAAGGACAAGGCAAATTCTAAAGTGACCTGACTGATGGCCCCCTACACTTTTCTTAACTGCACGATCTACACTTTTAGTAACAAATCAGTTTTTGCTGCTATTGTCTGTGTGCCTGTGATGATTCCCCACATCCCGTCCATGCTCCATATTTCAGCATCCTGTTTCCATGACAATACCACCATGCATGACTGCACCATATATTTGGCCTTACACTGGCATCAGGGTGAAATAGTGCACTACAAGGTCATACCACACTAGCATGCTAGACTGTACTCTCAAAGGTATCACATCTGTTCTAGGTTTATTCCATGACCTTGTTCCAATCACCATCATAGCATGAGGCCAGCATGACCAGTCTTGCTTCACGCTGGTGATCGCAGATACCATGCCGTGGATTTGCTGCCACCTCACACTCCACCCATGACTCAGAAACTCTGCCACCTTGACGATAAATCACAAAAACCATCCTTTGGAAGTTTTGTCTAAACAAACTGTCCACAACCTCTTACATGTACTGAAGAGCACACTGCATGAAGCTGCAGTCTCGTGTATTTTGTTGTTTTGGTGACAACAACTAATTGTTTCCAGAACTTCTGCAAATTTTGTAACTTCTTCAACACACAGGGAGGGCTTGAAGAAGACATCATCTAAAACAGATGGGTCTTTATCCTTTTCATTAAGAGGAATGTCTGACTCAGCACATTTAACTCTAAAGTTATTTCTCTTTTTACCGTAAAGGTAGTATTAAAACACTTCCTCTCTGGTTTATTTGTCAAAAACTTTTTAAATGTTTGAGTTGTCACGTAGCTCGTGAAACTACCGTCGGTCGTATCATGTGACACCACAACGTAACGAGCAATGTTTTTCCTGGTTCGTGGATACTGTCTCACATAGACTGCATGAGAAACAGAACGTTAAGAAAAACAGGGTTATTTTTTTAACATTTCATTCAGTTTGAATTTTGAGCTGTATAAAACCATGTTTGATGATCAGTTTCCACTAACTCACCTTTTATCAATACTGGAAAAATATGTATTTAGTCTATGTTGCCATAGGACATAGAGGTTATTTTCATATAATTAATATCCGACTTGGTGTTAAAAAATGTAAATGTCTTTAACAAACTTAAATACAGTTGGCCTCAGATCAGCATGAAGTTATGAAATCTTGTTACTGGTCATGTGTAAATAAGTTCAACAACAAAATATTGGGCTGATTTATGAGCATGCCTCAGAGATGAAACGTATTATCAGCTCTGTCACACTCTGATCACATTGACTGTAACTGATGTGGAGATTAGCTGCTCTGACTCCTGGACTTCCTCTAGGCTCATTGGCTAAGGACTGTAAAATGTCTTCACGTTGCTTAAAAAATATTTAAGTACTGTATAGCGCATGAAGAGACTGAGAAAAATACTAACAAAGTACAGAAAAGAATCTGGGTTTTCAGACGTCCTTCTACCTATAAAAAATAATAATCTACATTTCAAAATATGAATAGCTCAGAAAAGCTTTTAATAATGTCTAAAAAAATCAATATATAGTTGACATTATAAACTAAAACTGTAAGTTTAAATATACAAGTAAATAATAATTACAATCCAGCCTTAAAACAAAGTTTTTGTTTTGTTGTTCCTTTTACTTTCACTCTAAATTGAAAAAAAAAGCACTACAAAATAAACATTATATTATCCTTAAGAAAATATAAACTGTGGGATAAGGTCCATAAACTCATTAGGAAGACAGGGACACGTGCATTTGCTTATTTATGTTGAACGTTTTGTTGTTCCCTCTTATCCGTCTTGCAGTCTGCTCTTTAACTGAACAGCATGGCCTGAAAATCAACGAAGACATCTTGAAATATGAGTCTGCAAACATCTGGAATTCTGAATTGGGAAAAAAAATGGTTCACTGTACAGTAGGGTTGTAGTCAGTTAGTTAGTTAGTTAGTTAGTTAGTTAGTTAGTTAGTTAGTTAGTTAGTTAGTTAGTTAGTTAGCAGACAGCTAAAACCATAAAGCATCGAGTGGAAAACATATATGTGAAGGGGACGTGTCCCCCTCACATTAAAAAAATATTAATTTGTACCCCCCCACACACACATTTACCATGAACTATTAGTTCACACAGCTCTGTTTCTGTTTCTTCATGAACTAATCAAATGCTTCTTAATTAATAGGAGCATACTCAAACAACTAAAAGTCCACTCCAGGTTTTCCTGGTTACCAACAACAACTCTCCACATGCAGTTTGTCCTCGGTCACTTGGCTTGGCAGGATGCTCATCTCTTTGGGGTTTTCTGTGGATGGGGGGGTAGATGTCTCTGTGTTACACTTTAGCTTATTAGCTTAGCACTCTTATTAGCTTAGCACTCTTATTAGCTTAGCACTATTAGTTAGTGCCGGCAGTTGTTGACCAGGGTTGGGGGTTAGCTATGTCTGTATCATCTTAGCTAGTGCGTCTATATTGCATGAATCTAGCTTAGTGCTGTGTTAATGCCGGCAGTTGTCGACCGGGTGGGGGGTTAGGATGCGCGAGAGAAGTGTAGCGTTGGTCAGGCTACTTATTGTTGCTCTAAAATAGTTATTGAATTGTGTTTACTTATGGAGGTAAACGTAGATGTTTAACATCCTGTTAAAATACACCAGAATGCAGGAAATGACATCAATTTTATTCAAAATTTTATGGGAGAGGGCCCGCAGAAGCACCACCAGTGTGCCCCCACCCCCCCAGGAGGCGCGTAAACTGATCAATGCCGGAACGCAAATAGCGTGCGTGCGCGGTGTGGGGGGGGTGGGTCCTGGGGAATGCGCTGCTCACAAGACAAGAACCTGACATGTTGTTTAATGGCATTAAATATATTTTGTTAGCAAAGAATAAAGTCCTAACATTTATTAAACATTACTTCTGTATTTATATATATATATATATATATAAAAACATCAAAACTGTGCTTTGGCAAACTCATCGATAAAACTAAAACATTTTGTCAGTGTGAAAGAGGAGGCAGGTGTTGCTCTGGCTTTGAGCTTATACTCTGTGTACACAATGTCGTTCCACCACATGTACCACATGTGGTGGAACGACAAATAAAGAACCGCTGACTCTGACTCGTGTTGCATGCGTGCTGCGGTGACAGGGGTCATAAAAACAACAGCGGAGGTGACGGAGTTATTTATTTATCGTCTCAGCAGCAGAGGGGAGCGACACGGTTCAAGCACGGCTCCCAACACACAACGCAGTCGTATTTGTTCACAACTTTATTATTAGTCAGCCTGAGAGTTGCCGGATCCAAGTTAACAGTTGCCGCAACGCACCCTGTCAAAATAAGAGAGTTCCTGGATCTTGTTCGAGCAGGATCAAATTAAACACTGTCCTCCCACATTACAAATGCTTCTGACGCCGGTGGTGGAGAACCATGTAGTAAAGCTGGTAGAACCAGCTGTGGTTGTTACTCCTCAAAGAGATCGTTTTCTATTTGAACTCATCGGTTTCTAACGATGTTGTGGAGGAACGTTGGACCACTTTTCTTTACACTGTTACTCAGTTTGTTGACATTTGCAGGCTTTTGTCCTTTAGTTTCTAACAAGGTTCTAACAGAACCTTCCAGACGTGTTTTTCAGATGTGTGGCTACAGCTCAGGGGTAGAGTGGCTGTCAGATCAGCAGATCAGACATTTGATCCCCGGCCCTGCAGTGTTCTGAAATGTCCTTGAGCAGGACCCTGCTCCCACATTGCCCTTGATATTCTTGCCAGTCCGTGACTGAGATTAAAAAGTGTTGCATAGGTAGAGTGCAGATGTGTGTTGTGTCAATGTGTAAACGACAAATGCATTGTTAGAAAAGCACATGTTAGTATGAAGTGGTCTTTTTGCTCTTTTAGCATTTAACCTGCCAACTGAGGCCTGCAGTACATAATGTGTCTGTAGGCAAAATATCTCACGAACTACTAAAATGATTTCAATGAAACTTGCAGGAAGTAATTATTGGGTGTGATTTCACAACTGTTTACCTCTTGGGGTTGTCCGGATTCAAGATGGCTGTCACAGCCAATTGAACTTAAAAAACACTAAAACAGCTATAACTCAGTGGATTTTACAGATAGTGACCTCAGATTTGATGTGGTAAGAGCTTCGATTAACCCACAAAACATATTTTGAGCTGTAACTGATTGAGCAGCATCTACAACTGATTAACTTTTGGAGTCAACCCAACCATCACAGCCAACTGACTGTAGGAGAACATTTTACAGATATTTAGATGAATTTGATGTGGAAGTAGCTAAAAGTCATGCTCAAAACTTACTCCAGGATCATTAGACCATGCAAAACAAGATTTACAAGGTTTGAGCAGAACAAGATGATCTGTTCAAAACTCTGCTGAACCCAGCGTGCTCTTGTGTCTAGCGTGCCTGTAAAATGATTTCAGGGATTTTATAAAAACCCATTCCAGAAGAATTTTAATTTAATAAAAAATTCAGCAGTCAGGTCCTAGTCTGTTTCTTTTTCATTGTTTTGCTCACAGGCTGATAACGTCTCTGACATATTCAGGGTTTTTTGAAATGATGTGAAACTCCATGTTTGGCTTGAACGCATCATCTTGTGTTTCGATCATGTGAAACATTTTGTGTGTGCTCTTCTGGGAACATTTCTTTGAGCTGGACGAGCTCCTCATCAGACTGGAAGTAGTGGAAACATGGAAGTCTGTCAAATTCTGGTTCCTTTTACCAAAGTTACGAGCCAGCATTGTTTCCTCTGGCAACGTTTTGCAAATGGCTGCACAAACACTCAGAGCCACTGGACTCATGCACGTATGAAAACTTTATAAAACTCCCCTGTGCTGCACATTCATATGTCTGACAGTAGTTGAAACTCTGTACTCTTATTTGCGCAGAAAATTCAGGATGTTGTGTCTAAGGAAGGGTCTCATCGTGAAGACCATTTGGGTCCACAGAGAATTATATTTTCATAACAATGACGTCCATCTTCTGTTTTTATTGTTGTCACGCTGTTGGAATGAGCTAATTCATGACAATGGTGACAACGATTTACTGTGGAGCATTTTCAGTTTTCTTCTGTTGGACTGGGAACTGCCTAAGGCAGCCACAAATGGGAAATTAAATCAGTACTGTTGCTTAAATCATATCAAATGTTTTTTTAATAATTATTGTTACGACCCGGCTCAACCAGGAAAAGGGGAGGTACCGTTAAAACCAGGTGGAAATAGATTTTGAAGTGATTTATTTGGCCAGTTAAATAAACTTGAACAAAAAGAGTAAAGTACTAATGATATTTTACAAATCTAACTTCTGACAAAACAAACAACAAAAGTAACATAACTGTTGTGATAAATAGTATTTTACAAATCCCTTGCTAAAGTAAAGTACACAGCCTTGATTAACAACTACAGCAGGATTTTAAAAAAAAGCAGTATAACCCTTTTAAACCAATACATAATCAAAAGCGCAGCATGTAGCCCTAAACCATGAAGACACCAAATCAGAACAAAGATTTCTTCTAGTAAGTCTGAGTCTGCCTTCAGAAACTTACACACTCACTAACAATCAACACACAGACAGTTTTCAACTAAACTCCTGGCCACAAACATTTTGTGACGTAGCATAATTAAACGTAGCCAAGGCCAAACATTTCAGCATGTCAAGACACCCATGCAAAATGGCAGCTGGACTCAAGTAGACGGGCCTCTTCTATGGTTGGAGGAGCAGCAGGTGAGGAATCCAACCAGGCTGCAGATGGATGTCCGTCAGGAGGAGTCCGGAGAGGCCAGCCAATCCCACAGCAAATCACCAACCAGCAACTGCACAGAGTCACTCAAACATTGGCCTCAGAAGCATTTGTAATGTGTGGGGAGGGGAAACACTGGTGGGGGGTCTGGGGGTCCTCCCCCATAAATAAAGTAGATGTCATTTCCTGTATTCTGGTGTATTTTAACGTGTTGTTAAACATTCACCTTTACCTACTTAAGACGCTTGATTCCATCAATGACTATTTTAGAGAGCACGGCGCAACAGGAAGTAGCATGAATAGAGCACATTTCACACAACCCCGCCAGTCAACAACAGCTGACACTAGCATAGCAGTAAGCTAGCGGTGTAAAATATACACATGCTAGCTAAGATGCTACAGACATAGCGCTTCGCTTCTCTCACCTACACCCCCACCCCGGTCAACAACTGCCGGCACTAACGTAGCACTAAGCTAGTGGGCATTACAAAGGTGTCTTCCCTTCTTGCCCCCGTGAGCACCCCGCCAAGGCAAGTGACCTCGGGGAAACACTGCATGCAGTGTGGCGAGTTGTTGTAGGTAAGCAGGAAAACCTGGAGTGGACTTTTAGTTGTTTGAACATTCTTGTATTAATCAAGTAGAATGGATTTTTTCACAAAGAAATAGAAACAGTGCTGGGTGAGCTAATATTTCATGGTAAATGTGTGTGTGTATGGGGGTGGGGGGGGGTTACAAACAAGGATTTTTTTTTTTTTTGTGAGGGGGACACATCCCCTTTACAATTGTTGTGATGCCTATGCATTCAAAACACATGGCCTCAGGCCAAAACAATTATATTATAGCTGCAATAATTAGGGATGCAAAGGAACCAAAAAATTTTTGATAAATTCCTGAAGACTTTCTCAAAACGTTCCACATTTTGGAAGTTGGAAAATGGAAATATTCCGAATTGGAAACTTTCCATGGGAATTACAAAAACTTGTGGGAAATAACTTATATTTAAATAATAAAAAAATATATATGGTTACACAAACAATGATTACTGTATTTAGAAACTGACACACATAAGTACTTATAAGTAATAATAAGTACCACTGAAATTTAATAACATTTATTTCGTTTCAATTTAGCTTATAATAAAATGTGCCTAATGCACGGAATACTGAATGGACTTGTTTCCTGCACTTATTAAATAACTAACTTAGAGAGCCTGACAAGTTGTTGTCAGCTAGTTAATTAGCTGGATAGTAAAATAGATGTTTATTTTGCATAACTCTTTTAGATTGTTGAGAATGTTGAAGTTGAGGAAAAGTGTTAGTCTACAATACATACAACTGAAGAAAACACCCACATTGTCCCTGGCATCGTATTTAATTTAAATTCATGTAAACTGCAGGGACAGTGTGAAGGAAAACTGAAATGCCCTTCAAACTGTAGCTTTTATAAGTTGAAACCAGAAATCAGCCCTCCACTACAATCAGGTAACATTTGACTAGACATTTATAATCACACAGAATACCTTTAAAATTTGGCATTTTCAGTTGTTGAACTATAATTTTCCACCTTTTTTCCTTTTCTTTTCTTTTTTTGGTCTCTCCCATCTCTTCATTGTCTTCTAGGAATTTTTCAATGAAGACACAAACCCTAATTTCACTGCACCTGTATCCAATCAATAAGCTATTATATGTGTTTTCTTGGCAGCAGTTGCCACTTCATTCAAAGATTAGAAAGATAATTGATGACTAAGCTGTTGATGTCTTGAAAGGATGAAAAAAACTAACACTGCATTTCCCAAATAACGTACTTGTCTCAACTGGCATCTTTATTTTATATGCATGGCCTCTGGTTTAAAGCATGGTAGGATGATGAAAGAGGATTAGCAATCTGAGGCTTGACTTAAAATGCTGTGAGAGGTTGGGTTCATCCTAGTAGTGAGCATGAACTCATCCCCTTTGAGGTGATGGTTGTATCTTTGACATACGTTGCAGTACTTTTTTGTGACTCACTAACTGTATGTAAGTATTACAACAGTGTACTGTGGCTTAGTGAAATAGTTTGGCTGTTCTTCTGTAACATCACTGAATCCCTCTGTACAAGAGCTAACATCTTCCATGATTGAAGTTCAGAGCTTGGCTCGGTTTGTTTGGCCTTTTTTGCAGACCCACTCAGAAATCAAATAGTGTACTTGCTGACAAAACAGAGAACCAAATAGAGTGATGGAGTTCAAATGAAACTAAATGCGTTGTATAACAAATTTGGCAACACAGCACACTGCTGGTCCCATGCAAATAGGGTGTGGCACCATCTTCTGTCTGGATAGAAAGAAGGAATAGTCGTACAGCTTGTTGTGTCTGCTCTTGCAGAAAACTAGATCACAGTTGTTGAAACTGATCATCAAGGTCTATCAAATTAGCTCAGATTTGGAGTTGACAGCCAAGGTGTCTCCTTATATATTTGACAGAAGAAAGCTTGGGATGACCTGGCTGGCCACAGGAAGGTATACATCATCATAATGCAAACAGTTCATAGACATGTGGGCATGTGGATAGGCATCGTTTTACTAACAGGCTGTACCAGAGTACTGTTTCAGAAGGGGTAAGATATATGGATGTAAGATGTTCCTGTGGTGTAGCACTGTTTCATGAGAGTCCCTCGAATAACCTGAAGTCAGACCCCAAAACCATGATGCCAGGAGAAATGTGTGCATATCTTTCCACTAAATTGGCAGATTTGGTCCTTTCTCCTCTGCAATGCTGTCCTTAATCACTTAGAACTGAGATACACAGCTGAACACGAACATGTCACTACTTGCCATGAGTTTATGCCTCCTGGGGCACCATGCCAGACACATCCATCTCCACTCTATTATTAATGCCGTCCTACACATAGGATGTTGAACATGTATTATTGATGCCAGTTATTGAGACATGGTGGGCATGACAGAGTATTGTATATAGTGCTGTGCCTATGTCCAGGTGGCAGGCCTAGCTGTCATGGGGTACTATAATGCTTGGTGTATAATATGTTGATCCGTCCTTGGTGTGGTCTGCCTTGTGTGACCAGAACCTTCAAAATGTATGTGGGAATGTCCTCACACACCCATTGATCTAACATTGGATCACTCATACCTTTTCGTCTCACCAGGACAGCTGCATGCAATAGTCACCCGGCTTCATGCAAACCCACAATATGACCTCTATCAAGCTCCCTTAAATGCAGGTGATGTTGTCTAATATGTCTACAAGACAGCCTCTGTGTCTGGTGACTTTTAACTCACAGTTTTGACTGACTGACTGATGCTGAAGCAACTACTTGAATACACTATTGCTGCATTTTTGCTGCAACTGCGTAGACTTTCTGGTAGTCAGTCTAGAAATTATAACTCTTGGAGAATAAAATAATTTGTTGGTGTCTGCTTGGGTACCAGATTATATCCAAATTGCACCATTCCTTCTAGGTGCTTAACTCCTCCCCTCAGTGTGTGTATTTACATACAGATTCACTCAAAGAGTGAGAGACCAGGCTAGCACTGTGAAAGTGTAACCCCAATCCAAATTCCAGAGTTCACCAATAAGTAGTTTATGATTTAGATACTGTAAATTGTTCTTTGCAACACAGTTAATCAGAAACCCTCACAAACATACATTTTAAGTGAAAAGCTTCTGCTAGATAAGCCCCTCCTCCTTTTTTAGCTGCAGCTTTTTCTAGACAACTCATATTTTTTTGCCACTCTCTTCCTAACTATAGTCAGGCTGTCAATATTTTTGAAATGCTAAATGAAAGAATACAACTTTCACACCTTGTATTTTTAAATGCACAAAGGCTTAAAAACTTTGTTTAGCTTCACTGATACTGTGGGTGCAGAACAGTCAAGTAATTTAAAAGAAACTGTATATACAAAGCACTTGTAAAATACCAACAGGTGGACTGTTAAAGTGCTCTTTTGTTGCTGTGCTTTTTTTTGTTTGCAGATTTCTGTGTCACACAGTGTCCTCCTCACAATCCTTCGATGGTTGACTGTTGAAGTGGCTGCCAGCGAATGCTGAGCAGGCCTTCTAATTTGAGGTGCACCTTCTTGTTCTGGGATTGGCTGCTGGACGGGGGTCAAGCTTCAGAAGGCCCATGTTCAACAAGCAGGAAAGCACCTCCTCAGAGGGCGATGAGAAAGGGTGAGAATGGAGGGTTGATTGAGATGTAACGTGATGATCTCACTCCTGCCTGTGTGTTCATGTGTGTCTATGATATCTATGTCTATCTATCTATCTATCTATCTATCTATCTATCTATCTATCTATCTATCTATCTATCTATCTATCTATCTATCTATCTATCTATCTATCACTGACCAACCGAGATAATGTGTCACAAGTTTCTCAGTTAGTAAGAGGCCTAGCACACACACTCTTCTACTAAAAGCCATTCTGTTGTGATGAATGTAGTATGTGGTTTAGCATTATCTTGCTGCAATATTCAAGATATATGTTGTTCTAAAAACTGTGTATAATTTCTTGCATCGATAATACCTCTCCAAATGTATAAGCTCCTCATGCTATCAGAGAGGTAGGCTGTTCACTTAGAACTGTGCACGGATAGTTAGTTTGTTTCTCTTCTCTTTCATACAAAGGATGTGGCGTCCATAGTTTCCAAGTCTACTTTACATTAATGTCGGCCCAGAGAATACAGCAGCGAATCGATAGTTTTCACATAACCTTTCTTTTTTATTTTTATGATAGATCTTTAATGAGCATTTGTGGATGTCATGGTGAACTGTGACAAATGGTTGCTTGTAAACAAACTGTTCCTGAGCCCAAACAGTAATCCAGAACAGAATCAGACCTATTTTTAGTGCAGTGGCCCTGAGACACAAAGATGACAGGCATCCAATGATGACTTTCAGCCTTGTCCTTTGAAATTGAAATTGTTGATAATATTATTAACTGTACATTATGTGATACTCAAAATCTTCCCAATTATTTTCATTAAGGAACATATTCAGACATTGTTCGACTAATTTAGACAGTTTTTGTGCTGACTGGTGAACACTTGGTCCATCTTTAGTTTTGATGGATTCAACCTATCAAAAATGTTTTTATATATATATATATATATATATATATATATATAAGTAAATAATTCAAGGATTCCATATACTTACATTTGGCACAATATCCCAATTTTAGGGGTGATTTAGGTTGTATTTATTTTTTAGGTAGAAGATAGAACTAAGTTTTTGTTTTTTTAATGCATCATTAGAGCAAATTTAAGTAAAATCAAACAAATAAATAAATAGGTTGAATTTAGTCATAAAAGTTAATAAAATGACAACAGAAAACACCGGCTTTATCATATACTATGACAGGTGCAAAACTCTACAGCTGATGACCTACAATCCATTTTTGTTAGAGCCATTGGTTTGTTGTTAGTTTTGTACAAAGGTTCTTTATTAATCACATGCTCAGTGTAGTTAGCTCTTCTTGGGCTTGTTCATCCATGGAGAAATATTAAACTGATAGACCAAGTCTATCACCATCTACTCTTTTTGTAAGAAATACTAAAGCTGCCATGTGGTAAATTTAGCACCAGATGTGGTTTTTTTTTTTTTTTTTTTTTTTTTTTTTTAATGTCCAATTTGTTTACATGATAGTCACGTGACTTAAAACTTGTACTGGAACCAGCTAACAGGGAATCTGATTCTGTTTCTGCTTTAACTTCCTGGTTCCAGCCCAAGGTCTAATTATATTTCAAATTAATGCGTGTAACTCAGTAAAACAGTTTTTTTATTGCTTTGTCTCAGTTCCTCCTGATTCTGTCATCGTTAAACTGATCATGTGCCAAAAATGTTTTTAACTGATAGGAAACTGTAAATGGTGTCATAGAGAGAAACAAACAAGCTACAACTATATTAGATAAACCTTTAACCAAGTCAAACTTATTTTATTATTATTATTATTATTTTCCAAGTTAATATTTTGTCAGTGGGAAGAATGTTGTGTAAGAAAGGACATCCGACATAAAACACTTTTGCCAAAACTAACATGCAAGGTCATCTAAGCGACACCATACCCGATTGGTTGAGGCCCGGTTCAAACAACTGCCAGTTGTGCTGCTGAAATTGTGCTGCTGTTAGTCGAAGACAATGAGGAGGAAAACATGTCAAGAGACAGAAGGAGAAGAGGAAAGTCAAGAATGTAGGACTGAGGGTGGCAATTCTAAATGTGGGGACAGTGACAGGCAAAGGTAGAGAGCTGGCTGACATGATGCAGAGAAGGAAGGTAGATGTTTTATGTATCCAAGAGACCAAGTGGAAGGTCAGCAAGGCTCGCAGCATTGGAGCAGGGTTCAAACTGTTTACCATGGTGTGGATAGAAAGAGAAATGGAGTAGGGGTGGTCCTGAAGGAGGAGTTGGCAATGGATGTAGTAGAGGTGAAAAGAGATAGGGTGATGTGCCTGAAGGTAAAAGTAGAGGTCTGATGCTAAATGTTGTCAGTGGACTGAAAAATGTTGGATTATATACCTGGATTATTGAGCATGGACTTTCTTGTTTTCAACCAGTTTGACACGACTGTCAACAAGGAAGAGTTTCTGGCAATGGAGGAGGGGGCGTGACAAAGAGACCATCTTAGCACCAACATAACTGTTTTTTTCCACTTTGGAGTAAGCTGTTGGGGGAAGAATCAGTTTTGTGTTGTGTGTTTCCTTGACTGATGAAGCCTTCTGGATCGAAGGTGAAACGTTTCAGCACACAAAAAAAAAACTGTCCAGATGACCTGACTGAAAAATTTTGGATTGTAAACCTGGATTATTGAGCATGGACTTTCTTGTTGTCAGTAGTTATGCTCCGCAGGTTGGATGTGATGTGGAGGAGAAAGAAATTCTGGAAGGATCTGGATGAAGTGATAGAGAGTGTTCCGAGGGAGGAGAGAGTGGTGATGGGAGCAGACCTGGATGGACATGTTGGTGAAGGAAACAGAGGAAGTGATGGGTAGGTTTGGTGTCAAGCAAAGAAACCAGGAAGAACAGATGATGCTGGATTTTGCCAGGAGAATGAAATGGCTGTAGTCACCACTTATTTCCACAAGAGGGAGGAACATAGAGTGACCTATAAGAGTGGAGGAAGAAGTACGCAGGTCGACTATATTCTGTGTAGAAGAGGAAACCTGAGGGAGATTGGAGACTGTAAGGTTGTGGCAGGGGAGAGCGTAGCCAGACAGCATTGGATGGTTGTGTAGAATGACTGTTGTTATGAAGAAGAGAAAAAGAGTAAAATCAGAGAATACCATACCATACCATTTTATTTATAGAGCACTTAAAACAGCGACAAGGCCAACCAAAGTGCTGTACAGACAGAACAACAGGTAACACACAAAGCAAAATACAAAATGAAGTAAATCAGAAATATAGACATAAAAATTGTAGAAGAATGGTAAATGGTAAATGGACTATACTTATATAGCGCCTTTCTATCTAATCAAGATACTCAAAGCTCTTTACACTACAATCTGTGCCTCATTTACCCATTCGTACAGCACTCTACTAGATCTCTACAAAGCTAATTGAACAAATCAATCTAATGAGACTAATCAGAGCTTTATCACATTCATACACCGATGGGACGCACATCGGAGGCTATGAGGGGTTCAGTGTCTTGCCCATGGACACTTCGGCATGTGACTGCTGGTGGATTCGAACCAATGGCGGACGACTGCTCTAACCACTCAACCACAGCCGCCCCCAGAGAGAAGACCAAATGGTGGAAGCTGAAGAAGGAAGAATGCTGTGAGAAATTCAGAGAGGAGCTGTTAAAGGCTCTGTGTGGTAAGAAATAGCTTCCAAAATGACTGGACTATTTCAGAAACAGTAATTAGAGAGACAGGTAGGAAGGTACTTGGTGTGTCATCTGGACAGAGAATAGATGATAAGGAAACCTGGTGGTGGAATAGTGAAGTGCAGGAAGCTATTCGATGAAAGAGGTTAGCTAAGAAGAAACATGACAGTGAGAGGACTGAAGGGAGGAGACAGGAATATAAGGAGATGGGACGTAGAGCAAAGAGGGAGGTAGCTAAGGCAAAGCAGAAGGCGTATGATGAGTTGTATGGGAGGATGGACACCAAAGAGGGCGAAAAGGACTTGTACCGATTGGTGAGACAGAGGGATCAGGCTGGAAAGGATGTACAGCAGGTTAGGCTTGTTGAAGACAGGAATGGTAATGTTCTAACAAGTGAGGAGAGTGTGACGGGAAGATGGAAGGAGTACTTTGAGGCGCTAATGAATGAAGAGAACAAAAAGGAATCACCAATTCAACATTAAATACTTTTATAAATTATGACAAATACATACATACACACACACACACACACACATATATATATA
>NC_056512.1:14626847-14649557 GCF_014905685.2 Nematolebias whitei
GGATGGATGAATGGAAGGATGGATAAATGAATAGATGGATAAATGGATGGATAAATGTATAATGGATGGATGGATGATGGATGGATGAATGTATAATAGATGGATGGATGATGGATGGGTGGATGATGGATGGATGATGATCTAAATCTGTTCAGATCACGTGCTCTCATGAATAAAGTCTGTTTCCTTCACTTGCTTGTGATGCAGCATCAGAATATATTTATGTTTGTGTGACCATGACTGGAAACAGAAAGGATTTTGTAAGAGCAGAGTCCTTCAGATGTTTTCCTTTTTGTTCAAGATGCATTTAGAAGACACCACTACATGACGTGCTGCGGTGCTCTGCTCTGAACGAACACCATTAAGCTGCTCACACTCACATCTAGCTGCAGCTCCTGCTCCAAAACAACACACGCAGCTTCGTTTCTTTTATGGCCACATGTAACATCTCGGTGTCCTTAAAGGACTTCAGTCCACGCTGTCAGTGTATCTGTGGAGCAGGAGGCGGGGCAGGAGGCTGTCCAGAACAGCTGAAGGGAGGGCGTGTACTGAACTGTCAGCAGTCACTGAGAATGAGGCCAACTATTGTTGCTGATGTTTTCACCAGACAGCAGCTCGTCTGCGCCGGACTTCACGCGCATTGACTGTGGGGGATTTAAGATCCAAAGCTCGAGCGTGTTTTCCTGTGAGGAGACCTGAACGGGGAACTGGTTTTAGGAGGGAGAAGCTGCTGGGTTCATGTCAGCTTCCATCTGCTGTTGAAGGCAGCAACATGCATATCTTACAGCCGTGCTGCATCAACAGGTTTGTGTTTGCACCAGAGATCAGGTTTATTTTATGGATGTGTATTTTTCCAGTTTAAATACAGTTTTAAGCTGGTGTTAGGTTTTAGATGCCAGTCTTGAATTATTAACAATGGCCCACCAACTGGATTTCCACACATTCAAATTGTGTTTATCTAATAAACTTGCCTGGACCTGCTTCAGATCAAACCTCTGGTCAACTATTAATTCACAAGTTGTACTATTGATTTGTTACATAATGCAGGGAAACATGGTGGCTCTGTGTCACCACAGTTCTGGAACAATCAGCTGTCTATGCTGGATTTGCTGTCTGTCTTTTAGTTCAGTGCGTGTGATTAAGTGCTTGTTAAATATTCAGTCTGTTGTTGAAGCTCCCAGCAGGATCATTTTACTGCTGCTCGTCAGAGGAGCTCCTCTGTCTTGTTTTAAAAAAATTACTTTTCTATTTCCCCTGTAGGAATAATGAGACAACACACAGTTTGGATAGTGGTTTCTACTCATTCATTTTAAAAAAGGACAAACATGTATTTCCCCTATGATAACAACACAAAGGTTTAATGATCAGACATCATCTCGTTTGTTTTGCTGTTTTATTCATTTTTTCTCTAAAGGTTGACGAGAACTCTATGGTTAGGGCGAATAAACAAATAAATAAACAACATTAATCTTAATGTCAGTAAAATGGGGACTCTACTAGAAGAACAGAAGCTTCACAAATAGAAAACTCAAAAGCTGAAATCATGAAATTATAATAACATTAACTGCGCCCTCTAGTGGTTAAACGTAAGAACGACTTGAGTCTCATTTTATGGACTGACAGCTAAACAAGAAATGTTTATGGTACAGATCAAACTGTTTGCCTGCTGATCGCTCTCATTGCTGCTTTGAGTCGTTCCACCAGGTCGTGCAAACATGTAGAAATAAAATTGACTTTCTCCTGTTTTTATTTCTGCTTATTTTCATAATTCAGCTCATGTTGCTTAGAAACCAAAGCCATCACATTACTAACTGACCGTGAGCGCTGCAATAAAAGTGGCCATGTTGGCTCGACCGTGAAGAGGAGCAAGGACCGAAACGTTAGAGAGGAAACTTACAACAAGCAAGAAGAAGAGAACAAGTAATGTTAGCCACATCTGTTGATAAAAGTCGGGGCGAGAAAGAGACGAGTGGACGAGGAAACAACTGGAATACAAGCAAAGTGCATGAGATGCACAGATGTTAGAAAGAGGAGATGGTAAATGAAGGGGACCTGCAGCAGCGTGTACACACAGAAACAAAATGCTAATGTAGTCCTCATCCTGTGAGCGTGAGGGAAGAGTCAATACAGAGGAAGACACAGGAGTCAGTAAAGAGATTAGTAAAGGAATTATCTTAATCCTGGAAAATCTGCTTGTCCCTAACAGTCGTACATGTGCTTGTCCATTGATATGATTTACTGAATTCTGAGAAGTACTGGAGAAAAATAATAAACACCGAAAGCACAAAGTACATTGACTTTAAAGTACCTTTGATTATTATCATCAAATGTTAGATTTAAAATCAAAGGATGGCTGAGGAGTGTGTTTTAAAACCTTAGTAACATAGAAACACTGTTGTAAACGGCACAATGTGTATTAGATGCAGTAGTAGCTATGCCAGGCCTGCAGGTGGCGCTGTAACACTGCCACCAAAATACTAAGAAATAGGAAACAAGGTCAAAAAGCTTATTAAGCTTACAGTTTAGATATGAACTGTAAACACAGCAAGAAGAAAAATGCAAGGATGGCGAGCAAAAATATAATATTTGATGTCTACGAACAACAAGTGGAACTACTTAATGTCACGAGAAACTCCAAGAAGGACAGGAGTCAGATCAGTCTAAAAATGTAGATGCAATGGATGTTTTTCAGGCACAGGGTCCAGTGAGAGATGATTGAAGGAAAAAGTTTCTGCTCACAATGTTCAAGTTTTTATAAACAAGTGCAGTGGTGGGCACAGCTAAACAAAAAGTTAGCTTTGCTAACCCATAATCTGCTAACTAATAAAGTTGTAGACACGTGCACAACAGACTGGAACAAACTTGTGAATCTTTTTAGTGGACTTAAAGTTGGCAAAACAAAATTGAGCTGGAGCTAATTGGTCCGCTAACGGTTTCCAAAGTTAGTGAAAATGTTAATCCACAAAATGAAAAATGTTTTCTGCTATTAGCTGTTAGCAGATTAACGGAGCCGTGCCCACCACTGCACAAGTGTCTTTTAAAGCTATTCCCATTTCATTTTCTGTAAATTGTTGCACCTTATTAATATTTTCCAGCAATTTTTTTATTTTTATTTTATTGTTGTTGGAATATGTTCAAAATAAACATTTAATGCTTTAGAGTATTTAATGTGATAATAAGAGATTTTTCTCTGCTCCTTTTTAAAGCTGTCTTTGTTCATCAGTCTTGTGTGTACCTTGAAGTAATACAGTGAAATTAAGGATTGGCTGTAATTGAGTTATTAGTTATGACATCATAGTTTTCAAAAGGTTGCATTTTGACTGTCCACACAAAAACGCAAGGGTGCCATTCCAAGATATTTTCATTCTAGTACTCGTTTTCAAAAAATACAGTTTTGCTTAAATTGTGTTTTTCTGTGGATCTAAGGCTGAAACATCCATCCATCATCCATCCATCCATCCATCCATCCATCCATCCATCCATCCATCATCTTTACACACTTCTTTCTTTTTGAGTCGTGGGGTCACTGGTGCTCATGTCCACTGTGCGAGAGACGGGGGACACCCTGGACAGGTTTCCAGTCCATCACAGGGACACGTAGAGACAAACGAGACAAACAACCATTCACTCTCTCACTCACACCTAGAGACAATTTAGAGTTACCAATCAGTCTAACATGCATGTTTTTGGTCTGTGGGAATAAAACCGAAGTACCCGGAGAAAACCCACGCATGCACGGAGAGAACATGCAAACTCCACCCAGAAAGGTCCCGGCCGGGATTTGAACCGGTGACCCTCTCACTGAGATGCAACAGCTTTACTACCTGATCCACTGTGCCACCCAAGGCTGAAAAAAACAAAAAACGTGTGTGTATTCATAGAATGCCATCCCCATGTGAACAGGGAATAAACTCTTCACTGTGGGCCATTTTCAGTTCCTCTTGTTAATTTGTGGATCTAGTTAGTTATTTGGATAACATCCTTGGACGCTCACACTTTATTTTGTATCATTTTAAAGTAAAAATTGGACAATGTAAAATGTGCGGGCAGAAACCTTTTACTCTCGGAGGAGCCTGTGATGCAACATGTAACCTTTACACCACAGTGGACCCAAACAAGTGACTGGGTTGTGCTTTGAAATGTTCACCTAAGACAACCAGATTTATTATTTTAAGAATCCAAAAAGTATTTCCCCCCCAAATACTGTATACTATTTTGACCACTTATTGAAAATCAATTGTTTTGTGTTGCAAATGTTTGTAATAAAACCTGTCTCTCTGATTGTGATTCATCTTGTTGTCCCTCTCTTTCTCTGGCCGCCCTCTCCTCCTCTCTGCTCCCAGGTGGCCCGATGTGCCGAAGAGGAAGAGGAAGAACAGCCAGTGTTCGGTGAAGAGCATGTCTGGTAAGGATTCATGGTCTCTGCCCACTCCTTGTTCATTTGATCACCTCCAAGCAACAAAACACACCAACAGTTTAAAACACTGAAGTTTTTAGGCTTTAAAAGAACGTTTGAGACATTCTGAAGTGGCGTTTCATGGAAATATTACAAGCTGGTAATATCTTACCTGTCACAGGTAGCTCTTTGTACCACTTGTTTAGACAAAAACATTGTTTAGATCTTATTTTCACAATAAAAGCAGTGTATTGTGGGAAAAAATATTGCACTGTGAATGTTTAAAACTACTGTTTGCTTGAGAAAACACCTTTGTTCCTCATTTTCCGACTGAACCTGTAAGATGGTGAAGACTACATTAGTTTTAGCTGCACTGAATTCCCCCAACAGTCCATTCAAAAGCTGTCAGAACAGGCATGATGTTATATTCACTTCAAAATGCCTGAAATCTCTTTTTGAACGTGCTGGAGGTTTTGGACAAGTTGTCAGTGTGACTTCTCATTCCGCAGATGGCTCTCCTGAGCTCTGACTGGTTTTCCTGAACCACAGACATGATAATCTCCTCATCGTGTTACATTCCCTCACCACGGCTCTGTTAATCACACTGTAGCTCACCTACAAGACACTTGTTACATAGATCCAGTGACAGGATTATTGAGAGCTATAACATTTCCCCAGTGGTAAATACTGTAATCTACAACTGCAGACATCGTTAAAAATGTCTGTTTATAACTACCCGGTAGTTTTTTCTTGTTAAATGAAACAGAATGGGATGTTTTAATGTATCTCATTAAAATGTTGTAATGTATTAGTTCTAATGGTTGGTTTATTTATTAAATAAGACTTATCTATGTTTCACATCTAAGATATACTTGCTACTCTTTAAATAAGTGTCATGTTTGTTTACTTGTCATATATATATCATCATCAGACATATTTGGGGAGTGGTGGCGCAGAGGTTAGAGAGGTGGGCTTGTGATCCGAAGATCGCCGGTTCACGCCCCGGCCCCGACAACATCAAAATTGTGGGTGGGGTAGGTGAAACACCCACACTTGCCCCCACCCTCATTCGTCCCACTCTGGGCCCATGAGCAAGGCCCTTAACCCCCACCATGTGCTCCCTAAAACAGGTCTCTCTTGCAAATGAGTTCTCGTGGCTCAATGAGACTAACCTGGATAAATAAAGGCTAAATGAAAAAAAAAAAAAAATAATATGCAGGTTAACACAAGGTCAACAATGCAATGAAATGTTCAGGGTGAGAAGAACTGATTTGACTCGCTAAAAACAACAACAAAAAAAACAAGAAATACTAAAGCATGCAATAAAAGTACAAAATAAAGTACCAAAAAGTGAAAAAGAAATGTAATATTTACAAAGTCCTAAAGACATATAGCAAACAACAACATGGTAGAATATAACGTTGTAAGTAGAAATAATTGATATAAGTATTTCACAGGTAGTAATATTAACTTAAATGTACATGATATATAATGCACATAACATAAACTACACAGATTGTGTGACAGGTTATTGCAGGTAGTGAGTAACATTGAGATGATATGATAGTAAGGTAGTGACATGCATGATACAGCCACATCTTGCAGCAGTAATAAACATATTAGTTGTCACAGATGTGGTTTAGTTCAATGTTGTTGTCAGTTGTTCAGTATTATTATCAGGAGTTCAGTAATCTGACAGTTTGTGGATAATACCTGTCCTTTAGTCTTGTCGTGCCTGATTGCAGACTCCTGTACCGTCTGCCTGAGGGTAGTAGAAGAGTCCTTGTGCTGGGTGGGTGTGGTCCTTAATGATGCTGCGTGCTTTACGCAGACATTGGCTGTGACTATAGTGAAAATAATTTTAATCCAGTGATGAATGAAACTTGAATAAAAGCATCGTTAATGAGTACAATTAGAGTGGCACTAAAGAAATTGTATTTTGTGCAAAAATGCTGAGAGAATGCTGAGTGCTGAATCATTTAGCTAAAATTTGATGAAGAAGCTGAAATTAGGTTATGGCTAAAAAAAAAAGTAGAACACTAGCTAAAGCTTAAAGGAGCAAAGCATTAGTTAAAAGTAGAACAGGTTAGATGAAGCTGAAAGTTACAAAGCACTATAGCTAAACGATGAGTAGCAAAAGGCTCACAGAAAACAAAGTAGCCAAATTTTCGCTAAAAGAAGCAAAAATCTTGATAAAAGCTAAAAGAAGCAAAACATAGTAAAACACTTGCTAAAAGTTATATGTAATTAAAGGCTTGGTAAAAGCTAAAAGTAGCTAAAAGCTATCTAAAATCAGCAGAAGAAAATAAAATATGTGCTAAAGTAGATTTCTGGAAACAGTGTTTTGGAAGGAATTGATAAAATCTCTACTGGGAAACTTTTAGTAAATAGTGCATTGTTTTGAAAAGTATAGAAGTTAAGGAAAATAAAAGTGTCAGCGCTTATCTCCAGAATGAGCTGAACGTTTTGATGTATGAATCAGTAAAATAACACAAAGTATACAGGAGAAGTTACGCTGCAAACACTGCATGAATATACAAAGAAAACATGAAAACAGTCTTGTGAATGCCGACTCAGCGTTTGCACTATTTAATCTTTTGAATGGGCTTAAATCCAGTAAGATTAAAAGAAGAAGAAGAAGAGCTCTCGATCGCTCAACGTTGAGCTTGTTCAGGCTTTAACGGACATGTGAACCGAGTCTTGATATTTGTGGACAGATTACCGTATGTTTCAGACTATAAGGCGCACTTAAAATCCTTTAATTTTCTCAAGCAGTGGGCCTTATAATCAGGTGCACCTTATGAATTAATTCTGGTTGTGCTTATTGACCTTGAACTGATTTTATGTGGTACACGGTGTTAAAAAGATCTGTCAAAATGAACTTGTTTCGCTTAATGCGCCTTATAATCCGGTGCGCCCTATAGTCTGAAAAATACGGTAAGTCAAGAACAAGAGCACATTCAAACAGAAGAGTGGACTGAAAATGTAATTAAAAAAAATGTAATAAGCAAAAGGACAAAAATAGGGTGACAATGTATTTCTATGAATCGTTGACATCCAGACTCATGGATAAGGCTGTTTTGCTTGAAGTCCAGTGTTTGCATGACATCAGAATGTCACTTCTTTTATAAATGTACCATCCTGTGTCAGTCCCTCAGGGCCCTGAATGCAGATGCTTCTTCTCGTGGCCCCTGTGATAATGCTTAACCCCCTTCCCTTCCCCCTCCACTCTTCATCCTCACCCCCACTCATGTTCTTTACCTTCAAACACATTCATCATCCCCACCTTTTCCCACTTCCTCCCTCACCCTATCCTGTCCTCCTCTACATTCTCCTCTTCCTCCTCTCCTATAGCTCTTAGTGTTTCTGTTCCAGGGTACATCCCCAGCTACCTGGAGAAGGACGAGCCGTGCGTGGTGTGTGGGGACAAGGCCACTGGGTACCACTACCGCTGCATCACTTGTGAGGGCTGCAAGGTACAGTCAAACCTTTCTTCCTTCATGAACTGGTCTCAGAAACAAAAGGGTGCAACATACTATACCATTTTATTTATAGAGCACTTAAAACAGCGACAAGGCCAACCAAAGTGCAACGAGTGTCGATGTATTTTCCATGAGTTGAAATGTTGACGCAGCATGATGGCACAGTTGGTAGTGATGTTGCCTCTCGGCAAGAAGGTCGCCAGATTGAATCACGGTCTTTCTGGGTGGAGTTTGCATGTTCTCTCTGTGTTGCGTGAGTTTTCTCCAGGTACTCCGGTTTCCTCCCACAGACCAAAAACATGCATGTTAGGCTGATTGGTAACTCTAAATTGTCTCTAGGTGTGAGTGAGAGAGTGAATGGTTGTTTGTCTCATTTGTCTCTGTGTCCCTGTGATGGACTGAAGACCTGTCCAGAGTGTCCCCTGCCTCTCACTCAGTGACAGCTGGACAAGGACACCAGTGACCCCAATGACCCAAAAAGGAATAAGTGGGTAAAGATAATGGATAGATGGATGGATGAAACCTGGTGGTGGAATAGTGAAGTTAAGGAAGCTATTCAATGAAAGAGGTTAACTAAGAAGAAATCTGAGAGTGAAAGGACTGTACTTATATAGCACCTTTCTATTTTATGAAGATACTCAAAGATCTTTACACTACAATCTGTGCCTCATTTACCCATTCATACAGCACTCTACTAGATCTCTACAAAGCTAATTGAACAAATCATTATAAAAAGACTAATCAGAGCTTTATCACATTCATACATTGATGGGACACACATCGGAGGCAATGAGGGGTTCAGTGTCTTGCCCAGGGGCACTTTGGCATGTGACTGCTGGTGGATTCGAACCCCCAACTCTCGCATTGGAGGACGACTGCTCTAACCACTCAGCCACAGCCGCCCCTGAAGAGAGGAGACAGGAATTTACGAAGATACAACAGAACAAAGAAGGAGGTCCATCCATCATCTTTCACCCGCTTCTTCCATTTTGGGTCACGGGGGTCCCCAGTGCCCATGTCCAGCAATCACTGTGCGAGGGGCGGGATACACCCTGGACAGGTCTCCAGTCCATCACAGGGACACATAGAGACAAACGAGACAAACAACCATTCACTCTCTCACTCACACCTAGAGACAATTTAGAGTTACCAATCAGTCTAACATGCATGTTTTTGGACTGTGGGAGGAAACTGGAGTACCTGGAGAAAACTCACACATGCACGGAGAGAACATGCAAACTCGACCCAGAAAGGCCCCCGGACCGGGATTTGAACCAGCAACCTTCTCGCTGAGTGTCAGCAGCTCTACCGGTTGTGCCACCGTTCTGCCCAAAGAGTGAGGTAGCTAAGGCAAAATTTAAGGTATATGATGAGTTGTACAGGCTCGACACTAAGGAGAGGGAGAAATAATCAGCCTCTTTAAAATGTTCTTTTTACTCCCAGACTTCTTACTGACCTGTTGCCAATAACATAATACATTGCTAAATGTTTTCCAGGTATTTTATTTTCATACTACTTATTGTTACAGCCTTGTGTTGCCATTGTCACAACTTTTTTGAGATGTGTTGCTTCCATAATATTCAGTTACCTTGTGTTTTCTCCAAATGGTACAATTATTATTTTTTGTTGAATTACTTGAGTACACTATGTTCCATAAGATTATGGGGTTATGAGATTAGCAAATATTGTTTTTCTTCTTTTGTTTTTTTTTTACATTTCGCATATCATCACAACGTTTTTTATTTTATTTGGGGGTGTACAGAGTAGTGCAGGACATGTAAAAGTACACAGAGACAGTGGAGATATGGGCAGTAGAGAACAGGTGGAAGAGACTCTGGAGAGGTGAAGATGTGCTTTGCATAAAGGACAAATGACAGTGAGCTGAAAAAATGTAGGTTCCTTTATAATTAGTAATGTGTTCTATATTTGAATTTCTATTTCTCTGAACTTAGGAAATGTTTTACTGTTTTTTTGATTAATTAATTATTTTCATGAAGAATGTTTGTTTTCTCTGAAGGTTTTTTTCTTGCACACATCTGTTGCTGTAAATTCCTTCCATCTTTTATCTCTCCACTATCTCCAAATTTTCTTTCTGCCTTCAGGGTTTTTTCCGCAGGACAATCCAGAAAAATCTCCATCCGTCTTACTCCTGTAAATATGACGGGTGCTGCATCATTGACAAGATCACCCGCAACCAGTGCCAGCTGTGCCGATTCAAGAAGTGCATGTCTGTGGGCATGGCCATGGACTGTGAGTCATTCCCAACTTGGGCTTCATTATCTCTACCTGTGTTTAGAGGTTCTTGGAACTGAACTAGTACAGGGGTAAACGTATCAACTCACCATGGGCATCAAATTAATTTTATGTGAAGGGGACGTGTCCCCCTCACATAAAAAAAATTAATTTGGACCCCCCCACCCCCCCCCCCACCCACACACACACACACACCGAACATCAACAATGAAATTTTAGTTCACCCAGCTCTGTTTCTATTTCTTCATAAACAAATCCATTCCACTTGATTAATAGGAGAATACTCAAACCACTAAAAGTTCACTCCAGGTTTTCCTGGTTACCTACAACTACTCATCACACTGCATGCAGTGTTTCCCCGAGGTCACTTGGCTCTGCAGGGCGTTCATCTCTTCTGGGATTTTTGTAGATGGGGTGGGGGGAGGAGGGGGAGACACCTCTGTGTTGCACGCTAGCTTGGCACTACATTAGTGCTGGCACTTGTTGACCGGGGCGGGGGGTTAGGATGTGTGAGAGAAGTGGGGTGGAGAAGTGTGCTCTATTCACACAAGGAGAGCTGTTGGTCAGGCTGTGTCTTGTTACTCTCTAAAACAGTTATTGAATCAAGTGTTTACTTGTATATGTAAACGTAGATGTTGAACAACCTGTTAAAATACATCAGAATGCAGGAAATGACATCTATTTTATTCACAATTTTCTGGGGGAGGATCCCCAGACACCCCACCTCCTCTGTGCTTCTCCACCCCACATTACAAATACTTCTGACACCAACGGTCTCACAGTAGGAAGATTTTGATTTGGAGCAAACACTCTTCACATTTTGCATTAGGTAGATAACAACAGGGAGATACAAATGTCCATAAAAATGTTTTCTTCAGGAAGTTTTGTTAGTAACAAACTGCAAACACATAATAATAATAATAATAATAATAATAATAATAATAATGTCATCACAATGTCAGCACTGTATGTTTCCATACAATGGTGAAATTAGTCTCTACATTTAACCCATCCACCACAAGGTGGTGCAGTGGGCAGCTATTGAAAGCGCCCGGGGGGCATTTTGGGGATGAGGCGTGCTGCCCAGAGATGCCACGTGATGTGCAGTGACTGGGGATCCAACCTGGGACTTTCGGGTCCCAAGCCAGCTGCCCTGCCTCTACACCATCTCGGCCCCATAGACTTGTATCCCGTGTCAGCACATTTCAAAATGCTCTGATCTGTTGCACTGGCCTTCCTCTCTTCATGAACTCACCAAACCAACCACGCATCTCTCTGTCTTTCAGTGGTGTTGGATGATTCGAAGCGTGTGGCCAAGAGGCGCCTCATTGAGGAGAACCGAGAGCGCCGGAGGAAAGAAGAGATGGTGCGGACGCTGCAGATGAGGCCGGAACCAGACAGCGCCGAGTGGGAGTTGATCAGAATGGTGACAGAGGCTCACAGGAACACCCACGCCAGCTACAACCAGAAGCCCAAGTTCCTGGTAAACTTTTACTTTCAGGCACACACAACTGGGGACAAAACAGTTTTAAGTTTGAAGGAACAAAGTTTTCTTAAGGATAATGGTTAAAAAAAAGATTTGAGTTAATAACTGCAGACTTCTGCAATGTAGGTTTTGTTAGAGTTGTTTGGAACGTTTACATTCTAAGATCTTACAACAGAAAGCAGCTTTTGTTCCTCACATTAATAATTTAGGCCTCTTTAAAGATTGACCAACTACAACAGAACTGCTAAAATTTAAATTCAATTCAATTCAAAAATACTTTATTAATCCCAAAGGGAAATTATTTGTTGTTGTAACTTGTTATCCTCATTTCATCAAGAGATGTTACAGATACTGATGGCTGTAGGCAGGAAGGATCTCTTGTAAAGGTCCATCCCACAGTGGATCCTAAGAAACTGGCTGCAGATGACGTCCGATACGTCCACCCAGACTCGGCTGGCCTCTTGGTTCCCCCGGGCTGTAGGACCGCCTGAATGTCGGGCAGAACTCCTCCCAGAGCGATGGCCACTCCTCCCAGCAGTCTGCCGAGCTCCTCGTCACTGCGGACAGACAACTGTAGGTTTCTGAGGGACGATCCTGTCCTTCCGCTGTCATGAGCCGTGTTTCCTGCTAGTTCCAGGATCTCAGTGGTCAGGCACTCCAGCACAGCTGGCAGGTAGATGAGAATGTGTCCACAGAACATCCTTTCAACTCAGTTGAGATTTGGGGCTGTAGTTGAGATATTATTTGAGCTTTTGAGATGTTAATCAGCTGCTGTTGGTTGTAGAAAACTGTCTTGTTGCCCTGGTTACGCATGTATACCATACAAATGTATGAGCTCTGTAGTTTTTGCTATACAGAAAATAAATCAGAGTGATTGATGAGTGCTGTATGAATGGGTAAATGAGGGCACAGGTTGTGTTGTAAAGCCCTTTGAGTATCGACTAGATAGAAAGGCGCTATATAAGTACAGTCCATTTACCATTTTGCATTCTTAATTTGTTTTAATGGCCAGTTGCTTAGTTCCACAGGGGAGGAGATGTGGTTCTGTGTAAGGGACTCAGGTGTTAGCTCCATTCTCTTGTGACAAAAGTGGATGTTGGGAAAATACCTTAGGAAAAAAAGAGTTAAAAAATGGTGCATGCAGTCAAAACACATCTCAAAAGATTAATTTAATCTCTCCCTTCATTTTGCTGAAAGTTATTTCCATTTCAGGAAACAAGCTGACATCTCAGGCGTTTTCATAACTCTTCATTGAACTGCTTGGTGACGTCCACGTGATTAGCACCACATGCCGTTACACAAGGGTACAACTCTATTGGAAACCTTTATAAAAAGATCAGATGGCAGTTTCCAGGCAACCAGTCTACATGTTTTTTTTTAAAGATTTGCTGAAAATCAAGAAGTACCAGAACATTAAAGGACAAAGAGCAAGGACTACTTGGGGATGAGTGGTGGAGCAGGTCAGAGCGCCACGACTGCTTCTGCATAAAAATGTTACAGCTTTTTTCTTTTCTTCTTTCAATTCACTGTGATCCACTGAAACCAAACTTTGAAATATCAAAAAAAATCTCATGAATTTTCTCATACGTATTCCAGATAAACAGGGTCACATTTTTGTTGTGGTCTTTGTTAAAGTTTTTAATCCATAATCCTGTAACTTCCCACCATGATTTAATGCAGTATTTTTGTCTCCTTGAACCACAACAAACCATTATTTACCCTCCGGTGATGCATAAAGTCTGTCATGGTCTAAAGCTGCTGGTTTAGCTCTAAGTTCCCAGTTTCTCAGAACATGGATCAAGTGTTCAGTTGTGAACAGGAACTATTAGAGTTTTAGCAACATTCACTCACAGAACAAGATACTTTTATAGAAAGATGTTTTATCTAGTTCCCTAAACTGACAGGACATTTTCTCATTGTCCTATATACGCATCTCCACTTAGCATTTACAGATTATTAAAATTTAAGTATTGCTACTTTTCTCTTCACTCCTTGCTAACTATGTCTAGTTAGTTTGTTGGTTTAATGTTTTTTTAGAAAAAATGGCCAACAAATTCAATATTGTTAAAGATCTTTGAGATGTCGGATTCACTCTTGGGGATTGTTGGGTTAGGAGTTCAGCTATTTGGGTAGAGCTTGAAGTTGTTGCTACTTGGCATCAAAGTGAGCCGGCTGAAGTGGCTTGTGCATAGGCATCAGAAGTATTTGTAATGTGGTGGGTAACACACTGATGTGTGTGTGTGTGTGTGTGTGTGTGTGGGGGGGGGGGGGGGGGTTCTTGGGGTCCTACCACAGAAATTTTTGAATAAAGTAGATGTTCTAGAATTGCGCCACTCAAGGTGGCTGCATGTTGGAGCAGCTCTGTTACTTTCATTCTGAGATTTTGCTTTTGGAAACTTTAATTCCTATTTTTCTGGATGTAAATCACAGTTTTTTGGATGATTGTTTCCTCTGGTATTGGATGTTGTGCAGCTGGAAGGATTTTTACAGAAACATTTTTAATTTTGGACATTTGTTGTGATGTGTAACCATGGCAACAAGACAGTTTTCTACAACCAACAGCAGCAGATCAACATCTAAAAAGCTCAAATAATATCTCAACTACAGTCCCTAATTTCAAATGAGTTGAAAAGGATGTTCTGTGGATGCATTCTCATCTACCTGCAAGCTGTGCTCAAGTGCCTGACCACTGAGATCCTGGAACTAGCAGGAAACATGGCTCATGACAGAGGAAGGGCGGGATCGTTCCTTGGCACCTACAGTTTTCTGTCCGCAGCGACGAGGAGCTCAGCAGACTGCTGGGAGGAGTGGCCATCACTCTGGGAGGAGTTCTGCCCGACATTCAGGCGGTCCTACAGCCTGGGGGAACCAAGAGGCCAGCTGAGTCTGGTGGACAGATCGGACGGACCAATTTCTTTGGATCCACTGTGGGATGGACCTTTACAAGAGATCCTTCCTGCCTACAGCCATCAGTATCTATAACATCTCTTAATGAAATGAGGATAACGAGTTACAACAACAAATAATTTCCCTTTGGGATTAATAAAGTATTTTTGAATTGAATTGGATGCCATTTCCTGCATTCTGGTGTATTTTAATGGGTTGTTACTTACATAACAACAGCTCTCTGTGTGTGAATAGAGCACACTCCACTTCATGTATCCTAACACCTACACCCCTACACCCCCCCCCCCCCGCCCCCGTTGACAACTGCCAGCATTAACGTAGTGCTAAGCTGAAAGCCCCCACATACTTGGGAGTACTTCACTCCGTGGAGGTTCACGCATACTCCATGTGGACTCGATGTGGACTCGAAGTGGACTCGATGTGGACTTGAAGTGGACTCGAAGTGGACTCGATGTGGACTCGAAGTGGACTCGAAGTGGACGTCTGCCATCCATGTCCATGCTAAGATAAATTTTTATGACCATGTACGCGTACTCTGTGTCGCACAATATACTGCCCAGCGAGAAACGGTGTTCACATTGAACTGTTTTGTATGTGACACCAACCACTCTCAGATAACAGCTTTCAGAGAGCAGGAAATTTGTGGGAGGAAGTAGCTTAGACCCTGGGTAAGGACGAGGCACTTTGTCGAGCTAAATGGAAGTACCTCAGGGACAGATTTGTTAAGGCAAGAAAGAAGATGAGAGGAAAAAGTGGGGATGGGCCAAAGGGAGGTGTCCCACCTATTTTTTGCTGTCTTAGCTGGACACCTTTGTAAAATACTGGGAGACAGAGACAATCTGTACACTCGAGTATGAAGTCTCAACCGTCTGTGGACAGTTCACACGCGGAGTCCATGTGACTTACAGAGTACACACAGTATGCCCGAGTATGTGGGGGCTGCAGACGTAGCGCTCTGCTTCACTCACACATCCTGCACCCCCCCCCCCCCCCCCCCCCCACACACACACACACACACACACCACCACCACCACCACCCCGGTCAATAACTGCCAGCACTAACATAGCGCTAAGCTAACATGCAACACAGAGGTGTCTCCCCCTCCTCCCCCTGTGCTGTCCACAAAACAACCCCGAAGAGATGAGCGAAGCCAAGCGACCTCGAGCAACACTGCACGTGGTGGGTGTGGTGAGTTGTTGTAGGTAACCAGAAAAACCCGGAGTGGACTTTAGGTGGTTTGAGTATTCTCCTATTAATCAAATGGAATGGATTTGTTCACGTAGCAATAGAAACAGTGCTGGGTGAACTAATATTTTATGGTAAATGTGTGTGTGTGTGTGGGGGGGGGGGGTCCAAACAATTTTTTTTTAAATGTGAGGGGGGCACATCCCCATCGCATATAATTAATGTGATGCCATCTGAGAATGATGCTTTCTGGGTGTCCTGTTAGGGACGTGTTTTACATGTCTTACTGGTGGATCTCATGGCAAACTGTGGAGTCACTGAACAGATTACATCTCACAGCTGGTCTGGGAATACCTCAGAGCTCCCTCTGATGATCTGGGGAGAGAGAGAGAGCTGGAGACCTCTGCTAAAGCTGTTGCCCATGTGACCCAGATTCAGATATTGGATGAATGAGTGCATGGATGAATGTTCACCTCTGTCTGTTATCCTATAAATGGATTTGTGTTTTGCCTTTGTAGCCTGATGAGATCGGCCATGGTCAGATGATGCCAACCTCAAACGGAGATAAAGTTGATATCGAGGTCTTCAGTGAGTTCACCAAGATCATGACCCCTGCCATTACTCGTGTTGTTGACTTTGCCAAGAAACTTCCCATGTTTTCAGAGGTAGGTGGCCCCTTTAATGGGACAATCCGTTTTATAGCTTAATCAAATATGTAAAAAAAAATTCTCACCACCCTCAGAACACAGTAGGTTTCTATGTGCAGTGAAGATTCAACACATCACTCATAAACTCACCAATCCCTATAGACTTTTTAAAAATATTTTTTCGTCAGGAGTTAAGGAGGTTTGGCTTGTTGGGAAGTTTAGTGTTTGTTCCCTGTAAACACACCAAAAAGCAGAATTAACTTGTACCTTTGTTTGTTAAATATTTACACTGACAAAAAAAAAAAAAAACTATATCTGCTCTTTTTAATTACTCATTGCCCAGAGAAATGTTCTTCTGCTTCATAATAATGTCAAATAATTTAGTAATTGTTAATGTGATCACTTTGGCCTATAGAGGGTAGTAGAGGCAAGCTGGAATCTGTCACTGATATTTTAATGGGAACCATTTTGAAATAAGGATCTGTGAAAAGCCATGAACAAAAATATCTTACTTTATTGATAGCTTTTTTTTTTTAACAGCCTTACTTTAGAAACATAATTCAATTCTGAGCACGTTAGTGAGCTAACAGCAAGTCTGAACACAAGTCCAGAGAGGACTGCTGCTTTTTTGAAACAGGTGGTGGACACCCTGGACAGGTCTCCAGTCCATCACAAGAACACATAGAGACAAACGAGACAAACAAACATTCACTCTCTCACTCACACCTAGAGACAATTTAGTCACCAATCAGTCTAACATGCGTGTTTTTGGTCTGTGGGAGGAAACCGGAGTACCTGGAGAAAACCCACACATGCATGGAGAGAACATACAAACTCCACCCAGAAAGGTCTCGGGCTGGGATTTGAACCAGCAACCTACTCGTTGAGAGGCGGCAGCTCTACCAACTGCACCGCCGTGCCACACTCACACTAACCAACAAGGCTGTTATAAAGCTTCGCACCGCTTTTATTTGCACGTTTCATAGTTTTTCCAGGAAAAAAAAAATCAACATTTCTGTGAGAATTGCAGCAGGCCAAACAGGAAGTGCTACAGCTAGCTGTTGCTGGTGCTGTCCACTTTGGTCTTGGCTCCACGTGGTCCAGTGGTTACCCATTAATCCTGTTAGAATCTTTCTCCAAACTGAAGTCATCCAAAGAGCTATCTACAACAGATAATATGATAATTGTACCTTTTCAACAGAACCCTACTTCTAAGGCTGAACTGCATTTTTAAAAATAGATCACATTCAAATGATAAAAACATTTTGCTAACTTAACCACGTTACATCATTTTATTTGAAGTTAAAATGTTTCCTCTCTTACTGTACAGTTGGTTGTTATAGTCGCAGTCATCCTTTAGACTGAAGCTCTCTCTATCTTCCTTCGGATGTCTTTGTTTTCCAGCTGCCTTGTGAAGATCAGATCATCTTGCTGAAGGGCTGCTGCATGGAGATCATGTCGTTGCGTGCCGCTGTACGCTACGACCCTGAAAGTGACACGCTAACACTGAGCGGGGAAATGGCCGTGAAGCGAGAGCATCTAAAAAATGGCGGGCTGGGAGTGGTTTCAGATGCCATATTTGATCTGGGCAAGAGCCTGGCGCAGTTTAACTTGGATGACTCGGAGGTGGCGCTGATGCAGGCCGTGCTCCTCATGAGCTCAGGTGAGGAATTAAAATGCTAATTTGTGTCATTATCAGTGGCGGATAGTGAACCCAGGAGTGCAGACTGTACTCAAGAATATCAACAAACAGATTTATTCAACAAAACTAAGAATTGTCAAGACAGCTGAGTTACTTATAATAGTCAAAGTCAGTGCAATATAAAGAACCTAAGAGTGATACTTCAGTGAAAGTACAAGTATCTTACCATAAAATTACTTTGGTAAAAGTTAAAGTCTCCTTTAAAATTATTACTTGAGTAAAAGTTTTAAAGTATCGGACATTTAATGTACTTAAGTATCAAAAGTAAATTTCTCTTTTAAAATGTACTTAAAGTAAGAGTATTAAGTAGAAGTGAATGGTTAGAATTTCTACAACAATATTTCTTGGGTACAATATCTAATGACAAAAACTTGGATAGTTTGAACTGAACAATGAAAGATTGTTCTTTTAAAAGTCTGATTCTATTGAAGTTTATTCATTCAACCTTTATTAACCTTTATTAATCTTTATTAACAAAGCTGTTAGAAAACTCACGTTGTTGGGCTGGTTTGTTTACTGAGCTAAGTTCTGTTTAGTTATGGCTCGTTTCTTTCTGAATTTAATAGTTCCTATGCTCTTGAATGCACCGTGGCTGGTCCAATGCTAGTGAAAAGTGCAGAACTCAATTGGAGGTTTTTTTTCTCTCCTGACACGGACGGAGCCTTGTTGTTCAAGCTTGTTTGTGCTTTACTGGTCTACTGCTGTGTATAAATACCAGAAGAAACACAGCAAATAACTCACCCTAAACTGGATATTTGTCTCTGTGTTCTTTAATGGGAAGATTAGAGACCCGACAACTTCACCTTACTCTAACCTGGAGAACACCAAACCTCTCCTTTTTAGCAGCTATCGTCATTTTCACACCTATCAGGAATTTACAGTGGCTCCATGTGAGTCAACAAAGATCTATTGTAACGATTGATATCTCCATATGCATCTAGCTTGTTCACAGTGGGAGCACAAGCGGCAGGGAAGGGGCGGGGTTTGTGAGTGAGAGTGTCAGTGAGGGAGAGAGAAGGGGCTGCACAGACTGGGAGAACAAACAGGCATTGCCCAATCAGATTTCTTCATATTTTATATTGTAGGAACGAGTAACTATGATGGTTAAGGGAAATGTATTGGAGTAAAAGTACACATTTTATTGAGGAAATGTAGTGGAGTAAAAGTGAAAGTCGCTAGAAATGTAAATAACGAAGAAGTAAAAATACTTCAAAATTCTACTTAAGTACAGTAACAGAGTATTTCTGCTTTGTTACATTACAACACTGTTCAAAGTCAAAGCACATGTGAACTCAGGGAGGAACACGAGGGCGTAATTGCGACATGACTGTGAGAAGCACAGTGCACTACAAGGGAAGTAACTTAACGAGGTAAGAATATAAAGGCAAACTAACGAGAACCAGAACTAGATGGGAAAAAGCGGGGACAACTGAAAAACACAGGAGACTAAAGTGCACAAGATAATCAGAAATGAAAAAGAGATTAACAAAATTTACACAAAAGCACAGATCCTGACAATTTGCACCTATTGATGAGGTTGATTGAAGAAACTACATACTTCATAGGCATCGCATCAATTATATGTGAAGGAGACGTGTCCCCCTCGCATTTAAAAATGTATTCATTTGGACTCCCCCATATTTACCATGAAATATTAGTTCACCCAGCACTGTTTCTTTCTTCATCAACAAATCCATTCCACTTGATTAACAGAATACTCAAACCACTAAAAATCCACTCCTTGTTTTCCTGGTTACCTACAACAACTCACACCACATGTAGTGTTTCCTTGAGGTCACTTGGCTTGGCAGGGTACTCATCTCTTTGGGGTTTTTTTTGTCGAAGGGCTAAGGGGAAGATGGGGAGACACCTCTGTGTTGTGCGCTAGCTTAGCACTACGTTAGTGCCGGCAGTTGTTGACCGAGGTGGGGGGGGGGGGGGATTCAGATGCGTGAGAGAAGTGGAGTGTGCTCTATTCACACAAGGAGAGCTGTTGGTCAGGCTACTTCTTGTTGCGCCATTAACTCTAAAATAGTTATTGAATCAATTAATAAAAGTAACAGCACACATCACGGTGCCGAGCCGGTCGTTTTGATATAACATCTGTGGGAGAGACACGTTGTGGCTTGTGATAGGTATTTTTGTACCTAAAATATAAAGAACCACACAGGACAACAAAATTAGTTTTCAACCAGGCTTTTTGCAAAAAGGGGAGAACGCTGCAACAACCTCTAGAGTTGAGTACTGTGAACTCAGAAGGATTTCTGCATCTGCTCGTCTTTTATTGTCACAGAAAGAAGTGAAAACTGGACATCTTGATTATGCAGGCCATTTAGATTACACAACAAGGGCAAGGCGATCTTCGAACATTTTGATTAAACACTCAGTAATGAGTTTCTGATACCATTGTATCAGTTAAATTCTGCTTCGTACGCACAGTTAAGAAAAACAATGACAGTGTGAGACTGATGATGTGAGATTGATAAAATATGAGTTGATATGTATAAACCCTGACATCTCTGGTTTTACAAAAGAAAAAACAGTTCTCAGAAACTGCTACGTGGGTGAACTTTTATCAGTTCCTGTCAGTTTGGTTTAACTTTGCAAGTTTACAGCTTTACGGTCAAACAGACATTATTAGACAAAGAATGATAACGTTTAAGATACGAAAACCCTATCAGTTTGGGCCTCGTTAAAGTTGAAAGAAGAGCAAGACCCTTGTCAGGTGGCATAGGGTGCCTTTCTGGGCAGACTCCAATAACGTTTCCTCTGTTGTTTGTATCACTTCAGATCGTTCAGGACTGACGAGTGTGGAGAAGATCGAGCAGTGGCAGGAAGCCTACCTGTTGGCGTTTGAGCACTACATCAACTACCGTAAGCACAACATTCCCCACTTCTGGCCGAAGCTCCTGATGAAGGTGACGGACCTGCGTATGATTGGCGCTTGTCACGCCGGTCGCTTCCTTCACATGAAGGTCGAGTGTCCCAATGAACTCTTCCCACCTCTTTTCCTGGAAGTCTTTGAAGACCAGGAAGTGTGACTTTGCGTGCTGAAAGCTTTGGGGCAGTTGTTGAAAGGACACTGGATATTTTTTCCCCCCACCATGGGAACGAGCCCTATAATTTGTGTGCTTTTTTTGTCAAACACAAGACTGCACATGCACATCATGCTCCTCACACTTACAGGTGTTCATATTAAGTGGTACAACTCACTGCCATACCGGTTCAGTATGTCTATATGCAAACACAAGTTGCATCTGTGTGAATGGCCGGGCTGTTCCCACATCTAATGCAAACAAAGGGGCTTTGTCTCTTTTAGCTGCACAACCACCTGTAACCTCAGACAAATGTCTTTTTATTGTTTTCACATCTTGGACCGGCCCTTTAACTCGTCATCATCACAACGCCTCCCTAGCACCATCTTCTTCCTGTGCTCTCCTCCAACCACCCCAACCCTGTGAGTGTTTGTTAAGCTGCCTGCCTCTTTCACTTTAAGAAACACATTTTAAGAATGTAAAAAAAAGTCCTGTCTGTTTTACCTCTTACATTGTAAAATATGTTCCCTTATTTATTCTGTGGACAGTCTGGGGCTCACTAGAAAGCCTTGAGCCATACATCCCATAGTTACACATAAGCTCTGCTGAGACCTCAACACGTTATGTCTGTGATACAGATGTGCTTTTGGTTCTATTGTGCTTTGCCAGATGTGATGAGCATCACAGTGCTTTCTGTAAGAGCTGAGTGGAATCAGATTTGTGCCAAACAACAACAACAAAACATCTTGACAAATAAATACAAATACATTGGAGAGGAAAGAAACATGAGTGAAGCAAAACATGTCAAACATAAAATAACTTAAGTCTGAATAAATGTATTGATGGTTGTAGTTTTATTGTTTGACAGTTTGTGCTTCCTCTGTTTGAGTCTCCTTCATACGACCTTCACACTGTCGTGTTTGGAGCTGCAATTTTATTAATTTTTTGTACGGCCTGTTTTTTTTCCTTCTAATTTATCTTTTGTGATTTGATAAACAATACGTATTTAATTTTACATATAATTTTTATTAGCAATTTCTCTCAATGTTTTCTGCGTCACAAATAAATTTTTCTCAGACTAATTGGCATTTGATATGGAGATGAATTTAGCTTCTTTTTTTATTATTATTTTTTATTTTAGATTTTTTTTTTGCACAAATGTGTTTCCACAGTTTTCATCTTGATTATTTTGACAGTTGAGTTTGTCTTAAAGACACTTTATTTTGCTTGTTTGTTTGTTTGGCACAGATCTGTTTCCAGAGGGCGTGGCCAAGCTGTCATCTGCCTTAACAGTTTATACAGTGCTTGAAAAAGTCTTCACCCCCTTCGATGTTTTACCCTTTTATTGATTTTCAATAAGTCCTGGTCAATATAAATTAAATAACAAAAACACTCTGAATTTGTTTTGTCCAATTTATATTGACCATATATGACTCCAGATTAGAGACACAATAAGGTAAAATGTCCAAGACGATGAATACATTTATTGGCACTGTACACACACACACACACACTTACTCACAAATACAGATATACACTGTATATATGTACAGTATGTATAAATGTACGTATATATGTATATGTTTATACACACACACACACATATATATATATAT
>NC_056512.1:14649957-14681607 GCF_014905685.2 Nematolebias whitei
TATATATATATATATATATATATGCGGGCGTATGTATAATTGTTTTCTAAAGTGTTGGAGAGAAGAGCAACTGGCTGGAAGTTCATGTAAAGTTATAATAAAATCACTAATTTGCTAATTAGACGTAGCAGTTCAGCGACATTAAGTAACAGTCTGATAAAATCTTGGACATTTTACTTTGAACGTATTTGGTTCAACAAGCTGGTTATCTTAGCCAAACTTATTCCATAAATACTAAAAGAGTTAAGCTCTTTCAAACATGCTGTGATGTAACATCATGAATACTCTGAACGCAGCTTCGTCGGATTTACTTTCTGCTTTAACAAGTCTTGTATTTTGTAAAATCCCTTTCACTAAATTTTCTACAAAAAAGCAACCGAGCAAGTAATTTGCTCACATTTTTAGATGAATTTTCATTCAGTCCCCAAAGACCAAAGTCTATTATCAGAACAAGCAGTATTTCAAGTCCAGCTGTTCTCGACCAAGATACTTTTCATGTCAATAATTTCAGTTTTAACATGTTTAGTAGATATGAACATTAGTAGTTCTAAAGTCTAAACCAGCATCTTGAAGCAAAAATATGCAGCATTTAGCAGATATTTAAGTACTTTATTTAGCAGATGATGACGCCCAAAACATGACTGTGTATTTATATGAAGGCCAAACACATTTAGTCAAATCATTGTTCATATTTCTGAGATGGTGTTTTGAGGAGCTGATCTCTTCAGTCAGAACGGACTTAACCCCTTACTGCCAATCTACCTTTACAATTTACACTACACCACTGTGTGACCGGAAAGCCATTATTGTCTCATAAAACCTTTTTTGTCAATATGTTTATAGAAAGCACATTTTATTCATTACATCTAAAAAAAGATCTTGGTAATATATAGCCTGTATATGCTTTTATTTTAAAATAGCCAGAATACCTCAAATGAACCTCGTCTTTTATTACCTCACACACTTTCAGTTCTCCAGTGTTATTCAGGACACATTGGTTTTTGTATGTGCTTTTGTTGTGTTCTCACTGGAGCCCCATGCCTTATTCATCGCTCAGTAGTTTGCTCCCACGTGCACACCATGATGGTGGAAAACAGAATTGTGTCACTTCCCTCTGCAGGCCTTCCTAGCCACCTGTACCCGGCCAAAGCCCACAGATTCTACCTCGCCTCACGTCTTTGTGCAGCTGCCCCTCTGAGTGTCACACCAGCACATCTGCACGTTCAGATATACAAACATGTGCACACGTGCACACATGCGCACACAAATGAACTGGAGGCATGGACCTGTTAGGTCCACCGCTCCACCAACAGCGTCCAGCAGGTCTTTTTCAGGTGTGGATCAAGAACTGACAGCTGTCACAGCCTTTTTTAATTTCTACTACCCATCTCATGGGACCAAGAATCACTTTGAACACTGTTTTAATTTTAGAACCTGAACTGGCAGCGAGGGCGGGGCTGAATAAGTGACAAAATAAATGGAACATCAGGAAGAACTGGGACAGTTGGGAGATGGGACTCCAGATGAAGCCATTTTGCCACATTTTGTCAGGACTCCAGCAGGTGGTGGGCTAGAGGTCACACATGAAAATAAAATAACTGTGAGTGAGTCAGCAGTGTTTGTCTGTGGATAGGGCAATCATGGGGAAACTCAAAGGCTGTGGTGATGCTCATACCAGATGTTGCCATGAAAATAAAGCAGATTCCTCCCCAGGAGAAATGGACATGAAAATGAAAAGACTTTCTGTCAGACTTCCCTATGGCCAAGACCCAAATACAGCTCTACAGATGTCCACCATCCTTATTCCTGTTTACCATCCACAAAACACTAACAAAGAACAGATCAAGTTCTTTCTTTGCACTATAAACCACAGTGTCTGTATCCTCAGCAGCTCTGGACCCTTGTCCTCTAACCCCCTTCTTGGATTTCTGTCCTGTTTATCATTTGTGTGAAGCAGTCCTAAGATTCTTACAACAAAAAAAAATTAACTTACAAGACTAATATGTCCTTTTGTAATGGAAACATTAAGGACCATGACTTGGCCTGTAGGTGGCGCCACTCTCAGTGTAGCAGGGTATTTAAACAGAGCATGCTGATTATATAGGGACACGCACAATCAGCAGCCGGACAATGAAGCTGAAGTGGTTTGCATCCATCTTCAGCACTCTAAAGACTCTTTCACAAAACAAATCCCCAAAATGGCCACAAAGACCTGTCTGTATGCTGCCTCTGGCCATTTATAATCACTGATGGAGCCAGCAACGTCCAGCAGAGGTGTGAGCTTTCAGAACTGAAGCAAGAATGGCAGAACTCAGCTGTGATGACATAGAGCGCAACGCATTGAATGTGTCATGGACGTCTCCCTCGCATAGTAATCCATTCCACTTGATTAATAGGAGAATACTCAAACCACCAATAGTCCACTCCAGGTTTTTCTGGTTACCTACAACAACTCACTGCACCACATGCAGTCCTTCTTCTAGGTCACCTGCCTTGACAGGGCGCTCATCTCTTGGGGGGGATTGTCGATGGGTCGGGGGGAGGAGGGGGAGACACTTGTGCTTCGAGCTAGCTTAGCGCTATGTTAGTACAGGCAGATGTTGACCAGGGTAGGAGGGATTAGGATTAGGATGTGTGAGAGAAGCGTAGTGTTACGTCTGTATCATCTTAGTTAGCGTGTTTGTATCATGCTCTGCTAGCTTATCGCTACATTAATACCAACAGTTGTCGACCGGGGGGGGAGGGGGGGTGTCGAGAATTGTGCCATGCTCTCTAAAAGTTATTGAATCATGTGTTTACTGTATGTAGGTAGACGTAGATGTTTAACAACCCATTAAAATACGCCAGAATGCAGGAAACGGCATCTACTTTTTTCAAAATTTTCTGAGGGAGGAACCCCAGACCTCCCACCAGTGTGTCTCCCACCCTCCCCCACCCCCCCATTACAAATGCTGACGCTAATGTTGTCGACCATCTCCCCTCTGTTACGATGCTGCTTTGCAGCACAAAGATGCATCATAGGTGGGTTGGCTTCAACCCCCTCTACTGCCTTGATCTGTTCAGAAATCACACTGAGGTGGCCAGAAGGCATCCGTCCTGGCCTGGGATGTTTTGTGAAAGAGCCCTAATACTGAGTTTCACTGTGAATAAAAGCCCTGATGAAGCTGAGACTGAAACAGAGACAGCTGTGGTTGGTTAAGATCTGTTCATGTGCCTCAAAGATGGAACTTTACGCTGCATAACTACAAGTATATTTAACAGTAGACCAATGCTATTGTTGCTTCTCACAATGGAGTAATCAGTAGCGAGGTTTGTTTTAGGGTCGTGTCTGCTGACTTTTGAGCTCCATCTACACAATTACGGGTATTTTTTTACATCTATGTTTGTGCTTTGCTTGCACATAAAATTGTTTTTATCACTAAAAATGCTTCCCTAAATGGAGATTTAAAAAAAAAAAAACGTGTCTATGCAAAAACAGGAATAGAGACAGTAATGTGTTTGTCTCTCATACGTTCATATCTGGAGTCTCTAGAATTTTGTTTTTTCTAGATGCGTGTCACTTCATCCTGATCCTGTTACCACTGTGTGCTGAAGTAGTTCATTACCAAGAGGAAAATGGCCCTGTGTACTGGTACACCATTTGAGGTGCTCGGGTAATTTGGTATGCCTCATAAACTGTGACTCGTGAACAACAGTCCAACTGAGTTGAATGAAATATTTTTGTTTCTAGTCATGGTTAAAACTTGGCATGAAAAAAATCTGAAAAAATGAACAAGTATTAATATTTACTGCTTTTCTCATTCTCAAAGGCAGCACAAAGAAATGTCATCTCCAAATTCTTACTCTGGGTCTGATCAGTGCACGTCTGTGAGGACTGTGCTACGCTTGTGCTAATACTGAGTCGTTTTGGAAGAAACTTTAGCCACACTAAGACACGGTACAACATACTGTAGGTATTTCAGCATTTTTGGTAGAATTGTGTGGACAAAGATAATTTTTTAATTAAATGAAACTTATACAAGGGCAGCACGGTGGCGCAGTTGGTAGAGCTGCTGCCTCTCAACAAGCAGGTTGCCGGTTCAAATCCTGGCCCAAGACCTTTCTGGGTGGAGTTTACATGTTCTCTCCGTGCATGTGTGGGTTTTCTCAGAGTACTCTGTTTTCCTCCCACAGACCAAAAACATGTTGGGCTGATTGGTAACTAAATTGTCTCTAGATGTGAGTGAGAGAGTGAATGGTTGTTTGTCTCCATGTGTCCCTGTGATGGACTGGAGACCTGTCCAGGGTGTACCCGCCCCTCACACAGTGACCCAAAAAGGAAGCAGCGGGTAAAGATAATGGACGGATGAAAACGTACATACTGTACATCCATTAAAAATAGCAGAAGTTGTGTAGATGGGGCATCAATATCTGCAGCATTTCTAAACTATTTTCATTCTTTGCATCATGATATTTGCTTTTTGATGAATACCAAGAAACATTTTAGTTTAACAACCTTTAGATTCAGTTACTTCTGCTCTTTTTAGGACTAGGGTCAACTTGACAATCTGGGATCTTGATCGGAGCTGGCAGCTCATCCCCTCTGTCTCTGTCTTGGTCAAATGATCAGTGGTGACGCCCTCGCCCTGTCGTCTCAGAGAAACCAGCAGCTCAGAGCCCCCGGCTGGATCTCAGCCACACCAGCACCAGAGTCACGCAGCAGACTCATCACTATAACTGGAGGAATAAAACAACAGTTTAACACAGCACGGCTGCATCCTCCACATTTCAAAATAATTATTTTTTTAATTGACTGCATTTAGCTGATGACCAGATGCAGAGCGCATGTTTTCCAAGTGTCAGTTCAATAGGTTGTTTAAAAAATAAAAGATGGTGCAGAGTGCATTTATTGATTCACAATGTCCCTGGTTATATTTAAATAATCAATTTCTTCTGTTTTTACAGAAACAATAAATTTAATTGGGAAAGTGAACATTGGATTTACTTTACGTTCCTGGTTCTAGCTGAGTTTCTGCAGTGCTATAAAGCAGTGCTTCCCAACCCTGGTCCTTGAGGAACACCATCCTGCATGTTTTAGTTGTTTTCCTGCTTTGCCACGCCTGATTTGAAGTAATGGGTGATTAACAGCTTTGTCAAGTAATTAAATCACTGAATCAGGTGTGTTAGAGCAGAGAAACATCTAAAACATGCACGATGGTAACAACAAAGTCCATGCTCAATAATCCAGGTATATAATCCATTATTTTTCAGTCAGGTCATCTGGATAGTTTCTTTTTTTGTGCTGAAACATTTCGCCTTTGATCCGGAAGGCTTCATCCGTCAAGGAAACAAACAACAAAACTGATTCTTCCCCCAACAACTTACTCCAAAGTGGAACAAACCAGTTTTGTTTGTGACAAGATGGTCTCTTTGGTACGCCCCCTCCTCCATTGCTGGCCCTCTTCCTTGTTGACAGTCGTGTCAAACTGGTTGAAAACAACAAAGTCCAGTTTGACACGACCGGATCGAAGGCGAAACGTTTCAGCACAAAAAAAGAAACTGTCCAGATGTTGGACATGCACGATGGTGTTCCTCAGGGACCTGTGTTGGGAACCACTGCTCTAAAGAGAGACACTTTTGTTTTAATTCTGGCACAAAAAGAAAATATTCAACAGCAGCAAATGTTTAATTTACCTTAAATTTTCTATCCTGTATCAACTCCTTGATTCATTTAAAAGCTTTTGTAGCCAAGCTGTGCTGTTTCTGTCTGTCTGTCTGTCTCTAGATTAAAAGGTTGTGTTCCTTTGCGTTTACAAAAGACTTCATAAAAATGTGAACTTGATGCTAATCTTTGCTACTGCAGCCTCCACGCTCTAACTTATCCAGGGAAAACCTCTGTTCACGTCTGTCTGCATATTGAAGTTTTCAGACTCATCTGAACCCCCACCTGGCTCACGAACATGCGTTGGTGGAGAAAGACGACAATCCTAGCTGGGGTCTACATGTGGAATGTAAAATACTGATTAAAGACAGTGTGGAACACCCCACCACCACCACAAACACGCCCCACCCCTACTGTTGTTTTAATGTGTGCACCAAGTGCTGCTCGTTCTGCTCACAGCTGAGGTTCAGACTTCAGCTGTTTGTCAAAAACAGCTGTGAGCTCTTTTTGAAACACAAAATAAATCAAAGACTTGTGAGGACTGGAGACACTGAGCTACACCAGAGAAGGAGAATGTTATTGATTGTTGTTGTTTTTTCTCTTTATTTGGAAGGGGATAAATAAAAAAAACTATTTGGTGAAAATGTGCATCAGAGTTTCTCTTTTTATTGAATGTGTGTCAGTGTGATTTTATGCTTCTTTGAAATGATGGATAGTTAGTGAACTGATCCCAAACGGTCAGTTCAGTTTCAGAATCACTGATGGCAAATTAAATGCTTATGGGTTGAAATTTTCACTTAAAAACTTTTGAGTTGAAATACTAAAACCGCATGCAGCACAGTGGTGCAACTGGCAGAGCTGCTGCCTCTCAGCCAGCAGGTCCTTGGTTCAAATCCCGGTCCAGGGAGCCTTTCTGGGTGGAATTTGCATGTTCTCTCTGTGCATGCGTGGGTTTTCTCCGGGTGCTCCGGTTTTCTCCCACATACCAAAAACATGCATGTTAGACTGATCGGTAACTCTAAAATTGTCCCTAGGTGTGAGTGAGAGAGTGAATGGTTGTTTGTCTCGTTTGTCTCTATGTGGCCCTGTGATGGACTTGCCACCTGTCCAGGGTGTACCCCATTCCTCACACAGTGATTGCTGAACATGAGCACCAGCGACCCCCGTGACCCAAAATGGAAGAAGCGGGTAAAAGATAATGGATGGATGGATGGATGGATGGATGGATACTAAAACCGCATTTAACAACTATGACATTTCAAATATTCACATTTTGTTTTAGATCGAGACCCTGCCAAGGACAATAGCTCCTAGGATCATTCAGGTGCACAAACTCCTCCACAACAATAAGGTGGAGATTCAAGGAGGAATTTGAATCACTCTTTGTCTGGTCTATCACCTAGGACATGTGATAGGCCAGACAAAGAGCGATTCAAAAGACTTAAGGACAGGAAAAAAAAACAAGGAACTCAGTGTCCCTTGTGCTGACATGGGTTACTGGGGCCCCACCCTGGAGGCAGGTCTGGGGGAGGGGCTCATCGGCAAGCACCAGGTGACCAGGTCTCTACCCATGGGGCCCGGTCGGGCTCAGACCTAAGGAGCAGCATGGGTCTGACTTCCTGTGGACCCAACACATACAGGAAGGGCCATAAAAGTCGGGCACATGATGTCATGGGCAGTGGCCGAAGGCAGGGACCTTGGTGCTCTGACCCTGGCTTACCAAAGCTGGCTCTTGGGACATAGAACATGACCTCTCTGGTGGGGAAGGATCTTGAGATTGTGCACGAGGTTGAGAGATACCAACTAGATGAGCTCACCTCGACGCACAGCATGGGCTCTGGAACCGATCTCCTTGAGAGGGGCTGGACCTTATTTCACTCTGGAGTTGACCATGGTAAGAAGCGTTGAGCTGGTGTGGGTTTACTTGTAGCCCCCCAACGTGGTGCCTGTGTGATAGAGTTCACCCCGGTAGATGGGAGGGTGGCTTCCCTTCGCCTTCGGGGTGGAGGTACGGGCTCTGACTGTTGTTTGTACCTACACGCCAAATGGCATTTCAGAGGATCTGGCCTTCTTGGAGTCCTTGGCAGGGGTGCTGGAAGGTGCACCAGCTGTGGACTCCCTTATTTTGCTGGAGGACTTCAATGCCCACGTGGGTAATGACAGTGTGACCTGGAGGGGCGTGATTGGGAGGAACAACCTCTGATCTGAACCCGAGCAGTGTTCTGTTGTTGGACTTCTGTGCTAGTCATAGTTTGTCCATCACGAACACCATGTTCAAACTTAAGGGTGTCCATAAGTGCACTTGCCACTAGGACGCCCTAGGTCATAGCTCGATAATTGACTTCATAGTCGTGTCATCTTATTTGCGGCTGTTTTTTTGGACACTTGGGTGAAGAAAGGAGCTGAGCTGTCAACTGATCATCACCACCTGGTTGTGAGTTGGATCAGATGGCATGGGACGATGCTGGACAGACCTGGTAGACCCAAACACGTAGTGAGAGTTTGCTGGGAACACCTGCCAGAAGAACCTGTCAGAGAGATCTTCAACTCACATCTCCAGGAGAGCTTTAACCACACCCCAACAGGGGTGGAGGACTTTGAGTCCAAGTGGACCGTGTTCCGTGGCTCGCTTGTTGAGGTAGCTGCCTTGAGCTGTGGCCGCAATGTTGTCGGTGCTTCTCGCTGTGGCCATCCACAAACTCAGTGGTGAACACTCCAGGTTAGGGAGGCTGTCAAGCTGAAGAAGGAGTCCTATCAGGCCTTGTTAGCCAGTGGGACTCCGGAGGCATCTGAGGAGTACCAGAGGGCCAAGTGATCCACAGCCTTGGCTGTTGCTGAGGCAAAAGCTTGGATGTGGGAGGAGTTCAGTGAGACCTTGGATAGAGACTTTTGGTTGGCTCCAAGGAAATTCTGGCAAACCATCAGGTGGCTGAGGAGGGGAAAGAAGCACTTTACTAACACTGTCTTCAGTGAAAGTGGGGTGCTGTTGACCTCAACTAGTGATGTCATCGGGAGGTGGAAGGAATACTTCTCAGACCTTCTCAATCCCACCAGCACGTCTTCCAGGGAGGAAGCTGAGTCGAGGGACTTTGTAGATGATCCGTCCATAAGTGTGGCTGAGGTTGCTGAGGTAGTTAAAAAACTTTGAGGTGGCAGGGCTCCAGGAGAGGATGAGATTCACCCTGATTTCCTTAAGGCTCTGGATATTGTGGGGCTGTCTTGGTTGACATGCCTTTGCAATATCGCATGGACATTGGGGGCAGTGCCACTGGATTGGCAGACTGGAGTGGTGGTTCCACTTTTTAAAAAGGGGGACCGAAGGGTGTGCTCCAATTAAAGTGGCATTATTCTCCTTAGCCTCCCTGGTAAGGTCTATGCAAGGGTACTGGAGAAGCGAGTTTGATCGTTGGTCGAACCTCAGATCTAGGAGGAACAATGTGGGTTCTGTCCTGGCTGTAAAACACTGGATCAGCTCCTTGCCCCCACTAGGGTCCTGGAGGGGTCATGGGAGTTTGCCTATCCAGTTTACATATGTTTTATAAACATGGAGAAGGCATTTGACCATGTTCCTCTGGGTACACTGTGGGGGGTGCCCCGTGAGTATGAGATTGGGGCCCATTATTACGTGCTGTTCAGTCCCTATACAAGCGGTGCGAGAGTTTCGTTCACATTGCCGGTAGTAAGTCGGACCACTTCAGGGTGGGAGTTGGACTCTGCCAGGGCTGCCCATTGTCAACAATTTTGTTCATAACTTTTATGGACAGAATTTCTTGGTGCAGCCCAGTGGGTGGATGGTTTCTGGTTTGGTGGGCTCAGGATTCCATCTCTGCTCTTTGCAGATGATGTGGTCCTGTTGGCACCATCATGCCGTGATCTTCAGCTCTCACTGGAGCGGTTCGCAACAGGGTATGAAGCTGCTGGTATGAGAATCAGCGCCTCCAAATCTGAGGCCATGGAACTCAACCGAAAAGGTGGATTGCTATCTTCAGGTTGAGGGTGAGGTTCTGCCTCAAGTGGAGGAGTTCAAGTATCTCAGGGTTTTATTCACAAGTGAGGGAAGAATGGAGCGTGAGATTGACAGACGGATTTGTGCAGCATCTGTAGTATTATGGACTCTGTACCAGTTTGTTGTGGTGAAGAGAGAGCTGAGTTGTAAGGCATAGCTCTCTGTTTACCGGTTGGTCTATGTTCCTACCCTCACCAATGGTCACGAGCTCTGGGTAGCAGCTGAAAGAATGAGATCATAGATACAGGCAGTTGAAATGAGTTTCCTCCGCAGGGTAGTTGGACTCTCCCTTAGAGATAGGGTGAGAAGTTCAGTTATCTGGGAGAGACACAGAGTAGAACCACTACTTCTCCACGTTGAGATAGGCCAGTTGAGGTGGTTTGGGCATCTGGTAAGGATGATTCCTGGGTGACTCCCTAGGGAGGTGCTTCGGGCATGTCTGACTGGGATGAGACCCCAGGGAAGACCCAGGACACGCTGGAGAGACTATGTCTCTCGGTTGGCCTAGGAACACCTTGGACTCCTCCCAGAAGAGCTGGAAGAGGTAGCTGTGGAAAGAGATGTCAGGGCCTCCCTGCTCAAGCTACTGCCCCATGACCCGACTTCAGAATAAGTGGACGATAATAAATGGCTGGATGGATGTTTTAGAGCAGCATTGTTGCTCAGTTGGTAGAACTGTTGCTTCTCAGCAAGAGGGTCGCTAGATTGGGTCACAGGGGTCACTGGTGCACATATCCAGCAGTCACTGTGGGCGGCTGTGGCTGAGTGGTTAGAGCAGTCATCCTCCAATGCAAGAGTTGGGGGGTTCGCACCTCACAGTAGTCACATGCCCAAGTGTCCCTGGGCAAGACACTGAACCCCTCATTGCCTCCTATGTGTGTCCCATCGGTGTATGAATGTGATAAATCACTGATTAGTCTCTTTAGAATGATTTGTTCAATTAGCTTTGTAGAGATCTAGTAGAGTGCTATATGAATGGGTAAATGAGGGCACAGATTGTAGTGTAAAGCGCTTTGAGTATCTCAATAAGATAGAAAGGCGCAATAGAAGTACAGTCCATTTACCATTTACTGTGAGAGAGGTGGGGGACACCTTGGACAGGTCTCCAGTCCATCACAGGGACACATAGAGACAAACGAGACAAATTATCATTCACTCTCTCACTCACACCTAGAGACAATTTATTCATTCATTCATTCATTCATTCATTCATTCATTCATTCATTCATTCATTCATTCATCCATCCATCCATCCATCCATCCATCCATTATCTTTACCCGTTTATTCCATTTTGGGTCACGGGGGTCGCTGGTGCCCATGTCCAGCAATCACTGTGCGAGGGGCGGGGTACACCCTGGACGGGTCGCAAGTCCATCACAGGGCCACATAGAGACAAACGAGACAAACAAACATTCACTCTCTCACTCACACCTAGGGACAATTTTAGAGTTACCAATCAGCCTAACATGCATGTTTTTGGACTGTGGGAGGAAACCGGAGTACCCGGAGAAAAACCCACGCATGCACAGAGAGAACATGCAAAGTCCACCCAGAAATGCATCTGGCCGGGATTTGAACCCAGGTAACCTGCTTGCTGAGAGGCAATAGCTCTACCAGTTGTGCCACCGTGCTGCCCCTCTTTTCACTGGATGTCTTTAATAATCAAAACACAGCTTTGCTGCCAATCACATAGTTGAAGAAAATACAACTCAAACAAATCGTCAAAGGTCAGAATTAAGTCTTGATTAGTAGCATTATGTTCTTATAGTAGAGGCTGTGGTAGATAAGTGGTCAGTGCAGTGTTCTTGTAATCCTGAGGTTGTGGTTTTGAGCCCAGATTGTGTCAGGAAGGGCACCAGGCCCTTGTATGGTCTCCAGACAGAGACATTGACAAAAAGACAGGAGAAAGAACTGGAAGTGGCAGAAATGAAGATGTTGAGGTTCTCCTTAGGACTGACAAGGATGGATAAGATTAGGAACAAGATCATCAGAGGTACAGCACATGTTGAACAACTGGGAGATAAAGTTAGAGAGACCAGACTGAGATTGTTTTGACACGTACAGATGAGGGACAGTGGTTTGGACATGTCCAGAGGAGGGATAGCTGGTATATTGATAGAATGATGTTAGAAATGCAGAAGAAAGAGGCCAAAGAGGAGAATTGTGGATGTAGAGTGCAGCAGAGTTGTGTGTTTGTGTGTGGGGCAAGTGAAAGTGCTGCACATACTAACATACACAGATGCAGACTAACAGCAGGACATCACAGAAGTTCCCTTACACTGAGTGGAAAATGCTCTCAACAAACACCTAAAACAAGACGACTGTGTGTAAAGACTGCTGCTCACATTCTCATATTTTATTCAGAATGGTTCCCCAGCCGGAATTCATCCTTTTTGTTGAGAGGCAAAACCAACTGCACCACCATGCTGCCCCAGGGGTGGCCATCTTGGATGTTGATGTTGCAACCCAATTTTCAACAGTGAACATTCTTAGAGGCAGCCCAATACCAAAATGAAAGCCAGCATGTTGCTTGATTTTGAAGTTACTCAGCTCACAAGGTTTATTTCTGATGAGGACTATCGTTATTCTTAGATACAGCCACACTCTAAAACTGACGTATGTACCTCACTTATTTTTCAAGTTAAACTCACAACATGGATAGATGAATGAGGGTATTTTCAAGTCCCACTCTTCACTCTGGGACTGGTGAACAAAACGCCAGAGGGGTTTGCTAAAATGCATTCTGAGAAGCCAGAACACTTTTGTGAGAATGTCTTTTGGACAGAGGAGACCAATCTGGAGCTTTTTGTCAACAAGTCCTATCAGCTCTATGGTCGCAGACCAAAATGTGAAACATAAAGAAAAACTTTAACACGATGTTTGGTTTTATGGCCCCAAAGTATCAGACTGATGAGGCACAGAGGAGGTGTTGAAGCTCGACAGTGCTCAGACTGAATGTGGAGCTGTGACAGAGAGTTGGAGCAGCTGTTATCAGGACTGTGTTCTCCCTGGCAGCACTCATGAATGGTGGAATAATCTGGAGAAGCTGTGATCTCGACTTTTGGAGTAAAGGATCAATTCGGCTGTTTTGGAGTTTCCATCAGAGAATATGTACCAACAAGACTTTAAAAGGCAGAAACAACAATTCATGAGTTCTGCCTGACCCAAACTGTGGCCTTGATGCCAGACTTATCTCAACTCCTCCTGGAATGTTTTGAAAACAACAAAGACGCTTTGACTGTCTCCTCACCCCTCCCTTCCCCAAGGCCGTGGACATGTAACAGAACCTCAACTGAGCTGAAGATGAACGTCACCTCTTATCTGGACAATGGCTGAGGGGGTGGGGGGGGGGGGGCTCTGGACTATGCTACGACTTTCCCTTAAAAATTCAATGTTTTCACTGCCTATATGTTCATGTATAACGTCTGTTTATATTGCTTTGCTGTGGTAGTTTTTTTTGATGCCTCAAATCGTGCCCTGTCTAGGACACGGTGTGAGAGATCTTTTTTTAATACCGTCTCTCCTCATGTTTTCTTTCCTTTTCTCATCTAAGCAAAATATTATTCTGAATAAGAATAAGAAGGCCGCGCTAATTATTTATAGCCGCAGCTTCGTGCACTCCACCCATCTTCGGACGACTGTACGTACATATTCACGTTGTATCTCGGTGCAATGCCAATAAAGTTTACTCTGATTTATTCTGATTCTGATTTGGTGTTTGCAGCAACAAGATGACAAGAGGGCGAGGTCACGAGGAGGATTCCGTAGTGATGGTAGTATGAAACCAAAGCTTCAAAACATGTTTCGAACCCTGAAGTAAAATTATATCGGAGCACTGCTTCAGAGCCTGCTTTGGTGCGGAAGAAGTCACGACACGTGGCGTCCGAAACACAAACTGTTTTGCTGTTGGAAAGAATCGCTTGACTGGTTCGCAGTTCAATCAGCTGATTCCCTGGCACCGCTTCGTCTCGATTCTGACAGGCGACAGGTTGAGAAAGTTTTGAATTGAGAGCGCTCAACACTATGAAACAGCTCTAAAATGTTTGCAGTGCGTTGGGAAAGTAGGTGTGTTTTTGCTGTTGTGTTGTTGTCACAGTTGAAATTGAGGAATTATGGAGCCAGCCAGGAAAAGAGGTCGCTCTCACATGTGGGAACACGTCATTCTGCTCATGATAAGGTGGTTTGGCATTTAAATGTCAAAAAAGTTATAGTAATGTTCAGCTGTGAAGGAGGAGCATCTCTCCATGTTTAGCTCTGAAGTGCCTAATCATAGAGGTGTAGGAGTGTCACTGCCTGCAGCTCCTCGTCCAAGATGACCGCTGATTGTCAACAGCTGTCGGCCATCAACCTGATGAGGATCATCTCCTGCATAAGGCTGCAGTCCAGTGTTACTCTTCACTGGAGCATTGACCATCTAACGTGTTCCTGCCTCCTCTGTCCTGGTTCCCTGGTTCAGTCCTGGTTCTCCTCGTGCCTCGTCCTGGTTCTCCTCGTGTCTAGCCAACCACCTGGTGCCAGCCTTCCTCGTTCAGTTGGACCCCTGGCCTGGTCCCTCTCTGGAGCTCTCCTAGGATTCGGAGGGGACCAAAAGGAGATCTTCCCATCTGAGCTGCAGAGAAACTGTATAATTTCACTGTGAATAATAAACACTGTTATTTTTGTACTTGCCTGCGTCTTTCTCGTTCCGGGTCTCACACAACTCTGGGTTCCTCGAGTCATAACAAGAGGAGGTATTCCCACGATGCTTCAGTTCAGTTGAACACACCAAACACTGCACCTTTTAAAATAGACTAATGCAAATAAAACCTTTAATTTGAGCCCATACTGACTTATGAGTGTTAAAATCACATACATCATTTTACTGTAATTAAATTAAATACATTGGTTAGATCAGGACAACAGTTTCAGTATATATTTCTGTCTATTGTGAAAACAAAATCTAAATGACAATGCAACCTAAAGTAAACAAGTATTTATAAAATATTAAAAATAATGTCATGAATTGATTTAAATTAATGTGAAGGACCTAACACAGGCTGAGTCTCTTCACAGATTCAGGAAATGTTAAGAAAATGTGTCCTGGTCTGTGGGGTCTGTGTGTGCGTGTGTGCGTGTGTGTGTGTGTGTGTGTATGTGTGTGAGGGGGGTGGAGGGGGAGAGAGGAAACCGACAGGTAGAGAGAAGCGCAGACTGGAGCGCGGCTCGGTTCGTGTCGGGAAGATGATGTTCCCAAAGAGGAGACGGAGCAGGAAGTTCCCTCTGCGCCTCTTCAGCCAGTAAGTCTGTCTCTGCTCCTCTTTGGACCTTCGGTTCCGAATTTCTAAAGTCGTCTCTGGACTGATCCGGTGTCAGAGAGGCGGTCCAGACTGAAGTCACTGCAGACATGTGGATATCTTTTTATTTTACAAGAACTTTCGATTAGACCTCAAACTTTTCACTCATTTGGTTCTGAAAAAGTTCGGATCAGGCGTATGCGTGTCTCACGCACGGATCAGCTGCGTGTTCTGCAGAGTGCGTGATGCTGTCGGAACTGTATTCATCTAGTTATAATGAGTGAAAGGTTGTTGTCAGTTCTGAGCTGAACTCAGTGAACTCCTGCTGGAGACAAACATTAAAACATTGATGGAAATTTTAAAATAGAAAATTATCCATGAAAATTTAAAGGACTCTTCAAACCAAACTAGACTGTGCAAAAGGTGGTGTAACCTCAGGGTGGGGTACACACTGCACACTCTTTTAGACAAAAAACTAATTAATAAAACACACACACGGCAACATTTGCACAATTTTTATTCTCATGTGGATTGTTAGATAAAAATTGGTCTTGCCTCCCTCTAAAGGTGGATGTATCTTTTATCTTTATCCTTTTCTTTGGCCCCTGTGAACCCACATTGTGTAAAGGGCCAGAACTTTGTGAGCATGTTTTTGCAGAAAAGTGGCATCAATCTGCCTCTTTCATTTGGCTTCAGATGCTTCACTGCATAGGTGTCGCAACCATTATATGTGAAGGGGGACAAGTCCCCCCCCCACAATCCAAAAACGTTCATTTTCGCCCCCCCCCCCCCCCCCCCACACACACACACACACACTCTTTTACTATAAAACATTTGTTCAGGCGGCGCAGTTTCTCTTTCTTCGTGAACGAATCCATCCCACTTGATTAATAGGAGAATACTCAAACCACTAAAACTCCACTCCAGGTTTTCCTGGTTACCTCCAAGCCACGGTCACAATATATACGTGGTCACAGAATATAGTGTAACCCCTGCAGTGTTTCTGTGCGTCTCCTTCTGCATTGGCAGAAAACGCGCACAGGTGGAGGAGATGGACCGACCTCGCTCGCCAGTTTAGCAGCTTAGTGTGGGCAGTTGTTGACCAGGGGGTTGATCATCAACATATATTCATGTAGCATGTTAGCTCAGCAGACACTGTGACGATGGTGTGTTCAGGTGCATTAAAGTTGAAATGTCTTTAAAACCCCACACCTTATTGTCCTCAAGCTTCATGAGAAACATCATTTAGATGAGTAGTGTTGAACACAAGTAAAAACAGTTTAGTGGTGATGTTTTTTTATTTCTCTATAAAGACAAATAGTGCCGACCTGACGCTCTGTAAATTGTATTAAAGTTAAAATTACTTTAACCCACAGCTGAATTTACACAAACTTTGTGAGAATCATGCTTTAAATGTGTGGAATTAAAGGACATCTAGGTGAAATGTTGCTTTTTTGTACAGTAGTGAACACCTTATTTTAAAACGCGCGCACACGTCATTGTGTCCCCCCCACATTACGGATGCTTCTGACGCCCCTGCTTCACTGAGAAGCAGTTGGCCGAGGCTGTTAGAAACTCGCAACCATCTTTACAGCTGTTTCTAAAAATAATTTAAAAAAATAATCTTTTAAAGATCATTTAAAAACTTGTGGAATGAAATTGGGCAGTTCTGGTGCAGGGCAGCATGGTGGCTCAGTTGGTAGCGTTGTTGCTTCGCCGCGAGCAAGTCGCCGGTTCAAATCCCTGTCTGAGGGGGTTTCTGGGTGGAGTTTGCATGTTCTTTCTGTGCATGTGTGGGTTTTGTCCACGTACTCCAGTTTCTTCCCACAAACCAAAAACATACATGTTAGGCTGATTGGTAACTAATTTGTCCCTAGATGTGTCAAGAATGGGTTTTGGATATTACCCAGACACAGGAGTGCAAAAACAAGAAGAGCCAGATGACCTGACTGAAAATTGTTGGATTGTATTCCTGGATTATTGAGCATGGACTTTGTTGGTTTTGAACCAGTTTGACAAGACTGTCCACGAGGGAGAGGGCCGGCACCAGAGGAGGGGGCATGCCAAATACACCATCTTAGCACCAACATAACTGGTTTGTTCCACTTTGGAGTAAGCTGTTTGGGGAAGAATCACTTTTGTGTTTTCTTGACTGATGAAGCCTTCTGGATGGAAGGAGAAATGTTTCAGCACAAAAAAAAGAAAAGAAAAGAAACTGTCCAGATGACCTGACAGAACATTGTTGGATTGTATACCTGGATTATTGAGCATGGACAGGTTTTATTTATTTGGTTTCTTGTTGCTGGAGTCAGGGTCCAAGGCGAGAGTCCTCTCTTAAAAGACAGAGGTTAGTGACTTTGGAAAGGACAAGGGTATTCTGTGATAATAGCAAAAGTCATAAACCTTCTCAGTCTGTATGTGGCAGGTACTGCTGTCTGCAGCAGCGTAGCAGGCTAACGCTGTTCGTGGTCTGTGGTGGGGCAATCCAGATTCGTGGTCCAGTAGTCATAGCAAAGGTCATGCACGAGGAAGCTGAGAGCAGAATCTTGCCTTGAGCCAATTCGTGATCCATAGCCAAAATCATGAAAGGAGAAAGGTAGGGTCAAATACCATGGTCAGAGCAAAGAGTCCAAATCTGAAGAGGGGCAGGCAAGGTGAGGAATCCGTGGTTCAGGCGAGGGGTGAAGGCAAGGATACAAGGCATGAAACAAGATACTGTGATGAAAGGCTTCACTGTCAGGGACCATGGAAGGTATAATAATTCAGCACTGGTGAAGAGTGAGCGTGGAGCTTATAAAGTGTGCAGAGCAGGTGAACTAGATGAGAGCTGAACAGGTGAGTGGAATCAGGGCTGATTGCTGTGAGAAACAAGGGAGGCGTGGCATGGCTTGGAAGGAGCAGGATGAGCTGGAGATGGGTGATAGGCATCACAAAGCAGGGGAAGAGAAACTATGGCATGAGGGGCTGAAACAATGGCAGGAGGGACTGAGTGTGAGAGAGGGTCCGATAGGGGGTCAGCAGGGGCCAATGACCATGACAAGATGTGATTGAGAGAGTGAATGGTTGTTTGTCTCATGTGTCTCTATGTGTCCCTGTGATGGACTGGAGACCTGTCCAGGGTGTCCCCTGCCTTTTACACAGTGATGGCTGGACATGGGCACCAGTGACCTCCGTGACCTGAATAGGAAGAAGCAGGTAAAGATAATGGATGGATGGATGGATGGATGGATGGATTTAGGAGACACAGGCTGATCAGGAGGTGTGAAAAGTGAGTGGGCCTGCAGATGTGATTTTTTCACATGACTTTGCTGCACAAACACATTAATGATGCATAAATGGCACATTATGTATAAACTACTGTATGCATTACCAACACAAGTTCAACACATACTGTAATTTACTTGTTGTTTCCACATTGCTTGAAGAACGATGTTGGCCTTTTTATATATCTTCTGATCAACTAAACTTCCTGGTAGTTTGAGTCGGGGCTTCTCATTGGCTTTTCAAATCCATGGGTTAATCACTTTAACAAAAGGTAATGAATGGTGCCTCCCACAGTTTAATGGACCTATACCACACAGTCTTTCTGCTTCAACTGAAATATTTAATGCAATAACTTTAAAGTAAATAATATCTAGAGTACAGATTTATTACATCACATGTCCCAATGAAAAATCTTCATAACTTTGACTGTATTAAATGGCTTTGACCCTGTTAACCATGATCATGTAATTACATAGTTATTCCATCTGCTATAATGCTGCCCCTTGGAGAGTGGGTACTGTGGGAATCTATGTTTTGTTAGTGTTTAGATTTTGAGATGCTTGTGTTTTAGTTCTGTTTACTTTTGTCATCTTTTCAGTGTTTCTAGTGGGTTTTCCCTCATGTAGTCACCTCCAGCTCCTGTCACTGTCACCTGTTATTGTCTTTCCCCAGGTGTTCATCAATGTCTCGTTACTGTCCCTTTAATTTGAGCATCTTTGTGTTTCCTCATTTTCCATGCTTCCCACAGCTGTTTGTGCTCTGTTGTCCTCCGTGTCTCCTTGTTCCCATGTTTCATGGAAATTCAGCTGCAACATCAGCCTTGTGTTTTCTTGTTTAATAAATTAATGTCTTTATTTTATCCCTGCACTCCCCGTGTCTGTCTGCACTTGGGTTTGATCCACACACAGAACATGATAACACATGGTTTTCATCTGATTCGTCCAAAAGCTTTGTTTACATTGAGTGCATTCCCACATTTCAGAACTTCATGTTAGTACGTCTGAAAAACTACTGGAGTAAACGGTTTAAATCTGAGTCATTTGATATCATTCAGGGTCATCAATTTTGTGTTTTTATGGCTTACACTGAAATTCCTATATAATCTATATTATTCAGTTTTGTGTGTGATTTCATACTTTGCTATGAGTATCTTTAAATCAGCAAATTAACACATTCTTTGTGAGCAGGGCTGTTTCTAGCTTTTTGGGGGCCCTTTGCAAAATGCTGTGTTGGAGCTCCTAGTCTGTCAAACAGCAATGGAGAAACGACCTCTGCCCCTCCTCTGTACTCTCTTCTTTCACTCCAGCCCTCTCATGTCTACGCTACTTGTATTTATAAATCTTTCTCAGTCTTTTGTTTTGTGTGTGTGTGTGTGTGTGGGGGGGGGGGGGGGGGGGGGTATCAAATCCTTGGCTGACAGCATCAAGTGTAACCCTACTCTGGGCCTTTGAGTGAGGCCCTGAACACCCTCAACCCCCATGTGCATTGGTTAGCTCATTGTTCCATGAGCTGACCATTCAAAATGTGTATTGCTTGTTTTGGGGCATGTCCCTCTACTTCTTGACAAAGTTCAAGAGCTGTGCTCATAAAAAAATAATATATTTGTTAGAACTATTTTGCAAAGATAATTTTGGAAAGTGTATCAATGTTGGCAGAATAGCTTGATCCAGCTTTCAGCTAAAATGAGCCCACAGAATGTTGCTGGCCGAGTCCACCATCAGCTGAAGAGGTGCAGCCCTCCACAGGTGGAGGCAACGTTAGCAGGAGAGGAGCAAACAAGTTAAAGGGAGAAGAAAGGAGAAACACAGGAGAAGCAAAGGGAGAACCAGAGAAGGGGAGATGACAAGTCTTATTGGGGCCTGTCAACCACATGTACAGCAAATGTTATATCAAAATGACCGGCTCGGCACCATGATGTGTGCTGTTACTTTAATTGGCATTTTGAGTTACCGTGACAACATAATCTATAGACATCTTTTTCTCATTAAAATACAATGACAGAACTCAGCCTCTAACTGCTACAGTGAGGTCAAATGATCTAGAAGGGAGAGGGCTCCGAACAAAACACTGATAAACTTTTGGAGCCATTTTGGTTCAAGATGGCTGCCACAGTTACCTCAGAAAAGTTGGTTACGTACTGTAATCCCAGATTCTATGAGTATAGGCGCAGCTCTTTAAGGATATCGCTAGTGGGTTTATCCCTTCGCACGCAGTGCAGCACTGAAAACTTTAGTCCATGCCCACCTGCTGTGTGGGTCTCACCCCCGGTCCGTATAAATTATGGTGAGACCAGGTAATCGGCTCCCAAATAGCTTTTTTCTTCAGCCATTTAAGAACCAGTGAGGCCCAGAGCTTAAAGGGCTGTGCCTATACTCATAGAATCTGGGGTTACAGTACATAACCAACGTTCTATTTCGTATAGGCTTCGCCCTTTAAGGCTATCGCTAGTGGGTTAAAGGTGAAGCAGGATGTAGTCTATGCCTCACTGGGTCCATTCAGACACAACATGAAGCACCTGCTTTTACAAAAAAACATTTAATCACTCAGCCTTCTGTGTGCGTAATTATGCGCTGCGTAATCGCGTGCTCCATGCGCAGGAGCGCACCGGAGAAAAGATCTCTGGTGAGGAAAAAGCCTGAGATAGCAGACCTGCTGCTGTGAATAGGAACAACAGAGGATACGAATTGTAACAGTGTAACGATGAACAGAACAGACCAACAGCTCCTCAGGATGAACTGATTAACAATGATAAAATCAGCAGTCATGAACTTGTGACTGATAATAAATATCTCACACTGCGACTGCATGCAGGCAGGTGTGAGCTCAAAAATGAGGCTCCATGAAACAAATAATAATAATTCTGTCAGAACCCTGAGAACAGAATGGGTCATGGAGAAAGTAGAAACATCACGTAGATAAAAACAAATAATTGAACATGGTGATGACCAGGCAGCCGCCATACAAATATCCTCCACTGTCATCCCTCCATGCAGAGCCATGGAGGATGAAAACCCTCTGGTGGAATGCGCTGAGACACTACTTTGGATGATTCTCAGCCACTCTGACCAGAGACGCTGAAAGGTAGCGTGGAAATGGACCTCTGTTCCGGAGTTGATTTATCTTCTGCTCAGGTCACGAGTCGTCACGAGTCGTCACGCACCGAGTGTACCGGGGCTGAGCTGGGGTCGGATGGTCAACATACTTTCCTCCATCCATCTAAATCTCTCCTCTTTAAACCTCTAAATCTCTTCTCTTTAAACCTCTTCGCCAGTAAATCAAGCTAAATGCCTTCAGAGATGAATTATTCTCCATCAGTAATCCTCTGTTGTCTTGTTATTTGAACTTGCTAAGTTTATTAATCAGAAATAGATCAGCAAATCAAGTGTACATGTTGGATGTAAAAGTTTGATTCTGTTAAATAAATGACTGCATTTATTCTGATGGGTCAAAGATAAATGACGTCTCATGTCACTAATTATACACTCCACTCTCAAGTTATCTTGGTCACATGGCAGAAATTTAACTCAAAAAAAGAAAGAATCCGTTGTTAATTAAACAGTTAATATTCTTTGTGCTTGAACTAACTTTAAGAATAATTAATTAATAGGATGTCACCAGCAACAGCTGTCCTGACATACTACTGGTCTGGAGGATCCAGTCCAGATGAACTGTAAACTTCAGAAATAGCCTCACACAACCAGTGTGAGAGGCGCTGGGTGGATAGAGGACACCATCAAGAGCTGTCCCAGTAATGCATGAACATACGCTGAAAGTGGTGCAGTGCGGCCGTGTGCACCACGTAACATGAAAATGCGTGCATGGGACAGAAGGAGGTGAGAAGTTGCTTCCTCCTCAGAATTATGAGGAAGAGGATAAAACCCATCCAAGGTTATCACTCTCGATCTTAATGAGCTTGTGATGTTTTTCAGAGCAGGGTTAAAACGCAGTACAGCTGAACTGCCGTCAGCTTGAATTCTGAGACATGAGGGAGTAACATAGAGAGCAGATAATCACTCACTCTCTTCGCCAACATCAGAGCTAACAGTAGGGCTGTTTTAATGACAGAATTTAAGTGAAACCTGATCTAAAGACTCAGAAGGATCTTTGATCAGAGCGTGCAGGACCATCATTAGGTCTCACTGTGGAGCTAGTGGACGTGACACCAGTCTGTGTCTCCGTACACCTTTCAGGAAACGCTTCATCAGCGGGTGATTAAAAACTGTTCTGTCACTGAAGCCCTCATGACAGGAAGAAATAGCTGCAGCATAAGTCTTAATTGTGCTGAACACTAGATTTCTGTCCATCAGCTGCTGCAGAAAGGACAGCATGCCACCTAGTGGACATGAGATGGCCTCTACACCTTTCTTCGTGCACCAGCACTGAAAAGATGTCCACTTTGATGTAAGCGCATAAAGGAGCATTTTTGGCCATGGGCTGTGAGCGAAGGCGTCCACTCCTAACGCATTTGTGTTGTGTCATGTTTCTCATGAACGTCAACCAGAATAAAAAGACTTACTGCCATCACTCGCTCCGGAGATTCTCTGGGGGGAACCCAAGGGGGGCTCCGACAGAAAAACTGGCTGTATGTGTGCCTCTGTGCTGAGCCCAGGCTGCGGTCTCACATTAGAGCTGAGGTGAGCCGGTGCAGATGAGCAGAGCATGAAGTCGCTGCTGCAGCTGTGGAGTGCCTCTGCTGCTGTTGCTGGCCAAGGCGGTCCCTCCAGCGGCCGGAGGGGTGGGAGGAGGACTGTAACGTCTTCAGATGGTGTACAGCCTCTGAGACCTCCTCGGACCTCTGCAATTTCTCAAGGATGGTCCTGAAGTTGGCCCCGAACATTGCCTCTGGGGTTATGGAGCCCTCCAGCAGGTCTTTCTGCAGCCTCTCGGACAAGGATGGCGAGAGGCAGAGCCAGGTGGTCCTCTGGATCATGGTCATCCGGGCGGTGATGCGGGACAGGCAGACCGCAGAGGAGGCGCACATGTTTAAGATGACATCAGAGTTTTTACAGAGAGAGCTCTTTGTCTCCTCCAGCAGGTCTGCTTCCTCCAGCCTCTTTGAGATGCTGTAGGCCAGCAGAGCGATGTTGTTCTTCACCGCAACTGCCTGGGATGTGCACTGGTGAGCTCGGTTAGAGAGCTTTGTCACCTCTGGTCATGCTTTCCTGGAGGGATAGGTTGCCGGTCCATCCTGGAAGCTTTTGTCCCAAGCACCTCTACCAGGCTTGGCTCCAGGGGGGAGAACCAAGGGAAAAAACACTGATCTGTAAAAACCCTCCACTCTGGAGATGGAGGCGAGGATGGAGAGGGATGTCTTCAGCTTGCCGGGCCCAGCTGCAGCCTCGTTCCAATGTGACGTCACAGCTGGACAGGGAGGCCAAATGGGATCAGGGCGACGAGCCAGGGCGGAGCCAAACCTTCCCTCCAGATCATCCGATCAGGGCAGAGGGAGGCGAGGGACGGAAAGTCCCTTGTGTTAGCAGCCTCCTGGATTATGCCAGGCAACTCCGAGAGGAGGGCGCCGATGGCTGGGAGCGGTGTGGTTGCCGACGTTGGAAGACCCGAGGTGGCTGAGCATCCATTCAACCACTCTTCTTCTGTCACTATGCTCTCCAGGAGGGAAGGGGCAGCGAGGTTGTTTCCAGCGTCACCTTTCTCGGAGGAGTCATCCGATTCACTGCATGACTCTGCGCCAAAGAAAGGCGGTGGCGTTGTCCCGCGCGTAGTGTCCTGCCACGGAAAAAAACACTCAGCGGAGCTGCTGCCTGCATCGCCTTTTTCGAGGGAATCAGCCGATTCACCGTGAGGAAAAAACGTTAGAAAAGGTGATGGCGTCGTCCAGCAGGTAGCGGCCCGCCACGGAAAAGCACTCCTCGGCACTTACCTTGAACAAGGCTGCTCGTCTCTGCTTTTCCTCGGGGAGGAAGAGCTAACCGGGACGGCAGGAGGTTGGCGTGGTGGAGACCCAGGCATCCTTAGTAAAGGTTGTGCCGGTCAAAACTGGACAACTTTTCCTTCTTCGTTCTTCTGACAGTGCTAGCCTATATGAAATAGAACTCAAAATTCACTATAACTCAGGAATTATGTGAGATACTACATTGAAATCTGATATGGTCGTGAGACTGAGTTGTTATACATTCCTAACGTAAATAAAAAATCCAAGATGGTGTAGTATGACATATCCTGAGATATATTCATACATTAAACGAGTTCTTTCATTTTTCTGGACTGAATGATGTCGTGCATTGAATTTAACAAAAATGTGGACGTGAGACGTTATTTATCTTTGACCCATCAAAATGAATGTGGTCATTTATTTACAGAATCAAAGTTTAACATCAAACGTTTACATTAATTTGGCAGAATATGAAAATAACAACATAATCAATCAGCTTTACAACCTGGAAAACCATACGGCCATGATTTTCCGTTGCTTCACCACAGACATTTCTGAAGACATCTGGATTAATTTGCTAGCAGATAGGAGAGTTTAAAGATGGAAAGTGAAGTTTGTCTACAGAGAGATGTGTGAGGGAATTTGTCTGTTTTAACCAGAACAGCACGCTCCTTTGGAAATCAGCTTGTCCCAACAGTACACTTTTGGTGAAGGTCGACTTTTACCTTTTCTGAAGATAGATCAGTTCCGGCGTGAAGTCCCACTTCGAGCCACTGTTCGCGTCTCCGTAAGAACAGCTAAAGACCTCGGAGTCGTGGTGTTAGCCAAACAGAAGTTATAATTCCCAAAGTCGTCTCTGGTTCAGCTTGATTCTAATTCAGCAGCATCCTGAATGCCAGCGTTCTGCATTCTGGAACTCCCAAACTCTCTGCATTCCGAATTCCAAAAACTCTGCTTGAACTAGGAAGTGCCAACATTTTAAAGAGCTCTACTTCCGGTTCATTTGAGAGCTTTTTGATTGGTCGATGGACCAAAGCAGAGGTGTGGTTTGTGATGTAAGGTGTTATTAAAAGTCAAGGAAAAGATTCAGATTGTTTAAGAACAGACAGAAAGATATCATGGAGTATTCAGACTTCGTGGAGCCACCTCTCCCAGTATCTCGCTGTAAAAGTTAAACATGACATTTCTTTTCAGTAAACTTTCAGTTGACCGAAACTTGAACTTCGACACACTTACAACTTTGCTCATTGAAGACAGAAAATCAAGAAATGCATATTAACCTGATTTCTTCTTTGAATGAGGAATAAAAATCATTATTACTGTTTTAAGTAAATAAAAATGAGTAGTTCACTTCAACATGTAAACATTGTTTGAACTAACACAATTTGATTATCAAAACATTTGTAAAATAGTAATGATCATAGAGAATTGTCTTTTTCCACTTGATTAATTCAAGAAAGAAAGTCTCAGGATGGGTCAACCTGTATCTCTGGATGCAAATCAATGAAATGACAGTTTCTGACCATATGATCCTAAGGTCAAGTTTTGACATCAGGTCAAGTTCACTACAATGGCCACCTTAGCCTAAAGGGAAAAAATATGATGGCTCAGCCATTTTAAAAGTTATTGAGCTGAAATTTGGTGTGGTGGTACCTGACAGTGATGAACAACATGCTCTGAATTCAAATCTAAAGATTCAAGATGGTCACCAAAGCTAATTTCAAATTGATATAACTCGGGTTTTTAAGGCTATTTGGCTGACGTTTGGTGTATGTACTGGTAAATGAGAACGATCACTAATAGAATGAATCCAAATCAAATATCCAAGATGGCCACTATAGCTTAAAAGAAAAAAATGACTGTAACTCATTGATATTTTTTGCCATATTGAGCTGAAGTTTGGTATGGTGGTAACTGAGATGAACCCCAACACATAGTACTGTCAAATCAAAAATTTTAAATGGCTGCCATGTGGCAGTGCCCATCAAAATTTATCCAGGAACTTTCTAGTTACCCTCATAACCATGACACAGGTGTACAGCTGAATATATACTGGGCAAAAATCATGTTGGTGTCGTCGTGATGTGCTGTCACAGAAGCACACACAGCCTGTTTGTGTCTCCCTCCATTTGATTTGCTGTTTTTGCTGCTTTAGGACTTGGAATTAAACAATATTAACACTAATGGTAAATGGACTGTACTTATATAGAACCTTTCTATCTAGTCAAGATACTCAAAGCACTTTACACTATAATCTGTGCCTTATTTACCCATTCATACAGCACTCTACTAAATCTCTAGAAAGCTAATCTGAATCTGTATACTAATCAGTACTTTAGATCACATTCATAGACCGATGGACACACATCAGAGGCAATAAGGGGTTCAGTATCTTGCCAAGGGACACTTCAACATGTGACTTCTGGTGGAATCGAACCACCAACTCTCCCATTGGAGAACGACTGCTCTAACCGCTCAGCCACAGCTGCCCCAAAACACTTGAAGAGGTATATTAGTATGATCAAAACTATTGCCACCATTTAACTTTTTCTTTTCCCTAAAAACCCTCATGCTGTATAAGCAATAATTTCAATGTCATTACAGTGATCCAACTCCTAAAACTTGTCCCAGAAAGGATGATTTTGTCTTAATTCATTCAACCATACAGGTTAGTCTCATTGAACCTCAAGGACTCATTTACAAGAGAGACCTGATCTTAACAAAGAATGATGACAACAGTAGACAGCAATGACAACAGTAGACATTCATAAAAGAAAACATATAAACTGAAAAATAAATTGAAGAAAATTATATTAAAAATTAAAAAAAAAAACAGCTAGATTGTAAAACGATGTAGATTAATAAAATCAAACCAGCCACTAGGGAGCACAAGCCAGTGTATCTCTTGTGCTGGTCCCAAATCCGGGTAAATGGTGAGGGTTGTGTTAAGAACAGCATTCGATGTAAAACACTTTTGCCAAAACCATAATGCGAGTTCATCAAAGCGAAACCGTACCAGATCGGTTGAGGCCCGGGTTAACAATGACCGCCACCAGTGCTGTTGACAAACAGGGTTCCGGCGGAAATTGTGCTACTGTTAGTCGAAGACCATGAGGAGGGAAATGTGTCAGGAGACAGAGGGAGAAGAGGAAAGCCAAGAATGTAGGACTGAGGGTGGCAACTGTAAATGTGGGGACAATGACAGGCAAAGGTAGAGAGCTGGCTGACATGATGCAGAGAAGGAACGTAGATGTTTTATGTGTCCAAGAGACCAAGTGGAAGGGCAGCAAAGCTCGCAGCATTGAAGCAGGGTTCAAACTGTTTTACCATGGTGTGGATAGAAAGAGAAATGGAGTAGGGGTGGTCCTGAAGGAGGAGTTGGCAAAGAATGTAGTAGAGGTGAAGAGAGTGTCAGATAGGGTGATTTGCCTGATGGTAGAATTAAAAGGTCTGATCCTAAACATCATCAGTGGTTATGCTCCACTGGTTGTTTGTGATCTGGAGGAGAAAGATACATTTTGGAAAGATTGAAGTGATATAGAGCAGTGTTCCCCAACCACCAGGCCGCAGGCCGATACCAGGCCGTACAGAGAAAAAAACAACCTTTTATTTTGAAAAATCACTGGATTATCTCCACCACAACTGTCAGTGACTCACTCTTGACGCAGGTCAACCTACACAAGTGGTAATTTTCAGTTTCTGTTAGACATGTGCAGATTGGTTCTTCATTGCCCATTCAAGTGGGCTGCAGCAGACAAGAGGAGGCGCACGGCCATGTCTGTCATTTGAAGGATTTTAATGCATTTTTTTCAATCCGCCTGACAAAGAGTGACTGTAAAACTATTAACTAAATAAAATTATAATTTTAAACAAAGCTTACTAATATCACATCAGAGCTGGTTTTGTCTTGAATTCACATCAGAGTTGTTCCTTCGCATTTCTGCTTCTGCTTTAAAAAAAAATTGCCGCCCCTAAAAGTTCAGTCATGGGCAATTTTATTAAAAAACACAAATATAATTAAAGTTTTGCACTATGCATAAGTTCCTGCGCTTTTGTGAACAATCTGATGTGTGAATCAATGCAGAGCAGGGAGGAGGATGAGGAGGCACAGCTGTGGGATATACTAATTAAATGAGAAATGATCCTACACTTAATACACTTATAAATCACACATAAAGGATTAAAAGTAAATTTGAAATGCAGGTGCTTGTCATAAAATTAGAATATTGTGAAAAAGCGGATTTATTTCAGTAATTCCATTCAAAAAGTGAAACTTGTATTAGTTACACACAGACTGATCTATTTCAAGTGTTTGTTTATTTTAATGTTGATGTTTATAACTAACAATTAAGCAACTGACAAATCAGCAAATTCAATTTGTCCTGAAGAGCTGCAGTGGCTTTGCAGTCAAATGTCAAGGAAAGAAACCAGGAAGGACAGATGGTGCTGGATTTTGCCAAGAGAATGGAAATGGCTGTGGTCAACATCTATTTCCAAAAGAGGGAGAATGACCTATAAGAGTGAAGGAAGGAGTACGCAGGTCGACTACATTCTGTGTAGAAGAGGAAACCTGAGGGAGGTTGGGGACTGTAAAGTTGCGGCAGTGGCCAGACAGCATTGGGTGGTTGTGTGTAGAATGACTGTTGTGAAGACGAGAAAAAGAGTATAGTCAGAGAAGAAGACCAAATGGTGGAAGATGAAGAAAGAAGATTGTTGTGAGAAATTCAGAGAGGAGCTGTTAAAGGCTCTGGGTGGTAAGAAAGAGCTTCCAAATGACTGGGCTACTACAGCAACAGTAATTAGAGAGACAGGTAGGAAGGTACTTGGTGTGTCATCTGGACAGCGAATGGCTGATAAGGAAACCTGGTGGTGGAATAGTGAAGTGCAGGCCACTGTTCAAAGAAAGAGGTTAGCCAAGAAGAAATATGACCGTGAGAGGACTTAAGAGAGGAGACAGGAATATAAGGAGATGGGACGTAGGGCAAAGTAGGAGGTAGCTAAGGCAAAGCAGAAGGCATATGATGAGTTGCTTGGGAAGCTGGACATTGAAGAGGGTGAGAAGGACTTGTACCGACTGGCAAGACATGGGGATCAGGCTGGAAAGGATGTAAATTAGGTTAGGTTTGTTAAAGATAGGAATTATGATGTTATAACAAGTGAGGAGAGTGTGATGGGAAGATGGAAGGAGTACTTTAAGGAATTAATGAATGAAGCGAATGAAAGAGAAAGAAGAGTAGAGGTCATAGAAACTGTGGACTTGGAAGTGGGAAAGATTAGTGAGGGTGAAGTCCGGAAAGCTCTGAAAAGAAAGAAGAAGCAGAAGGCAGTAGGACCTGATGACATCCCAGTGGAAGTTTGGAAATGTCTTGGAGAGATGGCAGTGAGGTTTTTGGCTCAAATATTCAATGGCATATTTGAAGGTGAGAAAATGCCTGAGGAATGGAGAATAAGTCTGCTGGTACCCATTTTTAAGAACAAAGGTGATATACAAAATTGTAGCAACTACAGATTAATTAAGTTGATGAGCCACATGATAAAGATCTGGGAGAGAGTTGTGGAAACTAGACTTAGACAAGAGGTGACTATTTGTGAGCAGCAGTATGGTTTCATACCAAGAAAGAACACCACAGATGCATCTTTGCTTTGAGAATGCTGATGAAAAAGTACAGAGAGGGTCAGAAAGAACTTCATTGTGTCTTTGTGGATTTAGAAAAAGCAGATGACAGAGTGCCTAGGGAGGAGGTGTAGTATTGCATGAGGAAATCTGGAGTGGCAGAAAAGTATGTTAGACTGGTACAGGACATGTATGAGGACAGCAGGACAGTGGTGAGATGTTATGTGGGAGTGACAGATAGCTTAAAGATGGAGGTGGGCTTGCATCAAGGATCGTGCTCTGAGCCCCTTCTTGTTTGCTCTGGTGATGGACCGACAAGTCAGGCAGGAATCCCCGTGGACTATGATGTTTGCAGATGACATTGTGATTGGTGAGAACAGGGAACAGGTGAAAGATAACTTGGAGAGGTGGAGGTATGCACTTGAAAAAAGAGGAATGAAAGTCAGTCGTAGTAAGACATAATACATGTGTGTGAATGAGAGGGAGGAGGTGGAACAGTGAAGCTACAAGCAGCAGAGGTCACAAAAAGTGCAGGACTTCAAGAACTTGGGATCCACTGTCTAGGAAAATGGAGAATGTGGTAAAGAGGTGAAAAGGAGAGTCCTGACAGGATGGAGTGGATGGAGAAAAGTTTCAGGGGTGATTTGTGACAAAAAGGTGTCAGCAAAGGTCAAAGGAAAAGTTTACAAGACAATGGTGAGACCAGCTATATTGTATGGTCTGGAGACAGTGGCATTGACAAAAAGACAGGAGAAAGAACTGGAAGTGGCAGAAATGGAGATGTTCAGGTTCTCCTTAGGAGTGACAAGGATGGATAAGATTAGGAATGAGATTATCAAAGGTACAGTACAGATTGAGCAACTGGGAGATAAAGTTAGAGAGGCCAGACTGAGATTGTTTGGACATGTCCAGAGGAGGTACAGTGGTTTGGACATGTCCAGAGGAGGGACAGTGGGTATATTGGTAGAAGGATGTTAGAAATGCAGCTGCCAGGAAAAAGACAAAGAGGAAGGTCATAGAGGAGATATATGGATGCAGTTAGAGAAGACATGGAGGTAGTTGGAGTGAGGACAGAGGATGCAGAGGACAGAGTGAGATGGAGGAGGATGACTCGCTGTGGCGACTCCTGAAGAGGGAGAATCTGAAAGAAGAAGTTGAAGAAGAAGAATACTAAAAACAGGAACATGTCTGTGTTGTTTTTTGCCGTGAACTTAGCAGATGTTTGAAGCCATTTAGAGCAGTCAAGGTTGAGAGCTTCAGCTCTTTTTGCAAGATATTCCAAGATACAGGGGCAGAGTAGGAGATGGCCCTTTTGCCAAGTTCAGTCCGCACTGAGGGAACAGTGCATGTAATAATATCATGAGAGCGCACTAACAATTAATATAACTTTATTATAAACATTTTTTTGTTGTTTTCAAAATTATATTGCAGGCCCATTGTACAATCCTAAAATTATTCATGGAAAACCAGCTACTTCTTTAACCCAAACATCTACAAATAAAATCTCTCTTACAAGTCAGTCCTCAGTAAACTACACTTTTTAGCTTTCACTTTTTTCTGTTAGCTGTAGGTTAATACATTATTAAAAGATCTAAACTCTAGAAAATCTTTAAGCCATGCTGACCTTCCACCGTATTTTTTAAGGATAGCTGCACACATCATTGCAGAACTAGTGTCTCACATATACACACATAATCTGTCCATAAGCCAAAGCACTGTTCCAAATGCTTGGAAAACTGTCACGTACCAAGGTTTTGGATTCAATATAAGCCAGACACAGGAGTGCAAAAATTAACAGCTTTTATTAATAAGGCTGCTGGTAGCTGCAGATGGAGGCCTTTAATGCTATGGACAGTGGGGCAATGAAAGTTTGTGGTCCAAAGGGCAATCCAAAAGGGTGATCCGTGAGTCGAGGTCTTAGACTGAAGGGGAGGTCGTTACCGTGGTCAGAGAGGCAG